>NC_083764.1:18853504-19461735 GCF_963514075.1 Conger conger | reverse complement strand
GAATACTTAATTTTCCTAATTTACAAAATCTCCACCCTGTTTCCATGAGGAAAGTTACTGAGTGCCCCAAGTTACTGAGTCCCCCAAGTCACAGCAATTTTGACGCATTTACATTTTTTTGTAAGTCTGATGGAGATATTGCACTCTTCATTTTGCATACCAACAACGCTTGCATTCCTTTTGAACAACCGACCCAGAGGCTGCTGGGAGAAAGGATTCCCAATATTCAGTTAAATGCACTTAGCCAGTTTAAGGCTAAATTCAATGAAATGCAATTCAATCAAATCAACTTTTGGCTCTGGCTGGTGGGGCAAAGGAACCGCAAGCCCGATATGAGCCAGACCCTGAAAACACACTGAATTCAGCAAGGAGTGTCATGTCATGGTTTATGCAACTATAAAAACAATCTGCATAGTACTGTGTTATATCAGCCCTGCCTTGCCTATTTTTGATGTGCTTATGAAGCGAATGTGTCAAAAAACTATGAAATTCATTAACATAACATAAGCGAATGGCGAGAACAGGCCATTCAGCCCAGCAATGCTCGCCTTTTCCTACCCCTAATCATATCTCCTGCCTAGTTTGCCTAAACGCTAAATAGTATCTAACACCATATCAAGCCTGGTCTTGAAAACCCCCCACTATTTAGAAAGTTACCACACGATATATGGGAAGCTTTTACATAACCATAGCATTTACTTTTCCATTTTAACTGAAGTCCATGCCATTTTATGTTAGGTTTAATTAAGTCATTGAGACAGTTGATGTAATTTCCCATGCTGGAAATTATGTGTTGTTCCAAAATGTTGTTTTGTCCCCCACCAGTCCGAAAAGAGGATGCCTGTGTCATAGCTGCCGTAGTTTGTAGACTTAGACTTGAGGGATCTTCAGCAATTACTCTGCAATTACTCTGCAATTACATGCTACTGTACCAAAAGAACAAAATAATACACGTTTTCTCTGGCTATCATTTCACAGGTGTTTGCACACATCAATGTCACCATTTATTTCTGATAACACCGAATCAATGATTTGTTTAGCTTTGTCGAAGAATTAAGCAACAATTTACTAATGGATAATAGACATTATACATCATTCATTTTATGTGTAATGAAATCAATTTTATTATACAACAAACTCAACAACTGAAGCAACTTTTTAACAAACATTTTTAGCATTTAACAAAATGTCCAATCAGACACAACCCACTAGGTGTCAATAACTGAAAATACAAATTTTCATGGGCTAGACCCCAATTACTTACTGGATTGCAGCAGCATATGACAACTGTATGGGGACACGGCACCAGATCAGATCCATGGAAGATTTGATTGAATTGCATACGCCCTTAAAAAGTTTGATGGAATCTACCCCTAAAATGAATGAGAAAGCACACTGATAAGAGTATTACTACGAAAAAAAGAACAAAAAACAGGGAGAACAAACCCATAAACACATGTAAAATAATACACCAGGCCAAAATTAATGTTTCCTCCCAAAATGTTCCTGTATCCGTGTGCTCACTATATTTTTGTACTTTATGTTTACTGAGCTGAAATGCTCCTCCTCCCTGTAGATTTGAGCTGCATCTCTGAGTGACATTAAATCACTGCAGAGCTGTTCTCTGCTTGCCTGGGGCCCGGACTGCAGCTGGTCTCCTCCAAACCAGGGCTGGCAGAGATACCGCAAGACCTGGAACCGAACCAGTCAGGCAACAACCCCCCCCCCCCCTCCAAAATAAATAAATAAACAATACACATGCGCATACACTTGCACTCACTCATACACACAAACACACACACACGGACTCACGAACACACGCACACAAACACACGCACGCACAGTCATTTCATTTTTATTAAACCCTTAGAGCTGGGATGCTACCCCGGTCTGAAAGAGTAAGTAAAAAAATGTCTCAAAGCAAGGAGATGAATTGTGTGGGAGTTGAAATATAATCCCCTTGAGCAGGCAAAGACCTTGAATCCGTGGAAATTACTTTACTGCAAGATCAGGACATGGTCATTTATTGTAGCTGTTGTCCAAGCTCTATTTCTGACCCTTTAATGCGGCAAATAAATTCACACAATAAAACATTTTTCTTGCAATTGTAACCTAGGGAGCAGACTACAATGGGAACAGCATTGCCAGGGGGCAGTTGTACCTCAAAATCAGTTTCTGTATTGTTGCAAAGATCATTTGAGTTTGGGCCAGTAAATGGGTAGAGCACTGTAAATACTGGTGGTCTTCTTTCATTTGCTTTCACTGATGAAAAGAAATTCATCAGTGCGTACATGTTGCTAGCGGGATACAACCTGTGGTGCATGCCCTACCAAATTCTAGAGTACATCTCTACAGTACGTGTTCTGCACATAGTACAGTTTGGCTGGGATTAAATCAACATTTGTCCTTAACTTTGGCAAGCGTTTAAATACTAGATTCTCCCTATCAAAAATACTGGTTAGTTCATCAAGTATTGCAATGAGCACATAAAACTATGTGCTCATTGAGCACATAAAACATCTGTGGCATGGTCCCCTACCAATTCAGGCTACTTGTTTAGCCTTTTACGTAGTTTGCATCATATGGACCACAGACGGAATGTCGAACTGTAACTATATGGATGACATCAAGCAAATGTTAAATCTCTTACAGCTTCTGTTGCTAGGAAACTGCACACGTATTGTATAGAAGTGTCTTATTATTATTATTTTGAATAAATTGATAAAAATATCTTAATGAAAAGTCACATAGGTCAAGCACGCTCAACAGTTGGTAATGACTGTCACATTAAACTCTCCTTACATACATCAATTTTTGGCAGGACAGTGCCAACCAACATATATTATCAAATTAAATCAAAGTAATGCATTTAGCAAATCATTTTCCTCGCTAAACTTCACAGTATAACCTGGCTGAAACCCCACAAAGCAAATTATCAATTAAGTCAATTTTCAGTCCATGTGATTAGTTCAAGACAGGTTGTAATGTAGTATCTGGAGGTGGTGGGTACAGGGAGGTGATTGGGGGGTTTGAATATTCAAACTAAACTTGGTAGTAGATAGACAGCAGTCTAAGGAGTGGCTTGTGGCAAGAGCCCCATTGTTGGCATGCAATATGTAATGATCACACTTGTGTTTAATTATTTTACTATTCGTGGTGTTCTAGCTGCCAAAACTGTATTGCTACTTGGACAGTTACCTGAATATTCTAGGGTTCAAGTTTTCATCTATTTGATCACTCTAGTACTTGGAATCATACTTTCCTCTAGGGTTTTCAGCGTGCTTGTCCCTGGTTTTGATTTGCACTTTATTATTTGTCTAGATAAGAGTGTCTGCTAAATGGCTATGATGTAATCTAATGGGAGAGGAAACCTAAAAATGCGGGAATTATGGAAGCGCTAAGATAGAAGATGGTAAAGATAGAAGAGTGGAGATACTAAAGACCCTGCCAAGAGTTTCCTATGGCCCCAAAACTGCTAGGACAGAGATAGAGAATCCACATATGCATGAGAAAGACAAGAAACCTACCCAACCCTCAAAAACCTTCCTATGAAACTGGCTTCCTAGTCTCATGGGATATACGTACCTCAAGGGATATACTTACCACTTTTTTGCAGAACCAAAAATACATGCTCTCATGTACACTTTGCTGCAGTTTCGAAAAACAAATGTCTACTCGGGGAGATATGAGGAAGCGTAGACTTGAGCAACCTATGTCCTGATGGGAGAACGGGCTCATTTGCTTAAACACTGCAGCTCTAGTGTAGTTTTTAGCATTTTAACTAAAAATACAAAATGATGATTAAACAAAATATATCACAAAATTATTCAATCAAAACACGTTGAGGAAGAAGGGTGGGGGGGTTTGGGGAAAGGCATTCTTAATTTCTATTTTTCAAATTAGACCTCCATCCATCCATCCATTATCTTAACCCGCTTATCCTGAACAGGGTCGCAGGGGGGCTGGAGCCTATCCCAGCATACATTGGGCGAAAGGCAGGAATACACCCTGGACAGGTCGCCAGTCCATCGCAGGGCACACACACCATTCACTCACACACTCACACACTCACACACTCACACACTCATACACTCACACACTCACACACTCATACACTCATACACTCACACACTCATACACTCATACCTATGGGCAATTTAGACTCTCCAATCAGCCTAACCTGCATGTCTTTGGACTGTGGGAGGAAACCGGAGTACCCGGAGGAAACCCACACAGACACGGGGAGAACATGCAAACTCCGCACAGAGAGGCCCCGGCCGACGGGGATTCGAACCCAGGACCTCCTTGCTGTGAGGCGGCAGTGCTACCCACTGCACCATCCGTGCCGCCTCAAATTAGACCTTCTGATGTTGAATTCACTCAATCCCCACATGCCGCTAGTCTACCTAAAATCTAAAAATAGTCGTTTCGGACAATTTGAAAAATGGTCGTGATGTTACATTCCTTAACGTCTGAGTTTCTGTCACACCACCAGTCGACATTTCAGTTTAAAACTACAGCAAAGTGTACCTGTGAGAACATAAATGTGGTTCTGTAAAAGAGTGCTCAGAGGTATGTACTGTATATTGCATGAGACTTGATTAGAAAATGGGGACACAGGACACAGCTGTTGATAGGTGACAGTACAGTAAGTAAAGGTGATCAGTGTTGCCTCTGCATCTCTGGCTCTGTGTCTTGGCTGTAACTGATAATAGCCTTCACTGTAAAGGTATACAGGTGCATCAAAAAAAAAAAAGTTTTTTTTTTTTTATTCAAATATATTCTAGATTCATTACACATAAAGTTAAATGTTTCAAGCCTTTTTTGTTTTAATCTTGATGATTACGGCTTACAGCTGATGAAAAATCCTGCTGGAAAAGGAAATCAGCATCTCCACAAAGCTTGTTAGCAGACAGAAGCAAGAAGTGCTCTAAAATCTCCTGGTCGAAGGGCTCTGGACTTCACAGTGGACCGACACCAGCAGATGACATGGCACCTCAAATCATCACTGACCGTGGAAACTTCACACTGGACTTCAAGAAACTTGGATTCTGCACCTCTCCACTCTTCCACCAGACTCTGGGACCTTGATTTCCAAACAAAATTCTAAATTTATTTTACTTTGGACCACTGAGCAACAGTCCAGTTATTTTTCTCCCTTGCTCAGGTAAGACGCTTCTGACGTTGTCTCTGTTTCAGTAGTGGCTTGACCCTAGGAATGCGACACTTGGAACTCGAGTTACTTGCACTAACTCCAGCCTCAGTCCGCTCCTTGTGAAGCTCCCCCAAGTTCTTGAATCTGCTTTGCTTGACAATCCTCTCAAGGCTGCGGTCATCCCTGCTGCTTGTGCACCTTTTTCTCCCACACTTTTCCCTTCCAGTCAACTTTCCATGAATATGCTTTGATGCAGCACTCAGCCACCCCTTTCAGCAATGACCTTCTGTGGCTTACCCTCCTTGTGGAGGGTGTCAATGAGTGTCTTCTGCACAACTGTCAAGTCCACAGTCTTCCCCATGATTGCCCGACCAAGTATTGAGTGCATAAATGAACATACTTTTGAGAAGGTTGACATTTCTATATTATAAATCATTTTTTTAATTGGTCTTATGTAATATTCTAATATTTTGAGATACTGTCTTTTTGAATTAAATTACGGAAAAAATGAGCTTTTCCAGGATATTCACATTTTTTGAGATGCACCTGTATATTTAATATACTGTAGTGATGGTTCTGAGCCTAGCCAGATCCCTGCCATTTAATTAGAATGAAATATTGAGACAATGTCCAATTCCCTTACATGTTTTTGAAGGTTGGTCCATAGCAGAGGTGCTCTATTAGAAAACATGCTAAGACCTTTTAGACTCTTTTTCGAAATTCTTGTGACAACTACATGTGTTTTCAGTACAAAGTAAACTTGCAGGCTTGAAATGTAGAGACTTTAAAGTTGACGCAGTAATCTATATAACATTGACCTGACAAAAGCATCCATCAATTTCTCTGCATCCTTTGATAATAAAAAGTTCCTGATTTTAGTAATATTCAGAAAAAGAAAGAAAGCCATTCTGGACATGTTTTTAATATAGGCATTAGATACAAGCCCTTTAGGTTAATGGTAAATGTCAAGGTCTTTCATAGCAGCATTTGGTACAATTAAACTGTGAAGATATAGAGGGTTAAATATATTTTCTCAATTTTTGAGGAAACCTTAATATTGGCAATTCAAGCTTCTAACTGAGAGACCTGCAATGCTTCTTCTGGCTTGTTTGAGATGTATAAGAGTGTCACACACATTACAGTGAAACAGTACGCAGTGTTTCCAAGTGATATTAATAAGGGGCAGTGTATACAGTGAAAACAGAAGAGCCATTACTACATACACCTGAGGTATACCATATTGCACTTTTGAAGTCCAATACAGCTCTGTACTCTGTATTTTATGACAAACTATCAAAACTACAGCACTGCACTTTTATGTGTCAAATATTGAGCATTTGCTGACCTAGCATAAGTTACTTTTAACCATTTTAGCTGGAATCGGGTCTAGCAGGTATGTATTTGTTTTGGCAAGAAGCAGTTTAATATTGCAGTTAGTGCTTTTTCCAACAGTATCCAAGCGCTGGGCTTTTGACAGATTTGGCTATTCATAGATGTAGGCATACAACCATAGGCCTTCAGCCTGGCGAGACCTCAAGGACTTTCCTCACAGAGATCAGCATCTAGTTATTATAAAGGACAAGAGCACCTGGCCAGCTCAGATGGAATCTGTCATTCTGCAGAAAATCCAGTACATGTACTTAAATTTGAACTAATCACATAGTTTACCAGGGTGATGCAATTAATCAGTTCATTAACAACCTGTCTTTTTAGCTGCATAAGTTCCATTTCTATAAAAAGCATTAGAACATTTGCAGAGAAAAAAAAAGCTGATAAACACAATGAAAAAAGGTATCAATTTGCTTAACTGAAGATTCAACCCACTAAACAAGCTCTTTCTTTAGACATGGAGGAGCCACTGAGGAGGTGGACAATTCGAATAGACACTGGCAAATTGCCAAAATGTTGTGTGGTGTTTTGTATGATGTTCCAGTTTCTGCTGAAATGCGCATGTACATAATGCATTTAATGGATAAAAAGCATTTAGATAGATTTTGGTGAGATTGATCACAGATTCTGTTCATAAAAACAGTACACTCCTGCAGTAATTTAAACATCAGTGTATTTAACAGTGGTATTAAAATTTGACTTTAATTCCCTGAATTTTCACAAAACAAGTTGTACTTGTAGGGAGTGGTGTGGGACTTACTCTAAAATACACAAGTCCTTACTTCATTGGTGAAATGTCCTGTTCAGCCCTTTTGCTAATGTTTACTGCACGTCTGAGACACTGAACACTGCTTTTTAACCCTGCTGTTAAATCCAGCTATATCAGCTTGAAAATTGAGCTAGTCAAACTGGCCAAGCTGGGTAGGAGTTGGTCAACAAGCTAGTGCTGGTAGCTCATCTGAGCTGGTAGATGGTTGACCAGTTGTTTGAAAAAATACCTTGAGCTGGTCAAACCATGTAAAGCTGGGAGCTGGTCAACCAGCTACTGGCTGTTTCAAAACATAGCTTGAGCTGTTTCCTTCAGTAAGGCTTTCTTCTGATTTTATTGCAGCACCATGGTTCTCTGACCTTGTGTAACATACAGGCTGCGGTCTGTCCTTCACTGCCCTGTCCGTGTCAAGCCTTAAGGCAGCCAGAACAACTCTGGGTCACTGCAATTGTTTCCCTTCTTTTAGGCACAGGCTGTACCTTCCATAGTAGTGACAATGGCTCTTATTATGTCCAAGCAAGGTCTCAATGTACTTCAGGTAACCCCATCATTATTACCAACATCCAATATTCCAAAAACCAAATCTGTACCAGGCCTAATTTAGCTATGAACACCATCCATTAAATATTTCCTCTACAGAAAGAATATGGGTCAGCCTCAGAAAGCAAAGGATGTTATCTCTACACAGCTATAGCATGTCTCAGTGTCTTTATAAGGCTGACCTGGCCTACAGAAAAGAGTGGGGGGATGCTGTCTGGGCAAACAAGAGTAGTATTGTCAGCAGTGCTGAGACTTTATGAAATGTTTTGCATGCAAGGGATTGGAGAATGAAACAAAATAAATAGCTAGCAAAATGAAGCGGCAGTCAGCTCAAATAAACATATGGACATGGCTGACTATTCAAACAACGCAACATGATAATGCCCTTACAAGCCCTTACATTCAGGATGCAGACAAACAATGTGGGAACTTTGTAACAGTCTCATTGAACTCTACTCTCTCTCTTTTCTGGACTTTCATACATACCCGTTTGCATATTGGTTTTGCCGGGGAAACATCATCTCCCCCATGAATTTCCCTTTAATATCTATTGAAAACACCTCAGACAGAGCTGTTACATATCGACATGCTGGAAATATAAACAGATGGAATGGACCGCTGGCCAATTCACACACAAAAAAATGCCCCATACACTTTTGAATACTTTTTCATCAAACAAATAGACAAAAACATAGAAGCAATTAAGCTCTCAATAAAGAACAATTCACAAACTGTTTGTGCTTGTAGACCATATACGAAATTATCTTTTTCAGCACCCGTTTAGTTTTTACATGGACTTCTTCCTCCAAATTCATCTGAGCCCATAAGGACATATTTTCTTAGGTGCTTTGACCCTTTAATTCAATTTTATTCATCCAGGTGATAGACTGTCGGCTCTTTTGGGTGGCACCACCTGATGCATTACAAAATAACATTCTTCAAAATGTAATGTTAGGGGACAAATGTGAAGTAACAGGTTCAACAACATACATAAAATAATACACTAGTAGTTTCTTGTTTTGTGGTAATGCTGTTATAAAATAACAATTAGATGTAACAAAAATGGGTTGGTAAATGGTGCTGTTTGCTATGAGACCAAGATGGAGACCTTGTGATTGAGACTTCATCACTGGTGCAGGCTGGATTCGGAAAGTGAGCAGCAGAGCCCGGATTAGACTGTTTGCACTGCAAAGCCAACAGAATGAAAGAGCGAGTCAACACGCAGCAGTGCTTTGAAATCACTGGGCTTCCGCGACCTCAATCCCTCCCTAGCCCTGTTATGATATTCAAGCACGGGGTCAGTCGACACAGTTCTGTCGGAAATGTCTCTATCAAAGTACTGCTGGTGTCTCCGCATCCCTCCCTTTCAACCCCATTGATTCATAGCCGTTGTTTCCTGTACAGGTTTGTTGTGATGGCCCCTGCCTGCTCCCCCGCTCTACGGCCAGGGCCAGCACATGATTAGGTTAAACTGCCCTTGTACTATAAACATCCTGCCTTCGCCACCCTGTTGTAAAATCCAGCTATGCCATGAGTTGGTCTAGTGGGGTAAACATGGCTCAGGCAGTAAGAGCAGTCGTCTGGCAGTCGGAGGGTTGCCGGTTCGATCCCCCGCCTTGGCTGTGTTGAAGTGTCCTTGAGCAAGACACCTGACCCCCAAATGTTTGTTACGAGCTGGTCGGGGCCTTGCATGGCAGCCAATCGCCGTCGATGTGTGAGTGTGTGTATGAATGGGTGAATGGAGAAGCATCAATTGTGCAGCGCTTTGGATAAAGGCGCTATATAAATGCCTGCCATTTACCATTTAAAAGGTTGTCAACTAGCATGGCTAAGCTGGTTATAAAGATGGTCTAGTTGGGTATGAGCTAGACCAACCAGCTAGTGCTGGTAGCTTCCCTGAGCTGCTAGCTGGTTGGAACTGGTCAAAATATAGCTTGAGCTGGTCAAACTATTTCAAGCAGGGAGCTGGTCAACCAGCTAATCCAAGTTGAGCTGGGAGCTGGTCTGAACTGGTCAATCAGGTACCAGCAGTTTCAAAACGTAGCTTGAGCTGATTTTTTCAGCAGGGCATTGATGGATAAAAAGCTTACTCCCTCTCTGATGAATTCTGTGAAGGATTGGCTATTCTCTCCGTTAGACAATCACACTTGGTCATACACACACACACGCACACTCACACGCAAGCTCACACATACGCGTACCCACAAATTCACAATTTGTGCTATGACTCTCCCACTTATCCACTTCCTGACCTGCCTGTTCCTGTCCAAATCATAGGCCTTTCTGGGCTTAGAGGATCTTGCCACCTGTTATTACAACTTGTTTAACCAATGAATCAGCAGAAGAAACAAAATATTCAGAATGTGATACAATCATAATCAGTTTCCCTTAGGTTGTGTAAAAAGTTAAGTGAATTCAAATGAATATATTATGCCGATTATAGTGCAATTGTAATTGCTAAAAAGGAATGAATCCCATCCATGAAGAATTTGCAGGTTTGGAGGGTGCATCACGGCCAAAATATTTAACCTCCTCCGGAGGTTTGGCCGCGTACGTTGTAAACATAATACACAACATTTCTACGGTGACATTTACATGCAATACACGTTTTGTCTGGCAGTGAAATATCCTTTGAAAACCACAACAATAGGGGCCTTGGTATTGAGAAGCAGCTGGGCTGAAGAACATTTCTCTGGGGATTCTGGCTGCAGACTGAAGATACAAGAGAAATGTGAGAAGTAATGGAGGAAGGGAAAAGGGAAAGAAATAAGGATGAGGGAAGGAAGAGATATATTCAGTGTGTGTGTGTGTGCGTGTGTGTATTTGTGTGTGTGTGTATGTGTATGTGAGAGAGAGAGAGAGAGAGAGAGAGAGAGAGAGAGAGAGAGAGTGAGAGAACAACATAATGAACACAAAGAGAAATAGAGATGGTGTTGAGCTGGATCTGGGTGAGATGAAAATCAGAGCAAAAGAATGAGGGAAAAGGAGAAGGAAATGTGAGCTTTCAGGTTCTCCTCCTCCCCTAGCCGGCGGTCGTGGGGTGAGTAGGAGGGGTGGGGTATCTCACGCCCCCCTAGGCCCATGGTAAAGGTGGTAGCTCCCGGCTTCCCGACAGCTCATCCAGTGTGCCCCAGTCAGCTAAGGTCAAAGTAAAGGAAAGAACTGACAAATAGGAACTCTCATGCTCTCTCTCTCTCTCTCTCTCTCTCTCTCTCTCTTGCTTTCTCTCGTGCTCTGTCTCTCATGCATGCTACAGGAAGGAGGGCACACAGATAGAGGAGCACACTCACACACAAACCGTACACACACACACACACACACACACACTCACAGTCTCACATCATAACTTTGCTGTCAGTGTGGCAGTGCCCAGGTCATTTCCATTGAGGATAGCATTACTATCATTTCAGAAGATCAGTATTTTCCTCTCTTTTGCCATCTGCTTCTTCCCTATTGATTCAGAAAACAAGATTTAGCCATCAATATCAATATTGCATCTCTTGACATCCTTGAGAAAGGAAAAAAAAAAACCCACAGAAATCATATTTCTAAATTGGGTCGCCCGAGTCGCGGCACAATAAATGCAGTAAACGATAGCATTAGTGCCTTATAAATAGGTGATGGTGTCATCTGCTATGTTTTACCAGTTTATCCCCGCAATAAACACGACAGTGTTTGAGTGCCACACACCTGGTAACTACAGGGCAATTTCTCACAAATGAACCGCGCGGCGATATTTCACGGATAAAAAGGAAGGCACAAAGAAGGAAAGAGAGAGGGATTGAGACGGAGAGCGGTGATACATCGCCCTGCCGCGGGGAGTGGTTGAGAGGACGGCGTAGTGCAGAGGATTTGCATGGCTGCGCAGACGCTGCTGTGGAAGAGGCTCATGGACGCCAGCAGAATTTCAATCAGGTCAGCAGTGTGCCCCTGCGTGGCAGAGCCTCAGCGCGCCAGCGAGGACTCGGGCCACCTGCAGGCAAGAGATACGCACATTCCAATGCACAGACACGCACATACACACACGCACATACACGTACACACACGCATACACATACACACACGCACACATACACACATGTACACACACGCACACACATACACATACACACACACATACACATACACACACACGCACACACATACACATACATGTACACACATACACACACACATGCACATACACACACGCACACATACACACATGTACACACACGCACACACATACACATACACACACATACACATACACACACGCACATACACACACACACACATACACACATACACACACACATATACTCATACACACACGCACATACACACACACGCACATACATGTACAAACATGCACACACACTCACATACATACACACATACACATACATTCAAATGCACAGGCACACACATACACGTACACACACACATACACACACATACACACACATATACACACATACACATACACATACACACACAGACACACATTCCAATACACAGGCACACATACACATGCACACACACACATACACATACATGTACACATGCACACACACATAAACACAAGCACACTCACTACAAAACACACGCACGTGCACACACACAGACACACATTCCAATGTACACACACGAACACACACACACATACACAGAAACACATACGCATGTACACACACATACAGACACATTCACACACAGATACACACTCCAATGCACATGCACACACGCACTTACACGTACACATATGCATGTACACATACATGCAGACACACACACACACACACAGACATTCCAATGCGCACACATGAACACAAATATACACACACAACACATCCATGTTCATACGCACATACACAGATACACACTGATACCCATGCACACACACACAAGCACACACACACATACATGCACGCACACACACACACACACACACACACCTTCTCTATAACAGATTCCCCTCCAGTCGCTGTTTCCTCATTATAATTATTCCTCTCTCTGCAAACCAGCTGTACAGCACCAGCCTCCGCTTTCTGATTAAAACCCAGGTCTGGTGTCTGCCTCTGCACAGGATTCATGCTATGACATCTTTAGGTGTTAGGAAGCCTGCTGAACCTCAGGTTCTACAATGGCTAGCAATGAGAAATGAGTCATTTTCAGCTAAATGCTACGGTGAACAAGATTACCTGGTTGTACTGAATGTACAAATTCTAAATTACCCTTATGTGGATGGTGAGTTTGGAGTTCATCACTGTGGCATTATCAGATGCTCTGGCTTCATAACATGTTATAACATGTATTATTACATCATCAACCTTAACCTGCTCTGCTTGTGATTTCTATGTCCAAGTTCATGACTTTAGGCAAATCTTAGTCATTTCTGCAGCATTACATTTTCACAGTGCATATTCTTTCCACTTTTCTGCAAATTGCATGCACGTTTTGAATGCTTGAATGCTGCAGATCTACAGTACACACTTATCGTTGTCTTGATTTCAGCAGATTTACATCAGGGATGCGAGAAACAGCTTAATCTGTGCAAGCCAGTCGTCTCGGAAATAATGTTACATGCAACCTTGCGGGGTTGTTTGAGGTTTACGGCTGCAGCTCCCATCCAGTGCATTCCTCCTACGCTTCAAGGTAAAGTGTTCGGAAAGGAACACAATGCTCTGTTCTCATCATGCGGTTTTACCCCATTGCGCTGCTCTCCCCCCAACCCCCCCCCCCCCCCATCCCCAGCCCCATTTCACTTGAAACAATCGATCACAGCAGTTCAGGCGAAACCACGACTGTTCAGCGGGGAAGTAGGGTTTGCTGCAGACAAACGCTTCACGTGTTCTGTCTGCCTTCATCGCGAAACCCGATTCATGTCTTTCAAGACTGCAGAAACGCGGAACGGTACCGAAATATCATTAATATAGATAGCACATTTCACTTATTGAGAAGGAATTGTGAACTGCGAGTGGAATTATTCTTTCCACCTCTAAACACGATTACACAAAAGCATGAAATACACAAAATAATATCATTAGTTGGGACTGATACAATACGTACGGTGAGACTGCAACCATATCTGAAAAATCAACATAGCAAATTATCGTAGCATACTGTATTTCATCCTCAAATTGACATGCAGAATTGATTGTGGGTTATAAACATTTTGGATCAACACTACAGATTATTAGGTAGAAAAGCTTGGGGAATGATATAAGCAGTTTAAAAGTCTGAGCATAACATGGGCTTGTTGTCCTTCCTTGATAGTAAATTTGTCTGAGCATATCTGCATGGCCTCTTTCGCGCTGCCAGACCTCGTATAGTGGTTTAATGTGATTTCTACCACACCCAATAAGCATTCTTACAGCTTCAGAGATATTTTCGGATTCCACCACTCTGCTGTCAGTCTGGCTCGACATTCCAGCTACTGTACTTTAATGCATTACTATCCATTGCCACAAGAGAATTCATACCACGCATCATACAATCTTCAACCATGTAATCTGTCTGTAGTACAAATGTCTGTCTGCAGAACAGAATCCACATAAATGCTTTTTTACATCTCCATCAATTTGAAGTCCCACTAGTTATGTAGAGTCCCATTTCAAGAAAACATTATTCATTACAATATATTGGATGGGAAAGTGTAAGTACGGGGGCAGTCTGTAGCCTAGTGACTAAGGCTACAGAAGGCTGGTGGTTCAAGCCCTGGTGTAGCCACGATAAGATTTGCACAGCTTTTGGGCCATTAACCCCACATTGCTCTGGGGGGGTGGGACTGTCCCCTGCTTAGTCTGATCAACTATAAGTCCCTTTGGATAAAAGTGTCGGCTAAATAACGAATTATTATTATTATTATTATTATTATTATTGTTATTATTATAAGTAATTTGAACACATTTTGTTATCTTTGCTATGTATGTGCTATCTTTGGACTGCCAGTTTGTCCCTATCACATGATCTGCTGGGATTTAAAGTTATAAAGGTATATATAAACTATAAACTAAACGTATTTTAACTGGGGTCCCTGTTGAGACTCAGAGACCCCAGTCAAGTGAGATATGCAAGTGAGTGGCTAATTGCAATCTTTAAAAAAATAATTATAATAATTATAAATACAGTTATTGACCTAATATGGGGAGAGTGAAAGGAAGGAAAGTGAACATGGATGGAACGTCCAACAGTCCAATTTATTTAGCACAATTTTCAATTAAAAGATGAATCACAAAAGATGACAACAGACAAAAAAATTAAATAATTACGGTTTGAGATCAACACCAAAGGGTTGTCTTTTCATCTGACAGCAGAAGAAAAGACAGACTTAAGTGACATTCGACATTTAATGAATTTAATAGCAGTGTAGCTATTTTATTAATATTGGATAATCCCAAATTATGTGCATTTTTAATGGTAGGGCAATTCCACAGTTAGAGAGATTCAACAGAAGTATCTCATGCAGATACACTTTACATAAAATAAAATTTTCATAATTATCAAAACAATTGACAGCATAGCTGTGGTCACAGAAGAATCGACAGATGGTATAGCCAATTATGTTTTACATATTTTATTTGTTCTTAAAGGAAAATGTATCCCAGCCAATATGAAAGTTTTCCTTGCTATTACACTGTAATTTACAGCTGTAAATTATTCAGTTGAAGATGGCAAACAAATATTTCACACTGGCTCTGCAGATGTATAGCACAGACAAACAATGAACCATCAATTTATCAAAACATTCAATGAAGTTTCAGAGAAACTCACAATGTATTACAACCTGGATTGACTCTAAAATAAGGCATGTTTCTGTCAACAAGCTCACAAATTGCTTAAGGCTGTCAGGATTTTTAATCCCAAGCAAGTTTGCAGACTCAAAATGACAAAAACTTGCACTAGCCTCAATGGTAGGTGTCAACAAAAGTGTACATCCAAGCTGAGCAATTACAAATTATTTGCACTAGAAAATAGTTCTGCAGTGTCACTGGGTGAATTACGTGATACAGGTGAATAAATGACTCCAAATCTTACCAAAATGGCAAAACAATACTTTAGTTCATTTTAACAAACACTGTCAATGCAGACTGATGTGTCTCACAGTCAATGACAGAAGAAGCTTAAACTGAAAGAGTCTGCAGTTGAACTGTGCTTATGATAGTCATTAAATGTATTTAATGTATCATTAAAAAATATATATTATTATTATTCTTTAAATATTTAATCTCATGCTTAATGTGAGGCGGCACGGATGGTGCTGTGGGTAGCACTGCTGCCTCACAGCAAGGAGGTCCTGGGTTCAAATCCCCGTCGGCCAGGTCCTCTCTGTGCGGAGTTTGCATGTTCTCCCTGTGTTTGCGTGGGTTTCCTCCGGGTACTCTGGTTTCCTCCCACAGTCCAAAGACATGCAGGTTAGGCTGATTGGACAGTCTAAATTGCTCATAGTTATGAATGTGTGAGTGAACGGTGCGTGTGCCCTGCGATGGACTGGCGACCTTTCCAGGGTGTATTCCTGCCTTTCGCCCAATGTATGCTGGGATAGGCTCCAGCCCCCCTGCGACCCTGTTCAGGGTAAGTAATGAATTAATGAATGCTTAATGTGACCCACATTTACTTTTGGAGATATGACCCCAAAAATTGGTCCCAAAAATATATGCTGAGGTGAGATATGAAGTCGACATAGAAAACTATCCCTCCGTGCAAATGTGCAAAGATTTAGTGTCCAAAATCCAAGAGGTGCTGTGGTGCAACCTCCTGGAGTTGGCATGGAATAGCCCATTTACATTTGCCATTCAACAATGCCATATGTTTATCTCTGCTTCATATACCTTGATCATGTCGAGCATCAAATACGAAGGAGAACTGAGAGCTTGAGGTAGGCCAAGCTATAACGTACTAAAGGTACACTAATCCTTAATAAAAAATGAAAAAAACTGCACTTATGATGGCGGTTGTCTTTTTGTTTAGAACAGATCTTGATGCGTGTTTTACCAGTTATGGATTTGATGCTTTTAACCTGTGGAAGAACCTATGGGCTTGTAAAGCGTCTGCCAATTGACAAAAATGTAAATGTATAATGTACGTACCTCCAACAAAATTCCCTGAAAGGGAAAGCTTGTAGGCTGCGCTTCATCTTGGGCCTAACAATGTCCCCTAGCCATGCCAATATTCATGATATAGCACAGATGTGCTTTACCGCTGTATTCTAGCAGGACTGGGGGCTGTGGTCATGTGTCCTGTTTGTAAGGATACTCTGTGCGAACTGGACCATATTAAGAGCAGAACCTAGAGGAACTGAGTACCCCTCATTCAAAATAGTTAAAATGCCACTTGGCTTCACATGACTTATCGCTACTTGATTGAACCTGCGGCACAAAAAAAAAAGTGAATTTATCTTGATTAATTTCTTTTTTCTCCTGGATTTTTTTTAATGAAAGAAAGAATGTGCCGCACAAGAGGAGAAATGGGCTCAGTCATTTTCGGTAATCAGCACACTGCAGAAAGGAAGGTGGTTGAGTCGCTGATTGCTTTTCCAAAAGGGACCGCACGATGCTCTCGGAATTTTACCACGTGCCAAATTTACATCAGGCTCCGCATGAGAGATGAGACTGCTAATCCAAATCAGCATGGAACCTTATACTCTAAAAATGTCCCCCTCCCCCCCCCTTCTCCCTCCTCCCTCCAAACCCCTGCCCATCAGCTCCTGTCTATCCATAACATTTTTTTGGATAACCAAGCTCCTGGAAAATATGACAGTTCTTGTCTTCATATTCTCTTACATTAAAGGCAGAGCAATACCACTACAGGATACCCAAATGATTAACGGTCTGTAATTTCAGGCTCACTCCACAGCTTTTCAAGTATATTACAGATGTGTTTAGATCATACAGCTGACTGGGAGGTCTGACTCCTGGTTTGTAGAAATCAGCAGCTCATATATTTTCATATATATTTCTCATATATTCTTAACGCTGCGATAACATTGTATTTGTTAAGGAAGCAGTGCTTGTTGTTATCCACTGCCTCTGCAGTTGAAAAACAGTTTCCGTAGCGCAGTGAAAGAGCTAAGTGACATGAGCAATGCATTAATATACAAACTGCCCTGTTGTCTGTCATCTGTCCTGAATGACTCCCAAGTAGGCAAAAGTCGGAGTCTGTCTGTCTAGAGGGGTGGAAATCTGGGATTGAGAGACGTTTTGACATAAACAGACTAATTTACCCGCAATGAAGCTCAGGTTTCACCTGGATATAGCCTGGCTACATTCTAGTCGGCTAAAAAACGTTCACATTTCAATCAAATATAGCCTGAACATATAGATATCTAGACATAATGTATCTTGACCTACTGTAGCTATTTAGACAGGTGAAAAACCAACTCTATTTGGTTGAAGACTGAAAGTTTTCTCGCCGACTAGGACATAGCCAGGCAAAATCCAGATGAAACCTGATCTAAATTTGGGTGAAATTAGTCTGTTTATTTCAAACCGTGTCTCAATCCTGGATTTACACCGTTCTACATGTCTAGATTCTGGCTTTCGCTCAATGGATGAATGAATGAATACAATACTTTACAAATAAGTACAGTGAGAACAAAAAATTGTAATTTTGTCTTTTGTGGTGGTGGTGGGATTATCCAAAAATCATATACTTTACTTGCTATTTAAAAGAGCTGCTGTATTTGGAATTAATGCATTTTAATTTCTCCACAAACTGTCTCCACAAACACACCACAAATTCTTGGTGCAGAGTGTGTAAAAGCATAGCCTACGTATTCATGATAATTTTAGATCAGTAACTGAACATTTCTGCAGCTACCTTCAACAGATAGGACTACAAAGAGAGCAAAGGTCTACAGACTTCCACTGCACAACAGCAAGAGGACTGCTCAAATTAATGAGCCATTGCAATCTAATCTAATCTCTGATTAAAATGTCTGAATACAGGTACATACTTGCTGTAAATACACGGTGGCACATGCAAGGATACACACAGAAACATGCGCACGCATACGCACACACACACATACACACACATATATAGGCTTGCCCACTCGCATGCACACACAAGCACCTCACCGAAAACGTCCTGTGTAATGAGGAGGGATGTGTCTCCTTGTTCTCGTATCTAGGCATTCGGTGTGAAATGTGTGAAACCAATGCTCTCCTACAGAGTTCAGGGAAGAAGCAGTGGGCTTTTCTCTTTGTCTCTGGTGTAATTAGCAAAGGTCTTGGATCAGGACAGAACAATGCTGTGGCAGGAAGAAAACGAGAAAATCTTGCGGCATGGTGAAAAAGTGGAAAGAGGAAAGTGGGGAAAGGTTTGGTCAGTTCCATCTTCCCAAAGAACACACAAGGACTCACCCTCACTGCCTTGTTTTGGCATGAAAACAAATAGTTGTTTTTGTCTTGACTGTACGTGGCAGAGACAGGGATTCATGAGAACATAAGGTGTTACTCTAACATATGCAGCACGGATATGTACCATGCGCTGACAAGTGAGGAAGCAGTATGCTGTCTCTTCAGAATACGGAAAACCTCAGTGCTACTACACAACAACAAACCAGACTATAGGAATAATGGTGGAGGATGACATCCTAGAGTTATTAGAGTGTAGTGGAAGGTGCTTATATGCAGCACTACAGAGGTCCTTGCCGGAGACGGCACGAGGTACTGGATGTAAAGGATGAGGTTGAAGGGGCTTGTGGGACAGAACACTAGGAGAAGGAGCAAAAAAAAGTCTGGGAGGCGAGGTGATTAGTGTGTAAGGCTTGGACATGCTGCTGCTTTACCCGCAGAGCTGTTGAATTACTTTCAGATCAAGGAAAATGTCCTCCTGGAACCTGTCCTTGTTCCTCCCTCTTTCAAATTCAAAATGTGTTATTGATAGAGAATACATCAGTAAATATTAGCATAGCATACGGAAATAAATGCAAGTGTTGAAATAGATGAATAAACAGGAATCGATATACCGACGACGGTGATGTTTTTTTAAGGGAAGCAATGCCTCAAAAGTAAAGAAAAAAACATACAAAAAAAAAAAAATGCAAGCAGGTAGTTTCATCAAGAAGAATCTGTTGAGAATTTTGGAGGGAGTGATACTATGGCTGGTCTTTCCTTTATCTACAACTGATCCAGAATGCTGCAGCCCGTCTGGTATTCAATGTTCCCAGACATTCACGTCACCCCCCTGCTCAGCAACCTCCACTGGCTGCCTGTTATGGCTCGCATCAAATTGAAAACTTTGGTGCTCGCATACCAGGCAGTTAAGGGATCGGCCCCTGTATATATTCAATCACTCATCAAGACCTATACACCAGCCAGACCCCTCCGTTCTGCCACTTCCTGCCGTCTGGTGCCTCCCCCTCACCACACCTGCACTTCCCGCTCACGACTGCTGTCTGTCCTGGTCCCATGGTGGTGGAATGACCTCCCGGTGGATGTCAGAACGGCAGAGTCTCTGACCTCTTTCAAGCGCAGACTGAAGACTCATCTCTTCAGGCTACATCTTTCCCTCCCTAACTCACCACCATGATTAGCTTTATATATGCCATAGACTGTAATGGCACTTATATAGTTGTTTTTTGTATTAGTCATTGTATTGTTGTACTCGGGGTATTCTAGCTGCCAACTATGGTATGCTAGTTTGGAAGCTGATGTATTCTTCAAGGGTTCCAATTATATCTGTATGGTTACACTAGGACTCAGAACTGTACTGTCCTCTCAGGTCCTCTTTGCACTTGTACTTGTGTTTGATCTGCACTTTGTTGTATGTCGCTCTGGATAAGAGTGTCTGCTGAATGCCATGTAATGTAATGTAATCTTGGCAGTTACCTGTTTTGCCAAAGAGTGGACCGCAAACCTCACTTCCATACAATGCTACAGACCGTACGTACAGTATTATAATGGCAAATTGTTTTAACCAGATCAGGTGAAGTTACTTTGAAGCAATTTATGCTTTTCTGAGACATGGACTCTTTTAGTAATATACATATTGTTAAAACGTTCTGCCTGGGCCAAGTTGTGACAGTATTTCTCCATCAAATCCAGGTTCTGCTACAACCCATTTTCAGAAGGCAACATCAGGACAAGGTCATCAGTGTTCTGCTAGCTGGGAGCTCCACTGGAGCTGTTGTAATAACACAGAAAACTCACTGCTGAAAACGGTGAACAATGTTGGACTGTCTCACACAATCACTGTGCTGCTTGTACACTTGCTTCTTGTGTATATACTGTATATTTCATTACATTCTATGTATTCCCATCACCAGAATTCTCTACATTTGTGCCAAATATAATAAATATGCACCATTGGTGTACACGTTTATTAAGATGCAAGTAATGAAAGGTGTAGAAGCCCATATGTTAATCCAGACACTGTTGTTAAGGAAGTTCATATTTCTTGTATTAAGGATGCTAATAAAAGGTTCCCCTGATTGCTGCTTACACAAATGCCTCTAATTATTAGGGTCAAATTGAAACCTACCTCTGTAAATGAGAGATTTAAGTCCCTGGTTTCAGGCAGATCTCTGTTGCAGGTTGAATAATTTAAGATGTGGTTTCGGCAGCTGAGGGGTGCTCTGTTTTAGCATCTAATTTCCGATGCAGTCAGGACTACAAGCTGGGATTTACCGACTGCAGCTTTTGAAACAGTTCTCATAGAAACAATAAGTACGTTGTTTTTATCCCTGTAATGAACAGATACATTATTTTTTAGCAACATTTGAAATCTTACATGGGATTTAAAAATACTTTTCAGTGTAAACTGTATGTGCCCCATTTTTTCTGGGTTATGTGGTTTATGGTTTTGGTAATAATATATATAATTTTTAACATAATTTTAACAATTTGAATAATTGTTTCAATTGTTGTGCTTAGTTTCCATCTTAAATTTCAGGACAAATTCTTTGGAATTTCATAGCCAGAGGTGACAGAAAAACAAAGACATAAGCTTTCCCTATTGCACTAAAAACAGTCATTGCCATAATGTCAATAATAGCGATAATATGAATCTATATTATACTTAATAGCTGAACGAATCTCTGCAATGGAAAACTGGCACAGATACAGCAGC
Organism: Conger conger; assembly: GCF_963514075.1. NCBI lineage: Eukaryota > Metazoa > Chordata > Actinopteri > Anguilliformes > Congridae > Conger > Conger conger. The sequence continues at coordinate 19,439,827 of NC_083764.1, read as the reverse complement.
TACTGGAACAGCCTCCCCCCCCCGTCCCCCTCCCTCCCCCCTCTCCCCCCTCCCTCCTCACCTCAGATCCCGCTTCCCCGCCTGTGCGTCTCAGCATGAAAATGTGACTGGCAGGGACAGTGGGGCGTGAGCTGAATCTGAAATCACACGCAGACACCGACAATGGCTGTGATTTCCAGCTTTGCTCCGCCAGCACAGAAATCCCCTCGCTGTCTGTCAATACACTGCGGCACAGGTGCCCCTCCGCCACCTTCTACCGCAGCCGTGGAGACAAACATCCTCTCGAAAACAGGGCAAAAAGCCCGCGTAGAGTTTCCCAGTATTACTCTCTGGGAGACCCACTGTAACATGCCGGTCCAGCCGGGTGTAACTGCCTTAATAACGTATGCAATGCTACCCTATGTTTTTTTTTACAATTCATTTCTGACAAATTAATTGAGCAGATTAGTCTTTATCTGATAAAACAGTATGACAAAAAAAAACAGCAAATAGGTACTCTGAACTTACCATTAAGTTAAGATCACTCATGTGGTCACCTTTTAATAGCAGCCAAAATGACTGGATTGTCAAGGCAGAAAAGGGCAGGCTCAGCTTTTCTGAAAGAAGGGATCCATTTTCATTATTATATGATGTTGTTCAATTAATAAAATCAGTTGCTATTATTCTTTGTTTTATAAAGCACCTTTCATACAACACATTTAACACATGTATTTAAGAGCACTTAAGGTCTTTTTTTCTGAAGCCTTGCAGGCTAACTTACCTGTAGGCAGAGATGGACAGCTTTCACCCCTTTGGATGATGTGGAGTTAATAAAAAGATACAGTCTTGATCTAGAAGATTCTTTTGTGACAAATCTCAACAGAGATTCAATTTTGCCGTCCACTGCAAGAAATTTGGCTATCACTGCAGAAATTAAAATAATTGAAACATTTTCTGACAAGAGGAAGAATGCAGCTGTATGGCTGATGGTTTGGGTCCATCCTACTCTGTCATCGGGAGAGTAATATCACAGAAACTTATGTTCTATATAGTGTTCTTTACAGTGCCTTGTGAAAAGATCTATTGATTTCCCAAACCTCCATGAGGGATGTCAAATTACCTATTTGAATTGCTTGGCCTGTCTGTCCACAAAGTTTGCATTCAAAACTTACAGGATGTCAGCTAACTAGCTCGCTAACTAGCCAGCTAATATATGTTTTCTTTAGTGACGGCTATTTGTTTGTTCCAAAACTATGCTTCATAAATCTTCAAGAATATTTTATTTGTAATGTTTCGCAACTCTCAATTGTAAAGATTATCTAAAAGCTTCTAACAAACTGTCTTAAAGTTATCAGTATCTAGTAACTGGTAAAACTTGTCATGCAGCTGGCTGCAATAATATTGGTCTTACATAATGGAATTGTATAGAGATAAATAATGCAGAAATAACATATATATATATATAAAACAGTATTTAAATAACATAATAACAGCCAGTGCATGATACTGTAATACATTACATTACACGATAGTGCTCTAAAAAAGTTCAAACTTACTTCCAATGATATAGTTTGGAAGAACTCTCTTCTATTGAATATAAAAAGAATATGTAAATATCAGCATTTATGCTCTTGGCGACTTGTCATTATATTTGCAATTTCAAAATCATGTAATACCAAAATCATATATATACATGTGTGGGTACATCAGTCAAGTTGGCATGTCAATACAATTTTCCTATTATTTAAAGTATATATTGAAATATTAGTATACGCAGCTGTCTCTATGTGTCTTTTGCCTCAAGGTCCCATAGTTCATAGCAAAATCTTAGCGTATTATGTCTGAGATGTTAGTGAAACACTTGAGAGAAATTACACAAAAATGTCAACTTGGAAGACTGATTTCTCTCCGGATAAATTAACTATATTTCATGTAAAGCTTATGAAAAAAAATATTTTACAGTGAGCTCCATATGACTTGGGATACATTATATATTTATATATGTTCCAAAAAAGCATATTGTATATTCCTTTAAATATACTCAGAATATCTACCCTGAATATTGAAGGTGTGGTGTTATTTCATACGGTTTGATGATCACCAAACCTATTTTTGTGAACCATAATGAATAAAACGTCTCCTTGGTTACCCCAGTAATAAGCTCAGGGCTTCACTGGAAGAGCTCAACGTGTTAACTTGGTTGCTAGTCAACATGTTTGTATCCTGCTGTCAGTTCTTTAAATAGAAATGTATATGTGCACAACCCGAGTAATTAGCTTAATTAGCCATAATTTTATAAGCTTTGAAAAGACTCATTGGACATCCGTGCACCCAGAACATACAGTGCAATCTGTAAGTATTTGGACAGTGGAACAATTTTGTTCTTTTGACTTTGTACTCCAGCATATTGGATTTGAAATGAAACAATGGATATGAGGTTAAAGTACAGACTGCCACCTTTAATTTGAAGGTATCCATATCGGGTGATCCGTTTAGATATCACATCCATTTTTATACATAGTCCTCGCCCCCCCGCCCCCCCATTTTAGGGGACCAAAAGTAATTTGCCAGTTGGCTTCTCAGCCAGGTGTATTCATCGACTACCTAAGTGCAGTTATAAGAAATCTTTCAATATCTAGTCTTGATTCAAGGTGTTTGATTGCCTTTGGAGTCTGTAATTTGTGCTATTGGAACAATCACAATGACGCTTACATGCCCAAATTCTAAAACCCCCACCTCCATTTCTCAGATGAGGGGAAGGTGCTTTGGACCTTGGGCAGTTCCTTTTGGCCTCCACACTTTGCTCTTGCCATTACTCTATATAATCTGTGCACAGTCCCTTTTTCCAGAACTCTGCAGGCTCTTTTAGGTACTACTTAGCAAACTGTAACCTGGTTGTCCTGTTTTTGCAGTTATCTAGTGGTTCACATCTTGCTGTGTAGCCTCTGTAGATCTGTCTGTGAAATATTCTGCAGAGTGGAGTCACTGACACATCCATGCCTGCATCCTGATGAGTGCTTCTGATCTGTTGGACAGTTGTTTTTTTGTTGGACAGGGGTTTTTTCTTCCTGACGGCGAGAATTCTTTGGTCATCAACTCTAGAGGTTTTCCTTGGCCTACCAACCCCTCTGCAATTACTGAGCTCACTGGTGCTCTCTTCTTAATGATGTTCTAAACAGTTTATTTTGGTAAGCCCATTGTTTGGCCAGTGCTTCGGACTTTTTTCTTCTTTCTCAGTCTTATAATGGCTTCCTTTATTGTCATTGGCACAAAACTGGTCCTCATGTTGACAAAGGCCAATAACAGACTGCAAGGGAAATCAAAATCCTAAACTCAAGATGGGATACTAAAAGCTTTCCTATACCTGCACGAAGGGAGTGATTGAATACGCATGACTAATCAGAAACAGCTGAGAAGCCAACTGTCCAATTACTTTTGGTCCCCTGAAATGGGGGGCACTGTGTATAAATACCCTGAAATCAAAGCTGACAGTCTGCACTTTAATTGCATATTCACTGTTTAATTTCAAATCCAATGTGCTGGAGTACACAGCCAATCAGAAATTGTATCACTGCCCAAATACATATGGACTTCCTATTTCCATTGTAGATTCCCTGCATTACCAGAGATCTTGTGGCACAGCTCTGGTACCAATGTGGCACCACTGTAAAATGCCTAGACAGAGACAATGACCAGTGTCCACCCTTTCAGCAATCTTTCACCCCTCCGTCAATAAGTGAATCAATTAAAAGCCCTTTCTAAACACTTACCATGTAGCGCGTTGCAGATAATGAAAGCATTCGTTGATTTGACGGATTGAAAGTGCTGGGATTTGAATGTGGAGCATTTATTTTACACGCCATGTGTGACTATTTCTGACATAATGTGGTTTTCAACAATCCCTCAGTAGAAATTTAAGCTCCTTAATTAAAAGCAATTATCATCTTGATACAATTCAGAGGTTGCAAAAAAACCAGCATACAGTCTTGGGCCACATTTGACAACCTTTATTATAGGGCATAACTCCCTTCATGCAAAGCCAAATATTTCAACTCACACTTTTTTGACAAAGTCTATTTAAAATGAAAAATTCTCGCCTGACAAAACTGTTGCTGTATGTTATTGGGAGCACACGTGATTGAGTTTGGGTTTTCACCCAGTAACTCATCAGAAATAAGACACAAACCAAAGGATTTATCCGTCTGCTTGACTGACAATGAGTCCAACCAGCTAGGGCATATAATGTAAGTGGAGTGTTTCCCCCTCTCCAAGTATGTATGATAACCCTCATTACTTGTTACATGCTGTACCAAGCATTCACAGACACTTTCTCTTCTTCATATATTTTCAAGAGTAGTTTCAACAAAATATCTTATTTCTGGAAAGTAAACCACAAGACACTCAGCCAGAAAATATTTTTGGATGGCAAATTCTCAATGCTTCGCGTGGCCTTTTCGGCTCTTCGCAACCCCCTGCTCCCGTCTGCCTGCGTTCAATAAGGAAGGCGAAGAAGACTGACGCTCTAAAACAGAGGGAATTCTGGGAATGTAAACACGGAGGGGATGCTGGGAAAGTCTCGGGTCTCTTATCTCCCTCCCATATGTTTGCCCTGGGGAGATTGAGCTCGCTGTAATTGACTTTCTTCCATGCAGCCGGAGCTTGAGGGAGACGTCGCGTCCACTAGCGTCTGCTCCGGCTCAGATAAAACAATTAAACACTCGGGCAGATCCCTGCAGTGACTGCAATGACGCGCGCGATTCCGCTACGCGCCGCTCCAGCCTTATCTGCACCGGCGCGTGTTCGTACTGTAAGGAGAAACGTCGACAGCAGCCCCTGCTCCTCTCCTCCCCGCGCCGCCGCAGAGCCGGAATGGCGGTGACCTATATAGCAGTCTCCTCCTCAACCCCTCTTCCCCTCCTCTCACCCCCTCACCTCCTCTTCTCGGCTCACTGCCACAGCTGTCTTTCCGCATTTCAAGGACCGATGAATAATTGACAGGCGGACCCCCCCCCCCCTCCCTTCCCACCCCACCACCCCCCCCTGCTCAGCACAACAGCCTTCAATAAAAATTAAAATACTGCAGAAGTATTCATGACAATCAGTTCCCCTCAGACAGTCAAAGCCACAGTCAGAGCCCAGTGCTGCCAGTGCCCTGGGCTCAGAGTTGCCATAGGTGACACTTGCCAGTTTGCCACATCATGAAAACTAAAAGAACTGCAGGAGATGCCACAAGAGCTGTCACGCAGTCTGTGTTATTCACTGCTAATTGGGAATGCTTTGGAATACATTATATAGAAAGCCAGATTTTTTTTTTCTTGATGGGCTGCAATTTGTTTTAATGTTTTATTGCTTCTCAGGCGAATCTGGACGAGCACTGTGGAGGAGCCTATTGATGGAACGAGCTCTGCATCGGCGATTTAGATTGCAATGCACACAGACACTCGCACGTGTTGTTTGCTGAAGCACGTTCACGCATACTCAGGCTTGTTTAACCGGCTTTGCAGAAAGCTGTGTGCTTGGGTTTGAAAGTAAACCTTATCTGAACCTGTATCATTCTAGTTTCATTCTAGTACCTAGTTATATGTCACGAAACAACATTGTACATTCATACTTTCGGTATTTTTTAAACACAAGTTCTGACACAGCTATGCATACTGTAACACAACACAACAAAAAGATTTGGTTCAGATGTCGATGAGACATAAATCGTGAGAATTTATCACATTATTTATCACATTATTGTCAGGAAAAAAATATCCATCCTACTTGCTGTTTACGCAAATAAAAATAAAGACTTGATTCAACCCCAAAGAAACACATTTCAGTTCAATTTAGCCAGTCCAGTTCATGCTGTCAGTGAGCACAGGGAGAAACCTGGTGACTTAGGTGCCTGGTGACTTATCTCCAGCGATGCGAGACCCAGCACTATTGGACTGTGACATGGTGACACCGATGGCCCTCAGTAACACCACCCTTCCCCATGCAAAGCAGTATGGGTAAAGAATTAGACTTGGAATGAGGAGGTTGCCCATCGCCTTACATGCAGGTATGTATGATTCTTTACCCGCATTGCTTCAGTAAAGATGCATACAGAGTTTTCCCATATTAGCATGAAGATAAAACATATTAATGAATTCCCTCTGGAAAATATCATTATTAAAGTGTTGTGTCAACCTATTTTTTTACAAGGCACTCCATTCTCTGCTGAAGTAATCGCACCAATTTCAGACAACTGCAAAGTGACAGGTGGTCAACAACATGAAAGCATTCTGAAGTGTCACTCCAGGTATGTCTATTCATTTCCATGTGCTGTTTGTAGTTAAGTTTGCAATGAAAGGATGGTGAAAGTTTCAGATATTTAATGAAACGCGAGTCGCATGTATACAGAGTACTTATCACCCCTGTAAGTTTCACTACTGTGGAAGAAGATTCAAATGAATTATTCAATCAAATCACCATTTCATTTCATTCACTTTCATTCAAATGCAATTAAAAGTTGCCCACAAAGAGAGGTACTTTGGCAGTCTTTATGCATGCACACATCACAGGTGTAAAAAAAAAAGGAGCGAGCAATGTAGTTTTTTACGTTTGTGTAATACTGTGCAAAGAGCACCCCAGATTTTTTTTTATATAAGAGATATTACATTTTTTTTTGTTTTTTTTGTTTTTTTGTTTTCTGCATTAGTGTGTCAGTAGATAAGAGCTGGTACCTAGGTAATATCCATCCATCCATTATCTTAACCCACTTATCCTGAACAGGGTCGCAGGGGGGCTGGAGCCTATCCCAGCATACATTGGGTGAAAGGCAGGACAGGTCATACCTGGACAGGTCACCAGTCCATTGCAGGGCGCACACACCATTCACTCACACACTCATACCTACGGGCAATTTAGACTCTCCAATCAGCCTAACCTGCATGTCTTTGGACTTTGGGAGGAAACCGGAGTAACCGGAGGAAACCCATGCAGACACGAGGAGAACATGCAAACTCCGCACAGAGAGGCCCTGGCTGACGGGGATTCGAACCCAGGACCTCATTGTGGTGAAGTGGCAGTGCTACCCACTGCACCATCCATGCTGCCCACATAGATAATAGTTAACCTTAATTGTGCAGTCTCTGATCTTCACAAATACAATTTTATATAATCACACAGAACAAGTGCAAGTGTAAAGAAGTATATTGTCGATTAAATGTGCACAAATTAAGCAAATTAATCTTTGGATGTTTGTGAGTAACCATGGGATTATATTTGGAAAGACAGACTGCTGGGGGGGGGGGTTCTATTAAAATTCTGGCACTTCAAGGCCAGAAAGCTATGGCCCTGCAAGGTCTGTTGTGCCAGAGTGAGCTGCAGCGAATATTAGAAAATTTGACACATTGCAGCAAAACTATCTGGATATAGAGATTTGGGTGAATTGCCCCTTTAACCCTGTAAGTGCACTTGTATTAATTCCTCAAGATATGCCATTTGAAAGCATTAAAACTCATGGTTCTGAATGAACTATTTTACGCTGATCCCATTGATTTAGTGACAATTGTTCCTTATTTTGTAAGACAAAATGAGATGGGAAATCTTGAGACAACACAAATCCAGGCAAAATCAGAATTCTTATCACAGCAAGGGTCCAGTTCATCCAGTTCAAATGTGCTAACCCCAGGAAACATCAATAGAATGTCAATTGTTAACTTTTGACCATTATATAATACTTGTACAAAGGAATGCGATTAACTATGTTTTATATAGGCTCTCTGAAACAAGACGAGTCCAACTATAAGCTTCTCTGACCAGTACTGATCAAGCAGTCTCTCAGTATATGCAATGCCCCCTCCTTGTGCAAGCAAGTACAGTAAAACTTCTGCTCATTATACACCCGGTGCTTATGAAATTACATGTCTAATTGTGTATAGTGTGTTAGGCTTGCATAAAACTACTGACATTTCTTGTCCTGCATGAACAAACCATAGCCATGTATGCTGAGAATGTTACACAGCCAGAAAAGATTGATGTTTACAACAACAAACATTATTTTACAATGCCTAAGACTAAACAGAATACTCAGCATTTGTAGGTCTTGGAAGAAATAACTCCTCTGAGTGAATATTTCTGAGAAATACTTTTGACTCCACAGCAGGGGGCATGTTCAGTCACTTGATCCCATTTTATATCAGTGAGCATCTAAATACAATGTTAATGTTTTTTAATATTATTCAGTACACTTATAAATAAGAAGTAGGCCTGCTTTTGAATAATAAGTGGCATGGGATGTATTTGGCATGTTGATGGGGGTGGGATATTTGACTTCAATCAAAGTAACGCAATCAATAGATTAGTAAACTAGTTGTAATTATTGTGGTTATTGTAGCTATTTGTCACAATTTTCCAGGCCCACTGCTGCCAGAGGGGAGAACAAGAAGAAGGAGGTGGAAAGAGGGAGGGGGGTTACCAAGGTTCTTCAAGCAGCATTGAGTATACAATATATTGTATTTGCTTACCAAGACTAGACATGCTAGCTTAGAAAAAACAAAGTAGAATGTTCATTTTTGGTTATATTTTCATAAAATGTGAAATTTGTCACAATTGTGTTATGGCTGTGGCTTCATTGTGTTGCAAAGACCAAGAGGCACGGCCACAAGCATGTATGTCCACTCAAAACCAAATTTGAGGAGAGAGAAAAACTTCCACTTCGACTGTGTTTCAGCAATGGTACAGCAATTTTGACTCTTGGAAAACAAACCCTCAAGGGTTCCCTTTCTGAAGAGACCCGGATTATGCCTGTAGTTCAAGAATAGCAACCATTTTCTTTTTGGTATGTCATATTCAGGCTGGTGTTAAATAGGGGGCACTGCAGAAGGGGTTACAGTAACTTCCACTGTTTCCTCCTGGAGTGACAAGTGTATGTAGTCTGGGGGCTGTATAGTACATCACTAGCTACAGTACATTTTTATAATGCTCATCTGACAATGAGTAAATACAAATGCTGTCAGTGTGAAGAAGGCTTAAATTATTATTAAATTATGTTGGTTTAGGAATAATGATACCTATTGATCTGAGGATCGGCAATGAATAGCTTGTATACTGCTGGCTCATTACACCCAACCGTGAGCTGTGGATTATAAGGTTCTAACTTGAATTTTGGCCAAAAGTTAGTGTTAGTGTCATAAATATGTTTTTTATAGGGCACTACATGTGTGAAGTTTTATACAAAAATACTTTTTAAGTATGTTAAATCACAATTTAAAAGGTTGCCTCTGCTTGGAGACCATTACTTTTGCAATCTTTGAAGATCAATCTCAAAATTACTCAGAGATCTAATTCTCAGCTCATGCAATATAAAATCTGAAATACTGAAAAAAGTAAATCAACTACTTTACTAGTTAACTGGCTAATGTGAGTTAATCTACCTAACTGGCTGATTTTACTTCCTTGCTACCTGGCAATGAACCCCAGATTAAAACAGATAAGTGATAAACCTTAATTAATTATCATCACCAATTGTAGTTATTTTTCTTTGTTTGATTATGTATTTTTACTATGTAAAATGTATTTTTGTTCCATGAAAAGCGCTGTATAAAATAAAGATATTATTATTATTATGGTTAATGTCTTCCACATATATTCCATGTGATTATTTCTCTGCAATGAAATATGAAATATGCATAACATAAATATGCATAGTGAAATGTTCATAATCAAGGATACAATAAGATACAAATTTCAAATTGATACTTTTGGTCGTGGTGTTCTGAGAGCAGTTGTGTTAGAAGTTTGATTCAAGACAAAGTGCAATCCTGTGAGCGGCTGATAACATGTTTAATTGTCTTTAATCGCAAAATGAACATAACTGAAATGACGCCCAGGACTGTTACACATTTTATTTCACACATTCTGCATCTTTGGGTGTGATGATCAAATGACAGCCATGGTTTACTCCCGAATGTTATGACTCATCTAACGGGAGAACAGGTATGGTCACCTAGACCACCTGCTAGAATCACCTAATCTAGAATAGCCCTTCACTGTTGACTATTCAAGACACAGACCACTTCCATCAAGTGGACAGCTTTCTGTGATCTATCGTTGATCGCTTTCCCACTGGCCCACGGGTAACCACGGTAACACCTGGTGGGTTGGGTTGGAAGCTGTATTTGTTTCTCCAGTTCCAGACAGTCCCGGGAGACCTCCACCTTGAAAGGATCTGGCAGTGACGAACCTTTGACAAACGTATTTTGGGGATTTATGGTCTCCCAGTCGCTATCCCCATCCATCCCCAGGCAGGAGACACTATTATTATCAGACGGCCTTCTCCACCTCCTCGCTCCAACGCTGACTCTCCCCGTTCTGAGGGGATAGACTGGATCTCTCCAACCACATGCCTGGGTCTCTGTTTCCATGACAACCGCTGAGCACTAAATCACTCGGTTGCCTATCAAAACCGTACCGGGGGCTGGGTAAGGTGAACGTGGTTGGCGGGGGTTAAATTCTCTCGCAAGGCTTTATGAGGAGAACAACAGGGCAGATTAAGGCGTGGGGCATGGAGGAGAGAGGTACGGATGGAGAAAATCAGGACCGCCACCCTCACTGGCACCCCGCTGCAGTGCTCGAGGCACCGAATAAGCTCAGGAACATAGCCTCACCAGTCTCAAAGCTTTGCTATGCAAATAATTGCAGTAGTCAACTAATTACATTGGCAAATGCCTTGTTCAGCATGCAGGCAAGTACTTTGCAGGTTTCTTCATTGTGTTGATTCTTTTTCAGTAAAGAGGACTGGCAGCAGGTGTGTGCTTTCCTCACTCTCGATGGATCTCAAACCCATTGGTCGATAGATCAGCCACCCGTATTCTCATCTGACCGCACCCTATAAAATGCAGCAGAAAGGAACGGTGGTGCTCTGTTCGACAGAAACCTTCTCAGTCTCCTTCTCAGGTCTCATTACCTCTCTGAATGAAGAACATACAGCGGGAGGCTTTTTGGACCCCTGCCTTCACCAGTCGCACCTGTACTCACTGTGGAAACCTACAGCCATTTTGGCTCCTGACTGAGAGCCGTGATGTAGTAATTACAGCTCCCATCAATCATTCTTCGATACCCTGCAGAGACTATTTTTTTCCATATCTAGCCAGCTGTGCTGTCTTTTCGATTGGATTTAAAGAGGCAGGAAGCATTTTCAACTTTTCTTACAACATTCTGCATAGTAAAAACTATAATTTCTCTAATGTATATTTAGATATTTAGCTCAGTCTCTGAACTCTGAGTTTTATAACACAAAGCAATGGTTCAGTTTTGTGGTAATATATGATTGATATTTAGGCAATTGCACGTGGACCCAAAATCTTCCAAGAAACCACACATTAACATTAGGCTGTAGTACCATGCCAGCATACATTGGCTTCTTTTTCTGAAAATGTATTCCAAATGCTTTATTTGGAATACTTTAACCCTTTCTACCCAAGTGGCAAGTGAACATCCAGCCAGAAGGGAGGTAACGTGGAAGTCCTGCTGAATGGCATTTCTGGTATACTGCTATGTGCTATGTGTATTTCAGCAACAATAACTTCATATAAGCAAATTAAAGATACAATAGGTAGACTCCTAATGGTCAAGAGAGGAATTGCAACAACAAACCACGTCAAACCACAACACGTTTTATAACTAGATATGTATTCTTCGCTTGGATAATAACCAATAGTATACAGAGTTTCAGTGATAGCTTGTTGGCAGTGCAATTTGGGCAGCTATACATTCCTTTTATCTCTTTATGTGTTCAATTATGCGTGTTCAGCTAAACTTTTATTTGTCTCAAAGTGTAAGTTACAGTTGCATCGTTTGTGGTTTATGCTTCCCACAATCTATGAATATAACGCGTCTATATAAAGTGTTATTATACAATTCAGTGTTCTCGTGCACTGTTTTGGAAACTGACAGTAACAATCACAACAGAGCCTGCTGTCTTTTCGTTGTGTTCTAGTAAGAAAATGTTCGCCGAACAGGTGACTTTTTGGTGTGCTACACTACACTATTTATATATTTTTGAAGTTTTCTATATTGTGAGCAAGCAAGTTATTTGGCTACGTAACTAGCTGGCTATTACTAAGATATGGTAGTCTACCACAAACGATGCAACCGTAACTTGAGAGAAATAAAGGTTTAGCTAAACACGGATGATTGAACATGTAAAAAGTTAAAAGGAACAATTTGGGCAGCACCGCAAACAATTAGAAGCCCCCATGCCATTGGCTGTGGTAGTTAGAACCAATTTTAAACCAGAGAACTCTTGAAATGCTGTACAGCTGTGCAATGTTTTGATACAAAGTGACGGCCCGACAAATGTACTCTTTGAAACAGAATTTAAGGATTATAAAAACAGGCAGAGGATGAGTCAACATGTCAGTGAGCCTTATTCAATGATAGGAAGGGATTTACAGTGGTCTTGTAACGATGTTTTAACACAAACATCTTATCTATTGTACCTTTAAGCATTAAATCGTTCTGCAAACACAAAATTACAAAGTTCCAGGTCATCTGCAAATTATTGCTCTGCAGCTTTTCATTGCTTTTAAAAAAATTTCATAGTTAAATCTGAGCATACGAGTCAGGACGATAAATGAATATAGATACACTGTCATGGCATTAAGATGGTCCAATTGTGGATCTTTTGTCGATATGAAAGGGAACGCATTATGGAAGGCTGAGTTTTATTTAGTGACTTCATTTTAGCTTGCGGATCTAAAAACGTAGAACATGACTTTTTACGAACTGAAATACCATCATATTCAGTATACAGCTATGTATTTACTTTGAATCCAGACTTTAATGCTACATAGTTATATTTAGCTTTTATTGGCTTATGTTTAGTTTTCACCGCTCTATTTAACAGGGGGCAGTATACTGGAAGTATCCTTCTTGATATATCCACTTTACCTCCCTATTACTTACAATTTTTAAAAAGAAACTTTTACACCTTACACTTATACAAAAAATGCTATTCATTGTGATTGTATGGTTTGGACAGTAGCATATTTTTGCATAATCCAACTGTTAACACAACTATGTGACCATGGTAAAGTGTAACTATTGCCTTTACATGTAATTACTAGTAGCTATGTGGCGTAATGGACTGAAAAATGCTTCTCATTGTAAGTGACGATTGCCTATGTGATCAGTTGCGATAGTATCAAATTGTAAACTATTCATAAACTGTGTCAATTGCAAACTATGAGCAAAGTATGGTGTCTTCAGCAAATACCACTAGTTTTTCTCTGACTCTCCCATCTGTTTCCTATCTGGTGTACTAGAAATGCATTTAAAATCAGTGACTTTACTAGTACTGCCTCAGTCAATCAGGTTGCTGCCATGTGCCCTGAATATGAAAAAATATATGAATTGTCATATGAAACTCAGCATTGCAAAAAACCTTGCCCCACAGAGACTGCAGATGGTGTCTGTGACTCTGGTAATGAACTGCACAAAATACATACTGTGCTTTGCAGCATGGTAAGATACAAATAATTCACTTTCAGTACAGTCAGGGGATTCAGTTCACTCCCTTGCAATCTTAGTCCCCAACAAATGTGTGAGTCAGCCGACTACAATACACAATTTCAATTAACCATCAACACATCTTCAAACAATGTGTTTTGGAATAACGTTTTTTGTTTGAATGTCATGCATTAGCTTCTTGCAGCCTGCTAGTTAACCTAGACCCAGGAGAAATAAGTTCATAATTCAATTTTTTTGACATAGTACAAGTGTCTAGGTTGACAAAATACATGTTGTAGTGAAAATAAATTCAAATTATCTATTTTATTTCATTTAAATTGAATGTCCCTTATGTTAAGAGAAAAGCTGTATGGAGCTTAGGGAAGGCAAAATGTTATGTCCTTGTTTGAGGACATAGACTCGAGAGGTTAGGCTTTCCTGTGAACACACCATCAATAAACTGCACTCTCGGTCCACGCCCTTTACCTCCTCTGCTGGGGCTCATTCAACCTACTGAGGCTTGCATGTAAGATGGTGAGTGTTATTCAAATCTAAAGTGAACGATGGGAGGGTAATAGGCCCCTTATGACCTCACTTTTGCTCTCTTTGATGAAGCCTGAAAGAAACAACACAGTTACTTACAGGAAAATAAACGGCCGCCAAAGCTATCCATTATAAGAGAAGCGAGTTTGCAAATGTACTTTATAAGTGCTCTTCCAGTTTTTGCAGTGTGGTTAAATTGAATTGTATACTCTGTCTTTATTTGGGAAAATGTATAATTTAGGAAGCTATCGAGCAAACATCACTGTCTATTTGCTGACAGCAAATGGATAACATTCATAAGAAATGTCAAGCTTTGGTTTCTTAAATGTAGAAATATTGTGCCCGACAAAGCTTGTTTAGTTAGGAAAAATAAGGCTTTGTAGAAAACTAAGTGGCTGTGAGGTAATGAAGAACTGCTTTATTGTCCCTTTTAATACTCCTTAAAATACCAGCATCTTACTTACTTTATACTTGCATGTGCTTATTTGGAAATACAAATTCTGCTTAACTGGAGAAGTGCATAAAGGCATTGTAGGTGTATAAAAGCCCAGAGGTTGACTTTTGCTTGGCCAATTCAAAGCTGAATGTTCAACCCAGACACTACAGTAATATCCCAATACTAAAATGGTCAGTTATGATAATGGTTATAATCAGTTCGTAGTTCGCATATTAGTGATTCAAGAATTCCTCGAGTATTTGTCGGATAGTACGTCACCAAGCCATTAGCAGTGCCAGTACCACCCACCCTAAAATTCAGCCTTTTCCCAACGGGAATCGTCAAGCCGAGAACATTACAAATGGGATATGTTTGAGGCCTATTTCCTGTGGGCAACTGCTTGAAGTGTGTGACGCAGGGTGAGCAAGTGTACAAAATGCACTCTATTGAGACTTTGGTGCTAAATTATCCCTCATCACTGGGCAGGTTTGTAATTATGAATTGATATCAGCAAGCAGCTGTTTTCACACTGATATCCCGTTTATTTAAAATGTGAGACCAGATGAGGTTCTGCAGAGATCAGCTGATATTTATATCATTAGAATGGACTGATAATGGGCAAGAGAAGATTAGATTATCACTATAAAACATAAACATTAGAGGGTCTGTACAGCAGTCTCTCAACACACACATCCATTGAAAAAGCAAATAAGTTAAATGCCGGAGTGAATCCCGGTGGAGAATTCCTGTAAAAAAATATTTCCAAATAAAATTACTTTCCAAACCAAACCAAAGCTAGCCTGATCATTAGGCTGATTAACGGAAAGGAAGATAACTTTTAAGGTTAAAATACGCAAACATTTTCAAACAAAACATTCAGAGACTTACGATACTAACACTGTATAAAGTTAAGTTAATTTGTCAGTTGTTGCAGCGGTTGCCTGCAGATATGTCTACTGCTATGGCCTACTGCCTCATACCAACCTAGTCCTGATAGGTGGTGTATGATTTTTGGGTCATCCCCTTCAGCTAAGTCTACTGATTTTGCAGACTGATGGAAACGGAGTATCAAGGGAACATTAAGAACTCATTCGACCCTTCATACAGTTTGAAGGTTTGTATTGAGGCACCGGTACTAAACATTGATAGCTTATACACTCAGTGGCAACTTTATTAGGTAGACCTGTACACCAGCTTGTAATCAGCCAATAATGTGTCCGCAACTAAATGCATGAAAGTATGCATATATGGGTTCAGCTGTGGCATTGAGGTTCTGTTTTTCAGATCATATATCAGAATGGGGAAGAAAGGTGACTTTGACTGTGGAATGATTGTTGGTGCCAGACACGGTCGTTTGAGTATCTCAGATCTCCTGGGATTTTCGCACAGAACAGTGCCTAGAGTGTGCAGAGAATGGTGCGAAAAACTAAAAACATCCAGTGAGCAGCAGTTCTGCAGGCAAAAACGCGTTGTTAATGAAAAAGGTCAGAGGAGAAGGGCCAGACTGGTTGAAGCTGACAGGAAGGTAACAGTAACGCAAATAACTACACATTACAACAATGATATGCAGAAGAGCACATTTAAACACACAAACCTCTAAGTGGATAGGCTACAGCAGCCAATAAGTCTAATAAATACCTAATAAAGTGCTGACTGGGAGAAGCCCAGTGTCAAACACCAGTTCTGGAGTGTTTGCTGGTTTTCTGTGTGTTTCAGCAAGAATGGTTCATGTAGATCATTGACTGACTAGAGACCTTGTTCTCAATGCCTTATTTGGCTGCTGATTGAAAGGAAAATATATGCAGACACTGCGGCCCTCCAGGCCTGGAGCTTGACACGCCTGACTTACAGTGTTGTGATGGTGCAAGGATTAAAAGTCTCGAAACAAAAACCCATTTGATTGTAGATAACAGCAATATCAAGAACCACTTTGCATTTCACACACCATTCTGCCTCCTTGTTAAACACCCGAATGTTGCACTGTCACAAAAAGCTTTTTTCATCAGCTTTGTAAACCCTATTTTTACATCTGTTCTAACACCGCAATGCCCAGGTGTATTTGTAAGCCCATCCCATTACTGAAACGTCAGTTCAGGGGAGCACAAATTAGCATGTGTCTTCTAAAATGCATTAAAAAATAATTTTCACTCTGCGGTCCAACAGCTATTTGAGCAGCTACAGTCATGGAGGCCATTTCACACACAGCTGGTGGAGGCAGACTGCATGTGTTATTAAACAATGAGACAGGAAATACGTTGCCAGCTGAATCCATTACTTCTTGGGCCACGCTATGCCCAATGGCGCATAGCCCCCCTGGATACTTGCCCACAGTGGGTACTGTCATAACCAAGACCATGACATTTTAGCTGGACCCCCCCCCCCCCCCCAACTGGGAGGTGTACCAATTTAATATTTGAAAATATTTTATACATGCATTGCAAAACCGAGTTAGTATAGCTACGTTGTTCATTATGCATTTATCGTTATGCCATGCACTTGATGTTGTCAATGAGAAAAGAGTTATCATATAGCAGGGGTTTTCATCCAATGAAAATTGAGCTGGTCATAAGCTGGTCTAGCTGGGTATGAACTGGTCAACCAGCATGGCCAAGCTGATCATAAAGCTGGTTGAGCTGGGTATGAGCTGGTCAACCTGGGTATTGTGCTGGTTTGAAAACATAGCTTGAGCTGGTCAAACAATTTCAAGCAGAGAGCTGGTCTGAATTGGTCAACCAGTTAACCATGTTGAGCTGGGAGCTGGTCTGATCTGGTCAACCAGCTAAACCATGTTGAGCTGGGAGCTGGTCTGAACTGGTCAACCAGCTACCAGCATTTTCAAAACCGGAGCTGTTTGAGTTTTCACAGGAATGACTTCTAGGCAGAATTGTAATGGGACTGAAGTAATAGCGAAGAAACACAAAGTTTTATATCCAAGATGCGTACAGAAGCAAAAAATTGTATATTAGGACATGGCGGAAAGAAGAGAATGTCCTTAAATTGGGAATAGCAGACATTTTGTAAGCTAATGAGTGCAACAGGGAACCTGGATTCATCACTGAGTTGCCGTCTGTGCTGTACGCTAATGGTCTTGAATCAGCATTACAGTTAATCGTAATTATTACACAAAGTTACATTATTTATTTGCGTGGCAGATGCCGTTATTCACAAAAAGGTACTGAATAACACAACCCTCTGGTCTGCCGCATGCAGTAGGTCTGCGATCTCTACGCGTTCCGTGAGACTGAATCCCTGCACTGAGGGCACCAGAGAGACAGGCCGAGGGACCTTTCCTCATGACAGGTGCAGCGAACCGCACACGCATCAGGGACAATTCCCCCCGTCAAAGAGCTGGTTAGTCCTTAACGCATAAACTAAATTCATAGAACGCAGCCAAGAAGAGGGGATATAATGCTATAGATATGCCAATTTTTTCATCGCATACAGTATCATACAGACCTTTTCCTTTGTAGGAATGAATTGTCTCGCTTCTCTGAATGCCCCAGATTATTCGGCAGACGTACTAACCAGTCCTTGTACATGGTCAAGTTAGTCGTTCTTTTTTCTAATTCCATTTGTTCAATGTTGTGTGTGTGTGTGTGTGTTTATGTGCGTGTGCGTCTGTGTGAGGAGACGGGGGATAGATAGCTCTAGAATGTGCGTGGGTGTTTCTGTGCATATGTCGGTGTCTCTGTGTGTGGAGATGGCGAGGGCGCGGGGAGAGAAAGCTCTGGAATGTGTGCGGGTGTTTCTGTGTGCAGAGACAGGGGGCATACGGGGATAGCGGGTGCATATTAGCATTCTCCTCAGCGCTCAACAGATCTCGCCATACCATAAGCCCATCCCAGCCCCGGCGAACACGTTTCTAATGGGCACAGCACCCCCAACAGGCAGAACCCACTTCAGGTTGAGAAGAAATTCTGGTCAGCAGAACTATCTCTTTAATTAGTCATTTCTAAAAGCTCCTTAATGGCTTTCAGCTGTGTTCCTATTGCTCTGACGTCACTGCTGGCCCAGTGGGGGCGTCTTCCTTAGGATTTTATCCAAGTCTGAAATAGCTTCGGTTCCCTTAGAAGGGACAGCATTTATTGAGGGTATAAATTCTGAGCTGATGGTGAGACAGGTTTTACTGCCCTTCCAAGGTGCTTGGTGTCACTGGCCTTAGCACTGTACTTCACTGCAGATCCATGCACACACAAGCAGGCGCACACACACACATATACATGCACACGTACATGCACACGCATAGGCACACACACACACTAGTACATACACACACACACATGCACACTGAACTCTAAATATCATAGGCTGCAGCTTACTGTATGGTTACAATGGTTTTTGTTTACTTGTTGCCAAAATGATGTTTGTTTCAGGCCGATTTCAGGAAATCGGCATATTTAAAATGTATATTTTTTACTGTACATTTCTTTCATTTGTCTTACATCATCACTAAAGGAAAAATGAGTATTTCATACTGACTCTGATCTTACTGTAGCCAAGTTCTGAAAAATAAATAAATAAATAAAAATCATCTCTAAAATACAGATCATTCTAAGCGGTGGGGAGAAGTGCAATCTAGATTTAATCAT
The DNA here is from genome assembly GCF_963514075.1 of Conger conger. Lineage (NCBI taxonomy): Eukaryota > Metazoa > Chordata > Actinopteri > Anguilliformes > Congridae > Conger > Conger conger. The sequence continues at coordinate 19,420,801 of NC_083764.1, read as the reverse complement.
CGTTTTCAGATAAAATGCGTGAATTTCCACACGCGTCTTGAAGACGGACCGTCTGTCCCGCGGAGATTCGTCCGTCATTTGTATGAATATTGATTGACCTACATATAGCAGTCAGCCTCCTCTCCATCTTGGGTTCCCATCGATTCGCCTCTGTCCCCTCAGACGCATCGAGACTCCCCAGGCCCTTCTCAGCACTGTGTCTGAGACACTCTCTGTGACCTTGTCTTAATGGGAGATTATATGGCACTGTCTGGGCACACTACAGGTGCATCACAATACTCTCTCCCAGGGAGACTCCAGGACACTCCAAACCCGCTGAGCCAAGCTGGGCTCTGACCGCCGCTGATTTGTTTACCAGCAGACAGCGTTGGCCAGGGTCACTTCACTGCGCTTACCCTTTGACCACGTTGCCTTCTTATGTCACCGAATATTACGCTGTGGCAATTCCGGTTAAGCAGCAACTTGCCCACAGACGTGGCTGAGATGCCTTCTCGGGGGATTGAACCTCTGCCTTTTACGAATTTCCAGGCGGGCACTGCGTCATCGCAAACGTTGAGTCGCCGCTTGGTTTTCGGGCTCCCCTCTCTTCGAAGGCGTAAAAGTCTGGGGCATCTGTTCAGTTAGATGAAAAGTAAGAATGTTAATCATGCTTGACAGCGCTCTCATCGTTCCCAGAGGGGAGGGGAGGGAGGGGGCGAATGCCGGGGAGGGCTGCCGCAGTCGCTCCTGCGGAACGGGGGAAGCGCTCGCACCGTGTCGCGGCTCGGCTCGGAGTGCCAGATGTGTTCTTCATGCATTCGCTACCACCTCTTCCTCCGCCGCGGAAATGACCCCCTGTCTGCCAGTTTGTCCAAATGAGCGGGCGACAGCAGCCCGCCGGTTCCGTCTGATGAATACGATACATTAGCGCTCGAAGCTAAGCGCTTTTGTTTGCTATTATTTACACGCTGCCCTCTCGGACAAGACGGCTTTTGTGACACGCACCTTCTTTTATTAAACCGAATAGCCAAATTGCAGGATGTTTGGGAACAGTGATATGGACACTCACAGTTGAAGATGGGCGGAACGCGTATCGGTAACGGGAATGGGCTCCAGTGCCAGGTGCGAAAAGTGTCGGGAGAAGATTAGATGATGGAATGTTGATGCTGAAAACTTTTAGCCTGCAAACCCCTGCCGTTTAACAATGTTAAAATGTGGCTTGGCAGCCATTAATTCTCAACATTCTTATTTTCCTGCGGCTCCAATCCCTAAAAAATGGTCCACTGGTAAAACAGTGATGACAAAATTAAAGTGGTTAAAAACACGTTTTTTTTGTCAACACCTCTCACTGAAGAATGCCATCTGTGGAGGCAAGACACAGCTTGCAGGCTATCCAAACCAGGATGTGGAATGCAAAATCTTTGCTTGAGAAAGGCCAATGCTATGAACCCTGGTGTACCTTCTTGTAAATGAGCTAGCACAGGAGACATAAGGAGAGGGTAAGCCAGGGGAGGGGGGGCAGAGGAGAGCGGGTGAGAAAGAGAGAGCGAGGGTGGAAGGAAAGAGCAAGAAATAGACAGAGAAACAGAGGCGAGAGAAAATGAGAGGGAGAAGGTTTAAATCGATACCAGGCCACGTTGCCGTGGGCTCCGTTGTCAAGGTGACAGAGGAGCTCCAGGGTCTGTGGGCTGATTGATGGATGTTGGGAACATTCCGGACTGTTCCACGGGAGTCCTCCACAGTGCTGCAGGTGCTGTCACTTTACAGTACAGGGAGGTAACTGAAATAAATATATAAGCACCCAGTTCATTAAAACTGAAAACCAATTGAGATTAACCCTTTATCATCCAAAACCTTTTCAAATAATAGATTTTAAAATACTGGATACTGTATATGGAAATGAGAAGAAAAAAAAACTTACTTTGAAACATTATGCATTCACACTTGCAGTATTAATTTTGTTCTTTTGCAGGCTTTGTTAATGCTGTTTGTATTGCTTAGTCTCAAAAGCTGCTAATAGCAATGCAAACAGTCCTATTTTATAGAAATGTAAACAGCATACATCCATACCCAAAAGCAATGATACAGCTATATGTACATACTGTACATAGAACTTTCCAGATTAACTGCCGCAACTGTATGCTCCTTAACATTGTTATTAGTGAATTTCCACTCTCGTGTAGACAACAGTGTTTTCTCCCCCTAGAGGCCTTACAGATCATTGCATCCAGACACCAGTGTACAAACATTTTCAATGTAATACCAGTCGCGCTCTGTGCCAGATCCCTGGGTAAATTATGGGCAATCTTTATTTTATTTTTTTGCAACTGCTAAATAAGTGAGTGAGCTGCAATCCTTTTCCCTTTATTTTTCTGGTTTCCAACCAAACTCATATATCTGCCTGATTTCAGCTTGTGTGCTATATTTCCCCATTGTAGTGTCCTCACAAATAATGTAATTTCATAAATCTACTGTAGACCACTCATGCAAGTCTGTGGGGATAGAATAATGTGGGGGGATCTACGTCCAGAGGAGGTGTTTCTTTGTTTTACTGAAAATAAAGCCTACATTTTCCTCCACAACAGTAACCAAAGATTTACATAAACAGAATTACCCTAAAATGTTCTTGCAGGTTCAGAATTTTCTTACTGACTGGAATTGTATGCAGGTATCCAAACAACTGTACCGTATCACCGCCCTTTCTGTCTCCCATTTTTTGAATTCTCAATGGTATTCAGAGGCCCTTCTCCTAACAGCTACAGTATTTCCTACACCTATTCAGGAGAGCACAGGCAACCACATATGCTTCACTAAAGAACATTCTGGCAGCTGTTACTTCTGTTCACTTCACAGTACTGCAGCTACATAGTCAACATGTCACTGGCACAGATGGGCCTATAGAGGAGCCACTCTTGGGACTTCCCCCCTCTAGGGAACTACAACATTTTGATCCCTGATCTTAACACTATGCGTTTGTGTTCATGCTGTCACTCTAGATAAGAGTTTCTGTTAAATTCCAACAATGTAATATTTAAGCAATAACTCACGACAGGCAGTGGTATATAGACATTTTATCGCAGCTAAGGGGAGTTATCACAGCAGCCCCCGTAGCTGTGATAAAATGTCTATATACCACATCCTGGAGTGAGTTATTGCTTTTATAAAATGGTTACCAAACATAATCCCCTCCAAAAGTATTGGAACAGGAAGGTCAATTCCATTGTTTTTACTATATACTGAAGACTATTGAGGTCAAAAGATGTACATAAGATGACAGATCTGAATTTTAGCTTTTATTTCCTGGTAATTTTATCTAGATTTGTTAAACAAATTAGAACATATCATCTTTTGTATTAGACCACCAATTGTTTAGGTGAGCAAAAGTATTGGAACATTTGACTGACAGGTGTTTCTTGTTGCCCAGATGTGTCCTGTTAGATTTATTGGTTAAACAATAAATAGTTCTCAATGTCTACTCTTGGTTTTAGCCTTGGGTTTTGCCTGTGAAGACTGCATTTGTGTTACCAAAAGATAAACCAACATGAAGACCAGAGAGCTGTCCTTGGGAGAAAAGCAAGCCATTGTGAAGTTTAGAAAAGATGGGAAATCAATCAGAGCCATTGCACAAGCATTAGGGATAGCTTGTACAACAACTTGGAATGTCCTGAAAAAGAAAGAAACCGCTGGTGTACTGAGCAACAGACATCAAACAGGTCAAACAAGGAAAACAACAGCAGTTGATGACAGAAACATTGTCAGAGCTGTGAAGGAAACCCCCAAAACATCAGTCAGTGACCCAAACAGAGCAGCGGTGAAGGTATCTCAATCAACCGTTCAAAGAAGACTTAGAGAGCAATATAGAGGCTATACCACAAGATGCAAGCCACTCATCAGTAGTAAGAAGGCGAGATTACATGTACAGAGATGAGCCACAAAAGTTCTGGAAAGTTTTATGGACTGATGTGACCAAGATTAACCTCTACCACTAATCTTTATTGATAATGTAAATCATGATGGGAGCAGCACAATGAATTTTGAAGTCTACTAAAACATTCTGTCTGCCAATTTACCAAGCAATGCGTCCAAAGTAATTGAAACTAACTTCATCATGCAGCAGGACAATGTCCCAAAACACACTGCCAACACAACAAAGGACTTCATTAGAGAGAAAAAGTGAACGGTTTTAGACTGGCTGAGTCAATCACCAGAGCTTAACCAAATTGAGCATGCATTTCACCTCCTGAAGAGTGGATTGAAGGGAAAAAACCCTGAATCAACTGAAAGAGGCTGCAGTAAAACCCTGGAAAAGTATCACGAAAGAAGAATGCAACCATTTGGTGATGGCAAAGGGTCAATGGAACTCTTGTCTCATGCTCATCTTTTTATCTCAACCCCAACTGTACATTACATTACATTAATGGCATTTGGCAGACGTTCTTATCCAGAGCAACGTACAACAAAGTGCAAAGTGCATACCCATACATTACATTTACATTTTTGTCATTTGGCTTTCATGCGTTGAACTGTATTCAGTGTATTGCAAAAACAAAGGAACAAACCTTGCTATCCCAATACTTTTGGAGGGGACTGTACATATTATAGACACAATCCAATTAAAACAGTTTTTATTAACAATTTCATTCAAATAATAATTTACAAGAAATTAGTTCCCATATGCTACTAAGTAGTGCCAGGCAGTTGCTATGCAAAACAAACTATAACGTTGTTCTGACAAACTCGCTAGCTAGTAAGCTTGCATGCTACTGTGAGTGAGCTAACAAGAGTTTGTGCTTTGTTGATGTTTATTTGTACATTCCCATTGTGCAAGCACTGAAAAACTGTACAACATTAGTGGGATCACGCTGCATAGGTCTACTCATTTTATTATTTGGAGAAGCACTGCTCTGCTTTCTCCGGTCAACAAGTTTTGGTCACCCTAAAGCTCTCGCACTTCTACCTGCTTACAGACACAAATCTCTCTCCCAAATCAAGACCACATTGGATAGTTTCTGAATCACATGGAAACGGAGGTAGTGTGCAGCTCTGCGTCCCAGCTTGCTTGCAAATTCTGGACAACATTGTTGCAAGATGATTGACGTGAATCGGCTTTAATGGCTTTAATGGCTGCTTCGCTGCGGAGTGATACTTGAAATATAACTGTAAACAAGCATTAGAACTCATAGCAGTGGTATATTGTTATTTTATCACTGCTATTAACCAATCAGATTGTGAGATTCGTATTTGTATTATACAACAGTTAGTTCCGGTCAAGTAATTTAATTGGACCTCATAAACATCCGGAATCAATCCTCTATTAGCTACTGTAAAGCTGCTTTCACATGATCAGCTTCGAAACGCTCAACATGGCGTCAAGCCATTAGATTCCTATGGAGAGAGAGTCGAAGCCTGATTTGGCGGCAACACTAAGTCTGCCATAGCACACAGTTCAAAATAAAGTCAAGTTGAACACCATCAGGGTTCAAACCCTCCTACTATGTTAAGATTGTATGACTTTTAAGTTTGAGGTCTAATTGTAATATAAATGACTAGCCTTTTATCCAGAAATATGAAGAATCTGTGAGAAACATCTAATTTTAGAGCCTAAGGTACAGTAAGTGAAAGCTTGGCTCCTGTATGGGAAAGTGCCACCAGAATCATCCACAAAAGAAATATAAATGGTTGTATATTTTATTACATTTTATACAGTTACAGAGGGTCAAAAGAACCCCACACAACACATGCCAAATTGGTACAGAAGCATAGCAGTATGTTTATTGCATGTTTAGCATTTCATCCCACCAAATTGGAAAATTAGAAAAATCATACTGTGTTAATATGAAATGAGGTTAACTCATTTTTAAAAGATTACACTAAATGGGGTGAAATTGACCCCAAACATAATAGGAGGTTAAACTTTTCTTAGTGTGTCCAGTCACATCACAGCTTTGTATGAAAGCTACACTACCTAACAACACTGACAGAACTGTTTCACTGCTACATGCCTAACTGAGTTATCTTGGTTAGTTTCTTGATGTTTTGGGATAAATTCAATATTACTGGTTTCACAAAGCGAGTACAAAATTTAGACTTTCATAACCGCAGACAACCTACTACTATCATATATTTTTGCGGCCTGTTACAGTTTAACAAACCAACAGCTTCCTGGATGGATGACGACAAGTTTCAACAACTGCCAGCACTCAATTTTTCTCTTGTGTTTTCAACACCTTACTTGGCGTTGAACATAGAGTTTGACGCTGATCATGTGAAGGCAGCTTAACTGCCTTGTGTTGCTGGGCAAATCTAGAAACAAATGCGACGACAGACTAGCCAGCTAACTTTTTGATTATCTTTGGTACTCGGCCTGCAGCTTCGGACCTACGACTGAATCACAGCTGTGACGATATACAGCACAACAGCACTCCCTCTCGTGTGATACTGCTTAAATATCTTGAGCGATGAGCCAGGGACATACCCACCATCTGATAACCTCCCTCCCTGGGTGTTGGAGCTGAAAATCATTTGCTGCCCAGCGGGGCTCCTGGCGGACAGTGACACAGTCGAAACTGGCATGGTCTGGATTCAATAGCAGGCTGTGAGGACAGTTGCACACTCAAATCTATTGTTAATACCAGACGAGCCACCTGTCAGCCTCCAAATGTAACGATTTGAGGAAATCTGGGATGAATTACGAGTTACACTCTCTGATTTATCTCAACAGCCTGAAATTCTGTGACAAGGTTAGTGATTGCGAGCCGACGGACCGCGTGTTTGCGCTTGTTATATCTAAGTTAATTATTATGTAGAGGGTTGTCTTGCAGGCGAAAGCATTAGATATCAGTGAGTCAGCAAATATTGTAGGAAACTTACAGGAGTCTTGGGGGAATGGTATGTACAGAAAGCTGAGAGCACGCTGTTAGGTTCATTTTAATTGTAGGCAGTGACCTTTTGACCCTGCAGCCTTGCGCTTATTTTAAAATCACTTCCAGCCCACAGACAGATGTCACGTTGTACACAGTGTCCGCTGTCAGCTCCCACTGCAGACTGTGATACACACGCAATACAGTGGCATGGAAACAGGCTAAGTTAAGGTGGCTGTTGGCTGTGGCAGAGTGAGAGAGAGAGGGGGTGAGGGAGAGAGCGAGAAATAGAGAGAAAAGAATGCGTCAACATTTCAGTGCTCATCAGTCAGTAGAGGACAGTCATCACCGGTCATCACTGGACAGTATTTCATATTAATGCAAATCTCACGACACTTGTAGTCACATGTTAATCATTTTGTTTTAAATAAAACATGTACAGTGGGTGTACATTTTTTAGTCAACATCATTTTTTGAAGTATGTATGAATTTGAGGCCATAATCAAACCAGGACATTGGATGGTATCTTTAATCCTAAATAAAAAACTCTAATAATGTAAACGTCAGCTTTCAGTCGTATATCTGTGATTCTGTGCGCTGGGTATTCTGAACACCATTGTTCCAGCTCTACAGTGACAAAGTGCATTAAAATTGCTTTTAATGCACACTCTACATAATAGCAACTTTGACACCCATAAATGGAGGCTGAAATAAGTAACCTTGCAGTCTCTCTGGGGGATTGGTGGTGGGATGCGCGGGGAAATATTTTAATGCAACACGTATTGGAAATGTGCCTCGGGACCGGGAAGGTCTGGCGGAAGCCTGACGGCCGTTTCCCGTGGGCGTCATGGGGCACGGTGGGCACCGCTGTGCCCTCGCTCAGACCGAGGGCCGGCTCGCCATGTCAGAGGGGATTTCTGCTGAGTTGTGTAGGAGGAACCTATCACTCGTGCTGCCAGGGTCATGTGAGCAGCCCCACTCCCCCCTCCCACCTCGCCCATCCACTGCAAACACCCTCTGTGGCGCCTGTAATCAGAACCGCTTGGCATGAAAGACGGAGCGGATTTCAGACCCGGGGAAGCTTCGACAAATGTAACAGACACATACATCCATAATGAAACATACATGTACATAAGAAGATAGCAGTATATATGGCTGTATTTACCCTTGCTGGTGTGCTTTCTGGTGAAGCAGTGCTTGGTAAATAATACTTAAATGCCATCCTTCGTTGCATATTTCGTCGCTTATGTTAATGCGACTAGCCACTATGCTCAATATATGTTACTACGAGTGGATTTAAAACACAGGAAATCTTCAGCAAATGTAACAGATACATAAGAAGATAGCAGTGTCTCTACCCTCTCCATGTCTGCCGCCGTTCTAGAGCAGCCGCTCTGAAGTGCACAAACGGAGCCACGCGCTCCTGTAGGGAGTGGCTGCAAGATAGCAGACAGGCTGTCAGGAACACGGAGTTCCCTTCACCTCTCAGCTTCCACACGTTCCGGAAATGTGTGGCTAATTCGGTTTTAGCGCTTTTAATATGAAACAGAGCTGCCGTGTCTATGTGAAACGTTGCTATGTCCTGTATATACTGTATACAGTACTGTATATATACTGTATACAGTACTGTATATATACTGTTTCATTCTTTGTTGCATATTTTATCGCTTAAATGCAAATACACACAATGCACAATAGTGTACTACTACAGTATGGGCACAAGGACTGAAGTCAACATGAAGCCAAAATTTGTGCCGTCTTTCAGTGTATCCGCTTGTTTTCTGTTCCCAAATTCCCTCTGTGATCACCAGTGAACCAGTACTGTACAGTTACCAGTTAAGGTCCAGAGACCTGCTGATTGCTTGTGGACTCAATCAGAGAGCCACTGATTGCTTATGGTTCAGTTGTTGAGCCAATCACTGCGACACTGATTGGTGCAAACATTACGGGGAAGCGACCGCACTCCATCGGTAGAGTTGCGGTCGGAGCATGAGAACACATCGCCGCTAATCCATTGTGACAGCGAGGGTTCCTTTATTTTTATAAAGCGACGTGGAGGCGAGATCCCTTGGGGTTTCTTTCTTGCTGACTGACTCTCCGCAGTATTCAATTTGGAGTTAAGCACACGCTGAGAGACACGATATCATTCCGGGTGATTCCATCCAATTGGAATCTCTGTGGGACCTAATTAACTTGGCAGCAGGCTCTGCTGTCACGGATGGGGCACGGTCCACCTTACGCTTTGTCTGTCTGTCTGTCTGCTGTTGGCCATCTGCGGCCTTACCTGCATTTGGCAAAGCCCTTAGAAAATCTGAAACACATTTGTTCTGGAGTTATAGCTCACATTTCTGGGCACAGATTGTCTTTTCCCTGGCTGAGGACTGTGGTGACGGGCTATGTGGCAGACAGTGCCCATGCAGACTGTCTGCAGGTATGTAATCGACCAGCACAACGATGATGCGAGCACTACTGACTGCAGCCCTGCCTCCACCGGGGAAACCAGAAAATTTACATTTGACTTCTTGGCTGCAGACTGATCCGTCTTAATATTCAAAGTGGTTTGGTTGCTTCTTTCTCTGAACTTTCGATTTTCGGGGTATTAAGTAAAGTTATCTTTTGAAATATGAAGGAGCTTATTGCAGCACTGCCTGCTTTAAATGCATAATGCATCGGCCCTGTTTTGTAATGGTATATTTGCCACTCTCCTTACTGCTCGTGTTTCCTTAAGGAGTGTGTCTCATATTCAGTGGCAGGCTCACAATGGGGATAAATGAACAGCAACCCGGTAAAAGACTGGGGAAAAGAAACCCAGAAAAACACTACCGTAATTGGCCACAGGGGAGAGGCTTCCCTTTACAGTGTATTGTTTTTGTGGAGTTGGCTCCCCCTTCTGGCCGCAACATGCACCAGCACGCTGAGGTTCCTTATTGTCTGCCTGCCTGACTGCCTGTCGGAGCGCAAGGAGCGAGTTAGGACAAATCAAAGGCCTGACGGGCGGTCATCTGGGTTTTAATCAGCGGTTGCGCTCCCGCTTTGGCATTCCAATGAGCGAGGCTCTGCCGTGGTGTACAGTGATGCTGACGTGAGCTCGTAATGACGGTCTTTTCAGGTTGTCGCTCCGAGGCTGAGACCGCCCACTGCGTTCTCAGCGAGACGCGGTACATTGTGTCTCCTCCCGCGAAGGCAGACTGCAGCAGGGACTCCCCGTGCGACGGTGGCGATCTAGACCAGCTCGTTGTCAGGGAAGACAAAGTGTCACACGAGAGCTCTCTGTTCCAATCCCTCCCTGCATTCTGCATTACTTATAAAATCCTGCTTTCTCTATGAAACATGTACATTTAACCAAATATGGAAATATAGAGTTGATTTTAAACACGGACAAGGTACAATCCAGTAGTGTAAGGAGAATTAGGGCCCAATTAGATCTGTGTTTTTTTTTGGTTTTTTATGTGACTTCAATTTTTAGAATCGTTGGGGACCCTGGTACACCCTGGTTCATATGCATTTTATAAAAATAGATGGCTGTAAAATGGAGTTTAAACTACACAAACCAGGGATGAAAATAGTATCCCTGGTTTACAGAGCTGCATCTCTCTTTACTGAAATCCTAAATCAGAACTTTTATTTGTAAATATTCAAAATGTATATGATTATATTTATATTTATATTTTTAAATTGACCACAGTCCCTTCAACATGCTATTGTAGCTATAAGGTGGATGTGGGTATTTTGACAAGCTGATTCCATTTAGCATGCATATGTGGATTATGCAGTTTTTCAAAGTTTGTCCCTTCAAGCTAAACACATCTAAATTAAATACCAACCGTGCGCTGCTTTAAAGTAACTAAAGTAACTAATGTGTTTCAAGTAAAAAAAAAAGCAGAAAAACCTCTTTCCTTCTCGTTTTTAAATGGTGCTTCAAACTCTTCACTCTGGTGATCCCAATGTATAATCTATGGGAAACAATTCCAACTGAAAACAAATTAAACACTATTTTTTAAGAGTACTTGTACAATATCTACACATACAATATGCATTAGGCACACGCATTACACGCGATGGGGAAAGCGGTGTACATACGACATGGATGTTCGTATTTTTACAACACGCTAGGAAACCGGGGGTATTAAAAAGGCGGAATTGTCTGTTCATTGCCAGCAGCCGGTTCAATAAACCCTCCCCCACCAAAGCACACAATCAGTGGAGCAGCGCGGAGCAGAGGAGGTTCCGCCGCTGTAACGATGTCTCATGCTTGGTTGAGAACCCGCTGCCTGATTAAAGGCATCGCGGCTGATAAATGGCAGCGCTGCAGATTCGGTCCAGCCCAGACTGACCTTGTCATTAATACGGATGGGATGCCTGACTGAACCCGGCCGCGGACCAAGAAGCAGCTGTTGGTTTTAATGGGTTCATTTGTTCTTCACCTTGTCCTCTCTCTCTCTCTCTCTCTCTCTCTCTCTCTCTCTCTCTCTCTCTCTCTCTCTCTCTCTCTCTCCTCCCCCTCTCTCTTCCTCCCTCTCCCCCTCTCTCTCATTCTCTCTCATTCCCTCTCTCTTGCTCTCACTCTTTTTCTGTCTCTGTCGCTCTCTCTTCCTCCTCCTCTCTCCCTCTCTCTGTTGCTCTCTCTCTCTTCCTCCCTTCTCTCTCCCTCTGTTGCTCGCTCTTCCTCCTCCTCTCTGTCCCTCTCTCTGTTGCTCTCTCTCTTCCTCCCCCTCTCTCTGTCACTCTCTCTCTTCCTGCCCCTCTCTCTCCCTCTCTCTGTTGCTCTCTCTCTTCCTCCCCCCTCTCTCTCTTTCTCTCTCTCTCTCTGTCTCTCTCACTCTCTGTAACCAGAGCGCTCCAAACTGGAGGGTGGCGCCAGACCTGATTGGCAGGATGCCCACAGTATAAAGTCAAGGGCACGGGGGAGTGGCCACCTCACCAGCCAACCCATTGATTCCCTGCCGATAAGTGGGCGGGGCTCTCATAATTGCACATAAAACAAAAAAAGTAAATGACAGAAATACGGTGCAGTCCCAAAGAAATATGAACACGGCTCTGTACCCCAGGTCATTGGATTTGAAATTTAACAATGAGTACGCGGTTAAAGCGCAGACTGTCAGCTTTAATTTGAGAGTATTTACACCCAAATCGGGTGTTCCGTGTAGAAAATACCTGGCTTATTTTATAAATTCAGTATAAAAAGCATCCACTAAGCAGGTGGTGGGTTGCCTCCAAAACCTAGAGCCTCCAGTATATTTTAAGACAGTGTTGAGCAATAATTAATTCAAATGTGAAGAGGAATCCACTCAGTCAGGACCCTGACCTCTCCCCACAAAGGAATGGTAGTGTATTCCGCTGATCATTTTTCCGTGATTGCTGGAGTACACAACTTGCCCACGTATGCATGCAAGCATACAAAATAATCGACCTTCTTTCTGGAACATGGTGAAACTGCTATATGACAGTTAAATTCCCTATACACTCTCTCTCTCTCTCTCTCTCTCTCTCTCTCTCTCTCTCTCTCTCTCTCTCTCTCTCATCATCATTCCACCCCTGCTCATGGAAGACATTGCCAGTTTTCAGGAATTCTGCTCTGCCAGTGGCGTGCTCTGCACACAGCGTGTCACACGGCGAGATGCTGAGGTCTCGAGCCAATTAGAGCCACACTCACATGTGCTCTGAAAAGAGCATGGTGTGTGTGTGTGCGCGCGCGTGTGTCATATCCTGCCCCGTTTATATGAATTGTACTTTTTTTCCCACAATAATTAATTTTATTTTCTCTTTATGTCAATTTTTTTCAGACAGCACAGCCTACTGAGTTTTCAAGGTTATCTGGGCCTTGAAAACTCAATACATCTATCAGACATTACTCATATTGAACCTTCACGCAACACTATACAGGAGAATATAAAAGCATGCTTTGACTTATACTGCATGTGTTGACTCTTCCATTCATAGCTTTTTGTGGATTTGTGTATGCAGGATTTCGCCTATAACAAATAACAGTGAACGAAAGGGGACTTGTCATTGTTGTTGACACTACAGAAAGTGTCAATCATGCCCCAGGTGGACTCGCCTAGATGAACCCTGGTTCAGGTTTGTTGGAAAAAAGCATCTCACGAAATATGTACAATATGTACATCATGTACAATAGGTCGCTTGTTGAGCTAGTTTGTTTGTAAATTCTGAGTTAGGCCATACCTTAATGTAAACCGGTTGCATTAACTGATTTAGTTCTCACGTATGGTTAAGATACAACTTAAAATGTACACCTCCCTACTAGGTGTGAAGTGAGTCCTAAAACAGCCGTTGACATAGCGCATCGATTGGGAAGATTGGCAAACTTGTTGCAGGAGAAACTCATAAGTATGAATTATGCAACCAAACAAAGACACAACTTTAGTTTTAAACTAACTAGTTACAACAAAACTGCTCTACTGTGGACTGTACACCCTATCGTGCGATCAAACTTACGTTATACTGGTGTGACAGGCCGAAGGTCATTCTCCTAGCTCATGAAATGTGTTTGCACACGTGAATTGTGGAAGGATATGTGGCCTTCATCATGGACAAGATTTATAATAGACAGATATTTGTTTGGCACACAACACTTTTTAACAATGAGTTTAAAAAAACTTTTTTTCCTGGTTCTAGCACGCAGTATTATTTCTTTGAGCAATTGGAGGGGGTTTATCAGAACAACTTCAGTGACTCAAGAGGAAGTGTAAGTGAATAGACTATTCATTCACAAAAACGGGGCTGTGAGTTATGTTGACAATAAGGAAAAAGGCACACAATGCTTCAGCTTCTTTATTCATGCGCTATGAACAGCTCTACATGTTTCATTGAACAAAGGGTTTGCACACCTTTTGCAGATAATAAACTTTCAACAACAAAAAAAATAAAAAATAAAACCTCTAAATTATTTTGGCTTTCATGTCCAGCATAATGGTAAATGGTTGGCATTTATATAGTGCCTTTATCCAAAGTGCTGTACAATTGATGCTTCTCATGCGACCATTCACACGCACAATCACGCACTGACGGCGATTGGCTGCCATGTAAGGCACCGACCAGCTCGTCAGGAGCATTTGGGGGCTAGGTTTCTTGCTCAGGGACACTTGAGCAAGTGTGGGATCGAACCGGCAACCCTCTGACTGCTAGAGGACTCTTATCGCCTGAGCCAATGTCGCCTATAACAAATAACAGTGAACGAAAGGGGACTGGTTTTAGGGACACTGGAGAAACCATTTGATTGTATATATTTAATAACAGGCCGTATATACAAAAATTATGATTTGTATTGATAAAATGATTTCTTCCACAGAGATTTCCATTTTTGTAAAGTAAATCCACACCATTTCAGCAATCACAAGGCAGGGGAAACAACTGCATTGACATCTCAGTTGTCATGCTTTTATTTTGTAAAACATTTTGTTATCACACCATGCAGTCTTGGATGGTACATTAGCGACTAGTCATTGACTTTCACAGCACAACGCCTGTTGGTCATCCCTGTTAAAAAGAATCAGGGTTTTAGAGTTACCAATGCTCTGTTAGATCAATACATGTCTGAATCCCTATTGCTAAAGCAAATTTGTGGGGTTTTTTGGCAATAGCTATGATTATATCAGTGAACCTCAATACAGCAATAATCCATTTACTGTATTTGGGTAGAAAACATTTGTAGCGGTCCCTTCTTCAACATGCACAGTCTCCAATAGCAAATTATGAATTCACTCTCATTTATTTTATGTTAATCATTTTATACAGTGGGCTCCATAATTACTGGCACCCCTGACCGGTAATGCACAAAAAATACTTCATCAGCTTCACACCCCGGTTTCACTTAGTGACTGCTGTGGGTGAGTGTACATTAATTAGAAACCAAACAGATGATCGATGGGGCTGGTATGAAGCTAAGGTGATCAAATATTGGATTTCATATGAAGAGGATGGGGGCATGTGGGTGTTATAAACATAATACTCAGCATTGTTTATACTGTACACAGAAGAATGTTTAATATTAAATCAACTCTTACAGGTACATGTTGGGGTCATATGTACACTGTGTTGAATCTGCGTACTGAGTTGAATCAATACTGGACATTTTACTGTTTATGTGGTCTGGGGAACAAGCCTGTTCCACAAAGCAGGATTACTGAGTTAGCCAGATAACTGCACAAGCTACACCAAACATGAGCCAAAGCCCCATGAGCAGCAGGGTGTGATGCACAGTGTGTTGTGACACATTCCTCCCATAACCATCCTTAATATTCCATCTGAAAAAAAGATAAAATATCTGGGGGGAAAGTCTGGTCAGTCAAATCGAGGCTGTGTTTAGAATATTCACTTATGACTTCAAATGGCTTCTTCAGTAGTATTGCCACCTTGTGCCCCCAAGTTGTATCTCATGGCCAGCTGTACTGAACCTGTCAAAGCAGCATCATCTAAATTATTCCCATTTCTTCATAAATCAGGAAATGAACTCTCAGAAGCGCACAAGTATTTCCTAACCAGCTGGGTCTCAGATCCTCATGTCAAGTGTGGCCTTGGTCTGAGAGCTGGGCAATCAGTGACGGTGAGGGCCGGGAACTGGAGTGCTGTGGCCCACATGTTCTGGGTAAAGCTCACATTGTTCATTTGTGTCCCTGTAGATTATATTACCCACCATTCTCTTGCTGTTTAGGGCTGAGTTCAGAACAGCGAGACAGATGCTACCTGAGGGAAAGGGGAAAAGCCTTTTTGGTTCGGAACAAACTTGGTGTACAAGAGAGCACTTTATCTGAAACACAGTATGTAGAAATACACAGGGGCTATTTCACAGGTCCTGATTAGCCCTGGTCTACCACTGCACAAGAAGCCAATTGGCCACAATGGTGTGATTAAGTCCAACATGAGGTCTAATCAGAGTGTGAAATACCCCCAGGTTGCCTTTTCATTATAACTGCTACCTAAGCACACGGAAGGGTAGCATTTAGAAAGCCTCCTCCCTGATTCTCAGATACATTGTTTATTTATTAGTAGTTGCATTAAATGCTATGCTTATGAACCACAGCGAGGGACAGAACACCACAGCTCCTGTGCATGGAAAGGTGCCAGGGCTTATTGGGATTCTCCTGGTTTTTCAGAGCGGTGAGCAGCAGTGTCATCTACTGTTCGAGAGAGCAAGTTTTTTCTGAAACGAATTTTATTCTGGTTGTTTCTTTTCTCCCGGCATTCACAGGGGCCGACTTTTGACAATGAGTGCCTACAGTTCTGTGTCACTGCGCTGTCTGTCTGTTTTGTACACAGGTGGTGGATCAGGGAGCTATATAGATGACAACAGCATTGGATGTTTACCTGCTTAGTTTGAAACAACCATGTTTTCTTACAGTAATGTTAAACCACCAGACAACAGGAAAGAAAGCAACATAAGGAAAGCTTTACCATCATATACTGTAGTTAAAGCCGCAGATACTTCAAACTCTTTAAGAGTCTTAAACTCTGGATACTACACCCAAATTAAGAAAGGCTTTGAGATTCCATATATTTTATCAACGCCAGCTATGGCAGTAAGTTGGGGAGTTGAAGGCACATCAGCACTAGCTTTTTAGCAAAGTCACACTGTTTTTGTAGTTAGTTGATTAAGTGCTCCTTGTGAAAATGAGCACTATAAATATTAACTGTTGGGGCTATTGCAATATTGCAGTGCCTGTGGTTCTCCAGAAATAAAACTCATCTCTTGCGAGTCTCATTTTTTGAGAAAGAAAAAAGTGTATTGGTTTTTCTGAATGCAGAGAACATGCAATGCCTAAGCAAGAGCATCATTCCCAAATGAAAAATAGAAAGGATTTCACTGATCTTAGCATTTTAGTGATGTACATTGTAGCCCGCTAACAACACCCACTGAAAACCTGATGTTTAGCCAAGGGGGAAAGCAAGCCACTCCGCACAGGCTTTTGTATATGAAACATTTTTGCAAGAATCATTAGAAAAATATTTCAGGGGCATTCGTGAAACCAAAAAGGATTAATGAACACAGCAAAGAATTCACAGATTTCATTTTCCTGGACCTTTAATGAATATTCAATTTTATTTACAGATAAACAAGGCTATACAGCAAAAAAAGGGCTCTTAAATGCTTCACTTTTAAAGTTTTAACTTTTTAACCACGATTAACATTCATAAATCTCAAAAATACATTTTAATTAAAAATACAGACTCTCTTGGACACAGTTCAGATCCATTCTCCCACCATGGACGCATAAAGACCATGTTTTTCGTATGAGGCCAAGGTTAAATCCTGAAAATGACAGGTGACGAGCAAAACCAGCCCAAACCGCAAAATCAGCATTTCAATCCACTCACTGAATGGAGCTGACGGCCAGTCAAATTATTCTACGAAAAATTAAATAACTAAACATCGGATGGGAAAAGGCCTGCAGTGCAAGTCTAACCCTAGCATCCCTCAGTTACAAGCCAGCAATGGCAAACGCAGAAACCTTGAAGCCCCACTTGTTTATAGTTTATAGGTACAATAATCAGAAGTACAGTCAAGAGCATGAGTGTTAGATGCCGCCATGCCTTTCATTTTAATGACTGACAGATAACGGCTTCATTGCAGGGCATCGCGTCAGTGTGGGAATGGAAGCACATCCATTTCCTCTGGACTACTGTAATGGCTTTGACGCTCCCTCTCGCGACAACCGGTCCGCCTCTTCATTCCCTTTATAGCCGGCGTGGCCAGGAATGTGAAGCTGGAGGCAGAGCGAGGCGGGGGGAGGGGGTGGCGGGAGACAGAGAGGCAGACCGGAAGAAAGCAGAGCGATGGTGAATAACATTCTGCAGATTCTCAAAGTTGTACATGCACCGAGTGGCTCTCACAATCTGCAAATTATTCCAGAAGTCAGGGGCCACCAATCTTAGAAAGGGACTTTTGTTCCAACCAAGCAACCATTAGTTGTCGCTTCAACCTCAGACACACACATACAGAATGCCTGACTGACGCCATATTCACTAGTAATGTCCGTGATCAAAGAAAGTGGAATGATTTATGGCAGTTGCACACCAGACTCTACTCATC
Source organism: Conger conger (assembly GCF_963514075.1). NCBI lineage: Eukaryota > Metazoa > Chordata > Actinopteri > Anguilliformes > Congridae > Conger > Conger conger. Next base: position 19,402,915 of record NC_083764.1, on the reverse strand, counting down.
AACCACTGGAGTCCTTGCGAAGGACCTTGATTAGTAGATGTGTAACTGCCATAAGTTATTCCACTTTCCTTGATCAAGGACATTACTAGTGAGCATGGTGTCAGTATTCTGTATGTCTGTGTATGAGGCTGGAGCTCATTTAGACAGGCTACAACTTAAAAATAGACCAGCAAAGAGGTGTCGTTCCTCAGCACTTAGGGTTTTCTTTTTCCAACCCTCTCAAAGTACTGTTCCATTATTACAGTGTACAAAAACATAGATCACTTACCCATACAACATTCAACTCTTGATTTAATTTATCAAGTTTTTCAAAATCATCTTTGTTGATGATCTCCCCACCGGAAGCCCGCTTCCAGCCGTTAGCTTTCCAGCTCTTCACCCAACTTGTGATGCCTTTAAAATGATGAACATTTCAGACACTGTCCTCAATGGCTAAGCAATATGCACTCAATGACTAGTTTATTAGGCAGACCTGTACACCAGCTTGCTAATGCAAATATTTAAATCAGCCAATCATGTGGCAACAAAAGCATGCAGACATGGTCGAGAGGTTTCTTCAGACCAAATGTCAGAATGGGGAAGAAATGTGATCCAAGTGACCTTGACAGTGGAATGATTGTTAGTGCGAGAAAGAGTGGTTTGAGTATCTCAGAAATTGCTGACCCCCTCGGATTTTCACACACAGCAGTCTCTAGAGATTGCAGAGAATTGTGGGAAAAACAAACAAAATTCAGTGAGCAGCAGTTCTGTGGGCAAAAAACATTTTGCTAATGAGAGGTCAGAGGAGAGAGCCAGACAGGTTGAAGCTGACAGGAAGGTGACAGTGACGCAAATAACCACGCATTAGTGGTATGCAAAAGAGCAAATCTGAACACACAACATGTCAAACTTCTAAGTCGATATGCTACCGCAGCAGAAGACCAATAGGTAAAAAATGTTTTTTAAAGTATAATAAATACCGAATAAACTGCTCACTGACTGTATATTGGTGCCATTGCACGACGGCACATCCAACATATTAATGCTTACATTCACGTGAGAATGGAGACATCCATCACACTGAATAAAATGTAAATTGCGAATGGTTTTCACATTCAGACACGCAACTATGATGGATAAAACGTCCAAGTTCAAATTAAGAATTTGAAAAGGAAAAGCACAAACCATTGATGGTAAACTTGCTATCTGTATAGAGTACAAGCTTCTTAATGTTTTCATCTCTCGCTTGTTCCAGAGCTTTACAGGCAGCCTGTATCAGAAGGACAAAAGAACATAAGCAGGAAGGAGAAACTTATTAACACTCAAATACAAGTAAATGTAGCAAGTCAATGAGTACGTAGGAGCCCAGGGGGAAAAAGGTTCACCATCAATTCTGCCCTCTGGTTGCTTTGTCTTCCATGTAGCCGGTCACAAACGTTCCTGCGTTGATAAACAGAAAAGGTTCACTCAAAGTTTCATAACAAAACAGCTGGTAACACTTTACAATAAGGTTACATGAATTGGCATGAACTAATGGAGTTGTTAATTATCCAACTACTGAAACGTTAAGCTGTTCAGCTTTGTTTATGCATTTGTACATCATGAATACATGCCAACAAATACAGTCGTTCATTTCAATTCATATTGGAATGAGAAAACCATCAACAGATACATTTACTGGTAGTCTAATTTTAGTTACGAAATACATTACTTAAGCTATACATTAACTAATGAAAAGTGAATTTCATGCATTTGTAAATCACTAATTCATGTTAACTACATTCATTGGACCTTATTGTAAAGTGTTACCAAACAGTTTAACAAAACAATATCGGTTTAATGTTACATGTCAGTAGAGTGGCTTTAAGAAGATACTGCGCAATGTGCCCTCATTACTGCAGCAAAGGTCCAATTCAGTGAGTGTCTAGTAATGGACAGGGTTTGAGATCATGAGCTGAAATCTCCTTGTGCATGTGGGGAGGAGACACTACTATGAGGTGACTTTTAATCAGAGGTGAAAGATTCAGGTTCATTAAGTAAAAGTCCTGCCCAGTATTTGGTTTCAACCACCTGGATTAGCCAATTAGCACAATTCTTCAGCCAGGAGGTAAAACTAATTTGTGAAGTCACCTGGCTGAATTAATGGGTGGAAGACACGGATGGCAAGACTTTTACTTTCTGACCCCAGGTCTTTCCAACTCTGTATTTAATTATACATAGCTTCGGAAACTGTAAAAATCTATTTTAGTCCAAGGTACAGAAATGAAGCACTTTTTCCACAAGAATACATAAACACATATCAACCACCCGTGATCAATGACGAGCAGTCGAATGCACGTACATAGGGTGGTCTGGTCCCCAGTAGACTCCAATTCCAGCGCGTGCTCCATGATTCCCGTTATTTGAACAGCAACCGTCAGTGTAGACCACCACTGCATCACCTACAAATTAACCCTGGCACGTTAGACCACAGTGCACATCATATTATAGATACAAACAACAATCACCCCATTTACAGTGCTGTGCAAAAGTTTTAGGCAGGTGTGAAAATGCTGTAAAATAAGAATGCTTTCAAAAACAGAAGTTAATAGTTTATTTTTATCAATTAACAAAATGCATGAACAGAAGAAGTGAATGAACAGTGAAATCAAATCAGAGTTTGGCTGTTCCTCACCCAATTTTAACCCTCCTACACAGCTGTTTCTGTTTCAGTTAATGATTGTGTTTCAACCTGCATATTACATTGGTGATCATTAGCTCCTGTTTGGCATAACTGGTTAATCACACACCTGACTATATTTACAAAATCCCTGACTTTGTGCAAGTGTATCTAGAAGAATTGAAGGCAAAAGGGTGGTCACACCAAATATTGATTTAGATTTTATTCTGTTCACTCACTTTACAGCATTTTCACACCTGCCTACAGGGCGACATGGCTCAGGCAGTGAGAGCAGTCGTCTGGCAGTCGGAGGGTTGTCGGTTCGATCCCCCGCCCGGGCTGTGTCGAAGTGTCTCTGAGCAAGACACCTAACCCCCAAATGATCCTGACGAGCTGGTTGGTGCCTTACATCGCAGCCAATCACCAACATCAATTGTACAGCGCTTTGGATAAAGGCGCTATATAAATGCCAACCATTTACCTGCCTAAAACTTTTGCACAGTACAGTATATCGGTATGTTTTTTTTAACAATCACTGGCAGTAACCTCAAGTTTGTGCTCAATTTTTAAAACCTTAGACACAAGACTCAAAACGGTAAGCACTAGTAACACTGCCTGTTCACCTGTTCAAAACACGCATTGTTCATTGTTCATATCTTTGAAGAAATCTTGCACATGCAAACTCATTGGTTCAAGTAACTAATTCATGGCGAAATACTAGAGGAACAGTTGTTGATGCATTTTGTGAATTAAATAAACTGTTTGTCAACTACGAACTTATGTAATCCTTACATGAATATGTATGCATCATTAAACCTTGGGATACACTTATAATTAGTTAACCATGAAGTGTTTTTTTCATTCCATTATGAATTGTCATCAACTATAGTTAACATGAATTAATTATGTAAAAAACATTAAGAAAACTGTACAGATTAACTTCTCTGTCGTTACGTAGTCAGTTAACAGCTTTGTTAGTTGATGCCAATTCATGTAACATTTTTGTAAAGTGTTTTACCCCACACCCTTGAGCAGAAGCCTGTTGACACTTTGGGCAAGTTCATAATTTGATCACAGCCAGTAATGGCAGAGTGAGACCAAGGCTAAAGCCTGTAATCACGATGAGATGCCTGAACATTCAGAGACCGTAAAGCAGCATTATCAGACTTTATTTCAGGCCATTTACTTACCCATGTAGGTGAACCCATCACTGCTGGGTGGTGTTGAGCAGGCTTTCGACAGCGCTCCCACTGCGCATTTCAATCGCTTTCCATGGTCCACTTCATCTGGATCCACATGGGGCCGCTTACCTCCAATCGGAAATGCGGAAATGGCTTCAGGTGCAATTTTAAGGGCCTCTGGCACACAGCTGCCACCTTCTGGAAAAACCAATCAAATCATATTAACACACAAGCTAGTACTGTACCTGGCCAACTCACTCAAATCTGAGCTACTACAAGTCAAAGGATATGGTGACAGGTATGTTTTTACAGTGCCCTCCATAATGTTTTGGACAAAGACCCATCATTTATTTATTTGCCTCTGTACACCACAATGGGAGATTTGTAAAATAAAAATCACGTGGTTCAATTAGTATTTTGTTGCATATCCTTTGTATGCCATGACTTCCTGATGTCTGTGACCTCTTAACTAGGGCTGGCCGAGAGAGCCATCGCGGTATAACAGGTTTATTTTGTAAGCACAGTAACAACCATCTCCGGCATGCGGTGTTAGATTTCTTTCAATCTTTTTTATTTAATCATACCTGATGCAGTGGCACACCTCCAATTTTCTGAGCCAAAGTTAAATGCTTCCGGGGGAGGGGGGGAGGGAATATCACTTGTATCTTTTCAATGTTGATACGACAGCAACAGGGCCATGCCATTTCCAAGTAGAAGATAAAAACGTGATGACGAGAATAAAGAGTGAAAATATAAGCGATGTGTTTTTCAAAACTAATGGGCAAGTCAACCAACACAGAATAGATACAAGTGATATTTTCTCTCCGGAAGCATTTCACCGAAGTTTGAAGTGTTACCGTATCACGTATGATTAAAGACGAAAAGAAGGAACGAAACCTACCTAATAATTGCTTCTCCTGACAAATTTTCCTGTTGAACTCAACGGGAAAAAAAAGTTTTAGTATCGCTTGTAGGACAACCTGTGACCAGGTGACGTTGATAAGTCACAGACATCAGGAAGTCATGGCATGCTAAGGATATACAATAAAATACAAAAACATGACTCTGTTTATTCACATAACATTGCTGTGACCCAAACATTATGGTGCCCTGAAGTGGGGGGGAACCATGTATAAACACTGCTGTAATTTATATATGGCGAAACCAAAATATGTAAAAATGCCAAAATATATAAAATCTGACAATGTGCACTTTAACCATGTGTGATTTTTTTATTACAAATCTCAAATTGTAGACTACGGAGGCAAATAAATAAATGATGGGTCTTTGTCCCAAACAGTATGGAGGGCACTATATATTACAGTGCTCTTCACAGCAATATTTCAACATGTTAGACTAACCACGTGCAGTAATTATAGAGCTTCTACTGTTTGCTATGTAAACAGTACATTTATCATTTAACATTTACCATTACATTAATTTCACCGATGGTAATTCCTCAGGTCATAATGACTCCAACACCCATGTGTACTGTAATGTGGAAAGGGTCGCCAAACATGTAATGTGTTTGTTAAAGTAATTACCCGGGCTCCCTCCTTTTCATAAAAGTTAACAAATCTTGATTAGTGACTCCAAATACCTGCAGACGAAGCCAATGGTATTGCTGCTGGTTGGCTCTTTACGAAAGCCCAGGCATCTTCCTCTGAGGCAAATTTCTTGAAACTTGCGCAAGGGAACTTTTCAACTTGGCTTTTGCATTCATCCCTGGACCACATCAGAGATTAAAAGGCTAGATTCAATAAACGACTGTTATTTTATCAGCAGTGTGAAAAGAAGTTGAACTCAAAACCTACCAGGTATTGTAAACACCGGGCGTGAGACCTTTCCTCACGGCGTAGAAGAACTTCCCTTTGGCCATCTCTCCGGTACCAATGCAGAAAGCTCTACGTGCTATGCTGTAAAGACTCAATTTTAACATTAGCCCAGAAACAAGGTGTAAGCGGCTATCTGTTTATCCTTCAATTAACAGCAACTTTAGACATTTAAATATCACTATCTCTAGCTAGCTTTCTAATAAATAGTTAATTACAAACACAAGGAGTGGTAGCCTGGTAGCCTGGTAGCCAACAAGCTAACAAACTCTTGCTAACCTCTACAAATTACAAGGATTCAAAGTCCCGCATCGACATTAGCTAAATTAGCATTTTACTCAAGTAAATTATCCATCCAGCTATTCTCACATGTATGCACGTGGTACAGCTGCACAGAAATAACATTGATTGTAGACAGTATTCTTTCGATGCTAGCTAGTTTGCCACCATGGTATTTTAAAGGCACTACCTTGTAATAGAGGTTCCTGGTTTTCGTTTTTAATATCAGAAAGGAAAGATGTGCGCTCTCTGGTGGCTGGAAAGTAATTCGCGCGATTCATATAACTTTTTCCGTGTTTGACATTTCCCATGATCCTTCAGCAGAACGCGCTTTTACCAATCTCTCGCGATATTCCGGCCTCTTCCCAGGCCGACGTTGACTGAGGTTGGTAGTCCGTTTTGATACAGCCATTGGTTTTTCAGAAAAAATGTTGGAAATAGGGATTATATTTAAGATTTTTACTCACATACTCGCGGAAGAGTTGTGGATACATTAGATGTTAATCCTTTAAACGATGGATGGCTGTCGTAACTCTTTCGAATGCATTTGTATGGTTGCGGACATGGGTGATCTATCAAGGATACGGAAAGCCATTATGAGGCCCATGTGTGTACGGGTGCGAACAAGCCAATGTTTGCAGATGTAGTGTGCTCGAGTCATTCTGAATGCAGAAATGTTTTGTTTGAGTAACCTGGAGAATTGTTAGCTACACGTTGTCTACGGCATCTTCAGGATTTCGTGATTGTGGTAAGCTAGCACAAATGGCAGGACCAGCGGCAACCTCACTTAGTAACCTCAAGTAACTGTTAGGTAACGTTAACCAAGCGAACTTAGTTGTCTGGCCACGGCACAAGGAACCTGAAATTTTCTAGACTTGTTTAATTGACATTTGGAGGCACAATGATATCGTGATTTCTATAAAATGGATTGCAGCGACTGAATACGAATGCATTGCTGGTTGTGTGACGAGATATTGCGTGCGTAAGATTTGAAACCAGATTTATCTATTTTGGAGCATTTGTTTTCTTGGCTAAAACTGCAGTCGACACAAGTGCAAGTAACGCAATTTAGCTATGCGAGTCGGCTAAATGACGGCCACTTCCCGAGTTTGCATTTACCTGATTCGGTAAGTCATGACTTTCAACTGATAGTTTATATCTCTTGTTCCCAAAATTCAGACATTGGCCATGTTCAGTACCAGCGCCAAAATCGTGAAGCCCAACGGCGAAAAGCCTGATGAATTCGAATCTGGCATTTCCCAGGTAAGTGAACGTTTTCCCCTGTATTGGATATTCCGCAAGAGTCAAGCAAACCCCTCAATTGCCCTGTTATAACGTTTGTGGTCTCTGGATGGCTCATTTGACATTCCATAGGTGATAGATTGACTTTGTTCTGTTCTAGGCCCTCCTTGAGTTGGAGATGAACTCTGACTTGAAGGCTCAGCTGAGGGAGCTGAATATCACTGCGGCTAAGGTCAGTAACATGAACTGGCCTCTTGAGTAGAGAACATTGCCTCTAAGCTTATTCACACATTTCTGGTGAACATTTGTAAATGTCTACTGTAGTAAACTGTTTGCTGGGATCAATGATTTATTCAAGAGGGTTAATCATGTTCATGCAATGTAAATGTTAAGTTGTCAAACCCCCATCCCCCCACCCCCCCAATGTGGACATCCTGCGAGGTTGCTCTCGCGTGGCTCTGTCCGTGTGGCGTATGGGAGCGCAGCACTTCAGTGCCGTGACGTACAGTCCCGTTCCACGACGTTGGAGAACAAGCCTGTCCCCGGCTCTCGGGCTGGTGTGGGCAGCGTCCTGTATATTCCTACATCTTCCCAGAGCCTTTGGGCCGTTACTGGGGAGGTAAACCATGCAGTGCACATGTTTTTCCTGAAATGTCCCCAGATTCTGAGGCTTTGCGCTCCCCTAGGTGTCTGAGTGATTGGTTATTGTAGTTCTTTTGGTTAAAAGCGGCCTTGTCTTTCTCAGGAAATTGAGGTTGCTGGGAACAGAAAAGCCATCATCATCTTCGTGCCTGTGCCCCAGCTGAAGTCCTTCCAGAAGATCCAGGTCCGGCTCGTCCGTGAGTTGGAGAAGAAATTCAGTGGCAAGCATGTGGTCTTCATTGCACAGGTGAGATCGGGGTGCTTTGCCATCCCATGACCTCCGGCTTGTGTGTTGCCTATCCAGGCTTCTCTTGGTATTTGTGTGCTAGGTGGCAGATTTTTGTTGGATTCACAGTCCTTAGGTTTCTTCAACATAAAGGAGGAAATTTATCAAAGGCTTTAAAGAAACTTGTTCTGGGTTCTTTTCTGTGTGTATAATTGCTGCTACTACTTAAGTAGTTGTTGAAATCCAACGCGGACATCCTGCGAGGTTGCTCTCGCGTGGCTCTGTCCGTGTGGCGTATGGGAGCGCAGCACTTCAGTGCCGTGACGTACAGTCCCGTTCCACGACGTTGGAGAACAAACCTGTCCCCGGCTCTCGGGCTGGTGTGGGCAGCGTCCTGTATATTCCTACATCTTCCCAGAGCCTTCGGGCCGTTACTGGGGAGGTAAACCATGCAGTGCACATTACCCTTTCAACCTGCCATGTTGTTTGCGCTTTACTAAATTGCTGTGGTTAAGTGTCGGTCGTATGACTAAGTTGTGATGGCGAGACCGAACTTGTCCTTGAAAGCACACCGGGGTTCAGAGTTCTTATGGGAAATGATAATTTATTAATGTATTGTATTTATGCGGCAGCGTATGTCATCTCAGTGCTTTGCAGTGAAGGGGAGAATCTCCGCTCATCTTGCCCACCAATGTGTAGCACCCACCTGGGTGATGCATGGCAGGCAATGACTGCCATGTCAGCTGAGGTGGAGGGGGCTTGTAAATTCAGTTAATTTATGGATGATGGGTTGCCAGGCTGTGAAGGGCAAGGTTGGGATTTATCGCAATGTGAACGCCTTTTTCCACAGAGGAGAATTCTGCCCAAACCCACAAGGAAAAGCCGCACAAAGAACAAGCAGAAGCGTCCCAGGAGGTGAGGTTCTGTCAATTCCAAATTGCTCCACCACCCCCCCCCCCCGCATTTCAAATCCTCATGTTATGGAATAGGCAAAAGTGATATACACTACTGTTCAAAAGTGTGGGGTCACCTTGTCTTTTTCTTTTCCTGGTTTAATATTTTACTTTGTGTAATCAAATGTGGTCAAAGCCCAGACTTTGCATTTGAATGGATCTCTATAGGAATTGAGGGGTGGGTCTAGATTCCACTGTACATTATACCAATACAGTATGGAACATTTGTTGGCTAACTGGTTTTAAGTCATCAAGGGTCCAAAATATTAAATGAGCCTCACAACACTCTGCTGCTGTCAGATATACAGTAGATACGACAAGAATATTTTCTCCTGACTTTTTTTTTTCCCCCATTGAGTTCAACACGAACATTTGTCAGGAGTAACAGTTCTTGTAGTATCTACTGCATCTGGCAGCAGCATGGTGGTTTGAGGCTCATTTGATGTCTTGGACCCTTGATGAGTTAAAGCCATTTAGCCAACTAATGTTCCATTCTGTATTAGTGTAATTTACAACTGAATCTAGTCCCACCCCCCAATTTCAATAGAGATCCATTAAAATACAAAGAGTTTTAGTATCACTCGTAGGACAACCTGAAAATAAGATATCCAGACTGATGTTGATGGATCACAGACATCAGGATGTCACGGCATGCAAAGGATATGCAACCAAATAGAAAACATGACTTATTTGACAGTGTTTGTCTCAAACATTGAAATGGGGGACTACATATAAAAAGTTATGTAGATACTGCATGATAAAACCAAAATGTATAAAAATTCCCTTTAATAAAAGATGAGTGCACTTTGACCATGTATTGTTTGATCAGAGAAAGTAAAATTTAAGCAGAAAGGTGATTCCAATCTATTGGACAGTAGTTCAGGTTTGTTTTGGACCACATTGCTAATGGTGTTTGAATCTGGACCTCCCTCGAAATATAATATAGTAGGGTGCGAACACCACATTGTTAGTTTGCGTATGTTTTGCAATTGTAGACATTTTGCATCAATTGAGCATTTTTACTTTGATCCAACGCGGACATCCTGCGAGGTTGCTCTCGCGTGGCTCTGTCCGTGTGGCGTATGGGAGCGCAGCACTTCAGTGCCGTGACGTACAGTCCCGTTCCACGACGTTGGAGAACAAGCCTGTCCCCGGCTTTCGGGCTGGTGTGGGCAGCGTCCTGTATATTCCTACATCTTCCCAGAGCCTTCGGGCCGTTACTGGGGAGGTAAACCATGCAGTGCACATTTGTCCTTTACGACTTAATTGTCTGAATTCTTTGAGTAATGTCATTCAAAAGGGGTTTAAATGGAGTGAAAATGTCTAAAGTGTGTGTTTGGTAGCAGTTGGTTTATGTTGGTCTACATGCAGCAATTGCATCAGTGGGGCGCCAATTAAATGGGTCCAACTGCGCTGTTACTTTATGAATGGGTGTTTTGGACCTCTAGAATGTTGATGTAGGTTTCCAGAGCATATGTCGACGTGAGCTGAAATTGCAATCGTCTCTTCTCCAGTCGCACCCTGACTGCTGTGCACGACGCAATCCTTGAAGACCTGGTCTTCCCCAGCGAAATCGTCGGCAAGAGGATCCGTGTGAAACTGGACAGCAGTAGGCTCATCAAGGTCCACCTCGACAAGGCGCAACAAAACAATGTTGAACACAAAGTGAGTTTCCAACTTTTGCCTGTCTGTTTCTGACCCCCACCCCCCCCAACGTGGACATCCTGCGAGGTTGCTCTCGTGTGGCTCTGTCCGTGTGGCGTATGGGAGCGCAGCACTTCAGTGCCGTGACGTACAGTCCCGTTCCACGACGTTGGAGAACAAGCCTGTCCCCGGCTCTCGGGCTGGTGTGGGCAGCGTCCTGTATATTCCTACATCTTCCCAGAGCCTTCGGGCCGTTACTGGGGAGGTAAACCATGCAGTGCACATATTTTAAGTCTTCATATTTGCTTGTCATCTGCTTACTTGGAAATGTATCGGTTAATTTCACGTTTTGGTATGTGGTAGAAGAAACTTTGAACCTGTTGCCAGAGATAGCCTACTGATTGTCTGGTTGATTGTCTTTTAGGTCGAGACCTTCTCCGGTGTCTACAAGAAGCTAACAGGCAAAGATGTTGTATTTGAATTCCCGGAATTCCAGCTGTAAAGCGCAAATGACAAAATAAATTTGTTTACTGTCATTTTACGTTTAGCATGTTTTTGTTCTGTGAAAATGTAATTTCTTTTTGCCAGGATTGCAAAACACCCAGCCTTGAGTATGCGTTTAGATGTTCCTGATCCACCTGCTGAGAGAAATACTGTTTCAAACATCGAATTTCTGATGTTGGAGTTTCTTGCCTGAGTTGCACTTATTTTGTAGAAACGAGTCAAGTTGAACTAATTTGTAAAGGCTTTTCTAGCAAATCGGTCTCCTTTCAATTTGTGCTTTTCATTTTTCATCAGGCATTCAGACTGACCTGGTCAGTCCAACTCAGAATGACGTCCTTCAGCAGTGCAGGTGTCAGTAATGTGGTAGAACCTTCACATAGTCATTAAATCAGCGGTAAGAAGTGTGGAAGGATGCTACTCCAGAGCATTCAGACACGGCCTTGCTCTCTGGCCTGCAGCTCGCCACTTCATAAGGTTTATCAACATTAACAACATACCATTTCTGCTGTCCATACACAGGTTTATATATTTAATTATGAAACCACCCGTCTTCTATTTGGGGAGTGGCTGTGTTCAAGTTCACCATCTGCTGCTGTCGCATGTTGCTTATTTTCTGCCAGCGTCTGTTACATTTTGTATATTCTCAAAGAGCACATTATGAAATGTCCCATTGTGTGTTAAATGTAATGTGCTGCTGCCCTTTGAACGACCAGGAAAGAAGTTGGCATTTCAGAATAGTTTTAACACTTCAGCACATACTGTATCTGGCTAAGCATGCTGGAAGACCTGCTAAGGATTTAGTAATAGTTGTAAGGTTAATTTTACTCCCAAGTATGTGACCATGTGTGACCTTAGTCAGGCAGTTCAGTAGAAGTGTAATGTGACAGATGGTACCGGAATAATGGGATTCTGAATTTAAACTGGCATCCTGATAATGTTGAAAATATGAAGTTGTAATGTAAGTCATTATAGAACTCTGGTGTCCATGCTGTCAGAACTCCCATCCTGGGGGGCTGGTGTGTTTTCAGGTTTCCAGGGTGTTCTCGACAACGGTGTTACATTTTAGTTCATAATTAAAGAATCTGCATACCTTGGATTCTCAAGGCCATAACTGGCCGCTGTTTAAATTGAAACCGCCAAAAAAATCCACTGACATCCCCAGTAATTTTATTTTGCACCACTGCTGTAGAATGGCTGTTATGGTAGAAGCTTTTTTTTTTGCCACTAGATGGCACCGATTATAGTCCTTTAAATTATTTTCAAGTTAAGTCTCTTCCTATTTTTATGGTGGGCACCGTGTCTACAAAGAGGTAAGATTGTTGGAATTATTGACAGCCTGAAAATGGTACTTGGTGAAATGGGAGAGAAAAGTGGATTACATGCCATTTTAAATGAGCATTAGGAAAGGGCTTTAATGTTTTGTGGTGCACAGTAGCTCTCTAAAAAGTAATTTAATTATGCTCATTGAGCTGCTATACTTATTCTCAACATCTACTGCATCACATGAGCCTCCAAACAGTTATAGTTGTTAAAAGGCCTGGCTGGGCCCTATAGTTGATTCTCATCCGAGGGGCCTCATGCATAAATCGGTCGTGCTGCCAGATTTGACCCTAAATTGTGCCTATGCCGAAATCCACAACCACATCGAGATGCATTAACTTGAAATTATCCTGAAAATGTTTGTACCTTTACACATGCTCCAGACCATCTGTATGGCTCTTCTGATGAGATCTCATAACATTCTCCATCTGTCAACAGCCATGATATCTGAAGAGCATAAACGTGTAACCTAGAAACTGGGCAGTGTAAATGTATCAGTTTGGTTGTTTAACCCTAGAAGGCACGACATGTTGAATACCTCTGGAATGCACGACATTGGGTCAAATAAACCCATATTCATATTTGAGGCATAACCGAGGGTCTCCGTCATTTCATATTCAAGGTATTCATTAATTATCTTGTTTTTGATGATCACAAAATCAAATCACAATATAATTTCAAATCCTCATCAGTGCGTTCACTGAGAATGGGTGTTGTGCTTTGAGGGTGTTTGTTGCTGTAATTCTCTTAACCGTTAGAAGTCCGAAATAACCTATTGTACTTGTAAATTTTGTATTAATATCCCAATTTTGACAACATGGGCCATAAAGGACCCATATTAATTCCCAATGTTACAGTTGTGTTCAAATAAATAGTGCGTTAAAAAAGTGAATAAAGTGCAAATATTTTTTAATAGCTTTTAGTTCAATATTTCAAATGTAGTGGAAACATTACACATTCAATACCAAATCAAAGTATTGGCCAATTTTATGAAGTTTGCGTTATTCTTTTACAGGAAGCAAAGAAAAGGAATATTAATCTAATCTAATCCAAAAAAATGGCAGTGTCGACATTTTTGTCTTTAAACTCTCTTCAAACTGTATAAACTGAAGATATTTTTCAAGATTTAACTTCACTTTAAATTACTAATATTTAGTTGCATAACCATTGTTTTTGATAACTGCTGCGCATCTGCGTTGCCTCGAGTCAGCCAACTTCTGGCACCTAGGAACAGGTATTTTAGCCCAGGATGAACAAACTACATTCCACAGTTCCTGTGAATTTTGGGGTTTTGCTTCAGAAACTGCATGTCACCCCACAAGTTTTCAATGGGTTGAGGTCGGGGATTGAGCTGGCCACTCCATTATCTCAATCCTTTTTGTCTGGAACCAAGATGTTGCTCGCTTCTTGTGTGTTTGCGGTTGTTGTCTTGTTGACACACCCATTTCAGGGGCATTACGTATGTAATCTGTGTTTAACAAAGAGGAATCATTAAGAGCATCATAACGACACCATACAAGACATGGTTCTATTTTATACTTTCCAATACATGGTGCTTTTCGGTACTTTCCACAGCATATACAGTCAGGTCCATAAATATTGGGACATCGACACAATTCTCCTCTTTTTGGCTCTATACACCACCACAATGGATTTGAAATGAAACGAACAAGATATGCTTTAACTCCAGACTTACAGCTTTAATTTGAGGGTATTTACATCCAAATCAGGTGAACGGTGTAGGAATTACAACAGTTTGTATATGTGCCTCCCATTTTTTAAGGGACCAGAAGTAATGGGACAATTGGCTGCTCAACTGTTCCATGGCCAGTTGTGTGTTATTCCCTCATTATCTCATTTACAAGGAGCACATAAAAGGTCTAGAGTTAATTTCAAGTGTGCTATTTGCATTTGGAATCTGTTGCTGTCAACTCTCAATATGAGATCAAAAGAGCTGTCACTATCGGTGAAGCAAGCCATCATTAGGCTGAAAAATCAAAACAAACCCATCAGAGACAGCAAAAACCTTAGGTGTAGCCAAATCAACTGTTTGGAACATTCTTAAAAAGAAAGAACGAAGCTCAGCAATACCAAAAGACCCGGAAGACCACGGAAAACAACTGTGGTGGATGACAGAATTATTATTTCCCTGGTGAAGAAAAACCCCTTCACAACAGTTGGCCAGATCAAGAACACTCTCCAGGAGGTAGGTGTATGTGTGTCAAAGTCAACAATCAAGAGAAGACTTCACCAGAGTGAATACAGAGGGTTCACCACAAGATGTAAACCATTGGTGAGCCTAAAAACCGGAAGACCAGATTAGAGTTTGCCAAACAACATCTAAAAAAGCCTTTACAGTTCTGGAACAACATCCTATGGACAGATGAGACAAAGATCAACTTGTACCAGAATGATGGGAAGAGAAGAGTATGGAGAAGGAAAGGAACTGCTCATGATCCAAAACATACCACCTCATCAGTGAAGCATGGTGGTGGTAGTGTCATGGCGTGGGCATGTATGGCTGCCAATGGAACTGGTTCCCTTGTATTTATTGATGATGTGACTGCTGACAAAAGCAGCAGGATGAATTCTGAAGTGTTTCGGGCAATATTATCTGCTCATATTCAGCCAAATGCTTCAGAACTCATTGGACGGCGCTTCACAGTGCAGATGGACAATGACCTGAAGCATACTGCGAAAGCAACCAAAGAGTTTTTTAAGGCAAAGAAGGGGAATGTTATGCAATGGCCAAGTCAATCACCTGACCTGAATCCGATTGAACATGCATTTCACTTGCTGAAGACAAAACTGAAGGGAAAATGCCCCAAGAACAAGCAGGAACTGAAGACAGTTGCAGCAGAGGCCTGGCAGAGCATCACCAGGGATGAAACCCAGCGTGATAAGCTCAGCTGTAATTAATGCTCTAGGTTCATTTGATTTGATAACAAGTAGCGTACATGTGATATATTGATTATAAGCCACTTACATATTGATACACACAGGAAAAAGGCTCAATAGTTCATTACAAACACCTGGTAGCCAACAAGCTAACAAACTCTTGCTAACCTACAAATTACAAGGATTCAAAGTCCTGCTTCGACATTAGTTAAATTAGTATTTTACTCAAGTAAATTATCCATCCAGCTATTCTCACATGTATGCACGCGGTACAGCTGCACAGAAATAACATCGATTGTATGTAGACAGTATTCTTTCGATGCTAGCTAGTTTGCCACCACGGTATTTATCAGAACAACTTCAGTGACTCAAGAGGAAGTGTAAGTGAATAGACAATTCATTCACAAAAACGGTGCCGTGAGTTATGTTGACAATAGTTGCTAGGTAAGGAAAAAGGCACACAATGCTGCAGCTTCTTCATTCGTGCGCTATGAACTGCTCTACATTCATGTTTCATTGAACAAAGGGTTTTGCACACCTTTTGCAGATAATAAACCTTCAATAACAAAAAAGAACAAAAAAACACATACATTTAATGTAAAATAAAACCTCTAAATTATTTTGGCTTTCATGTACAGCATAATGGTAAATGGTCGGCATTTATATAATTCTTTATATAATTATAAAAACGCCTTTATCCAAAGCGCTGTACAATTGATGCTTCTCTTTCGGCCATTCATACGCACAATCACGCACGAACGGCGATTGGCTGCCATGCAAGGCACTGACCAGCTCAACAGGGGCATTTGGGGGTTAGGTGTCTTGCTCTGGGACACTTGAGCAATTATGGGATCGAACCAGCAACCCACTGACTGCCAATGTCTCCTATAACAAATAACAGTGAACGAAAGGGGACTGGTTTTAGGGACAACCATTTGATTGTATATATTTAATAACAGGCCGTATAAAATTATGATTTGTATTGATAAAATGATTTCTTCCGCAGAGATTTCCATTTTTGTAAAGTAAATCCACACCATTTCAGCAATCACAAAGCCAATTTGTGGGTTTTTTTGGCAATAGCTATGATTATATCAGTGAACCTCAATACAGCAATAATCCATTTACTGTATTTGGGTAGAAAACATTTGTAGCTGTCCCTTATTCAATATGCAGAGTCTCCAATTGCAAATTATGAATTCACTCTCATTTATTTCATGTTAATCATTTTATACAGTGGGCTCCATAATTACTGGCACCCCTGACCGGGGAATGCACAAAAAATACTTCATCAGTTTCACACCCCGGTTTCACTTAGTGACTGCTGTGGGTGAGTGTACATTAATTAGAAACCAAACAGATGATCGATGGGGCTGGTATGAAAGCTAAGGTGATCAAATATTGGATTTCATATGAAGAGGATGGGCACATGTGGGTGTTATAAACATATTACTCAGCATTGTTTATACTGTACACAGAAGAATCTTTAACATTCAATCAACTCTTACAGGTACATGTTGGACTCATATGTACACTGTGTTGAATCTGCGAACTGAGTTGAATCAATACTGTACATTTTACTGTTTATATGGTCTGGGGAACAAGCCTGTTCCACAAAGCAGGATTACTTAGTTAGCCAGATAACTGCACAAGCTACACCAAACATGAGCCAAAGCCCCATGAGCAGCAGGGTGTGATGCACAGTGTGTTGTGACACATTCAACCATCATTAATATTCCATCTGAAAAAAGAGAAAATGTCTTGGGGGGGGGGGGGGGGGGGGGAGGGGGAGTCTGGTCAGTCAAATCAAGGCTGTGTTTAGAATATTCACTTATGACTTAAAATGGCTTCTTCAGTAGTATTGCCACCTTGTGCCCCCAAGTTGTATCTCATGGCCAGCTGTACTGAACCTGTCAAAGCAGCATCATCTAACTTATTCCCATTTCTTCATAAATCAGGAAATGAACTCTCAGAAGCGCACAAGTATTTCCTAACCAGCTGGGTCTCAGATCCTCATGTCAAGTGTGGCCTTGGTCTGAGATGTGGGCAATCAGTGACGGTGAGGGCCGGGAACTGGAGTGCTGTAGCCCACATTTTCTGGGTAAAGCTCACATTGTTAATTTGTGTCCCTGTAGATTATATTACCCACCGTTCTCTTGCTGTTTAGGGCTGAGTTCAGAACAGCGAGACAGATGCTACCTGAGGGTATGGGGACAAGCCTTTTTGGTTCGGAACAAACTTGGTGTACAAGAGAGCACTTTATCTGAAACACAGTATGTAGAAATACACAGGGGCTATTTCACAGGTCCTGATTAGCCCTGGTCTACCACTGCACAAGAAGCCAATTGGCCACAATGGTGTGATTATGGCCGACATGAGGTCTAATCAGAGTGTGAAATACCCCCAGGTTGCCTTTTCATTGTAACTGCTACCTGAGCACACGGAAGGGTAGAATTGAGAAAGCCTCCTCCCCGATTCTCAGATACATTATTTATTTATTATTAGTTGCATTAAATGCTATGCTCATGAATCACAGTGAGGGACAGAACACCACAGCTCCTGTGCATGGAAAGGTGCCAGGGCTCATTGTAATTCTCCTGGTTTTTCAAAGCAGTGAGCAGCAGTGTCATCTACTGTTTGAGTTTTTTCTGAAACAAATTTCATTCCAGTAGTTTCTTTTCTCCCGCCATTCATGCGGGCCGACTTTTGACAATGACTGCCTACAGTTCTGTGTCACTGCGCTGTCTGTCTTGTGATTTTGTGCACAGCAGGTGGATCAGGGGGCTATGACAACAGCATTGGATGTTAACCATGTTTTCTTTTAGTAACATTAAACCACCAGACAACAGGAACGAAAGCAACATAAGGAAGGCTTTTCCACGATATACTGTAGTTAAAGCTGCAGATACTTCAAACTCTTAAACTCTGGATACTACACCCAAATTAAGAACGGCTTTGATTCCATATATTTTTATCAACGCAACCAGCTATGGCAGTGAGTTGGGGAGTTGAAGGCACATCAGCACTAGCTTTTTAGCAAAGTCACACTGTTAGTAGTTAGTTGATGAAGTGCTCCTTATGAAAATGAGCACTATAAATATTAACTGTTGGGGCTATTGCAATATTGCAGTGCCTGTGGGTCTCCAGAAATAAAATCTCTTGCGAGTCTCATTTTTTGGGAAAGAAAAAAGTGTATTGGTTTTTCTGAATGCAGAGAACATGCAACGCTTAAGCATGAGCATCATTCCCAAATTAAAAGTAGAAAGGATTTCACTGATCTTAGCATTTTAGTGATGTACATTGTAGCCCGCTAACGACACCCACTGAAAACCTGATGTTTAGCCAAGGGGGAAAGCAAGCCACTCAGCACAGGCTTTTGTATATGAAACATTTTTGCAAGAATCATAAAAAAAAATGTTCTGGGGCATTCGTGAAACCAAAAAGGATTAATGAACACAGCAAAGAATTCACAGATTCACAATTCACAGTGTCCTGGACCTTTAATGAATATTCAATTTTATTTTGAAATAAACAAGGCCATACAGCAAAAAAAGGGCTTGGCACACGCAGAAACCTTGAAGCCCCACTTGTTTATAGGTACAATAATCAGAAGTACAGTCAAGAGCATGAGCGTTAGATGCTGCCATGCCTTTCATTTTAATGACTGACAGATAACGGCTTCATTTCAGGGCATCGCGTCAGTTGTTTCGACGCTCCCTCTCGCGCCAACCGGTCCGCCTCTTCATTCTCTTTATAGCCTTCGTGGGCAGGAATGTGGATCTGGAGGCAGAGCGAGGCGGGGGGAGGGGAGGGGGTGGCAAGAGACAGAGAGGTAGACCGGAAGAACCGGAACAACATTCTGAAGATTCTCAAAGTTGTACATGCACCGAGTGGCTCTCACAATCTGCAAATTATTCCAGAAGTCAGGGCCCACCAATGTTAGAAAAGGACTTTTGTTCCAACCAAGCAACCATTACATTAAGTTTGAGTTGTCGCTTCAACCACAGACACACATACTGAAACGAACACACTGACGCCATATTCACTAGTAATGTCCGTGATCAAAGAAAGCGGAATGATTTATGGCAGTTGCACACCAGACTCTACTCATCAACCACTGGAGTCCTTGCGAAGGACCTTGATTAGTAGATGTGTAACTGCCATAAGTTATTCCACTTTCCTTGATCAAGGACATTACTAGTGAGCATGGTGTCAGTATTCTGTATGTCTGTGTATGAGGCTGGAGCTCATTTAGACAGGCTACAACTTAAAAATAGACCAGCAAAGAGGTGTCGTTCCTCAGCACTTAGGGTTTTCTTTTTCCAACCCTCTCAAAGTACTGTTCCATTATTACAGTGTACAAAAACATAGATCACTTACCCATACAACATTCAACTCTTGATTTAATTTATCAAGTTTTTCAAAATCATCTTTGTTGATGATCTCCCCACCGGAAGCCCGCTTCCAGCCGTTAGCTTTCCAGCTCTTCACCCAACTTGTGATGCCTTTAAAATGATGAACATTTCAGACACTGTCCTCAATGGCTAAGCAATATGCACTCAATGACTAGTTTATTAGGCAGACCTGTACACCAGTTTGCTATTGCAAATATTTAAATCAGCCAATTATGTGGCAACAAAGGCATGCAGACATGGTCGAGAGGTTCAGCTGTTTCTTCAGACCAAATGTCAGAATGGGAAAGAAATGTGATCCAAGTGACTTTGACAGTGGAATGATTGCTAGTGCAAGACAGAGTGGTTTGAGTATCTCAGAAATTGCCGATCCCCATGGATTTTCACACATAACAGTCTCTCGAGATTGCAGAGAATTGTGCGAAAAACAAAAAAAATTCGGCAAGCAGTAGTTCTGCAGGCAAAAAACATGTTGTTAATGAGTGAGATCAGAGGAGAAGGGCCAGACTTGGCAGTGTCTTTGGACTTCTAAATGGATATGCTACAGCAGCAGAAGACCAATAGGTCTAAAAAAATAAGTCTAATAAATACCCAATAAAATGCTCACTGACTGTATATTGGTGCCATTGCATCTGGGACATGACGGCACATACAGCATATTAATGCTTACATTCACATGAGAATGGAGACATCCATTACACTGAATAAAATTTAAACGCTTTTTATATTCTGACATGCAACTATGATGTATAAAACTTGGAACAAAGTTCAAATTAAGAATTTGAAAAAGAAAAGCACAAACCATCGATGGTAAACTTGCTATCTGTATACAGTACAAGCTTCTTAATGTTTTCATCTCTCGCTTGTTCCAGAGCTTTACAGGCAGCCTGTATCAGAAGGACAAAAGAAGATAAGCAGGAAGGAGAAACTTATTAACACTCAAATACAAGTAAATGTAGCAAGTCGATGAGTACGTAGGAGCCCAGGGGGGAAAAAAGTTCACCATCAATTCTGCCCTCTGGTTGGTTTGTCTTCCATGTAGCCGCTCAGAAACATTCCTTCGTTGATAAACAGAAAAGGTTCACTCAAAGTTTTATAACGAAACAGCTGGTAACACTTTACAATAAGGTTACATGAATCGGTATGAACTAATGTAGTTGTTAATTATCCAACTACTGAAACGTTAAGCTGTTCAGCTTTGTTTATGCATTTGTACATCATGAATACATGCCAACATATACAGTCGTTCATGCCAATTCATATTGGAATGAGAAAAACATCAACAGATACATTTACTGGTAGTCTAATTTTAGTTAAGAAATACATTACTTAAGCTATACATTTACTAATGAAAAGTGAATTTCATGCATAATGCATTTGTAAATCACTAATTCATGTTAACAACTACATTCATTGGACCTTATTGTAAAGTGTTACCAAACAGTTTAACAAAACAATATTGGTTTAATGTTACATGTCAGTAGAGTGGCTTTAAGAAAATAATGATAACAGCAATGTGCCCTCATTACTGCAGCAAATGTCCAATTCAGTGAGTGTCTGGTAATGGAAGGGGTTTGAGATCATGAGCTGAAATCTCCTTGTGCATGTGGGGAGGAGACACTACTATGAGGTGTCATTTAAATCAGAGGTGAAAGATTCAGGTTCATAAGTCCTCCCCAGTATTTGGTTTCAACCACCTGGATTAGCCAATTAGCACAATTCTTCAGCCAGGAGGTAAAACTAATTTGTGAAGTCACCTGGCTGAATTAATGGATGGAAGACACGGATGGCAAGACTTTTACTTTCTGACCCCAGGTCTTTCCAACTCTGTATTTAATAATACATATAGCTTTGTATACTGGAAAAATCTATTTTCGCCCACGGTACAGAAATGAAGCACTTTTCCACAAGCATACGTAAACACATATCAACCACCCGTGATCAATGACGAGCAGTCGAATGCACATACATAGAGTGGGCTGGTCCCCAGTAGACTCCAATTCCAGCGCGTGCTCCAGGTTTCCCATTATTTAAACAGCAACCGTCTGTGTACACCTTCACTGCATCACCTAAAATCAGCCCTTGCACGTTAGACCACAGTGCACAGCATATAAAAGGTACAAACAACAATCACCCTATTTACAGTGCTGTGCAAAAGTTTTAGGCAGGTGTGAAAATATTCTGTAAAATAATAATGCTTTCAAAAACAGAAGTTTTATTTAGAAAAAATGTATTTTTATCAATTAACAAAATGCATGAACAGAAGACGTGAATGGACAGAAGAAAAATAAAAATCAAGTCGAGTTTGGCTGTTCCTCACACAGTTTTAACCCTCCAATACAGCTGTTTCTGTTTCAGTTAATGATTCAACCTACATATTAAATTGGTGATCATTAGCTCCTGTTTGGTACAATTGGTTAATCACACACCTGACTATATCTACAAAATCCCTGACTTTGTGCAAGTATGTCTAGAAGAATTGACATGGGTTTGAAAGCAAAAGGGTAGTCACACCGTTAGATTTTTTTATTCTGTTCACTCACTTTGCACTTTGTTAATTGATAAGCAGAGGTTAACTGGGTCACACTTGACAAGGTTCATGAATTGAGATTAACTAATATAGTAGTTTATCATGAATTACAGTTTTTTTTTAACAATCACTTTCTAACCTCACAAGTTTGTGCTCAATTTTTTAAACCTTATACACAAGACTCAAAATGGTAAGCACTGTTCAAAACATGCATTGTGCATTCATATCTTTGAAGAAATCTTGCACATGCAAACTCATTGGTTCAAGTAACTAATTAATTGTGAAATACTAGAGGAACATTTGTTTAGATCACAAAAAAATCTAGTGCTGGTGCTTTTCCTTTGAGACATGTTGCAGTGGTTTGGTAGTTTATGCATTTTGTTTTACAATGCCCTCCATAATGTTTTGGACAAAGACCCATCATTTATTTATTTGCCTCTGTACGCCACGATTGGAAATTTGTAAAGTAAAAATCACACGTGTTTAAAGTGCTCATTGTCAGATTTTAATATTTTGGTTTCACCATGTAAAAAATACAGTATTGTTACAACATAGTCCACCCATTTCAGGGCACCATAACGTTTGGGACACAGCAATGTTATGCAAGTGAAAGTAGTCATGTTTAGTATTTTGTTGCATATCCTTTGCATGCCATGACTTCCTGATGTCTGTGACCTCTTAACTAGGGCTGGCCGAGAGAGCAGGTTTAACAGGTTTTTTTTTTGTGAGCACAGTGATCTCCGGCTTGCGCTGTTATATTTCTTTCAATCTTTTTTATTTAACCATACCTGATGCAGTAGCACACCTCCAATTTTCTGAGCCAAAGTTAAATGCTTCCGGGGGGGGGGAAATCACTTGTATCTTTTCAATGTTGATACGACAGCAACAGGGCCATTCCATTTCCACATAGTAGATTAAAACGTGATGACGAGGATAAAGAGTGAAAACATAAGCGATGTGTTTTTCAAAACTAATGGGTAAGTTAACCAACATTGAATAGATGCAAGTGATGTTTTCCCTCCGGAAGCATTTCACTGAAGTTTGGAGTGTTACCGTATCACGTATGATTAAAGACGAAAAGAAGGAACGAAACCTACTGCCACCTGCCAGAGATCGTCATCAAGGGTCCATGTTATGAAATGAGCCTCAAACCACCATGCTGCTGCTAGATATGGACAACCTGAAAATAAGATATCCAGACTCCGATTACCTTGATAGGTCACAGACATCAGGAAATTATGGCATACTAAGGATATGCATTAAAATACCAAACATGACTCTGTTCATTCACATAAAATTGCTGTGACCCAAACATTATGGTGCCCTGAAGTGCGGGGGAACCATGTATAAACACTGCTGTAATTTATATATGGCGAAACCAAAATATATAAAATCTGACGGTGTGCTTTAACCATGTGTGATTTGTTTTATTACAAATCTCAAATTGTGAAATACGGAGGCAAATAAATAAATGATGGGTCTTTGTCCCAAACATTATGGAGGACACTACATATTACAGTGCTCTTCACAGCAATATCTCAACATGTTGGACTAACCACATGCAGTAATTATAGAGCTTCTATTGTTTGCTATGAAAACAGTACATTTACCATTACATTAATTTCACCGACGGCAATTCCTCAGGTCATCATGACTCCAACACCCATGTGTACTGTGATGTGGAAAAGGTTGCCAAACATGTAATGTGCTTGTTAAAATGATTACCGGGGCTCCTTCCTTTTCATAAAAGTTAACAAATCTTAGTGACTCCAAATACCTGCAGACGGAACCATATCGGGTGCGGTGTTGAAGAAACTCCATTCGGCCATCTCTCCGGTACCAATGCAGAAAGCTCTACGTGCTATGCTGTAAAGACTCTGTCGTCCAATCTTCAATTTGTAGAAAAATAACTTCACGAGGGAAAAGACACCACGGCAGCAAGCTCTTCAGAAAAATCAGACTATATTGGCACGTGCCAATTCTGCAGAAGCGAACCTCGAATGTCATTTTTACACCTATTGTATGCACTGTTCTTATCTTAACTCCTCCCAAAACATTCAAAAACACTTCCGCTGACTTGGCAGCGCTACCTTCTCGATTCTAACACCTCGGTGGAAAAATCACCATACACCGTACTTTACAATACATGGTGCTTTTCGGTACTTTCCACAGCATATAAATCATTTTTGGTACTTCAGATTACACATGGGTCACTTATGCACTTCTAACACAAACGTATCAGCAGTGAATCATTGAAAATATACAGACATACTAAACATTTGATTAATATTCTCTTCTAAGTGAGTAAATGTACTTATTTAGCCTGGTGCATTCTTTGAATTCTTTGCTCTCATTTCGACAGTTGACACTGGTTTCTTGCGTTTTCATAAGCTCAGCTGTAATTAATGTTCTAGGTTCATTTGATTTGATAACAAGCAGCGTACATGTGATATATTGATTATAAGCCACTTACATATCAATTACAACTCTTCATCTCGTTCCCACGATCTGATACACAGGTTTCAGCCCGTATCTCTGCTTGCCTGAGTGACATCCGGAGCTGGATGGACAACCACCATCTATAGCTCAACCCAGGTAAGACTGTAAATGATATTCATCCCTGCTAATACCTCTCCCTGTTATGTATGGCGCTGAGGACCCAGACGCAGACCACAGGATAATCCAAAATCGTAGTTTTGGAGTCCGTAATTGTAGCCAGGAGATCCAATACAAAGACAAAAACAGAAGGCAAAAGAATGGTCGAAAAAACAGGCAAGAAGGTCAAAAATCCAGAAAATCAAAAGGCGAAAGTACAAAAGGGCGTAGGCAAAAATCATACTCAGTAAACAAAGCAGAATATCAAAAACCAGAAAATCAAAATGGCAAACAAAACAAGAGGGTAAGGCAGGCTCGGAAATCAAAGGCGAAGGGGTGTCTTTCTGGAATCTCAAGAATTAGGCATACGAGGAATTTGGCACTAAAACTGATCAACATTCTGACACTGGTTCAAACAGAGACTGAGGTTTAAATACATGAGGGAAGGTGACAACCTAGGCGGGGCTGGGAAAAAGGTGGGCTAAACAAATAGTCAACAGGTGGAGAAACATAATAGGGTAATAACATAATAACGGGAGGGAGACGAAAACGCGGACAGACAAAACATGTAAAACATACGGCTCCGGATTAGGGAGTAGACATTTGCATAGATTGAAGACGTAGTGATAGTCAGAGACAGGTGCGAACACTTCGCTGAAACTAAGCGAGTAATTAGGGATAGCATAGGGAGGCAGAGTTATAGAATAGTGCAGAAAAACTAAGATTGCGTTAGTGAATTAGTTACGTGAATATTTCTAAACTACCCAATAAAAGTGATTGTTAGTTAGTGTATTAATCGGATTAGTACTGTACAATACCTAGATTAGTAGTAGTTAGTAAGAATAGTGCTTTACAACATTTAACTACCAAGAAAAAGCAGGAAGTAAGAATCGCGAGTTTGGAAGGAATTTTTGAAAACCCGAAACTTCCGTAAACACCTGAATAGTGGGACACGCAGACAGGGGAGTGACTAGGCTGGTAGACATTCAGATGCAGACATAACAGGGGATGACAAATGAGAACTGTAATGGAAAACAATAACCAAGGATGTATGAAAAATGGATAAATAAAAAGAATAAACATAAATACACACAGGACAAATACAGAAACATTACACTCCCCATCTGGATCTCTCCATTTCCCTAGGGGATACCACACTTACGCCATCACCTAGTGCGAGGAACCTCGGCGTGGTGATGGACAGCAGACTGTCCCTCTCCGAGAACATTGCGGCGGTGACCCGGTCATGCAGGTTCTTCCTATACAACATACGGAGAATCCGCCCCTTTCTCACCCCCTACTCGACCCAGCTCCTGGTCCAAGCCATGGTTCTGTCCCGCTTGGACTACTGCAATTCCCTCTTGGCTGGCCTCCCAGCATCCGCCATCAGACCCCTCCAACTTATCCAGAATGCAGCAGCTCGTCTGGTCTTCAACCTTCCCAAATACACAGGTCACCCCCCTGCTTACTTCCCTCCGCTGGCTGCCTGTCATGGCTCGCATCAAATTCAAAACATTGGTGCTAGCCTTCCAAGCAGTTAAGGGGTCTTCCCCAGCTTACCTACAAAAAATCATCAGACCCTACACCCCTACCAGACCTCTTCGTTCAGCCTCCACAGGCCGCTTGGCACCTCCCCCTCTCTGAACTTCCACCTCACGCTCATGACTACTGTCTGTTCTGGGTCCACGGTGGTGGAATGAACTCCCCGTTGAGGTCAGAACTGTAGAATCTCTTCCCACCTTCAAGCGCAAACTGAAGACGCACCTCTTCAAGCAGCACCTCACCTCACCTCCCTACCTCCCTGTGAACCTTAATTGTCTTTCTGTGATTTACTTTTTTGTGTATAGGTATTTTTAGTTTGGCTAGGTAAGCAGTGTTTGGCTAGTTAAGTTTGGTCACTTTTGCTTTGTTGTTTGTTTATTTGTTAATAAATATAAATAAATAAATAAATAAATAAATAAAATAAAAAAAATAGGCCCTGGTCCTTATCGTTGTTGTACAGGTAGCAGTTGAAATTGTACTTCCCTCTAGGGTCTTTCAGCACACTTATCCCTGGTTATGGGTATGCACTTTGTTGTACATCGCTCTGGATAAGAGCGTCTGCCAAATACCATTAATGTAATGTAATGGAACATATTGATACACTTCTGGCATGAATCATTGAGAGTTTTGGAGGAACCAGCACTTCATTAGGGCAGTCTGATTTTGTCTGACTTGCGAAGTAATAAATCATAATAAGGGTAATGAATCATAATAAGGAGGGAGATCTCTTTTTCCGTGAATTTTTCCTACAACTCAATTTTAACATTAGCCCAGAAACAAGGTGTAAGTGTAAGTTCATCTTTCAATTAACAGCAACTTTGGACATTACAATATCACTATCTCTAGCTAGCTTTCTTATAAATAGTTCATTACAAACACAAGGACTTGTAGCCTGGTAGCCAACAAGCTAACAAACTCTTGCTAACCTACAAATTACAAGGATTCAAAGTCCCGCATCAACATTAGTGAAATTAGCATTTTACTCACGTAAATTATCCATCCAGCTATTCTCCCATGTATGCACGTGGTACAGCTGCACAGAAATGACATTGATTGTAGACAGTATTTGAGACGGGTGCGTGGGGGTTGGACCCAGAATGCACGACTCAGAAACAATAGTAATATAAAGACCCCTCAGGGCTTTATTCGGGACGAATCCCAGGAGAGTAGTCAACACAAGCAAAGTCCATACACGTAGATCCAGCCAAACAAATACAAAACAAACAAAAAGCACGGTGCCGAGGGAAGAGGCAATCTCGTAGTCGGTAGGCGTGCAGGGAGGTCCGGTAGCAGGAGAGCTGTCAGCGGGGCAGATGAACAGACGGACGGCAGGCAGAGGCGTAGTCGTGGACGAAGCGGGAGTCGAAACCATGAAACAATCAGCGGGGCAAAAGTACAAAAACGGTAGGCGGGGACGTAGTCAAGAACAAAACGAAGGTCACAAAACAGAAATCAATAATCGATGGTCAGTAAACAGGCGTGGATCGTAACGTGTAATCAAACAGTAAGTAATGCTCAAGAGTTGCGTGAAAAAACAGAGGCAGACAATTTCGCGAAGAACAGTTGCGCGACAAGGCTATAAATGCGGGTGTAGACAGGTGTAGACAATTAGTTAGAGCGTAGCAAGGAAATGGAAAACAGGTGCGATGGATGACAAGTTTAACAAGGTGATTAGTAATCGTTAGTAATAAACCTATCCTGCCCTAGCATTAGTAAATTAGTAAATGACATGCACGAGATACGTAAGGTAACATGAACACATGATTAGTTTGTTAGTTTCTACCCAATCCTGATCTAGCGTTAGTAGTTTTAGTAAATAGACAAATGGAAACAATTAGGGAGTGAATGACAGAAAGAGAGAGAAAAGACGGAACGCAAGGTTTGCGGAAAGACATGTAAAAGTGTATGCATGAACAACGACCAGTTAACGTAACAATAAACATAAATCAAAACATAACACAAAGCGAAACTAAGACGATAACCACTCAACATAACAAGGTAATATAATCGTACGAAACATAACTAGACATGACAAGAAAATAAATCGTACGAAACATAACTAAACAACATGACGAACCTAGACTAACATAATACATGATAAGACACTACGTGACTAAGACAACATGAATAAACATAAAACATGGCGAGACGGACCTGAAACGTGACAGTATTCTTTCGAAGCTAGCTAGTTTGCCACCACAGTATTTTAAAGGCACTACCTTCAAATAAAAGAGGTTCCTGGTTTTCGTTTTTATTATCAGAAAGGAAAGATGTGCGCTCTCTGTTTGTTTTCTTGGCTAAAACTGCAATCGAAACTGAAGTGTAAGTTTAACGCAATTTAGCTATGCAAGTCGGCTAAATAACGGCCACTTCCCGAGTTTGCATTTACCTGATTCGGTAAGTCATGACTTTCAACTGATAGTTTATATCTCTTAATCCCATAATTCAGACATTGGCCATGTTCAGTACCAGCGCCAAAATTGTGAAGCCCAACGGCGAAAAGCCTAATGAATTTGAATCTGGCATTTCCCAGGTAAGTGAATGTTTTCCCCTGTATTGGATAGTCTGCAAGAGTCAAGCAAACCCCTCAATTGCCCTGTTATAACGTTTATGGTCTCTGGATGGCTCATGGATACTGTATTTTGACATTCCATAGGTGATCGATTGACTTTGTTCTGTTCTAGGCCCTCCTTGAGTTGGAGATGAACACTGACTTGAAGGCTCAGCTGAGGGAGCTGAATATCACTGCGGCTAAGGTCAGTAGGGGCAACATGGCTCAGGCAGTAGGAGCAGTCGTCTGGCAGTAGGAGGGTTGCCGGTTCGGTCCCCCGCCCGGGCTGTGTCGAAGTGTCCCTGAGCAAGACACCTAACCCCCAAATGCTCCTGACGAGCTGGTCGGCGCCTTGCATGGCAGCCAATCGCCGTCGGTGTGTGAGTGTGTGTATGAATGGGTGAATGAGAAGCATCAATTGTACAGCGCTTTGGATAAAGGCGCTATATAAATGCCAAACATACCTTGTACTTGCCGGGCAGGCCACTCCTCTCCAGGGCTTTCAGCCATTCTTCTACTTGGTTGAGCATCTCCTTCATACTTACTTTGTCACTCAGGTCGGCTCTGTACCACCTTCCTAAGCTCTTTACCGGCTTCTCCGTGACTGTTGGGATGGTGTCTTCACCGATCTTAAACCGGAAGTGGTCCTGGACCCGGCCCCGCTTCAGGACTAAGCTTCTCGATTTTTATGGTTTGAATCCTAGCTGCTGTGGTGAGCTCTACCAAATCTTCCAAGATCCACCTACCCTCCGGGACTGACCTCGCTGTGATTGTCAAGTCGTCCATAAAGGCCCTAACTGGAACCTGTTGGATGCCACTTGACAGCACAGCTCCCCGTCTAGGCTTCTCCACTGACTTGACCAAGAGGTTCATCGCCGCTGCAAACAGAATCACTGAGATGGTACATCCGGTCACGATTCCGACCTCCAACCTCTGCCAGTTGGTAGTGAAGTCACCAGAGGTGAAGCGCATCTTGAAGTGCCCAAAGTAGTTCCAGAGGAGCAACTGTACCTTCTGGGGGACATGATAGGCTTTGAGTGTGTGGTCGACTAACTTGTGCGGCACTGTGCATTTGTTAGGTCAAGCCACGGGACTGCTAGATCTCCCTGGTTCCTCTTTGCGTCCTCGATGATCTTGGAGATGACGCTGTTGTGTTCGATGCAACTGGGGACTCCTGGTACTCCGCCTTTCTGTGTCAATGTACTTGTTATTGATCAACAACTGGGTCAGCCTCTTCGCCAAGATTCCGAAGAACACCTTCCCCTCCACATTCAACAGCGAGATTGTGCGGAAGTCTTTCAAGCTGGAAGAGTCCTCCTGCTTGGGGATGGAGCACCCCTCGGCAATAAGAAAACTGTCTGGCAGACGGTTCTTCCTCCACACTACCTTAAGTAGCCTCCAAAGATGTCTCCTCAGCCTCTCGCAGTTCTTGTAAACTCTGGGCTCTCCGTCATCAAAGGAGATGGTTGGCTCCTCTGGGCAGCACAGCTTTCCTTCCAGGTCGAGTTCGTCCTCTCGCCTTGGGTCACTGTGGACTTTACGGAGGTGCTCTTCTACCTCCTCCTTCGTGGCCTTTAACACTCTGGATCTTTTGACTCCAAGGAGCCCTGACAGGTACTTGAAGGTGTTTTTGGTGAACTTGACCCTCTCATTTTCCCGCCTCCTTCTATCCCTTCGGTGGCACTCCGCTCGGTCTTTATGCGCTCCCTCACGTTATCTTGCATCTCTTTAAGGGCAGGTTTTTCATCTTCAGGAGCCTGCCGAAAAACCTTCTTCAGTCTTCGCCTTCAGTCGCCTCTGAGTTTTGCAATCTCCCTTGAGCGTCTGTTCTCTCCTTTGGTCTGTCTCTGCTCCATCCCAAAGCGCTCTGCTCCCATGTTCCAGATGATAGTGGACATTGCTTTGAGTATGTGTTTAGAAGTTCCTGATCCACCTGCTGAGAGAAATACTGTTTCAAACATCAAATTTCTGATGTTCGAGTTTCTTGAGTCGCACTTATTTTGTAGAAACGAGTCAAGTTGAACTAACTTGTAAAGGCTTTTCTAGCAAATCGGTCTCCTTTCAATTTGTGCTTTTCATTTTTCATCAGGCATTCAGACTGACCTGGTCAGTCCAACTCAGAATGGCATCCTTCAGCAGTGCAGGTGTCAGTAATGTGGTAGAACCTTCACATAGTCATTAAATCAGCGGTAAGAAGTGTGGAAGGATGCCACTTCAGAGCATTCAGACACGGCCTTGCTCTCTGGCCTGCAGCTCGCCACTTCATAAGGTTTATCAACATTAACAACATACCATTTCTGCTGTCCATACACAGGTTTATATATTTAATTATTAAACCACCTGTCTTCTCTTTGGGGAGTGGCTGTGTTCCAGGAGGCCATGTTCAAGTTCACCATCTGCTGGTGTCACATGTTGCTTATTTTCTGCCCGCGTCAGTTACATTTTGTATATTCTTAAAGAGCACATTATGAGATGTCCCATTGTGTGTTAAATGCAATGTGCCACTGCCCTTTGAACGACCAGGAAAGAAGTTGGCATTTCAGAATAGTTTTAACACTTCAGCACATACTGTATCTGGCTAAGCATGCTGGAAGACCTGCTAAGGATTTAGTAATAGTTGTAAAGTTAATTTTACTCCCAAGTATGTGACAATCTGTGACCTTAAAGTCAGGCAGTGCAGTAGAAGTGTAATGCGACAGATGGTACCGGAATAATGGGATTCTGAATTTAAACTGGCATCCTGATAATGATGAAAATATGAAGTTGTAATGGAAGTCATTATAGAACTCTGGTGTCCATGCTGTCAGAACTCCCATCCTGGAGGGCTGGTGTGTTTTCAGGTTTCCAGAGTGTTCTCGACAACGGTGGTACATTTAGTTCATAATTAAATAATCTGCATACCTTGGATTCTCAAGGCCATAATTGGCCGCTGATTAAATTGAAACCGCCAAAAAATCCACTGACATCCCCAGTAATTTAATTTTGCACCACTGCTGTAGAATGGCTGTTATGGTAAAAGCTTTTTTTGCCACTAGTTGGCACCAATTAGAGTACTTTAAATTTTTTTCAAGTTAACGCATGGTCTCTTCCTATTCATGGCAGGCACCATGTCTACAAAGAGAGGTAAGATTGTTGGAATTATTGACAGCCTGAAAATGGTACTTGGTGAAATGTGTGAGAAAAGTGGATTACATGCCATTTTAAATTAGGCATGAAAGGAAAGGGCATTAGGAAAGGGCTTTAAAGTTTTGTGGTGTACAGTAGCTCTCTAAAAAGTTATTTCATTATGCTCATTGAGCTGCTATATTTATTCTCAATATCACATGAGCCTCCAAACAGTTATAGTTGTTAAAAGGCCTGGCTGGGCCCTATAGTTACAGGGTTCAGCCCTAATGTTGGTTCTCAACAGAGGGGCCTCGTGCATAAATCGGTTGTACTGCCAGATTTGACCATAAATTGTGCCTATGCCGAAATTCACAACCACATCGAGATGCATAAACTTGAAATTACCCTGAAAATGTTTGTACCTTTACACATGCTCCAGACCATCTGTATGGCTGTTCAGATGAGATCTCATAATATTCTCCATCTGTCAACAGCCGTGATATCTGAAGAGCATAAACGTGTAGCCTGCAAACTGGGCAGTGTAAATATCAGTTTGGTTGGGCGACATGGGGGCGACATGACTCAGGCCGTAAGAGCAGTCGTCTGGCAGTAGGAGGGTTGCCAGTTTGATCCCCCGCCCGGGCTGTGTCGAAGTGTCCCTGAGCAAGACACCTAACCCCCAAATGCTCCTGACGAGCTGGTCGGCGCCTGGCATGGCAGCCAATCGCCGTTGGTGTGTGAGTGTGTGTATGAATGGGTGAATGAGAACCATCAATTGTACAGCGCTTTGGATAAAGGCACTATATAAATGCCAACCATTTACCATTTGGTTGTTAAGCCTAGAAGGCACAACATTTTGAATACCTCTGGAATGCACGACATTGGGTCAAATAAACCCATATTCAATTCCTATGGGATTTGAGGCATAGCTGAGGGTCTCTGTCTCATTTAATATTCAAGGTATTCATTAATTATCTTGTTTTTGATGATCACAAAATCAAATCACAATATGATTTCAAATCCTCATCAGTGCGTTCACTGAGAATGGGTGTTGTGGTTTGAGGGTGTTTGTTGCTGGAATTATTCTCTTGACCGTTAGAAGTCCAAAATAATCTATTGTACCTGTAAGTTTTGTATTAATATCCCAAATTTGACAACATGGGTCATAAAGGACCCATATTAATTTCCAATCTTACAGTTGTGTTCAAATAAATAGCAGTGCGTTAAAAAAAGCGAATAAAGTGCAAATATTTTTTAATAGC
Source organism: Conger conger (assembly GCF_963514075.1). Lineage (NCBI taxonomy): Eukaryota > Metazoa > Chordata > Actinopteri > Anguilliformes > Congridae > Conger > Conger conger. The sequence continues at coordinate 19,369,559 of NC_083764.1, read as the reverse complement.
TTTTCGTTCAATATTTCAAATGTAGTGGAAACATTTCCCATTCAATTCCAAATCAAACCATTAGCAAATTTTATCAAGTTTTTACAGGAAGCAAAGAAAAGGCATATTCATCTGTAAAAAAAAATTTTTTTTCTCTTTAAACTCTCTTCAAACTGTATAAACTGAAGACATTTTTCAAGATTTAACTTCACTTTAAATTACTTAACTAATATTTAGTTGCATAACCATTGTTTTTGATAACTGCTGCGCATCTGCGTTGCCTCGAGTCAACCAACTTCTGTCACCTAGAAACAGGTATTTTAGCCCAGGATGAATTAACTACATTCCACAGTTCCTGTGAATTTTGGGGTTTTGCTTCAGAAACTGCATGTCACCCCACAAGTTTTCAATGTGGATTACCTCAATCCTTTTTGTCTGCAACCAAGATGTTGCTCGCTTTCTCATGTGTTTGCAGTCGTTGTCTTGTTGACACACCCGTTTCAGGGGCATTTCCTCTTCAGCATACGGCAACATAGTATTTTGATGTATTCAAACTGATTCATGATCCCTGGTATACGAACCCAACACCGTAGTATGAAAAACATCCCCATACCATGATTTTTGCGCCATCATGCTTCACTGTCTTCATAATGTACTGTGGCTTTAATTCAGTACCTGGGGGTCATCTGACGTACTGTTGATGACCACTTGACCCGAAAAGAACAATTTTACTCTCATCAGTCCACAGAATGTTACGCCATTTCTCTTCGAGCCAATTGATGTGTTCCAAATTTGAACCAATTCTGCACATGCCATTTTTTCAACAATGGTGCTTTACAGGGGCTTCTTGCTGATAGCTTTGCTTCGATCAAGCGTCTTCTGACTGTAACAGCACTTACAAGTAATTGTAGATCATCTTTGATCTTTCTGGAGCTGATGAATGGCTGATTCTTTGCCATTCTGACTGTTCTTCAATCCGTAGTTTCTTCAAACAGTAGTTTCTTCGATTCTTCAAACAGTAGCTGATCGTTTACTTACATTTGTTTCAGGTTTTTGTTGCCATTTTAAAGCATTTGAAATCATTTTAGCATCCTATAATTTGCTGCACTTCTTTATACGTTTTCCCCTCTCTAATCAACTTTTTAATCAAATGACATTGTTCCTCCGAACAATGTTTGGAACGGACCATTTTACTTAGCAATTCAGAAGGAAATATATTTTATAACAATGTGTGAAACGTTTGCTTCCCTTCCTCCTTAATAAAGGACAATTAATGACACCTGTTTTTTTTCACAGAATGAATGTGTTCTCTAAGTAAACTCCACACTGCTATTATTTTGAACATGCCCCTTTCAATGAATGAGTCAATTACTCAGAACAAGCAGCGTGCATGTCATGACAGTTGGGTCTGTTGTTTTTCTATTACACTACTACATCTGCAAGTAAAGTATTTGCCATGCAGAGATATGACTTCTACTAATAACAGTTGTTCATCAGGTTGCTGATGTTGTACTTCTATGTTCTTAAACACAACTGTATTTTATGTATGGTTGTGTTGCTCTTTTATATATCTCTGAGGTAAATTATTTTCATCATGTAATGACAAAAAAATGTATTGAATATCTTGATTTGATCATTTAAAGTACTCTTCCCCATTTGTTACTAGATGTGAATGTGCATGCCCTTTGCTTGAGCGTGTGTGTGTATTCAAGCAACCACCAAATTGACCTCCCAAGGATATCATTAAGCTACTGTATGCCTATGATTGTACCCTGGCCGCCCACACACCAGAGTCCCTACAAAACACCCTCCCAAATTTGTGCACCCCACTGTACATACACTTCATGTGTTTTGTATTAACATCCAAAATGTGAACAGCTGCACTGCACGGCGAAGAAGGAACCGCTATTCTTTCTGTACCTTTGCGCACGAGAGAGAGAGGTGGGTTTAGTCTTGTAGCAAACAAACTATGTTATATAGCCTAAAGTTATCTCTAATACTTTATTTAATGCTCGTTATAGGTGCATATAATAGAGAAAATAACTTGGTTGCTATGTGATGGCACTCTTAACAAGAACTTGCTTTATAGTTGGGAAATATTGAAATATGAACTCTAAAAACGTATTCACATTCAAAGCTGCGGTACAGCACTGTTGGACGATACACCCTCTCCGTTTTTGGGCAATAGACAGATTTCCTTCCATATGAGGATGACTCCATGCCGTTACACAAAGACAATTGATCATCGAAGTTTTAGGTCTGATTCAAAGGAGGGAGATCCCCGGGGATGAATCAGTCAGTCTGAGAGAGCAGCTGCACAGAGATCAGTGCAGAAAGAAGAACTGAAACCTGCCACCTTCCTGTATACAGGCAGGCTTAAAGCCTGCACCTGCATGTTGGAACCCCCCCCCCCCCCTCCTTTGCCCACCGACTGTCAAAAAAAAAAATCACACCTAACTTATGCAAAAAAATCACACCAGAGGCCCTACAAAACACCCTCTCACCAGCTGTAACTGCACACAGGAGAATGGGACTAACCATCAACACCCTGAAAACAGAGATAATCCGTCAGTGAACAGGATTTCCCCTCTGATATGATAAAATTAAACTTTGATTTGAAATGGTTCTGTCTGTTTTTAGGACAAAACAATTATATATTTTACCAAATGGAAGATGCATTCCTGGTGTTTTATATATGTTTCAAATGGTCCATATGGACTTCATATCATATATTTCACTCATAATCAATGTGCCTATGATTCTCATTTTCACTCTATCTTCAACACAATACACTGTAGCATTAAATAGAGGTTCTTACAATGTATGTGCACACATTCAAATCACCATTACTTGAAAAATACTATAAAAAAATTGTGAAACAATTGCAGAACATGTTTATATGGAAGGCTGTACAAATTATTATATGTAAGAAATTTCTTGGAAAAATGTGGCCATTAACAGGTTAAGATTCATGAGTATCTACCGTAACTATATAAAGAAAGAAGTATAAAGAATTTGAACTGTGTTTAGTATTTACCTGTTTAATGCACAGTGCATTGATGCAGATACTTATTTAATGAAAACTGAATCCTTCCACAAACTGTCCATTGTAAAACAAAATAGCCATCATTGCAATCACTTTTGGCATTATCATTTACTAATAATACCTTGCACAATTTGTACAATTTTATGGGACAGTTTTGCAGACACAGAATTCCTAACCCGAGACTAAATAAAAATTTGAATGGAGATTCTGTATACAAAACTCAATTTAATCTGTCTTTGAAACTGCCACTAGTTACTCCATGCACTGGCAAGGACTTATATTTGTTTGTGTGGTTCTCATCCGCAAATGAGAAAATGGCACTAGTCTATAATGGCAGTCACAATGTATCATACAGATGCATACAAATCATATTTTATTCACGATTAGGACATTTTTTCCCTTTCTAAAAGACTTTGAGGTCCTTAAATGCCTATAGAATGCAAAGTAAACCCAATTGGTTTACTTTGCATGTGGTTGTTTAACAAATCAATATCACTAAAAAGTAAATCTACTCCTTAACCTGAATGAATTATCAATATGTTTCTGATTATGTACATTCTTATGGATTTTCTGTAGGCCTATACACTACGCTAGTCAACCCCAGGTAGTTTCGGAAAGCCCAAAAGTAAAATCAACTTCCTCTGAGTTGAAATGGGGGAAGTTCACTGATATATTTGCATGTGGTGGGGTGGAAACTGGGCTTGGCTGGTTTAAATGAGCAGTAGTGTGGGTCTTATAGCTATACTGCAGAAAGTGACAGCATCTCTGCAATTCTATTCCTACCACCCTGTCCATCAGACACCATGAGCTTCATGGTTCCTCTCACCATCCTGATGCTGGCTCTCTCTGGTAAGCCTATGTTAATGCTGTGATAGCCAAACCTACAGTAGACTCAACCCTAGGTTATGTGTCTGTCAAATAAGGCTAATGCAAATAACAATTTTAAATGTACAGAAATCGTTTTACAGTATTTTGTAAGAGTAACTACACCACTCTGGCAGTGGATGTATATTGTTTCTATGACTGCAGGCAAAATCTACTTTTAATTGTAATTGTTTGGATTAATGGTGACAGTGATAGTGGAAAATATGTGTTCATTTTGATTTCCCAGGTTTGGAAGCTGTTGTGATCCTGACCCAGGAGAAGTCTCTCTCTGTGTCTCTTGGATCAAATGTAAAAATATCCTGCATTTCCACCAAACCAAATTTGGAAATTTCTTGGTATCAAAAGAAGCCTGGAAGCAGTCCTAGATTCCTGATTTTCGGTTCAACTCCAGCAACTGGATTGCCGAGCAGGTTCACATATTCTAGGTCTGACAAAATCTATCTGCACATCAATGGAGTGACTGCTGAGGATGAGGCTATGTACTACTGTGGCTGTGCTGACTGTGGCACAGACCACGGTGATACATTTTACTGAGCCACTCGTACAAAAATCCACTGAAGACTTTCAATGGGAATGAAATGGAATTATGTCATTGACTGCAGCACCATCTGAAACAAGAATGGATTCTTCCAACACATCCATTGGATTCACTCTATTCCAGAGGTTCCTGGGTTGATTTTCATATTTTTTTCCTTTCCACACTTGAGCACGGGAGGATGAGAAGAGCGCTTCGCAATGGGGAGTTTTTGTACTGGCCTGCACCACTGTGAGACTCGACCTTTGGAGGAGGAACTAAGCTGAACATTCTGAGTAAGTGAATATTACTCCCACAAATATAATTTCTGTTATAAATAATAATGGCACTAATATGAACAATATTAGAAGGGATTGGCTATAAATTCACATAAATTACCAGTGTAATGGCACTATTGATAGCAGTAGACTGAAAATACAAAAGTATTAAATTTATCTAATCACATTTCTCATGCAGACACAAAGCACTGAAAATGGTATGGTTTTAGTAAAACAAACTCTAATTGTATTCATTACTGACAAGATTTTAAGCAACATACTGTAGTTATAGGTATCATCAGGAGTTCTCTGCTAGTTCTCTGAGGTTTTTGTCAGGGTGTGTATCACTGTGAGACAATACATTTGGAGGGGGCACAATGTTGAATATTGGTGAGTAAGATATTTAACAGTGAAACAACCCAAATCAAGCAAAACAACCCAATAAATGTAAATGTGTGTTAAATAAAAGTGCAAAGAATGTAAATACTGTAAATTACTAGTTTTATGCCGAGTCAAGTCAAGTAAAATGGATTATTATACTTAGGGCATGCAATCTGGAAATATAACAATAGTATAGTTACTACAATACACATTTTAGTACTGTAGAATTATAAAATTTTGTCTGCCTTATAATTAATTTAAATAACTACATTCTTTTCATGGTCTTTAGTCTTGAGTAGAAGCTAATGCCCAATATTAACAATTCAATGTGATACTGAATTGAAGTACTTCATCTGTGCAATGTATTACAGGACAAATATATGAGTGGAGGCAAAGTCTTAATATTTAAAAGCTAAACTCTATTAATCTTGTTTAATCGATGGGAAAACAATTGTTAAACAATGCACTGAAAACACTACAAAACACTACGATAAAAGTGGGTATAACCGGTCAATAAATTATTAATACGATACTTAACAAAAATCTGTTTCCATGTTACTATTATGTTTTTTTGTTTTTCTTTTTACCACGATTGTAACTGCCATATGATCCCTTCTAGTATTAACGTTATTGTTTGCTTCTTTCTCGAACTCATCACAAACGAATGACTTTGAATGACTTTGCTAGAAGTTTTTTGTTAGATGATTGAAGGCTGTTAAAGTTCCGTTATTTCGTTTTTTCGTTATTCTTTTCCACCGATGTTGTCTCTCTCTCTCACGCTTTTATTGATGACAGCTGCCTGCGGTGTATCATATAGTTGGAATATCACTGATATACAAAGACCACTGTTTCATTGGGCTCTGGTGTGATTATCTTACTCCTGTCAGCTCGAGCTTCGTCTCCCCTACACTGACATTGCTGCCCCCGTCTCGCACGGAGCTGTCTGAGGGCAGAGCCACCCTCGTGTGCCTGGCCCGGGGCTTCTACCCCGACTCCTTGACCGTGTCCTGGACGGAGGACGGCAGCGCTGTAGCGGGAAGTGAGGTCCGGACGAGCGAGGCTCAACGCCAGTCTGACGGGACCTACTCCAGCAGCAGTCTGCTGACGCTGACGGCCGCCCGGTGGGCTCCAGCCACTCCTTCTCCTGTCAGCTGAGCCACCCAGCGCTGACGACCCCACTGAGCCGGGCTCTGACCCAGCCACAGTGTGACAGGCAATAAGCTTCTTATTTTATTAAATAGCTTCTTACCGCGTTTTAACGCGAGCTTTCAGTAGTTTCCATTTAGCATTTCTGATACATCTAGCTTGCTTCTAATATTGGATAACTTTACCCAAGAATATAAGAATGTTTGGTCTCTGTTTGGTGAATGTTGAATAAACCTTGTATCATGCAACTGATGCAAGTTTTAAAACGTGTGCGTTGTGGCGACCCTTTGTGGTGTGTTTGAAAAATTGCAAATAAATCATTAAAAAACAAACTTTTCTTGTATATATTTCTAATTCCTTTTGTACATATATATACATACGTTTATTTTTTAAACGGTTAAACGATTAGACTCAAAGAAGAACGTACACTCATTGAGCACTTTATTAGGTATTTACAAAACTTCGTTTTTAGACTTATTGGTCTTCTGCTGCTGTAGTCTATCCACTTTGAGGTTTGACTAGTTGTCTGTTCAGAGATGCTCTTCTGCATACCACTGTTGTAATATGTGGTTATTTGAGTTACTGTCACCTTCCTGTCAGTTTCGACCAGTCTGGCCCTTCTCCTCTGACTTCTCTCATGAAAAACATGATTTTACCTGCACAACTGCTGCTTACTGGATTTTTTGTTTTTCGCATCATTATCAAGTCAGGAGACTGCATTAATGAAAATCAAAAGAGATCAGCAGTTTCTGAAATACTGAAACCATCCTGTCTGACACCAACAAAGTAACCAACAAAGTAACGTAGATCACATTTCTTCCCCATTTGGTCTGAACAACCGCTGAACCTCTTGACAATGTCTCTTTATGCATTTAGGTGCTGCCACATGATTGGCTGATTAATTATTTGCATTAAGAAGCCAGTGTACAGGTCAACGTAATAAATTGCTCACTGAGTGTTTTGTGACTGAAATAATTCACATGTAATTATGTGTCCAAATAACTTCTCAGAAATGCAATGGTATAAAACAGATGAACCCTGAGATGTTCTTGATTGCTCTCTGTAATGCTTTCACCCGCATTTACTCTTTGCAACACAGACCTTTTTCAGAGTGTTTCTCCTGCCCTCTTGTGGCCATGCTATGCTTTTTGCAATTAATTTTTGCGCAGGATATTTCAAGAGAGCAGGGTAAAATGTGGACATACGATGCCCTCAGAAATACTCTCACCAAAATTAGAGTAAAAGCTAACCCCCCCCCCCACACACACACACACACACACACACACCACACACACACACAGTGCTATGCTAACTGGCCAAGCTTTTAATATTTATATTCAGTCTGTGCCATAAAATATGCCCTGTTAGTAAAAATACATGTTTTTCTTTGTATAGTTGGTATATGTAAAACACATGTTAACTGCATAGACTCTGCCCTCTGTTCTGTGTTTGAATAAGTCAAGGCATCAGAAACCAGTGAAAACAAGCAGCACTGGGTCAACGGTTTGTTCTTCTGTGTTGCTCCAACTAACAGTCTTATCATCCACGGGTTAGCCTTGACTCGAGGTGAAAATACTAGTGTTACATTAATAGTGTTAAATGACACTGAGGCTGTTTCATAGATGTCATGAGGGCATGGGGTAGCCTTTAGCCTAGTGGTTTAGGTACATGACTCGGACCCACAAGCTTACTGGTTCAATCCCTGCTGTAGCCACGATATGATCTGCACAGCTGGGCCCTTGAGCAATGCCCTGTCCAGCTTAGTCCAATCAGATGTAAGTTGCTTTGGGTGACAGCATGAGATAAATAAGATGTAATCATGATCCTATCCTATTTGTGTGTGAAAGTCATGTGATCTGTGAAATGGGCAGTCCATTTCAAGATCTTTTGCGGCTCTTAGTGACAACTTGCTTGTATGGACATTGATTGAAATGACAGAAAATATATAAAATGTATAAAATATATTAAAAAATATTGCTATTCCCCACGTGCCATGAATTTAAGAAGCAGGCAGACTGGGACCACTGCACTCAAGGAAAAAAAGTAGCAGCACAATATAAACCTGTAAACCTTTAAAATTGTAAAGTTACTCTGTTTATAAGTGCAGCACAGGACGCATAATGCTGCATGTTGCATGCCTCAGAGGAAATATGTCGCACAAACCAAAAATAAGATTAAATGTAGTTTTTGCGGAATAATTTGGTAATATAGGCACGTACAACCTGTTGTACAAGCAGCTTTGGAGTTGGGAGCATGGCTGGGTTGCAGTGAAGCGGGCATGCTCACAGATAGAAGCACGACTTGCAGTTATGCAATATCAGGCCCGCCCTGGCTCTGACACCAGAGAGCAGGCAACGTCACCGTGACTGGAAAATGTGACCTCTCAGTCAATGACTGACAGCACGGAGTGAACATTCCTGTTCTGGATCTCAGGATCAGTCTGTTCTTTTGAACAGAGCAGGGAGAAGCCGCACACCTGGGTAGAAGACAGGCCTGAGCGGAGTTCAGGTACCAGACCAGCACTTTGTCTTCATTTCACATCATCGGGAAGACACTTATTACAGTATCCAACCTGTTATTTTGAAGTAACGGAAACGGAAAGTTCACCACAGGGCTGTTATGCAGGGCACGGCCAGCTTGGGAAATAGGTTTTTTTGGATTGTAAAGTAGAGCGCTTTCTCCCTCTGCTTCCAGGGAATCTTCTGTCCGCTGCCGTTTCACCGGAGAGACGATGGCGACACGGCAAACTTTAAAGACGGTCACTAGCGAGCCTGACTTCCTGCAGTTCAATAACCTGGCCTGTGAGACGGCTGGAGGAAAGGTGAACATTACTGAATAATATTACATGACTTAAATGAGGACTGACAGTGCTGAGCTTTATTTGATTCATTCAGTGAACTTCACTAACAAATGTCACTCAAGCAGGTTTTTCTGCACTTAAAAAAAATATGCTTGGTTACACTGCGAAAGATCTGTCTTAAACAAGGGTTTTGGTTTTGTAAAGACACAAAAAATCATATAAGTACAACATATGACCTTGTTTTAAGTTACTTCTTGCTTGGCACGTGAAATTGGCACCCCACTGGCAAATCTTGAAATTAGTTCAATTGCTTCACCTCAACTGTCTCACCTTATATTTTTGCATATAATAAGATTATAAGATTTATGTAAATATAAGACTAACATACTTGTTAAGATTTACTTTTTTGTCCTCGACATAATAGTCTCGAAAATAACCTGAAGTTGAACAAAAATAGCTCTTTAGTCATTTACCTTCATCTGAGCATACTGAAACATTTTCAACAAAATAAACACCCTGCATTGTCATGTAAAATATGCTCACTTTTTCTTAACGAGTTCAGACATTTTACTGTATAATGTGCCTGCTGCTATAATTCTAGGTGATTTTCGCCACAGATGAATGGTTTGCCCCAGCACAAAATCTCTTAAAGGTACAGTATGTGTTTGTTTTTTTTTGCACTATGAACTTTTGATGCCCTGACAATCCAGGTACTGATGGTTTTTAGTTCCACTGTAAATCTAAGCCCAGATGTCACCTGCTTCACAGAGGGAGCCTGCAGAGTTCATTGCTACTGCCTTCACAGAGTATGGCAAATGGATGGATGGATGGGAGACCAGGAGAAAAAGAATTCCAGGTACGCCGTACAACTTCATTCACACCAAGGCCTTATACTGTCCAGGGCAGTCTATCCACATACGGATTTGCTGAAGGTTCAGCCGCAAGGTACATGTACTGCAATCTGACAGAAGCTAGAAAACCTGGACTTGGAGCTGAAGACTCAAAATGTTAAGGCTCCCGGATAGCCAAGCTTTGAAAAAATATGGGGGGAAATTCCGATGAGATTTTCCTTTGGTTGTAAGGTACTGTTTTGACAGGAACAGACCCCTTATAACATACAGTATTTACTGGTCCAGACAAGTTTTAACAAAGTCACTAAAAAGTGAAAATAATTTAATCATAAAGTATTGATATACTGTATTTATATGGTAAATATGGCATGTTCTGAACATATCGTTCTCCTAATTAAATTACCATTAAAGACCACCGCTTAAATTGAAATGGCACTTAAGGGACATACAGGAAATTTGACAAATGAATTGGTTGGGATAATTCACCCAATGCTTCAGGAAACGTCCCAGTACATGTTAGCTAGGTATGTTTGTATTCATATTGAAACAGAATGCCTGTATTGATTCACTTCAGGCCACGACTGGTGCATTGTTCAGCTGGGAGTACCAGGTGTTATACATGGGGTCGACGTGGACACCTCCTTCTTCACGGGAAACTACGCTCCCTCTGTCTCCATTCAGGCAGCGTGCCTCAAAGCAGGTGGCGGGAGTCATTCAAACAGTCTTTCAAACAGCCACAGCCACAACTGCCGTGTATATTAATTTCATTTGTATGTTCTTATCCTCATCCCCCTAATGACACCTGCCATTTACGGTCATAGTTTCTAAGGTAACTTGCTTCATACAGGTTAGGGTTTAGTGTAGAGATCCTGGAGAGCTGCAGGGTTTGCTGGCTTCTGTTGTTACTCACCTTAACTTGTTTCAATTGCTGATTTTAAGGTGAAAACAAAAACACCAGGCGGCTCTCCAGGACAAACAATGCTAGCTGCCATAAGCAGGTATGGATATTTGTCTATGTCAGAGATAAACAAATTGCGATCCTCAAGGGCCAAGATTTGCTGGTTTTTCACTCTCCCTTTACCTGGGAGTCAGGTGTGAAGACAGTCTGGCCAATCAGTAGCTCAGATAAATACCTGGGAGAAAAGAAAACCTGGGCTAGATTTGGATTTGAGGGCCTGATTTGACAGCTCCAGCTATATGTGCTTGAAAAGTATTTTTGAAAAGTGCTGTCTTGCCCTTTATCTCATAACTTTGGAAGCTTACCATGAAGATTTAACTGGTGATCATCCTACATGTAATGATTTAGCAAAGGGGCCGACATTGTGACATAACGTTCATGAGTGATTCTCCTCTGGGAATGCTATTACCCAGAACCAGCCTGTGAGTTATTTCTGACCCTCAATGCATTGCATTTTGCATTGAGATGTGCAGGAGATATTTACTGAAGCAGCTCTGTTCTCCTTTGTGTGAACAGATGAGATCCCTTCCCAAGTGCAAGAAGGAGAACGCATTGGGAAGGCAGCTACCGAATCGGAGTTTGAGACTGTTGCAGAGGTACCTGTGCAATTTCTATGTGAATATGTGCTAATGATCAAACATGTAGTTATGCAATTGATGGTCATAGAACAATTTGTAATAATCTATAAAATCATGAACTACAGGTACAGTATTTTGACAATCCACAATGAATTAGAACTAGTTTGTACACAACAGTTAACTATGACTGACATAACATTGTCTTGTTAGCTTTCTTCACCTGTATTAGTCATTTGGGTTTCACTTTATTTGAAAGGTCCTTCATAAAAGCTATACCACCTTAATAAGCACTACATAGGCAATACATAAGCATTCATGTGTGCTTATCTCAATAACAATGGTGTCAACTAATGCTAACATTGGTGCAGCAAGTGACATTACCATGACATACCAAGTGAACTGAGAGAACAAGATCCTTCTGTTGGATATTGGCTTTAGCGCTTCATGAATGCTTATATAGTGCTTCTGAAGGTACTATGAAGGATTTATATATTTCTTATGCAGGGCTCTTCAAATACTGTGTAAAATTGTGTAATTGTAATCTGTTGTAACGAGCGAACTATCTATAACAGCTGGGAGCTATGCAATGTCTGAAGGTTTTTAGGTTTTATTTTAACAGCCATGGAAACAAGGTGTGTGTGCTCTCTACCTAATCAATGACTTATTTAAGCAACTCATCTGAAGCATACCAAAAAAACAGCTGAACCTGTGGCCCTCCAGTACTGCATTCTGAAACACTGTGTGTGTGTGTGTGTGTGTGTGTGTGTGTGTGTGTGTGCATTAGTGTGTTTGTCCAGAGTTAAACATTTGTGCAGTAATCGCATGTTTTTGGGTTAACAGCTGCACTCAGGGACCTGGGAGGAGTTAGTCCCAGTGACGGAGTTGAAGCCTGGCTACTCTGATTCCTGTCACTGCTATTTTCCTGTCACCTTCCCACACAGGGTCACTCATATTCGCCTTAATATGTACCCAGGTAATAACATCATATCTCTCAATACTGATTGGCAATTCCACATAAAGCGCTGCATAAGTTGTGCAATACTACACATATGTGACCCGCTCTATCGCAATCGCAAGTCGTAAGTAGCGACGGCCAATTTAACATAAATCGATGTGTATGTTTGGCTGTTTTAGACTTTCATTTTGTAGAACAATAACTTGGCTTTCATAACATAACATAACAGAACATAACAGAACAGGCCATTCAGCCCAGCAATGCTTGCCTTTTCCTACCACTGCTTAGTGTGCCTAAAAGCCAAATAGTATCAAGCACTGTACCAAGCCTGGTCTTGAAAACCTCCAGTGTTTAAAGAGATTAAGCATCTTAAGTCTATCCTCATAACTCTTATCCTTTATACATGGAATCAATCTGGTTGCCCTTCTCTGAACCTTTTCCTGCACCTCTATATCTTTCTTATAGTGCGGTCCCCAGAATTGCATGTCTTAAAAATAGCTTTTTAAGCTTTTAAATGCAAGATGTCAAGGTGAAAGTTTGTCTGGAGGCTAGCCAGCTTGTCACCGTTCACCAGTCACAAACAACCACATCAGCTGCGTTCGAGGTTACATGTGCTCATATATTTGCTTTAATGGTCTGTATTTATGAATGTCAAGAGTAAAAATATAGTTTTTTTTATTTAACTTAGAAACTTAGCTTACATTCTCCTTTTTCGAATAGTTTCTAAAACTCAAAATACTCAAAGACTGATTTCATTAGAACAGGTCTCATATTCTTCCTTAACTTAAGTACGAAGTTATGCATCCCACTGCTGCCACCTTTACTCTACGCTCTAACATTTACCCAAGCATCTCCATGTTAACTGTCAGCACTGAGACAGGTACAGTCTTAACACATGACCTTAATGCCTGGCACTAAGACATGTACCTAATTATTACCACCTCAGTCAGTTACTGAGACATACCGTGTGTCCTTCTAACTGGACCCCCATTGAATTTAATGTACAGTTATGTATTTTGCTGGCTATTGCTCACCATTCACATTCATATAAAGTTACGCTTATTTCATTCTTCTGATAATTTATTTCAATGTTTTATGAAAGGATATGACTGAAACTGATACATATTTATTTTTACTTAAAAGATATATTATTAATATTGGAAAAAAGGCAACCAGTGCTTATCATTTTAGAGCAGGGGTTTACCAACCCTGTTCCTGGAGATCTATCTTCCTGAGGGTTTTCACTTCAACTCTAATTTGGCACACCTAATTCTACTAATTAGCAGCGCAATGAGAACTGAAGCTGTTGAATGAGGCACACTTTGTTAGGGTTGGAGTAAAAACCTATAGCACGGTAGATCTCCAGGAACTGGTGACCACTGGTGGAGTTGATGACCCCTGTTTTAGAGTCTTCATCATATCAGCACATTGGTTGCACAATGTGATGTTAAATGTCAATGTAGCCTGAGAGTCTATTGACTAGGACATTTTTCTGCAGATGGAGGTATCGCTCGCCTACGCGTCTACGGTATCGGAGAAAAAGACTGGTCTGCAGCTCCCAGCTTGGACCTGGTGGATCTGGTCGCTCTGGTCAATGGCGGGGTGTGCCAGGGATATAGCGATGCACATTATGGACACCCGCGCAACATGATAGGTACAGTGGCTACCAGTACCAGGTAGATAGTGCTGCAAATGCATGCTACATCCTGCTCAATACTTTTTTCAGGGCTTCATTTTCACATCAGAAAACTCCCTTTTAGCCTTTGATGCATTTAGTTTATTCCCAATGTCTCCACCGCTTATGTATTATTGAGTATTTTCTCTCTAGGTTTGGGGAGGGCGCCCAATATGGGGGACGGGTGGGAGACAGCTAGGCGGCTGGACAGGCCGAAAGTGCTGGAGGTAAAATGACCCACATCCTGTTCTGGCTTTCTAATTCTGCTCCAGCTATGACGGCACACACTGAGTCACTGTATTGATCGGTTCGCAGACAGATGAGAAGGACATACTTCAAGTTCCGGGTAGTGAATGGGCAGTCTTCAGACTGGGCCACTCTGGAGTGATAAGCAGGATTGAGGTAGACACCAACCACTTCAAAGGTAAGATGAAAAATGATTAACTTTGTGATAGTGGATCCCATTTAATGCTGCTGCCAGCTTATCAATCCCTTATTTACATGTTTGAGACCAGACCTGGATCAAATACATAATTGTTTTGGATCAAAACACTTTCTTGTGCTCCATTGAGCCTAGTGCATTTCAGCCAACCCAGAGGGCCAGAAGGTGGGGTTTGCACTTTTTGAGAGTTATTTCATAGGTTCCAATACATCAGAAAAGCTTGGTACAGTGTAGAGGCGTACTTGAATCAAAAAAACTATTTGACCCAGACCTGTTTGAGGCCAAGGTCTTATTGAGGTCTGACAATTACTTATCACTGTGATCCATGCAGGGAATTTTCCAGATTCCTGTAAAATCGAAGCATGTAGTTTGACTCCGGAGGAGGAGGAACAGTACCTAAGCACAAAGTGGGCTGACGTTAAGAGAGGGAAATGGAAGATTCTTCTGCCTCCCCAGAAGGTAAAACGCTCTCCTGTCCTTGGATGTGTGTCACTGAAAATAACTGAATCATTCATCAAAAGCACGGTAGCAGTTTTGAATATATTTGAAATATTTGAATTATTTTTTCAATTGTTTTGTATCGATCGATCCATGTTTAAAACATACGATCTGCCATCCTCCCCAGCTCTCTGACTCAGCTGTCGTACAATGACACAACGGCCTTCCCCGCAGCTCACAAAATATAAATAAATCAATTCAAACTAGCCAACATATTTGTATTGACTTCTGTATGACAGAACTGATATCTGGGACTGACTCTGCAATGTTGATATATTCATGAGAAACATCCGTACATGTCAGAAGATCTATTACATTTGAATGAATATGAAAATGCGATACTAAGAAGCATAAATTGAATGTATGAATTAAATCAGCACTTGGCAGCTGAGCTGATGTTTCATCTGAGATTTTATAGGGCTGCCATTTTGCAGAGGTCTTCACCACATGCTTTTCTTCTGCATGTAATGTAATTATAGGCACGCTACTGTAAAATGAAACTTGTGTTATGCTGGTCATCCGCCAATGTAGAGTAAAGTCAACCACCTCAAGTGAATTAACAGAATGCAATGCAATCCATTACGTTCGCTGGAATGATTGAAATGAGGCCAGGAAGCTTTGCGCCGTGGCAGTATCGTAGCTTGCGCGATTATTGCTGGTTGAAATGAGGCCATGATACGAACCCACTGTATAGAGCTTTAATGAAAAAGATTTGGACTTGATTCTTGAAAAGAAGGTTAATGCTGAAGCTAGAAGTAAAGGTAATATCAAGACTTTGCAGCAATGATAAAAACATGAGACATTGAAGGTTATTGTGGTCAGATATTAGATCTAAAACGATTAGATATGAGATCTAATCACTAATAATAGTAATAATAATGTCAATTCTTTGATGTTTCTGTTGTAGTAAATTTGCCTTATGTTATGCACTATCATTTTTTTCAGTATTAGTCCCCCCCCGCCTCTCCCCCCCACCCCACCGCAAATAAAATTTTAGATTATTCTATAAATTAAGATAGGTACTGTGAAGCTAGGACTAGGTTTCATGGCTACATTCACATAAAAAAGCATTATCTCTTTTTCAGCTCAAGCCCCACCACATACACCTGTTCTCTGAGGAGGCCCTGGAGCTGACTGAAGTGGTCACTCACGTCCGGTTGGTAATCGCCCCTGATGGCGGGGTCAGCAGGCTTCGTCTCTGGGGTCGCCCCAAAGCCGTCCCCTCTTCAGACACCGGGAAATTAACCTCTAAACTGTGACACCGCAGAAGTTTTTTGGCACTCGGAACTGTACTTCCCTCTAGGTTCTTTCATCGCACTCGTCCCTGGTTATGGTTATGTTACCTACCAAAACCTGTTCTCCAGATTTAGTTTTCAAGTACTTGTCAGTCGTTTTCAGACGCACAACGAATTTCAACCACCAATTAGATGTACACGCGAGTGAAAAGTGTTGATCGCTTCGAGAGCGCATCCATGGGTGTCCTTGACCAGAAACACACGGGGGATATCATCTCACAAACATCCTTCATTCCGCCCACAAAGGGACCATCTGTCCTGTGATTAATTACAGCGGCTGATTCTCACTCAAGCTTGTCCGACATCACGCCGCTGGAGAAACTCCGGTTCGCGATAGACCCACGTGGATCAACACACGCTTTTTTACACACGTGTGGTTCGAGGCAGCAAAAATGCAGAGTCGGCTATTTGGTTTGAGGGAAAGGTTAACGCGAGATGTCTGACGTCTGTTTATAACCATGACAAATTGTAGCTTTATGTTTGCCAGTGATTTATCGAGTAGGAAAAGCTGCCCCCCCACCCCCCCAAGTGTCACTTTCCAAGTTAATTGATCATGCCTCATCAACCTGGCTGAAATGTGAAATAATTTAATGGCCAAATGGGCATAATTTTGGTGGTATGTAGGTGGCAATTGACATTCAAAGCAATCATGAATCTGTATATTATGTTTATTAGTTTTTGTCCTATTTTATAGCCAAACCTGCAATTCACAAAATGCCACTTTACAGAAATCCCTTTGTTTTGCAGGCCCCTTAAAACTGAATTGTATCCTTTGCCATAAATATTTAGAGCTACGTATTTCCCTATTCATGTTAGACATGATTATATTCATTATTATTCATGGGTGTCAATTTAATTGAGCTGTGAACTGAAACGTGACATAAAAATGCTCAGAACGGTTTGCATGGGTGCTATTTCTCTTTTGATCCTTTTTATAATTGCTATATTAAAAAATAAAATGATTTCTCACCTATCTCTGTTTACTTATGTGCTATCTGTACTATTGTAGATTACATCACTGAATAGAAATAGATTTTTTTTTATTGCAGCATTGAGCTTGGTTGGGCATTTCTATTCCTGACCAGAAGGAGGAGACAGTGACAACCATTTTGCTCTCTCGGTTTCACACAGTGGCTTGCCGTGCACTCATCTTGGTTTGCTCGACTATGCCTTTGTGTCTGTATTACTGCCTTTCCTGTTGGCACAAGTTTATTTAGATCAGACCTGGGTCAAATACGTAATTGTCACATAAAACGTTGCTGTGCTCGATTGATCTTGTCTGGTGCAATTGAGCCAACCAAGAGGACCAGAAGGCGGTGGGGCTTGCACTTTATCAGAGTATTTCATAGGTTCCAATACACCAGACAAGCTCAGTAAAGTATTTGAATTGTTTAATTGTTTAATTGTTTGTTTAATAAAAACAATTATGTAATTGACCCAGGTCTGATATATATTCACTTGTTAGTTATGATTCAAGAAGCACATGTCAATGATTCAAACACATTTATTTGTGCATTTTAGTTTATAATCACCTTGGTTAATTCACAAAACCTTGCATTTTAACACAAAAAGCGAAACTTGAATTTGTTTGTAAGTTAAGAATACATTTAATCGGGTCCTGTGTTCATCACAGACTTGCCCTTCGTGCAATGTGTCAGTCTTAGCTGCAGCTTTCCAACTTCCATTGTTTATATAGGCTGAGTCCAAGCCTATGTGGTAGTTTCTGTGGGATGAAGTGCCATGACATGTAAATACATCCCCTCTGGATTGAACGTCTTTCACAGAGTCATAACTCCAGTCCATCTCTCTAATTGTATGTGCAGTGCATAGATACTAGTACAGTATACATTTACCTTCCCACCACTGTTATTACATGTTTGCGAACAAGCTCTCCGTATGGAAAATAAGGACACTCAGAACTGTCACATGACCAATTCACATAGCTGGGTACTTACTGAAGTAATCAAAAAGTACCTTTTTAAGAATAAAAATACCATTGCCTCATCGAGGAATTTAACCTAGCTAAAGTTCCATAATTGATCTGTTTCCATCAAAGAGTCGCTTTGCTTATGGAAAGTCCAAAGGGCATAGTCATATATCTTTGATAAATGTTTGCTCTCAAGCCCAGCATGGTGAATTCGCTGAATTATTGTCAAGTGTGTGGTCCTCACCACAGTTTGTTAGCAGGGAGAGATGAACATTGACAGTGTTTGTTTCTTTGTGGGCAAGACTATAAGGCCGAGCCGTAGGAGAAGCTGTTGTGAGGGGTCATTTCTGGCAAACATGGGTCGTCAAGGACAAGACTCTGATCACTGATCCTCAGTCTACGCTGCGACTCCCGGGGCTGAAGATCCAAGCCCTGCTCTTTGTCACCATTTTCTCAGACAAGCCCTTGTTCTCTTCCAGCTGCTTTGACCAAAACTTCACTTTATGTTCTAGCCCTCAACTCACTGGCCACTGGTCTTTGTTTTGGTTGTTTCTCTTTTTCAATAGCGCTCTCCCAAATTGTGTTTGCATTTGTTCTGATTACGATGATTTCTGCTTGGCTTTTGACAGTTCAACTTTTTTGTTGTTGTTTTTTGCTTTTTTGTTTTTATCCCACAGAGCAGTTATATATTGACCTCATGTCTGTGTTCCTAGGGAGAATTTCAAACAGTAACACAGCAACAATTTCCAAACTGCTGCGCAATGTCTGTGGGACTTGCTGAAGTCAAAATAAATGAGAGCCTAAAAGAAGGTCTGTTGTATACAAAGATCCATGAATTTAAAATATGTTGCAACTTAGGCAATAGAATGAGAAATTCATTTGGAGACAAATTCAACACCGCCAAGTGTATAATTATCTCTTGCCAGTCTTGGCTCAGGGTCCGAATGTCTTCTGTCTAAAATGCACCACTGAGGGTTCTTGGAATTCAAATAAATATTAAAAACTTTTATTTTGGCATGAAAGAGTCAAGCTTTACAAACAGTCTGCTTGTCCCAAAGGGCTGCATTAGAGCACGAACAAAACCACAGCCTAAAGTGTAGAGTTGTGGAGGACACAAAGAGATAGATTAGTTAACTTTCCCCAAGCTCGCCTCTTGTTCTTGTCATCAAAAATCACCAGAAAAAGAGAAAATAAATGTCTGGTTTTTCCATCCTCCACCAAAGGAAGAGAAATATCTCACCTCGCTGCCTACAGCAGACAAACCGCTCATGTGAAAACATAGCGGTCTTCAGTGGAGCGGTTCATTTATATGAGCCCTACACCTCCAACTTTCCCCATGTTTTCTTCCCATCTCTGTTTCTCAGTCTTCATATCCCCCTTCTCACTCTCTCCTCTCATATCTCTTCTTCTCTGGCTTTACTCCCAAGCTGTTTTTCATCAACATCCACCTATTTTCCTCCAAAAACCTAAGAACTAACATATTCCCTGGGCTTCCTTTTTTTCCTCCTCTTTCAAGCATGTTTGGATTCTCCCCCGTTTGATGTCGTTTGATAAATAAGACGAATGCTGTTTGGAGTTCAGGGCTGGCCCGTTTCATCAATAAATGATTAGTTTCTGTACTCTCTGGTGATTGATAGGCTGTGTAAGGGGTGCATCGGGGGCCAGATTAATTCAATGCCACGAGAGTCGCTGGGGAGCTGCAAAGCTTAGCAGCTCATGAACAATTGAGGGCAATCTTAAAAAAGAAAGGGAGGAATACCCGTTTTACATTGCAACAACAGCACTAGTACAGGTAGGTCTTTTGCTTAAGGCAATGTTTTCATATTCAGCTCCAGAACAACGAAGGCTAAAACACCATTCAGCCCAAAACTGTGCTGCTTATACAGTAAGGTACAATATCAGTATATTTACATCTACAGTATAGGAGTATGACATCACTGATATTTTTCTGAATTTTATAGTTCTTTGAAACAAGGTAAGTTTTAAATGTAAAAATGACTTAATTTTGGCTCATATGCTGCATAATATAAACAACACAGATAATATGCTTTGTGCAGACATATGGGAAACAATATACCTTTATTTCAATACATTTGTTCTCATGTTTCAATGTTTCTTATGAAGTAATCTAATGTTTTCTGAAAAATCCCTTTGGATCAAAGTTTGGGAAAAGCGTGGGAAAAGCCAAATAACTGTCAATTCAGAAGAGATGGGCAAATGGAAATAGACTTTCACAAGTCTGGCAATGGGTACAAATGAATTCAACAAAGTACCAGGAAATTTAGATGCTAGCACTTGGTCATAGATAGATGGTCCAGCAGGACAATAACTCAAAACACATGAAAACTCACACCTGAATGGTATAGTGAAAGCAATATCCATGTTCTGCAATGGGGTCCATATGTGCTAACCCAAGGATATCTGCATGGAGGAATAGTCAAAAATGTGTGTCCAAGAGTGTTCTCACGAAGTATTTAACCAGGGGTGCCAATAATTGTGAAACCTGATTTCATAATTATATACACTTTTTCTATTTGAAAAATGTAAGACTTTGGTTGATTCAATGGAATCAACCAAAGTCTTACATTTTTCAAATAGATCAGTAATAAAGCACACAACTTTATACATGTTAGGAAATAAAGCTTATGTCAATAACGGTATTATTTTTAGTACATATTTTTCGATGGTGCCAATAATTCTGGAGCCCACTGTATATGGGAATGTTTCTTATTTCATTAATAAGAAAATGTGTTGTACTTGCATTCATTCTGTTAAAGATATGTACTGATTGGTAAATGTGGTTTAAATAATTTCATAACTGAGTTTTAATTATTAGAATGAAAATATAAAGTTTCCGAGCACACTCTATCTCAGAGGCTGTTAAGTTTGGGCAGGAAGATAGAGTGCTAAAAGGAGCACTCATCTTGAATAAGTCTGTGTACTGAAAGAGTTACTGTCGGTGTTTTGTCTTCAGTTGTCAGCAGATTATAGAGCAGGCCCTCTCTCTGGGGCCAAGCAACAGCTCGAGGAACTAGAGGAAAACACAGCCACAGTAATGTGTACTATACTGTATGTCTCTCTTTTAAACAGTATAGTAACACAACACAACACGACGAACAGGCCATTCAGCCCAGCAGCAATTGCCTTTTCCTACCACTAAATTGTACCTACTGCTTAGTTTGACTAAAACTAAATAGTATCTTGGGCGACATGGCTCAGGCCGTAAGAACAGTTGTCTGGCAGTCGGAGGGTTGCTGGTTTGATCCCCCGCCTGGGCTGTGTCGAAGTGTCCCTGAGCAAGACACCTAACCCCCAAATGCTCCTGACGAGCTGGTTGGCGCCTTGCATGCCAGCCAATCGCCGTTGGTGTGTGAGTGTGTGTATGAATGGGTGAATGAGAAGCATCAATTGTACAGCGCTTTGGATAAAGGCTCTATATAAATGCCAACCATTTAGCACCGTATCAAGCCTGGTCTTGAAAATCCCCAGTGTGTGTCTGAATAGTATATTAAATAGTAGGGGCAGACATGATAACTTGTGATACATGCAATTCTATGTGTGTGCAAATGTGTATATGAGGTGAGTGAACCTATTTGAAGATACAACCAAGAATATATGAAGCATAAAATAATTGGTAACACTTTACAATAAGGTTCCATGTATTGGCATGAACTAATGTAGCTGTTAACTAACTACTTCTGAGAAGTTAATCTGTACAGCTCTGTTAATGTATTTGTACATCATTAATTCAAGTTAACAACTGCATTAGTTATTGGCAATACATATTGGAATGAAAAAGTCAGTTAATGTATCTGTTAATGGATACCTAATTAAAAGTTCACCCAATGGTTTGCTAATGTATAAACATCATGTAACAAATATCTTAGTTACTTGTTAACACATGCATTAGCTAATGAAAAGTTCACTTCATGTTTAATTACTGTATTTGTCCATCATTAATTCATGTTAACAATTACAATAGTTAATGGCATTTCATGAACCTTATTATAAAATGTGACCAAATAATTCAGTACAGGCAGGGTCTCTCATGAACTGCAGTACAGTAGGGAACAGAAAACCTTACTTCAATTAGAGAACCAATGGCAATAACTAGAACATTTAGTTTTTTAAGCTGGTAGTTTTAAATGCACGGTATTATGCATTTGTTTCTGTCTATAGTCTATAGATTTTTTTTTAGCATAGACTTGTGTTTATTTAAAAAAAGATTAACTGAGTGAACACACACCAGAATTAGATATGCGTCTATCTTTCAGAGAGACAATCTTTTCATGCATAAAGGCTGAGTTCACCCTGACACATTACGTGCACAGTTGTCCTCCACCTGTTCTTAATCCCTTTAGCCAAAGTTAACTAAATCAGCTGGACACACAGTGAATAGCAGGAGTGTCACAGAGCTCTGCTTAAATCAGGCTTTGACCTCTGGGACTGTCATTCTATGCTGCTCCAATCCTCCCCTTCCTTTTCTGGCGAGTCACCCCACCCTTGTGCCCCTATCTGTGTCTCCCTGTCAAATGGAAAATGTAGCTGTGCCGTCCATTCAATACTATATCTTTCCCAGTCCTCCTCTCCCGTCAATCCCAACTGCAATAAACTCCTCTAACTTGTTGTATCAAATCAATGTTGGGGAGAGAGTTTTTAAACTGTGCTAAAGCAACTAATCTTTTTTTGCTCCACAAATCTTGGGCAATATCAAAAGATTTGCAGGCAGAAGCAAACTTTTCATCTTTTTCCAATAAAACGTCCCGCGTTTAGTCTGAAACATATATACAGTGCACGTTTCAAATCAAAATAACTACACCACTAAAAGAGAATGCCATGGTGTACTTTTCTGCGCATTCAGCTGAAGAATTATCTGATCTGGGACTGAACTTGAGCAGAGAACACGTTGGTACTTACCTGGAGTGCACCTTAACTGTTCTCCTTTTGAAATCACGTGGCGTTTACATTTCACAAGCACACTTTCAGGGCAGAGGGAGGTAAGGAATGCTGGCTGTGCACAAACAAATACAGTTAAAACACTCCAAAAAGTCCAGAGACATCCATTTTTTGCCCAGCTGGACGTGTCCGGTGTTAGACTTACTGGAAAAGTCTTGGCAGATAACAGAATTTGGTCTCTGTGGGCATTCTTCAAAAACATGATAGACAGACTCATCGATTACCTTCAAAGCTGAAGAAATAAACAGAGGAAAAGATACCACAATACATTCAAGTAACTGACAGCCTGTCAGCTGGAGGAGTAATTGTGATTAATCGGTTTTCTTAGAGGGCACGGTGTTCAAAGCCGGAGTGCGGAGGGAGGAAACGCAGGGAGTTGCTGGGGTTCAGCTAAGCTTGTTGAACCCCCGCAGTCTTGTGCAGACAGTGCTGTATTGGTACTTTAGACATGTTGTCACGTATAACTTTTCTCAACTCATACTTTATTTGTTTACCAGAGAACACTTAGCTTCCTTATGCAGGATAATATAATATGTAGACTTAAATTTATACAGTTGTTTACTGAGAAAGGGACATTGCATTTGGTCCAACAGCAGTGTCAACGGAAAGTACAGTTCATTACGCCGCATAGGTGCCAAACCATAAAATGCCCACTTTCAAAGATATACGATAACTTTAATCCATTTGTTGGGAATATATCAAGTTTATTAGTCCAGACATAAGAGTCATCCTTAAAGGGCCATTGAATTCTCGATTGTTTATTTTCCCTATACTTTTACATTAAGGACAAGCCAAGGTTAACTGTATGAGGCTGTATAATTTTCTCTTCATCACACCCGTTTATTTCAATTTAATGATATCGGCTGATCTATCAGTCCGTCAGCTAGGCGTTTCTTCTCAATTAATATTGTTAGATATGCCAATACGACTAGGGGATGCTTGATCAATTGTCTTCTTCTCCTACGGCATTGTGTGATAAAAATCGAAGTCATGGATCCGCCGCATTGATTTCCTTTTTCTTTTCCACTGCAGTTTCTCTTCATTCGTCTCCCGCTGTTTTTTCAGGTGACTCTTCCCCCCGCGTAGATTAGCTGTTCTCACAGCTCTCTGCCCAGTCAAGGTCATCTTTAATCAACCTCAGACGCTGTCACCGGCTCTCCCAACGCTCAGGCCACGAGCCTCCTCCGCCAGAGTCCCCCAGGGCTTTCAGTGCGACTGTATTACGCCGTTAGCTCGCCACTCATCCGACAGCGAGCAGACAGCCATAACTTAAGGCCGGGGCACCACGCACAGGGGCCACACCTCGGCCCTGTGTGCAATTGAAACAGCTTAACTCCGAGACCGCGTGTGCTCATCATTTTAAAGTGGCTGGTTTTAGACATTGTTTATGTGTTACTATACTGTATATTTCACGCTGAATTACTTTGGACCCGTTGACTTATACTCCGGCCCTGCTCCAAGGTACACGTGCATGCAGGTGATTGTAAAATCATATAAACAGTACGTTGAATCATGCGTGGCATGTGCTGGCAGGCGAGTTAGAACAGAACGTTCGGTTTTTCTTCATATCGCATATCTGCGATCTGAGAAAGCACCACTGCAGCGACTGGGGGAAAAAAGTTTCATATCTACCACACTGAAGTGAGCAAGTGTTCTCTCGAACAAAGTCATTTTAAACAAAGTAATCCAAACTCAATGTTCTTCGTTCCATATCCTCCAATGACCCAGCGATTCATTTTGTCCTCTGTAGGGGACATGAGTTGCTGGTCTTAATCCCAGGAACTGTATATTGTTCTGTGTTGAATCCTACACTAGGGGCATTCAATATAATAAATAACATGTTTTTTGTCATTCAGAACACTTGTATTATATATAACAAATTAATTCACATTTTTTTCCTGTCAAATCTCAGGAGAATATATATCTTCTCACTGAAAAAACTCCAGTGGAAACTTTTGTTAAGTTATAGTACTATAAACATCTTGTTGCATGTGTGAAATGGCATGTGGAAGGAATATGTCATATTGTTTGACAATATCAATGTATTTTAAAAATGTAATGAAGCATGTATTTAGGTATTTTCCATTTTGTAAGTAAGGACAAAGCTGAACACATGGAGATGAAGATGAGGTACTGATAATGAACAATTCCAGCATTTACAATACTTTCCATCACTTTTTCCGGGGAATAGGGTGGCAAGGTGAGAGTTACTGTATCTGGGTTACTGTAACTGGTCTTGAGGGTCAGAAGGTCAAGTCTGGGATCCTGTTGTTTTCACTCATCAGGATTTTATTACAAGTGTGTTAAAAAACCTGCCAATTTGTTAAAGTTGATGGTTTGCAATGAATGTATAGAATTGCTATTCAGACAGATTAATTCCATTGTCTCTCTTTGTGTCAGAATGTTTTCTCCTGTTTCAAATCAGACACAGTCATTCAGTGACTCCATGCAATTCTCTCATTCAGTATTTTGAAGTGCTCATTTATTCATCTGACATTTTATGACACATCTTAGAGATTCTTTCTTAGTTATTAGTACAGGCTCTACCAAAAGCAACATTTATGTATTTATTATTATTATTATTATTATTATTATTATTATTATTTTGTGAAATGATGAGTTTTTACCCATTATCCTGCAGTGATTGTAGGCTTATTATAACAGATATGTAGATTATGCCTTTATTTTTATAGCTTAGAATACACAATGTCATGCATTTAAACTTTGTCACTTCCACATAGGAAAACAAATACAAGCACAGTCGCAAAAGCAACCAAGGACCAACCCATTAATTCCTCACCCTTGTTTGCCTCAAAACATCAATCAAACAGTCCTTCCCGTTTTATGAGTGAATGTAGTGGTGCACAAGTAACCTTTGTTCGTTTTAAATTTAGTTATTAATGGAGTCGTGGAGTGAGTCTACAGTTGGTGAGGTCACCCCTACTAATCTACTTTATGGTCCCATATGTGAGAGTGAAGCCTGCATTTAATGTCAACAGGCTTTCCTCATTTGGTTCTGAAATGCATAGCCCTTTGGCAATTCTGTGTGGTGGCCTGAATAAGCTCACTCTGCCCCGACACACATCTAATCACATCTCATCTCATTTTAAATATACAAGCCAAAAAGACTGTTTGTACGTGCCGTAAGCTAGTGGTCATGTTTGCAATATCCTCCTAAGAAGTGACACAAGAAATCAACAAATCGATCAATAAAAAAGTCGATGAAAGTAAAAACGTTTAATTTCCCAATCAATGGCGGAATATATACAAATACTGAATAAACTGGTTTGCTTATTAGCCTTCTCTGTGAAGCTTGTGAAAATGTAAAGTTTATGAATGTATTTAATGTATCTGCATTTTAAGAATGCAGCTTAGATACAGAGAATAGTGCCAGTGTTTGAGTGCTTCTGGAGAACTGAGAAAGTAATAACTTCCCCTAACACAGGGAACACTGTAGATAAAAAGAGTACATTTTCCCAGCGAAACTTGACCTTTAGTTTGTGACCATTTCACACTACAGTATAACCCATACAACCTACTACAGTATATCTCAGAGGAGAAGTGCATGTCTCACTGGTGTCAAATGGCCTATGCATCTGATGACTAGCTGTTCAGTTCTCAGTGATAATCCAAAGAACTCCGGCCTACTTAAGGCTACCCTGCCCCTTATGAACCAATGATGGTTTGGTTTCCTAGGATGTCCATTTTAGGAAACACCATTTAGGAATCCCCCCATGTCCCCCCTCTTGTCACTCATACTATCTCGTCTTCACCCATAAACAAAGCAAAAACTGCGTTAGCTCTTTTGCTAGCTTAATTTAGAAAAGTTAATGTGTTCAGTACAAATTCATTTTTGAGAGGCAAAGGTGTGAATGAACACATTTTATGCGCTTCCCATTTCAAAATATACCAAATTCGTTTAAGGTGCCGAAGAGCCCATGTCTTCACTTTCACTGAAATGTGGGATTTTTAGAATGGACACGTGAACATGAGTTAGATGCTCACTGCTTGAGACCTACTATATGTTATGACTTGTGTATAATGCTCTCAAGTGTAATGACACCTTTATTTAGATCAGGATGATAAATTGAGATTTTTTCAACACAAGTGTTGAAGCTCTTGAGATAAGCTAGCCAGCTGCCTTGTTACTTCTTTGTGTATGCATACTTGTTACATATGTGTATACTTGAGAGCGTTCGGATAGCAGAATTTCCATCTGGTAATGCAGGAACCCAAGGATGTGTTTGTGCCAGCCTTGCACTTATTATTGTATATGCCATGTTCCTCTCACAAGTAAGACAGTAGTTTTATTTTACTTAGCTAGCTACATTAAGGCTAACAGCCTTTTTACTTGTTGTATACATTCCACTGGGATTCAAGTAACCAACACTTTGAACATAGCTTTATGGGAGAACAATATAGGCGCAGATGCAAAAATGCATTTATTTGCTTGTTGATGTTTGGGTCACATTTTACAATAAAGTCCATGAGTTGGCAATAACTAATGTAGTTGTTAACATGAATTAATGATGAACAAATACATTAACAGAGCTGTATAGATTCACTTCTCAGTAGTAGTTAACAACTAATACACTCACCAGTTAGACTTCTTTTTTTGGCTTCTACTACTGTAGCCTATCCACTTAGAGTAATGATGTTGTGTGTTCAGAGATGCTCTTCTGCATACAACTGTTGTAATGTGTGGTTATTTGTGTTACTGTCACCTTCCTGTCAGCTTTTACCAGCCTGGCCATTCTCCTCTGACGTCTCTCATTTAGAAGGCTTTTCCGTCTGCAGAACTGCTGCTCACTGGAACTCTAGAGACTAGTGTGTGTGAAAATGCCATGAGATCAGCAGTTTCTGAGATACTCAAACCACCCTGTCTGCCACCAACAATCATTCCACTGTTAAAGTCACTTAGATCACATTCTTTCCCCCATTCTGATGGTTGATGTGAAAATTAACTGAAGCTCCTTATCCGTATCTACATGGTTCTATGCATTTCACTGCTGGCACACAATTGGCTGATTAGATAATGCATGAATAAGTAGGTGCAATAAAGTAAAATGTTGCTAATAAAGTGCTCGGTAAGTGTTGTTTTAACCATGGATGTATTTGTAACAGGCGCAACAAAAACAAGAAACCATAAGAGACACACAACGGCACCTGGCATGATACGACCATTAAAGCTCTTTTCTTCCTGGACTCGATTGGCCGAGTTTATTATTATCATTTAATCCTTCTTCCTTTACCACTTAAAAAAAGATAATTCCGTTTCCTGTTTGGCTGATCAGAGTGGTGTTTGGCGACTCTCCTTCAAAAGTTCTTGGCAACAGGAAGAACGGCCAGGTGATTTACGGCGGCTGTTGGGGTGCGCTGACGTCTGCGGTAAAGCATTATGATAGATGGGAGACGAAAGGTGTGTTCTGTCATCATGGTATATTGCCCCTCGTGCACAGGTGCTTCACACTCAGCCGGGTGGCCTGTCGTGTCATGGTTAGATTATTCCACGTGCAGATTTTAATGCACTGTATATCAAATGCTGCCAGGAGCGTCGCTTTCCGAATGACGACCTTTACGCCGATTTGAATTTTACTTCCTGTGTAAATCACAGACATGAATGTGACATTGATGAAAAGGACCACTCTTTATCTGTTCTTGCACGCTTTATTTTTCAAAGACGGCACACTCCGGGATTGTCTTTGTTGTGGGCACTAATGTGCAAGTAATACATGCAGTACCTATGTTGGGCCTATGATATTGTTGGGCTCTCCTTTTCTTTTTCATTTGGCAATAAAGTTTTTTGTTTTTTGTGTGGAACACATCAAATAACTTTATGTTGGGAAAAGACAGAGGGTGAAGCACAGATATGCGTATACTAAACTAAACAGCAAAGCATGCCCTCAGTCAATGACGTGAAGCCCTCAGAAATATGCAAAAGAGCTTACTGCTCATTGACTTCAATGTAAAAATGCCAGCTGATTTAACAGCTAATTAGAAAAGCTAATTAGTCCATTTTTTAAATCATACATTTCATTATGTAGCCTGATGAAATGTCTGTCTCCAATCACACAAATGACAGAGGCTTGCTAGCTTGCTAGATAACAGTATAATTATCAACAATACACGATTTCAGCTTAGCAGTATGGTAAGTATAGCCTACATTACCGATCAACTGCCACTTTTTGCACAGATCATTCATATGGAAAGTCGGGTGTTCTATGTCTGAGATCGACTTGTGCTGTTGTATGATGTAGACAAATACTCCATCCATTCCCTTGTCACACAGCTAACTACCTATATAGTGAAATAAGGCATTCAGAGTGAAAGAGTTTAATTTCATTCATAGCCAAATTTCACCAGTCCAGTTATCGGTAGTTTTACCTAAGAAGCTATAATATGCAGTGAATGCAGTAGCCTACTTGTTAGGACAGGTACGTAGCTATAAAGCTCAGCTGAAAATTGTATACTGTTGTTATATTGATACCTAGCTAGCAAGCGTCAGAGATTTCACCTGTTCATATTGTCAATACATGAGTAGCAATTATTTTAGCTTTGCTCTATACTTGGCCAAACTAGCAAACTATAGCTATTAACTGCATTAATACTTTGCTTGTCAGCTGAACCTCACATAGAAATAATATATTTGTCAACATGTTCATATTACTATAGAACTCCGAAACAAGAGATTGCAGACAGGGCTCAATAGGTTTTCTATTGTGAAAATATATTAAAATGAAATATTTTCCCAAAACCGTTGGACTAAAAGCATCATTGTTTCACAAACTACTCACACACTGATATTTATGGTAAAATGTTTTTTTGCCTGACGCATTTCCTTGGTTGTAAAATCAGCTTCGGTTTTTACATTGAAGCATTCATTGGGCAGAAAGCTCTTTTGCACTCTTGCACTCTTGCATACTTCCAGATGCTTCACTGCCTGGTGCGTCCCACCCTCTCCAGTTCTTATAAACACTATGGGGTGAAGCCCTTGTGTGCTGAACCTACTGTACCATTGTGATGTAATGACAGGGAGAACCAATCAGGAGATTAGCCTGTTATGTTAGGTCACACCCCCTTAGACCAGTCTCACATCAGCCCTGATCGGATCTTTAGCTTCATCTGTTTGCAGATGAGCTTTGAACGGCAGGATGAAAAGTGAAAATGGGCTCAGTGCCTTGCTGCAGTTTGCCTCAGGCAAGCGTCAGAAGCCACAGGAACATTCTACACAGCTTATCGAACCATACATCTCAGACAGCAGATATCTGATTTGTTTTAAATTGACGCTTTCTACTTTTGTAAATTCTTTAGCTATTATTTTACAGAAGTTTTTGCACTTTCATATCAGCACAAAGTCAGTCTGAGTTGGATATATTTATTTGGATTTTAGGTTCATGTCACTGTGTGTCATGTCAGTGTGTCATTTTTTCCTTTTCTAACAAAATCACAACCACCCTGTGCACAACATATGGAAGGTACATCTCAAAACCAACATGGGGAAATGTAATAAATCAAATACAATTGTGTGCATCATGATAGCCCTACATTTAATCATAATCCTTTTAGAATGATTATTTCATGAATAATTATCTCATGAATATATCATGGGTTGGGATTATATGATGGTTAATTGCAGTGATTTTAAGGGTGTCAGAGGTCCCAATTGAGCTCTTGTATTATTTGGTTGTTTCTGCCTAATGTGGAAAGGCATATTAACATAACATACTTGTGAAGTACAATTTAAGGAGATTATTTACACAGTTACTGATTACTGATTAGTTACTGATTTACACATGTGTTTGGTATTCATTCCTTTAAAAAAAAGATAGATGATGTAAATTGGACATGTATTTCCAACAGATACAAACACTGTACCGTATTATTAAATCTGACAGTGAAATAAATCAAATTCCATAAACACAAAATGCAATCAACATATTGATGGGGACTCTCCAAAATGGGAGGAGGAAGAGGCAGGTATGTGGAACATTTTGTGTGGAACTTTATTTATTTATTCCTTCATTCATAAAAAAAAAGATCATCAAAGATGAATCTAATTAAGCAATAATTCACAGCAGGCAGTGATATATAGGAATTTTATCACAACAAAGGGGCGTTGTTCGGCCCGACACACAGTGGAAGGTCGTAACCCCCGTAGCTGTGATAAAAGTTCTATATACCACATCCTGGAGTGAGTTATAGCTTTTATAAAATGGTTACCAAACATAATAGTATTGATATTATAGACACAATCCAATTAAAATAGTTTTTCATGAACAGTTTCATTACAGGAATAATTTACAAGGACGTAGTTCCTGCATGCTTGTAAGTAGTGACTGGTGGTTGCTATGCAACGTTAGTAAACTCTAACGTTGTTCTGCCAAACTCGCTAGTTAGCTTGCAAGCTAGCATGAGAGAGAAAACAAGAGTATATGCCTTTTGAATGTTTATTTGTACCATTGTGCAAGCACTGAAAAACTGCCCAACATTAGTGGGATCACATTGCATAGGTCTATTCATTTGTCCTACCCTTTTATAATCTATGTTATAGATTCGGCATGCTAATACAGATTTGGGGGCACTTCTTTCATCTCAGTGGGATTATACGTAGTGTTTACATCGAGACACGGCAGAAAATGCACATATTTATCTCTGGAAAACATATAATAATACAATGTATTGAATGAAATGTGTCCCAAGGATATTTTCCTTTCACTCAGGCCTATAATTGCCAAGGTTTTCTAATGGTCAGCAATCCATTCCTCTTTTGTTTAAGCTGTCAAGAGCTCATTAGCAAATGCAGACTTGCAGTTATTTCAGCTCAATGAAATCGACTTAAAATTGTATTTGTCTGAATGAAAGGCCAGAGGAGCTGACCTAAATCAGTAGGGGCGAGGCAGATGGGGATTTCCAGAGTTCTGTGTCTGTTGGGGAGGAGGGGGGTGGGGAGGTTAAACAGTTCCACACGTTTGAGTCATATGTGAAAACTAAAGTCATGCTTACTCCAAGGTACGTTATTCAACAATGATTCTTTTGTTTAATAATCGCACTGAACTTCCAGACCAAATGTAGCAGGCCATACACGGGAAATCATTTAATTTAGTGTGAACAGAGTTATAATTTATATTCAAAATAACATGCAATTTGTATAGGAGTTTCCAACACCTAAAATGACACATAAGGAGAGTTCTCTTTTGGGAAATTGATTCATCAAGAGAAACCGTCCTTCTGTGTGTCAGCGGGTCGTCCAATCAGAATCGCTCGTTTGCGCTACCTTTCCCTCATCTGTCATAGGCGGGTCAATGACTTTGTGTTCCATAAAGTCAATGCTAAAGTGTCCTCGGTGCCGGCGTATATTTTAAACTGTTCACGTGGAGTTGGCACTTGACTTGGTCACATCCCAAGTGACACATCACTGTTTCTATCCTTGCACAAGGTCTTTTATATAAATTGCTCCACTTCACCACCGCTACTTTACATGGGTAACAGAAATGTAGGATACCTTTCGAATGAGCGCTATAAGTTGCCCCAGACAAGGACGTGCCTACAGCAATAAGTAATGCACTGTTATGCAAAAATGGCTCCGTTCTTGTTCTCAATTCAGTCATAGTGTCGTTCACTATATCTTTCTAGGCGTCCTCTGAATAAAATAACAAATATATATTGCTTTTCTACAAAGTACCTACACCTACACTGTCAGTACAAAGACAGCCTGAAGATGTTCTCCTCCGCCTTTGACCTGCTCACAGTGCCTGAACAGACAGACCACTGCGGAACCCGTTCCTTTGCATGGCCCAGTGAGTGGTGTCAGTACCAGGAAATGACACTCCCCGGCAATAGCGCTTTTTGACAGTTTTATGTGGAAGCCAGCTACCGTCCCAGTGTGGTGCTTGCGTGTCACGTTCGCTAATTTTCAGCCTCATCTTCTCGCTGACAGCCCACTCAGTGGATTTAGAGCGGAGGGGACCGGGATGCAGGTCGTAAATCGACTCAAGACTCGAGGACGGAGCCGATTCACCTCTGGATCGAGCTGCAGTCGGAGGGATTCTTCCAGGATCGGGGAATTATGCTGCAGATCTGCATGGAGGCTATGCTAGGGCTAGGCCTCCGACATGAGTTTCACACAACAGAGGAGTGTAACAGAAAGGGGAGAGGAGGTCAGTCAGGTGAAAAATGAGGGAGGACAAAGATAACTATATGAGCCTTGAAAAACATGAAAATTGCAGTTATTCACAAATTGGAAAGAATAGGGGCAGATGTACAAAGCATAACTCTTGCTTCTCCTTCACTGTACTTAACTGGTATTTAGAAGGTGCTGCACAGTAAAATGTTCAGTGGTAAAACAACTCTTATAGAGTCCATTTGATCCCACTCTCAAAGAGACTTGGAGTTGATTTCACATAGAACATTTTACAGCGATGTTATCCTGAGCGACTTACATGCTGAAAGGCAGGGACTTTCAGTTAAGAAGCTGCCCAAATCACAGACTACATCTCTGACTCATTCTTGGTCAGCTTAGATTAGCATTATTCCTTCACTGCTGAATCAGTATGACTACAGAACTAGTCATAATGAGGAGGGCTTTGAGGAGAACGTCACAGGCTTTTAACAGGACATATGTAGATATATTCAAATGATAAAACTGGGCTCCATATTATGCTAAACGTTATACAAACAGTTATTGTGTACCTCCATGTTCAGTCAGAAAGTATGTAACACTGTCACTGTCCTGTCAGCATTGAGCAGTCTGGCCCTTCTCCTCTGACCTCTCTCATTAACAATATATTTTAGCCCACAGACCTGCTGTTCACTGGATGTTTTTCTCACCATTCTCATTCTCTATTCTAGCAACACTAGAGATTGTTGTGCGTGAAAATCCAAGGAGATCAACAGTTTCTGAGATACTCATACCACCCTGTCTGGAACAAACAATTATTCCACGATCAAAGACGCTTAGATCACATTTTTTCCCCCATTCTGATGGTTGATGTGAACATTAACTGAAGCTCCTGACCCGTATCTACATGATTGTATGCTTTGCACTGCTGTCACACAATTGGCTGATTAGAAAATCGCATGAATAAGCAGGTGTACAGGTGTTCCTAATAAAGTGCTCAGTGAGTGTAGACTAAATATGCATTGTTTTGATCACGGGTTCAGAAACAGCAGCAGCGCAGTAGCCCGTCACCTGCACTGCAAGGCATTGCAGCGGCTGTGACATCATCCAGGTTCTTTTTTTCAATAACTGCCCGGAAGCTTCCACTAAGCAGCCCCGGCAGTCGATAAGACATGAGTCAGAGAACGTCTGTGTCGCCTGGGCTTAAGTGCCGGTGATGCTGGGGAGAGACACGTGGGAAAGGTCCTGGGTGATGTCACCGCCAGTGAGGTCAGGTCAGTGAGCAAATACACTAGTCCCTGAAGTGTCTGCAGAGACTGCACCATGACCAACAACCTTCCCAAAAAACAACTGACAAACATTTACTGCAGACTGGCAAACATTCCCACGCTGCACAAACATCTAGCTTAAGTGTTTTTGTTGTGTAATGGGAATTACAACATCTTTTTCTCTCTCTCAAGTAGAAAATATTTGCGTTTCTGTTTGCATGACAAGTGAAATGTTCTTACCCAATCGGCAAATCTTGAAATGAGTCTCACCTCATTGGCAATCTTTTCCAATGCAGATTCTCTACGCATTATATTATCTGGATTGTAAGTAGCAAGATGTTGGTAAAACCCTGTACAGAATGCCATTATGATAATCCAATCACTTTAAAGACTCTTGCTCTTTCTCCCTCTCTCTCTCTCAGTCCAGCAGGGTCTGATCATGGCTGTCAGACATGATACAATCCAGACACTATTATTTTCCCGTAACACCGTCCCTTGGGTTTATTTCCTCTTTACCAACCTTATATGACAAGGGTGCGAGTGTGACTAGGCTCAACTGACGTGATCGATTTAAAAGGTTTTGGATGAAGACCAGAGGACATACAATAGCTGGCATTAAGTTTGAGAAAGCAGTTTGCGAAAGATTGCGGAGAGTTATAAAATGCTCTTTATTTTCCCCAAGAACTGATTTCATTGCTTTTAAAACAAAGTTGTGTTTTGTTCCCTTACATTATTTTTCTTTCCATTGAGAATGGCCAAGTATTGCATCATGAAATGTCTTTCACCGGCATGGGAAAGCTGCTACATTGTAAGAGCCTCTGCTAAATGAATGTAAGATAATGCAATGTAAATGGTAAATGGTTGGCATTCATATAGCGCCTTTATCCAAAGCGCTGTACAATTGATGCTTCTCATTCACCCATTCATACACACACTCACAGCGATTGGCTGCCATGCAAGGCACCGGCCAGCTCGTCAGGAGCATTTGGGGGTTAGGTGTCCTGCTCAGGGACACTTCGACACAGCCCGGGCGGGGGATCGAACCGGCAAGCCTCCAACTGCCAGATGACTGCTCTTACTGCCTGAGCCATGTCAGCCACAATGTAGTACGAAAGCACAAACTAGCATGTGTGTGCAGCCAGCCCTTACTTCTTTTCACTTTGCAGTCCACTACCTAAGATGGAGGACTATGCTTCTTGTGTAAGCCGCATGTGAACGCTGTCGCTAATGCAGTGATGAAGGATATAACCTGCTAACTGAAACCTGTCGCTGAAGCTGATACTCTTGTGAATAAGACATTACCTCATTGGACTTACTGGCATGGTCGGCAGTGAGCACCGCCATAGTCAGGATCCTGTTCTAGACTTAAATACATTTGTTCAAATTCACAGTATATACATTTAGAAGTTAATAATTGAGAAAAGAGAAAATAAACATATATGTTGTATCACTTACGACAACAATAGCAGTACATAATAAAAACACACAGTTCAGCAATCATTGTCCCTCAGACAAAAGGAACATTTAGGAATTTCTGGCAGCGATGGAATATTTGCACTTTGCTTACTTCTTAATATATCTCTCTTTCTCTTTTTTCTTTTTCTGTCTCTCCATAGTGCTTCATTCCAAGTGGACTAGTTCCCTTGTGCCATGACAGCAGATGTCGCAGGGGACCCTCTGTGATTGGGTGAGGCTGCACTTAGTAAGAACCCATGATTATCCATGTGGGTGGTCAGCCGCCAGGGCTGTGGTGCTTTGGGGATTCCAAATGCAAACAGGTGTCTAAACACACCGAGCCTCTCAGCCCCTGCTCTCCAGTGCCCTGCCGGGCTATAAGTGCATCAGCCCTGACAGGGAAACAGAAGACCTCCTGCTCTGTATTGTCACTGTCTCAATGGAACTTTTCCCTAAAGAGAACAGAGTTTTATCTTCCTTTTTCTGACAGTTTTTTTTAACAAGCAAAATGGATGGACTTAGCCTGCCAACTCTTTTTCCCGATGTTCTTTTACAGAGCTAGAAATATCAGTTACGTAGCTTTGTAACCTGCTCACAGTTATGAGCGCTATTACGATTTTTTGACCAAATATAGTATGCCCCCATGTTGTGCTATGTTTAATAAAGTCGTCGTCAACAGCTTTAAGGCTCACCGTGAAACCATATAGGGCCAGTTTCACAGACGCAGATTAAGTCTAGTCCTAGACTAAATTCGATTTTAATCCTAAAGTCTTAACATTCTGTATACTCCCCTTGTCCAAATAGAATTTCTATTTTTCAAATCTATTTTGCATGAAGAAACAACCTGTCACTCATCACACACTTTGTCATCAGATTTCAAGTTGAAGAAAGATAATTTAGGGGTTTTTCTCTGCTGTTAAACATAGTTGTGGGTCATTTTTGACCCTGAAGCCAACACAAGGGTTAAATGGAGATTTTCCATACAAAACTCAATTTAGTTTTGGGACTAAACCGGGCCATAATTTAGTAAACAGCAGTGACTAATCCATACGTTTTCTAAAGGCATAATTATGACAAAAGGGCCATATTTAATGTTCTGTGATTTTGAGCTCCCACCTTTCTTCTTGTCCTTCTATGTCTTCACAAATTACAGTTTTACCACAAAGGCAATTACCGTGGTTTATTCCTTCCAAATATCACATCGGATTGATTTCCATTTAGCTTAATGGCAAACCATATATTCATGAGGGATGTGTTTAATTTCATGGCTGTGATGAAGTTTTATTACCCCCTTCTTTTACTGCAACATATGTTCCCCCTCTTTTACATACCTCTGTTCGATATTTGAGGTGGTTCGAAAGAAATATATCAGAGCTACGACATTCTCGCCAGGTTTCCGGGGAATTTTCAGCAGTCCTATTGTCTCATTTATTACGTTAGCAGCCACGCACAGGGGATATTTCTCTCTGCGTTTTGAAAAAGCTTGGTTCAAAGGTGTTTTAGGGATACCTAAATTATGAGTGTTGTCCTTATTGCAAAAAAAAGCCATTACTTAGTAAAATTAAATTCTGTGTGGATGTGGCAGTTCATTAAGTCAGCCTCTTCAGCCTCTCTTGCGCATAAATATCTTCAACTCGTTGCACCCCCATCACTATCCGACACCATTTTAGACACCATTTGTGTATTTTGTTCATTTGACTAATGGTGGCCTCTGTACAATATACTGTATATTCAACTCTTTTTTCAATGTGTGAAAAAGCTCTGACTAAGCAAGCTAATATTTTTTCTCACAAAGTAATTTCAGTTCATTTAATCAAACTAATGAAGTTTGTAAGGATAACAAATGGAAACTGTTGTCTCCGCTCATAGAAAAAAGTAAGGGCATTTAAATCATGGTGGCCATCAATAGTTGTATTGATTGGAAGTATTACATCCAAGTACTGTTACATTGGCTCAGGAGGTAAGAGCAGTCGTCTGACAGTTGGAGGGTTGCCAGTTCGACCCCGCCCTGGGAGTGTTGAGGTGTCCCTAAGCAAGACACCTATCCCCCAATTGCTCCTGACGAGCTGGTTGATGCTTTGCATGGCAGCCAATTGCCGTTTGTGTGTGTGAATGAGAAGTGTCAATTGTACAGTACTTTGGATAAAGGTGTCATATAACTGCAAGCATTTACCATTTACTTTCATAAGTAAATGTCATAGGTTATGATATTATGATAAAGTTTTACATAGTTCATGACTAAATTATATAGACCAGTGCTGTTGCGTGTGTGTGCATGTGCGTGTGTGCGCGTGTATGAATATTCTCTCTCAGATATAGCCATAACAAAATCACTAGTCTGAGCAGTCAGACTAGTGTCAGGATAAATCTGTGGTGGCATCCTGGCTTGAGATGTCACTCAGATTGGCTCTGTGCACAGTGGTGCTTCTCATTTT
This sequence comes from Conger conger, assembly GCF_963514075.1. Lineage (NCBI taxonomy): Eukaryota > Metazoa > Chordata > Actinopteri > Anguilliformes > Congridae > Conger > Conger conger. Next base: position 19,331,120 of record NC_083764.1, on the reverse strand, counting down.
CACCTGAGTGCTTGCATATTTAATTGGCTTCATTTAACAATTAGCAGAGCCAATTAAACACTCACCTGGAGGGCTAAAAAGCCGCATATGCACAAGTTTATTTCTGGAAGAACGGGTGTATTTCATCCCTGCCCCAAAAAAAAGTTATCTTAAAAGTATTCACATTCCTTTCTTAATAAATCTGTTACCTTTGGGAACATGACAAATGCAGTCCAGACAATGTCTAAAGTTTACAGACATGTAGCGAACCTCCGGGTTGTCATAGTAACATTCTGACAGCCAGATGAAAAGAACAAGTTATCTAACCCACTAGCTGCTGAGCTAAGCCAAAGAATCTGTCTTTCTCTATGTCTCTCTGTATGTCTCTAGAATACAAAACAAGGTCAAAGGCACTCTACCTGGCCCCTAGTTGCATCGCTTCCATCACTTTTGGTGTACATGCTATGAACCCATTGCAGATACAATTCAAATCAGAGCAATCTTATTAGTCTTTATCACCTAGTATTATCACTTTCGGAGGAATGCTAAAATTAATCTCCCCAAAAAAGCTACCTCACATTTAGTGCTAAGGCAATTACACTCAGCTTTTTGTTTTTCGCACCATTCTCTGCAAACTTCAGAGACTGTTGTGCATGAAAATCCCAAGGTGATCAGTCGTTTCTGAGATACTCAAGCCACCCTGTCTGGCATCAACAATCATTCCATGGCCAAAGTCACTTGCATTTAGTTGATGCCACATGATTGGCTGATTTGAATGATTGAATATTTGCATTAACAAGTTGGTGTGCAGGTATACCTAATAAGGTGGACACTGTATATATAACATACTGTGTATATAACAGACAGGAATATGAGCTTATGAAGATGGCCAGTACAAAAAACACTTTGAGTAGAAGGAATAGAAACATTTCAAATGTCACGTCATGACAGCAACAGAAACACCATTGGAGAAAGCTCTGGAAAAATGAGAGGTCACAAAAATGGCAGAAATAGACTGTTTACAGAGGCAAAGCGAATCCCATATCTGGCCTCCGCACACACACGACACTGTCCAGGGGCAAGGTCAAGGCTTGGTGCGGTTTTCAGTGAAATGTTATGTCTCATGAAGACCAGGCCTGGATGACCCCCCCCCCCCCCCCCCACCACCACCACCACCAGCTACCCCTCCAGCCTCTGACAGGCTGACTGATGAGCTTTCCGTCCCAAACACCACAGGCAGAGGGCTTCAGCCCTTCTCCTCTCCGTTTCCTGCACGTCTGCTAGTCGGTCGTGGGGCGCGGAGAAACACAAACGCTCCGAGCGGCAGTCTGGGAAGGCGACGGCGGGGACCAAAAAAAGCAGAGAATCCATCTGTGTTTAATCTGCAATTTACATTCTAAACAGCACTCGTTTCACCCAAATTAGACCCCCTTAGTGGCCCAGGAGGTATCCTTAAACGCGCGATATTGTGTCCATACTGCACCCCGACTGCACACCTGGGGTCAGAGTCAATAAATGAATAATTAATGTTTGCATGCGGCAGCCTTTAATTCGCCGCGCGTTATTGAGCAGCTGTACAAGCTGCGACCCCGGCCCCGGTCAGTCAGTCAAAGCCCTCGTCTTACCCCTGACCTTTGACCTTTAGCTTTGAGGCAGCTGCTCAACATCAGGACCCAGGAGGCCGTGTATCAGACGCCCAGGTGGAACTCCACTGGTGACCGGCCTTTAATCGCTGTGAAATTGCACCGATCACTTTTCCTGGGTGGCTTTGTTTTCTCACCTCGGCCAAGAAAGTATTTTGTTTATTCTGTGCTTCTTGAATAAATATTCCGAGTCGTGAAAGCAGAAAACGTTCCATGGTAATATTGCATTAGCAAAGTGAATCACGCCCTGTGAACATTTAATTGATGTTGACTGTATTTAATGCTATAGTGTTTCACCTCTGTAGAAAGTGCATTCCCGAATGCATGTTTTGTACGTTTTCCATTTGCCGTGTCATAATTTAAACATGACAGTAAAAAGTGTTGTCGTTTTGACCTTTATCTCGGAAAATATCACACGCTCCATACTATCCATTTATCATCTGAACTTATATCACCATTGTAATTAAAAATCAGATTTAACAGATCTTTGGGGAACAAAAAAAATACACTCTACAGGAAGGTTTTCACATCTCATTCCAATAGTGTGTGTGTACGACTGTGTGCGTGTGTGTGCGTCATAATCAGCATTCCATATACCATCTCACCCACATGCAATATAATTTGCATTTAACCCATGATAAGTTTCTCTATTACTGGAATGCTGCATCAAAACATGTTTCCTGGAGTGTTGTGGAAATTGGACTGTTTTCTCTTTTGTGGAAAATCACCCACTGGAGGTAGAGATAATGAAGGGTTTTTTGTGAAAGCTATTAGCTTACCTATTGCATATTTATGACGGCTTTACAGAGCATTTAAGTGCCACCTTTCATCAAACAGGCGTGCTCAGAAAGACAACAGTCACCCTCTGGGGGCAGCTCCCCACTTTGGTTCCTTTTTCTGTTATTTGTTCATCTGAGAACAAAATCACATAATTTTATGGTCTCTTCGTTATCGGGTTGCACCGAAATCAGTCTGCACCCTGCCCCCGGTCTTGCGAAGTTCTGAAGAGATGAGATGAGCTATTGGCTTGAATGCGTTATTGATTAAAACATGACCTTTTTCATGTTTTAGTCTGTTGTGAAGAGAGGTAATAGCATTGGCAATGAAATGAGGTAAATGAAAGGTCAGAGGTCATTCGGGCTGTTCAGGCTGTTATTGGTTTTCATCTGTTTTTGCCAAATTTTACAAGTTCCGTAAAAGGCAGAGATGCTTGCAACTGCATATCTTTCCAGAGTTTAGCTGTTTAACAAGAGTCAAAGGACAATTAGTCAATCACCACCGCGCAACCTATTGCCGATTCGACACCTTACCCACCTACCAAAGGGATAATAATTCCAGCAATTACATTTTGTGCCTTTTGAAAGGCTTGTTTATTTACTCCAGGGTGTAGTGAGATGTGTCATAAAGGGGCAGGAGGCAGAGGTCATGGGGCAGTTTGAGAACGAGCGGAAACATTGAGAAAACCGTGTGTTGTTGGTTCCAGAAAGTGACAAATCCATGACATGGAAAAGCTCATATATGAATCATATGAATTAACCCATTATGGTGCCCTATAGAAAACCCATAGAAAGGCCAAGAAGTCACAATGCATTTGTCATATGATCAAATACAACACCGCATCCGTCTGTTAAGGGAGATGTAACGAGCAGGTTGCATCCACCCAAAAGGGGTTAATCAACCAGTTTTGAACTGACAGAGGCAGAACATGCTAATGTACATACAGTATAATGTATCTGGTATAATGCATATTATTTTCATGGCACAGACTACAGTACATCACGGATTGTCAGTGAGTATGTGAACACAGAACGCGTTTTATCAGAGGCCTTGAAGCAAGCCTCAGAAACCACAGTCATCCTCCCCTGGGTATGCAGCTGATGTTGCTGATGGTTGCTGGTGCGCGTCTGACCTGGGTCAAATACATAATTGTTTTGGATTCAAATACTTTGCTACGTTTTACTGAGCTTGTCTGGTGTATTGGAACCTATGATACACTCAAAAATTGTAAGCCCTGCCTTCTTGCCCTCTTGGTTGGCTCAATTGCACCAGGCAAGACCAATTGAGCATAGAATAGTATTTAAATCCAAAACATGGTGCATGGTGACTGCAGCCTTCCCACAGGCACACAGAGATGTTTGAGAGAATTATTATTTTTTAAAACCCTAAACCTTACCAGGACTGATAAAACAGTTTTCACACTGTGCTGTTTTAGAGCACAGAATGACACCAAACCTTCACTGCAATTGAAAACGTGTAGCTTATTGCAAATGTACCACAGATGTAGTCCAGTTACTCAACCACCATGGGCAATCTACTATGACGATCCCCAGGGAACAACTTGAGTTTCTCTCCCATACTACCTCAATTAATACAGATGAGGTGTGACAATTAACATATACTGTGTGTGGAACTCTCTCGCTGCCCTTAGCTATATGTTGAAAGCAGATACGCTCAATCTGTGAACACTGTGAGGAGAACCAGAGGCTGCTGGGACGTTAATGTGGAGTCTGGCCTTACATAGCAATGCATGGTAATCACATGCTGAAGGCACAACTCTCACTGCAAGCTTTATCTAGCAATCAGCTATATATCCACACATGCATTATTACACTCACTGAGAACTTTATTAGGTAGACCTGCTTGTACACAAGCTTGTTAATGCAAATATTTAATCAGCCAATCACGTGGGAACAACTAAATCCATAAAAGCATGTAGACATGGTCAAGAGGTTCAGCTGTTTTTCAGATCAAAGAAATGTGATCTAAGTGACTTTGACCGTGGAATGATTGCTGGTGCCAGACAGGGTGGCTGGAGTATCTCTGGAGCTGCTGATCTCCTGGGATTTTCACTCACAACAGACTCTAGAGAATGGAGCAAAAAACACCATTGGGCAGCAGTTCTGTGGCCAAAAACGCCTTGTTAATGAGAGAGGTCAGAGGAGAAGGGCCAGACTGGTCGAAGCTGACAGGAAGGTGACAGTAATGTAAATAACCACGCATTACAACAGTGGTATGCAGAAAAGCATCTCTGAACACATAACGCATCAAACCTCCCTGAAAACTAAGTGGATAGGCTACAGCAGCAGAAGACTTAATAACTGTAAAAAATAAGTCTAATAAATACATAATAAAGTGCAGCACCAGTTAGCCTCTATGGACCAAGCCCAGGTGGTGCATGTAACACAGTGTGTCACCCACGATCCCCACATCTAATCTGATGATATGATAGGAGCACAGTTCAATCAGTCAGATGAACCCAAATTCTGTATTCAGCCAAAAAAACAAAGAGATGGAAAATATGCCTTTTTATACTTATTTTATATGGATTCACCAGCTGTTGTAGCAAGCTACAGCTTTTCCTGAATCGATTTCAAGTCTATTTGCTCTATTTATGTCTGTGCATTACTTTTGCGGTATGTGGTAGCATACTTTATTTAGGGGAAGGCATTTTTAGTCATCAAGGTGGACAGAGAGAGCATGCCTTGTACTCCTCATTTGGCCTACATACAGTAACTGGTGATTGAGGCCCTAATGTAATTGACTACCAGCTGTTCCTGACATTAATAAAGATGGAACATGTGCAGGAAATTAAACACTCACTTCCCTATTGTAATGAGATCATATCCATCACTTTGTACTCTATGGCCCGTGATCAGATCAAACGCTCAAATTGCAGGTCTGTTGGCCCTCATGGCATACCATTTTATCCTGCTCTTGGAATCGCCCTTTTGAATGAAAAGGGGAAACTGGATTTAAATGAAGCGTCGACATTCGAAAAGGCAGCTGGTGTCAGGAAGTGAGTTTCCGAACCTTCACTTCCAAGAGTTCCAACCTCTGGTCTGACTGCTCTAAAGCGTCCAGGATTGCATTTCCATGCAGATGCAATTGAGGGAATAATTATACAGAGTGAAATGTGAAATTCTTGGAAAACAAACCCCTAAAGGGTTACCTTTTAGAAGAGACCATGATAATTCCTGTAGGGTTCAAGAATAGTAACCATTTATTTTGGGCATGTCATTTTCAAGCTTGTGTCAAGAAAAGGGGCGATACTTAAAGAGGTTAATGAGGAATGGCATATACAGTGCAGTCCGTAAGTATTTGGACAGTGGTACCCTTTGTGTTCTTTCGGCTCTGTACTCCAGCACACTGGAAATGAAACAGTGAATATGAAGTTAAACTGCACCTTTGATTTGTGGGTATTTACATCCATATTGGGTCATCCGTGTAGGAATTACATCCCTCTTCATACCTCCACCGCCCATTTTAGTGGTCCTAAAGTAATTGGACAATTTCTGAGCTGTTTCTGATTAGTCGGGTGTATTCAATCACATCCTACATGCAGGCATAGGAAAGCCTCAATAATCTAATGTAGGCTTTTGATTGCGTTGGGAGTTGTTATTGGCCTTTGTCAAGATGAGGACCTCATATTAATTGTTTCATTTTGAATGTGCTGGAGTACAGAGCCAAACTGACTTGATTGATCAATATGCTGTCGGGGAAGCGAGAATTAATTAAAATGTGTTTAAAACAGCACTCCCTGAATCCAGCAGTTTTAACAATCAACACCCTTGTTTAAATATCCAACACTCTGAATACTGAATGCAAGTGTATTAGCAGTTAAAACATCTCACTTAACCAACATATACATTTTCTAATTATCAGAAGAATCAGTTATCAATTAGCCAAATTCTTTGATAGACAGAGCAACCTGTTGGCTCAACCGTTATCAAAATGTACAACTTACAACCGGGTTAACATACACACACATGGCCGACCCCCCCAGTTCTGTCTCTATGTTTCTTATCTCTAGACCAGGCCTGTTCCCTATGGCCCAATGGTGAATTAGGAATTAGTTCCCTGACAATGCAATATTGGTAACTAAGCAACACAGAGGTTAAACTCTCCAGTGGCATTGACAGACTCCTATACCAAAACTTCTACCAAAATAATGACTACAATGCGCATAATTTAAACAGCTTCGTCTACCTATACAATCAGCATTTGCACTGAACTTAAGCCAAGGCATCCCGAAAGACCAACCAAATGTCCTGGATTTCAGGCATTACCAGTGCTGTATTGCTTTGTCATTGCCTGCAAAAGACAATGCGGAACACGGAAGGTAGTATGTCCTGTGGAGTTCCTCTTCAGAAAATGGGACATCAGGGGTTATGAATTTATGTCCTGAGAATTCAATGTAGATTAGCTTACAAGTTTTTGAGTAGCACTTGTTAAAGTATGTATGTCTTGAATATAATATTCATTGAAACATTTTGGCAGCATGTCCCATTGTGCGTCAGAGGCGTTTGGAGCTCCAGCAAAACCACACGAGGGCAGTGGGGAAGGCAATACTATTATAAAATATAATATGCAAATGCAAGCAAAATAAAAAGCATTTATATGGAAGTTAAGATTGTTTTCAAAAATGGTGAAATGTTTTGTGTTGCTAAGAAGCATTTATAAATCCAATTTATGGGCACCATCTGTTAGATGTGACCTGACGCACCAGGCAAACCATTTTCCAAGAAGTGACTTTTTAAAATAATTTTCCAGAGATCTGTCTATCTCACATTAGACACTGATAAATGTAAGATAGAGCATTGTTTTGTTTTGTTTTATCACACTTTGTGTGTATTGTATTTTCATAGTTAACACACTATTTATTCTTTGCCCAGTAACCATGTTGAAAATAATCACAGATTGGGGGGTTGGGGCTCTTTTGAGGCCTCGGGAAATGCTGGGGAATATTTATTTTGTAAAGATTTTAGAACCACCATAATCTTTTATTTGCACCCTGCAAGTCTGTCAGCTGTTTATCCCTGCTTTTACCATAACCACATTCTCAGAAATAAAGGTACAAAAAGTTCCTTCAAAGGTACAAATGCTTGTCGCTGTACCCTATAGGCATATACATATATTTGCTTGGAAAATGTACTAATTTGTACCCAAAGAGAACATTACTGTACATTTCATTTGTGAAATGCGATCCTTCCCAATCAAAAATGTACCTCCACTGTCACTTTATTTCACGATATCTGCCATAGCAGACAGATTTATTTTGTTTTCCCTTACATCGGCAGTGGACTCCAGTTCTCATCTTGTAACATGTCATCTTTTCCCCCTGCGGCAGGTGTCGTTGCTGACAAAAATAATCTCTTTCTCTGTCCTCGACAAGACCGTTTAGTCCAATGTCTTGTAGCTGTAGCTGCCATTGACTTCACTGTACCACAAAGCTATTTACTGTTCAAGTGCATCACAAGTGTATCCATCTAGATATGCTGCAGGCTGTTTTAACTTGGAATATTCTAGTAGCAATTTGAGGGGCATGCTTTTGGCAACAATCATTCTTTCACAGAACCCAATGAACAAATAAGGTTTCTGACCTTTGACTGGCCTGAATCGCCAGTGGCAGTAATGAGACCATTCTTCTTAATTGGGTGCGTTGATGAATCTGCATGATTTGATAAAGTCAGAAACAGATTACCCTCGGAGGAGGACGGTTTGGGGGGTGTCATTGTGTTTTTTCGACCAGTATGGCCCAGGTGATGACTGATATTTCCCTGGGGAGTTTCAAAACTGATTTCCAATTACCCTCACAGGAGAAATTTGGTAAAATGGGTATTCATGCCCTACGGAAACCTAATCGGCATAGTGGAATATGAGCTGACATCATTACGGTGGCCCCTGCAAGTGAAGGATTCAAATTGTTGTGCTATCTGCTTTTCCAGTCAAATTATAGATCAAAAATCTATTATCTTATGAACCAATTCCATGGCCCTCAGGTGTACTTAGTCTTCCTGACGACAAAAACAATGAAGATAAGGGCGAGGACAATGATGATCCGGGCCTCCTGGTTGTCTGGATGAGATTGTGAATGTGTTTTACATGCTCCTTCCAGGGGTAATTTTCCACCTCTTCATATTCTATGCCTGACTGGTTGGAGATTAGCGTGCCGTGCCAAACTCCTGGTGAGTGGAAGTGGCTGGTCTCCATCTATAAGTCTATAAGCACGGATAATTCTAGAATGAGAAATTCCATGGGGAGGGTATAGGGCAGCTAGCAGCATGGAATGATTACAATAAATACAGTATGTGTTTGTAATAGGATCGAAAGCCGAACTTCAGACTTTCATTAAATAATAAGAACAACTCAGCAAATGGAAAAAGGAATCCTGAATACTGAATATTTGTGCAAGATTGTTTAAAGGTTTGCTCATTTTATTTATTTAAACAAATGAGCTCTGCAAGAACTACTGGAAGACCAAGGAAGAGCAAGGTGTGCTTGACAATCCACAATTACATGACCTCAACCCCATTGAACATTTTTGGGGGAACATGAAGACTGACAAAAGCCAAGCATTCAGTAATATCACAAGATGCTCTTTGGAACATTGTCAAATAATGCTGGGATAACATGAATCATAAGGTTTTTGAGTCCAGGCCAGCTTGAGTGCACATTGCCATTAATGCAAAAGGTGGACATAGCAAATAAATAAAAAAGTATTATTTTTTTATTAATTTAGTAGTTTTTTTCACTGAAAGTTTTATACTGATAATATAATTAGTAATGAAAAGGTTTGTATTAAATTCGAATAAAATGCAAAATAGAACCTTTTCACTAGTGGTCTCAGACTGTTTTTTGGTGAAAAGAATCCCAGTGTACCTCCGCCAGAACTAAGAGCTTTCTCATCATCTTTACAAATTGTCAGCAGTTTTTTAAATCTATGTTCCCTTCTGCCAAAGGGCAGGCTTCATGGGTATGGGTGATGCAATGCACGGTACAACTGAAGATTCCCAAAAATACTGCAATACCGCAACCTTTAAATAGACCTGCTTACTTTTGCCTGCAGAACTGATTGCTATTATGTAAATGTATGTCAAATGAGGTATCACTGAACACATTATGAGAATGTCACATCATTTTTCATAGAATGCATTACAGTAATCTGTCATGTATGGTTACAGCAAGTAAAATGTCCCCATTCTTCCAGTTGATCATTATGGCCAACATTTTTGTATCTGATTCAAAATATGACTCTTGCAACTCTTGCTCTTAACTGTAGATCAAATCTGTGGGTACAGTATCTGCACTATAAAACTTATATGAATCCAACTGCATATGTAACGTATGTTACTGTATGTCAGCTGACAAGTGTTGTACACATCTTACAAGATGTACAAGAGGAAAGTTAAGGGTGGAAATTATTGAGCACGGCAATGGCAGTTTAATTCTTCATAAGCACGGAATGCATAAAGCAGACATTATTCCCAAAAGCAGATGTTCTGAGGTCTACCTTATGGGTGTGCTTTAGTGACAACAGGAGGTTTTTGGAGTCAGCATCTTTCTCATTCTGCTATGGATCCAGCTCTGGAGAAGGGAGGGGAATAGGGGTCAGTTATGATAACAGAAATAACATTTTTATGCTTGGTCAATGGCATCGGCATGCACTATATCCACAGCAAATGACTGTGTGCGTGTGTGTACCAACACTTGGTTTTGAATGTTGTTACAGCACAACCTCTCCCATGTAACATGGGGAACAGAATTGGACCAAAACCTAAAACAAATTATCACTAGACCGAAAAGTCAAAATCAAAATAATAAAAAAAGAAAATACATATTTAAAAAACTGCAAACAAAACATTAGCTAAAACTATAAAATGCAGTGGCCTCAAATCCAGGTCTTAAAAATGCACCTTCAAAAAGGAATCTTCACGAAGTCTCCTCAACACTGCAGAGGCTACCAGTTTTATTCATTTTTGGCCAGGTGAAATCAGCTACACATGGCACAGGTAAGGGGACATAACAATATCATGAACAGAAAGTGAATGTGTTCCCTTGATTATGACCATCATCATATTTCACATACAGTGGGGTCCACAAGTCCACTAGTGAAATTGCTTAGATTTTGCATTCTTTTCTAATTTATTACTAATTATATTATCGGCATAACAATTTGAGTGAAAAGTTTAATCTTTGATTACATAAAACATTTTTTTATATTTGGTATGTCCACCTTTTTCTTTAATGGCAACGTGCACTCAAGCTGGCATGGACCTGATGATTCATTATTTGACAATGTTCCAAAGAACATCTTGTGATATTGCTGAATGCTTGGCTTTTGTCAGTCTTCAAGTGCCCCCGTAAATGTTCAATGGGGTTGAGGTCAGGTGATTGTGGATTGTCCAGCACTCCTTGCTCTTCTCTGGTCTTCAAGTAGTTCTTGCAAAGCTTTGAAGTAACTTTCATTTGTTTGACATTTTTCTCAATCCTAAAACTTTCTGTTCATTTCCAGGATTGCATGAAAAAAAAACCCAGATTTTCAATGTGGTCTCAGACTTTTTGGGCCAACTGTATAGGGCAGCAGAGAGATGATATGAATAGCACTGTTACCCCACAGCAAGAAGGTACTGTGTGAGTGAATGGTGTGTGGGACCTACAACCTGGATTGGCAACCTGGCATAGCCTCCCGCCCCCCTACGATGGATGGATGGATGGATATTAAACATATCGTGTGTATTAATGTGACACTAGATGATATTGTCTTTGATAAACCGCCTGCACTGAACTTTGGTATTTAAGTTTGATAAAACTGGCTGTCCACAAACCACAACCTCGAACTAATTTCCTGTTTCTATCAGAGCTCTGATATTTATTCTGATGTTTAATTTGAGCATGGTGGATGTGTGGGTTCCTGCCCTAAAGGGGAATGTGTGACAGAAGCTGATGGCTAATTAGCTTTCTCAGACAGGTACTGTACTTGGAAGGTCACCCTTGTCAAGTGGACACACTGAGACAGTATACGGTTTTTTTTTTCCGTCTTGAAAAAAAAAGAACACTCAAATAGCCTAGTGTCATCTGCTCACATGAGCACATGACATTTAGAAAAGACTGTTGACTACACACCGAATGTAGCTCACCCATCATTTCTGTTGATGGCACAAAATACACCAGGAAGGTATTTTCTGAATTGTAACAACTGTAACCACCACTTTTGGAAATCACACATGATATGACCCATATGATTGTTATTAGTCTGAGAATAACAGAAATATTAGCCATCACAATTCTCTCTCCTTTTTGGGCAAGAGCATGCAATTTTGGACCAATTATATTTTAACCCGTATCATCCATTCAATGTCCAGCAATACAGGAGAGCATGTTAGTCCTCCAAGAATGTTATTTTTTTCCAACTGAGCTGTATGGTATTGAGCTTTGCACTATAATTAGTGGATGGAGGAAGACTGTATGGACCATCCAGGAAGCCATGCCCTGTTACAGTTTTGGTCATCTAACATCTTTCTTACTTGTTCGTTCAAAAACATAATGCAATGTAGTGATTCTGCAAAACAATTAAAACATCTACTTTGTGAGATTCGGGTTAGTTCCTGTTATATTCCTGTGTTCTGTGTGTTAGTGTATCATTGTTTAGTATTATTTATTCTTGTAATTTATTATTTTTCATATTTCATGTCTGGTTCTGTTTATATTTGTTTGTCTTTGCACTCGTCTTCCCCTGTGATGTCTGAGTCTGAATGTTTTCTAGTCCAGTCACTCCCTTGTCTGCGTGCCCCACTATTCGGGTGTTTACGGTAGTTCCGGGGTTCAGTCTTCCTTCCAATCTTACATTACTTACTTCCTGCTTTCTCTCCATTTCATGTTTGTACATAGCACTAATATACTAATCCCAACTAACATAGAATTTGTACAGTACTAATTATACTAACACACTAATATGTTTGTCAAACTAACATTCACTAGTTTTGGGTATTTGTAATTTAAAGCACTTAACTAACTTACTAATGCATCTCCAGTTTCAATTCTGTTCTGTAACTCCACCTCCCTATTCTATCACTGATTACTTGCTTAGTTTTCAGCGAAGTATTCGCACCTGTCTCTCTGTATCTCTGCATCTCCTGATTCTCTGCAAATTGTCTACTCCCTAGTCTGGAGCCGTTTGTATTACATGTGTGTCTTTGTGATTCCAGTCCGCGTTTTTGGTTTCCCCCTCGTTATTGTCCCATTACCCTTTCATGTGTCTCACCTGATGTTTATTTGTTAGACCGCCCTCACTCCCATGCCCCGCCTAGTTTGTCTCATTCCCCTGTGTATTTATACCTGTCCTTTTCAGTTGCACGCGGCTAGTTCGTCTTGTCCTGTTTCTGTTCCCGAGCCCTTGATTCCTTCCCCAGTTCTAGCCTCCTTGTTTCCTTGCCCCTGCCCTTGTTCCCGAGTCCTTGCCCTTGCCCTTGCCCTTGCCCTTGCCCTTGCCCTTGTTTATCTGGTTTTCCTGTTTTGACCCCTGCCTGCTTCCCTGGACTATTCTTTGTGTTTTGTGGATTTCTGTACCTCTGCCTGTTTGGACTGACCCCCTGGATTTTGACCGTGGCTTGTTTTGTGACTACGCTCTGTCTGTCCCATCACCTGTGAGTAAACTTGCCATTTTCCACACCCCTGTGTCTGCTTCTGGTTCCTCTGTCCTCCCTGCCGTAACAAGTTCCTACACCAAATGCAAATACAAATAAATGGCTTCATTGCATCGCTTGTATTTTGCTGGCTTCGCTAAAAGTCCACCATATTGGGATCAGCTATGCTATATATAGCGGAAAGATACTGGCTCCCAATCCAAAGGTTTGAGAATTAAACACAGAAGGGGTCATCCGCACCAAATGAAGAGCAGTTTGGCAATGAACTTTAAGGAAAATTTGTTCTGTCATAGGGCTGAACTACTTTGCATATAAATTGAATCACCCGGTTAGCTGATGGGACAGGAGTGGAAGCCAAGCTTGAACATGGATGGGGGTCAGCGAGCTGACACTTACCCCACTTTTCAATACATTTTCATATATCTATTACTACAGCGTAGCCCAAAGGCAAACAGTGACAGACCGGGACACTTAAACGGCAGATGCCACAAGAAGAAACAACTAATGTGTGCTGAACTCCCAGATGTACGCACCTAAGGAAAAAATATATGCAGAATAAAAATGTGTCTTTTATATAAAGGGACCACAGCTCAATCCATTTACATTAAATTTCACTACATATTCACTGGGATAACTTGTTTGGTTTATACTGTATGTCATATAAAGAGCAGAGAGAAATAAACTATTAATAGTTAAAAGGTAAAAGCAGTGCTTTAGCAGTCAATTATGCTTATTATACAACACACAAATAAATCTAATAAATATATAAACATGTTGTTCTAATACAAGGTAACATTTTGTTCTGCAAATTTTAGTGGAGTATTTTGATGGAAATTGTAACAAATAAGCTGTGGAGTGTTCTGGGATAAAATCCTGCACAACAGCCTTCCAGAGCTGTCTCTATTTCTTTAGCACAACTTAGTATAAAAATGGTGAGGACTGTCTTGTACAACATATAAATATAAATATGACAAGAATATATGGAACCTCTGGGGTGGCTGACAAGCAGCTTTCTCTTCAGACTGGCTAACCACCCCAGGCATGCAATATATTCTTGTCATATCACCGCATGTTGAGGTTTATATCTTAAACCATGCACACGCAGGCACACCACACACACGCACACACACACACACAAACAACAACAAACAAAAAATAGCACTGACCTATGTGATATAGATATATACTAAATACACTCAGTGGTGCGCCCTTTATTAGGTTTTTATTACACTTAATTTTGTACTTATTCCGCTTCTGCTGCTGTAGCCTATCCACTGAGAGGTTTGATGCTTTGTGTGCTCAGAGATGCTTTTCTGCAAACCACTGTTGTAATGCATGGTTATTTTCATTACAGAACTGCTGCTCACTTGATGTTTTTTTGTTTTTAAGCACCATTCTGCAAACTCAAGGTACTTTTGTGAAAATCCCAGGAGATCACCAGTTTATCACCAGTTATTCAAACCACCCTCTCTGGCACCAACAATCATTCCACGGTCAAAGTCGCTTAGATCACATTTCTTCCCCATTCTGACATTTGGTCTGAAAAACAGCTGAACCTCTTGACCATGTTTGCATGGTTTTATGCATTTATTTGCTGCCACATGATTGATTAATTGGCTGATTAAATATTTGCATTAACCCGCTAGTGTATCTAATAATGTGGTGTATGTGTGTATGTTACCAGGATTATACCAAAATACTTGCATTAGTAGCCAGAGGGCAACATATTCAAAGCATTCTTTTTTTCTTTAGACATTATTCCCAACAGGTAAGCCACAGAGTGTTGAAAATCACAATAACAATGAATACATCTGTGCAGCAAGTGCACATTTTTACAAATGTTAATCATTCATTTTATTTTCTTTGCCTATGTATTTTCTTGCTGTTTTCAAAATATATTTCAGTGCGTTGCTTTCAGTGGAACGCAAAATACATCTTTCTGAGTACCAGATAAGCAATATGGCAAACACAGTGCCTCAGTCCATCTAACACACAGGACAAGGGCCTAGTGTTTATCACTATGTGTCTTGTACCAACTGTGGGACATTACCTGTCACCGTAGGCTCATTAACAAACATGCTGGGACCTGTTTGCACATACACCCAAGGGAACCTGTGATTTAAAGGTTAAAGATGACTTATTCCCTTCCCTTAATGGCCGACAGGACTACTGGAAACCCTGCAACACTTTGACCTTATCACACTGGATGGTTCTGGCAAAGGCCCCACTGTTAATGGAAAAGCTTTCATGTTTTTACCTCTTATTTTAATGAACTGAATAAATTAAATGTCTTGTTCACCGAGTGTGAAAATGGACCCAAGGCTGAATCTATCTGCGGCATGCATATAAAGATCATGAAAATGTTTTCCAGTAAAATGACCTCATTAACTCTTTTGACACTGTTGACCTTTTTTTTTAGCAGGGAATCTAACGGATTCCCGTGACCCCAGCTGGAAAATCCACGTGAGAAGATCAATACTACAGATTCCGGGTTCGCCCTGCTCTCTGCCGAGGTTAATTCCACAATGAACTCGATTTTCCAGGGCAGAAAAATCAAACATTATTTAGTTTGAACAGAGGAGAAGAGAAGCTGAAGAAAGCTAAAGGTGCATAGACAGTAATGGTGATTTTCCACTTCACCTGGGGTGAGGGGAGGCCTAATCTAATGAGGCAGACAAATCCATATGGTTCCTTTTTTTGTCCAAGATAAGTGATGTTATTCAGGACGAGAGGGAACAGTGGAGTGAGCTTCTCGGCTTGATCAATCGGCCGATCGATAAATTAATCAATCAAATTTCATTTGGTATAGTACGCCTGATGGGGAGATTGTCGCAGCTCATTGTTTCTGAGTGCATCACAGAAAGCCGCTCGAGAAATGATCAGAAAACCTTTGTTATTCCCCCCCCCCCTCTGCCAAAACAAACAGGCATTTGTGATGAGTGACAAGCAGAAAGCTCTCTCAATATCATATAATATTCAGGGTCCATACCATTAAATCACATCTGCTCCCATCATCTTAGGTCTTACCAAGTCAAAACAGTTAGGTGCAGTATAATACAAATGCAGTAGAACTGCTATATACTACTTTTTAATATAGTTAACTTTTTCGTTTACATTGATTTACTTAAATTGATGCCAGTGCCTGGAGTTTGAACTCTCTCACATATAACACCGCATGTCAATTTATTCAGTTTAGACCTCGTATGACGATTGGATATTCTTCAGAGTTTAAGAAAAACCGCAGAATTATTTCCCATTAGCTCACGTTCCGTAGTTAGTGAAGAGGTTTTTAATATGACAGTATCGTGGTGGAGAAGAAGAAAAGCGCATTAAATTTGCGGTGGCAGTTACCCTTTAATGAAGACCACATTCCAGGGTAAACATTTAACCGCAGATTCTCTCTCTCTCTCTCTCTCTCTCTCTCTCTCACAGAAAGGCCTCTGGCCAGCCCTCATCCTACGCACAGCCCCCGGTCTGGTTTCAGCTATTAATCCAACTAAAGCTGCATAATGGAGCTCCTCTGCCCCATTGATGAGCACTCAGCCGAGCCGAACGCCGAGCGAGCCTTCGGTTAGGCAACATACAGTGTTTTAACGCATGTCCTCTTTGACCTTTAGCCTGAATGGTTTTAAGTGGTTTAGCTGCCACTGATTGGGGTCTGGGAAGGTTGGGAAGGGGGGGGGGTGTAACTGGGGTGACAGTTTTTGTTTACAGACTGACAAATGGGTGTAATGTCAGGAGATAAGTGGGGTGGGAGCGACACTATGATTGTATTTGCTTTCTCCTGCTGTCCTTCCGACACGTCCCCCACTGCCCCCCCAACACGAATCCACGCGAATCCAACGCGTTCGCTGGGATTTAGGGGCGCGATGGTTTCCCTCCCCGTCATCTCCCTGGACAGCCCAGCGTGGGGTGCCTTCCTCCCTGTCGACTACCTGATGCCTCCCTGTCCTCCTCGTCCCCCTCAAACCTACACGCAGCCGGGGGATGAGGGGAGGTCGCGGCAAATCAACTTTCCCACGAGCTTACTTGGGATTCCAGACAGAGCAATTTGGTTTCCGATATCCAATATGCCTGCATTGACACAAGAGGAGGTGGAGGCGAAAAAAACTAAGAGAAAAAATCCACATTGATCCGAGGGGTTGCAGTAATAGGTACACTATTACTGACGGGCTCACATGGTGATGAAGATGACACATTTGCCGTGGTCGAAATGGATTCTGCTGAATTCTGAGCATGTCTAGTCTTGGTCACGTATCAGGGTTCAAAGGCCACTGCTCTTTCACTATGAGGTGAGAGCGGTCGAGGAGTATATTTAATTTAAGGAGCTAATGCAACGGGCCATTAATTCAGTTGGATTTTCTTAAAACACGACCTTAAGCTTAGGGATTGTTTTAGTGTAAATAGCCACCGGGGGAGTTTTAGAAATGTGTCTCATTGATTTCCAGTCAAATGTATAGACCGGCAAGTAGCAGCCTGCATCAAATGTGACCCTAAACATGTTAAGGGATGTTCAGTGATGTTAGTGGCAGTTACCAAATGTTTGCAAATCAGGACCTCTACATTTCACCATAAGGACCTCAGTAGGAGAGCTATTACACCCTTTTATTGAGTTTTACCATATGTTCCCTAGAAGAGTTTTAGGTTATATGGAAGAAAAGGCATTAGCCAATGGTCTAATTGTTTGCTAATGGGTTGATTAAAGTTTAATTTGCTAAGGTTCTCTCAAGAATGCCTTAACTATCTCTTCATTAATGTATGTCTCTAAAGAAACACTTACTGTACGTGTTACAATTCTCTACAATTAAATTTAGTGCAGAGGGCATGCGAGAAAGCGCTTTAAAAACCCTTTCTCCCTGCAACATCCCTGGTGATCCATACAAGCTCACCCACTCATACTTACTGTAGATATATCGTCTGAGTCTTTTTTTATGAAAACCAAAGCTGACCACAGAAACGGGTTAAAGCTTGTTCTACCTTGATTGACAGCCTTTGAGATGCCAGGTCTCATAATGAAGGCAATTCATCTTTTTAACACAAAGCCCGTCACATTATCTGACATGCTAAATTTCAAGGCTTTCATTTGAACAAAATGGATGTTACTTCATGTATTGTATTGTCTATGCAAAGCCACAGAGAAAGGATTTTGTATATCCTTTTTTCAAGTTGATTTTTAAGATGTATTTGTTATTTGTGTTCCATATTCCTGTGTGACGTAATGATAGGCCTGTGAAGTTAAGCCCAAGTGCTTAGTGTGCTTGTTTCCACAGTATGGGACCAAGACCAGGAGATGGTGGTTTTCATTTAATTGTATTTATCGTTCAGGTTTTTACTTTCTTTTGCCGTTTTTATTTTATAATGTATTGTGTTAGTTTATTTGTTTTGTATCGGTGTTCTTTCTCTCTCTCTCTCCCTCCCTCTCTCTCTTTCTCCATGCGGCAAACAAGGGCGAAAATCCCGGAAGTGCCACATCTCCCTGCCAGGGGGAGTCACACGGCATGCGACAGTCCTCCAGTTTTCAAGGTTTTGTTCACTAACCGGTACTGGAATGTAACCGAATGTAGTGTACATAAATCAAACTGGCACATAATTCCAGACTTCAAGAATACGTGCATGTAGAAAACTCCTAGTCATCATAGGCTAATCACATGGTTGAACCTGCAGTGTCTAGGCCAGGAGTTGTCATCAATGGTCCTGGAGGGCCACACTCTAGCCTTCAAATCATTGACAATTTTCGACTCACAGCACCTGGTTTACTGAGTTAACTGCTTAATCAACTGCTTTAAGTTATCAATTAAGTACTGAATAACGGTGAGAAGATCCAATGCCCTCAAGGACCATGGCTGGGACCCAGTCTACTGTTGTGGTTTTAGCTGCCTTTAACCACCCGGGAAATTATTTGTCTTGGTATTTTTACAATATTCCTAGAAGAAAGAAAGGAAGAAAAATAAAGGGAAAAGAAAATAGAGGAGTGTAGAGAGGCATTGAGGTAGGGGTGGGGGCAGCGGGATTGTGCAATACAATATAATACAATTTCCATGCCTGAGGGTGATGTCAGGTCAAAATTAGCAAGAATAATGCCAATAATAATTGGCCTATAATTTTCTCATCATAAAACAATTATAAAACAATTAGTCATGAGTGGCCTTTTTTCAAATTAACAATCCTGCCATCTCTTTCATATTTAATTGGAGAATTCATAGTAGTATGACTCCACAAATTTGAGCAAAACCTGATGATCTATGTCATTGCAGCATTGCAGTTCCAAAGAGCATCTTGTGATGTTACTGAATGCTTGGCTTTTGTCAGTCTTCAAGTGCCCCCATAAATGTTCAATGTGGTTGAGGTTAGGTTGATGTGGATTGTGCAGCACTCCTTGCCCTACAAGGACTACAAGTAGTTCTTGTGAATGCTTTGAAATAACTATAATTTATTTTAAAAATTTCAGTATCTGTTTATTTTCAGGATTACATGAAACAAACCCCGGCGGCACGGATGGTGCAGTGGGTAGCACTGCTGCCTCACAGCAAGGAGGTCCTGGGTTTGAATCCCTGTCGGCCAGGGCCTCTCTGTGCGGAGTTTGCATGTTCTCCCTGTGTCTGCGTGGGTTTCCTCTGGAGTACTCCGGTTTCTTCCCACAGTCCCAAGACATGCAGGTTAGGCTCATTGGAGAGTCTAAATTGCCCATAGGTATGAGTGTGTGTGTGCCCTGTGATGGACTGGCAACCTGTCCAGGGTGTATTCCTGCCTTTTGCCCAATGTATGCTGGGATAGGCTCCAGCCCCCCTGCGACCCTGTTCAGGATAAGCGGGTTAAGATAATGGATGGATGGATAGATGAAACAAATCCCAGTTTTTTTCAATGTGGTCTCAGACCTTTGGACCCCACTGTACATTCAACAACAATGCCACGCTCAATAGTGCATTGTAGTCTATACCAACAATGATAGGCATTTTTGTGTCTACTTATTGATGACAAGCTATTCTATATGACCTCTTCCCACAACAGAACCATTTTGTACAGATCCATAGCTTGCGAGTATTATACTCATGCACAATAATTCATGGATGTGTGGACCAATCGCTCCTCAAAATATTGATGTTTCATCAAAACAAAGTTGATCTCCAATACTGTCCTGCCTGAACATAGCTTGAACTGCTTTAGATAAATGTCGTGTCCGCATGATATTTTGTAGCACACACTTGAGACAGTTGCCAGTTATTATCAATCCCTTCTCATGCCATGCTTTGACTAATTTATTTGTACTTTCCCGTCAAAAGTATTGAGAGGACTTTCTTCAGTTTCATAGGAAAATATTCAGTATATAGTATATTACTATATGGTATTTTCTCAGACTCTGTACTAGTTTGACGACACCATCCTGTGTCTGGAAATTATAAAACTGCCATGCTAATTTTCTCACTTTCAGTCACACTTTACTTCTGTTAAACATAGTGTTAAGTCTATCTTTTATGCTCTCTGGCATTCCTAAACTGACTAAACTGACTACTTTGATATTTTGGATCCAGTTTACCACTTTAGCCTTTTGCTCAAACACTGTGCTTTCTTGGGCTGAGGTCAATTCTATTAAATTATAGTAAATTAGGAAATTAAGTGAAATATATTTCATGAAATCAAGAAGACCCACTGTGTTCTATGACAATTTTCAAGCCATTAAATTAATTTTAAATTAATTATATTTAATTTGCTGAATTCAGAGAATTGAAATATAATTGATGCACACTGACATTCACTGTGGCTTAACAGTGTGGGTCTTGTCCCTTTGAGAGGTTTCACCTAACTTCAATAATTTCTCTTGCAACCATTCAGCTGTTTCTGTGTCTGGAAACTCTAAAAAGCATGTAGCCATGTGTGGGCCAGAGTGAGCTATGGCCACCTAAATAGTATCCTGCCGCACCCATTTACCTTGGCTGAACCATCGCAGCCAATTTGGAATGCCCACCAGCAGTAGGTAGTTTAGGCCCATCTAGTTCTATATGGGCCAAACTTTGTCAATATTTCTGGCTACACTGCTGACAACTGCAACAGACACGATTGCATCTGGATTCCAAAACTGTCATGTCACGGTCATTGTCAAGTTTTGCATTTCTCCAATTTAACGTGATGAGTATAGTTTTCACAAATTAACTGTTACACTTCACAAGTTTGTGTTTTTGTGTGTACGCAAGCATGTTTCTGCGTCTATTATTCAACCTTTTCCTCTTCCTACTGCAGTTGCACACACACCCATTCACATTACACACAATCACAGACAAAATCTATTTGACACAGGACATTTCGCAACGTGCGCAATGTTTTCCCGTTGACATTCATGACCCTAGGGCCCTATATTTTGCTGGATCTACAGCAGTGTGTGTGGGATGCTGACTACAGTCTTACCTTACAGTTTCCTGAATTCCACCATTCCTACTATTTTCTGGGATGTATTTATGAGAAAAGGTATCAAGCCCTGGCCATTCATCAATTAGCATGGGTAACCCTCGCTGACAACCACAGATTGCACTGTGACTGCATATTTGACTTTTGTTGAAATGGCGGCAAAAATGCTCTTCCAAGAAACAAACTAAATTAATGAAATCTCCTATGGATCTTATGATTAATATCCAAATGTCAGAGAGCAATACTTTGATAGATAAGCCATCATTAAAATGGCCTCTACATGGTTTCCATCATGGCATTGCCATTCGATTTAGTGTCAAGGGGGAGTGCGACATTTTTGGGCCATTGATTAAAGCATAGTCTTCAGATCAGCATGCAATGTTAATGATCAATATCGACCCCCGGTATTGAACACCTGTCAGCTGTGTGGCAGCCCCCAGGTCATGGAGAGAATACAGGAATTCAAACCAACAACAAAACAGAAGGAAAAATCCTCAAGTATGATTTAATCAATTCAAAAGAGTTTAGTTTGGCCTTGTATTAAGACCTACTGGAAGCACTGACCTGAAATGAAATTGTATTATTGTAATTTGTGTTGCACCATGCATTTTTTTGTAAGGAGACGTGCAACCATCTTTTTCTTTTTTCTTACCTTTTTCATAAAGGTCCCATATTTTGGATAATTATATTTCCCTAGCTACAGTATGTGGATTATAAAGCAATTGAAGGTGCATTAAAAGCACTGTGAAAGTATCAAAACACACAGTCGGCAAATAAATCTACATCGTATGAAGAACATTTTTAACCGTGAAGCTGTGACATCACAACGATACGCTCATTTGCTTTTGCATGGCACACCTTTTAACCAGAACAAATCCAAGCACTTCGCACAGACAATGTCCAGTTTGTTGGAGCTAGCCAACCAATCAGAATAGAGGTTCATTAATAACTATGAACTTTAAAGATACAGTTACTAAAACAACATGTTCTTGGTAAAGCTCATGAGAGGCTCTGGGGAATGTAAATGTAAAACTGGATAAAGTTTGGTTTTGGCACTTAAACCCACACAAATATTGCATTTTATATATTTTCATGAATATCAGGACCTAAAATAAAACACTGAACACCTTTAATAGCCATACAATTCTGGATATGTCATTAAAATTATGTTAAACTGAATCTGAGTCTTAGTAAATATGCTTATGTAACTCTTTAGTACGTACTGTAGTATTTATACAATATGTAAATCTAGGGGCTGAAAATCAATCCAAGTATGGTTACATCTGCCAATCAGAAATGATGAAGCTATTGTCGGTTGGGGTTCTTTGAGCCAAAACCTAACCTGCTGCGTGCAATGTAAGTGTAATATATCATGATGCAGGAGGCTGAAATGGCCTTTGGAAGCCAGGAACTGATTCAAATGCCATCTGTTCAAATACTCCTTGTGTATTTTTATGGAAACACCCATTTTCTTTAAAACAAACACCCCCATAGAATTTATTTTTGCAAATCAAGTTTGAAAGAAAAGACAACGGAGGTCTGTATATTCTAAATGATTATATCATCTCCATCTCCTTTGTAATAAATATAAATGTGCTAAATCTCTTTGAGTTTCTCCTCAGTGCTCTTATATCATCACAGTTACGAGTTGGGCAGCATTCTGTAATGTCATGACTGGTAAGTCATCATATTCTTACTTGAGGAAATAGGAATATATTCAACACATATGTTGTGTGGTCATGGCAGTAACATAAATTATTTAAAGTTTCTAAAAAGCCATATAAAAAACTGGGCTAGATCCATTAATTCTGTCTGTCTATAGTCATACATACAGCATATACGTCTGTCTTTCATTGTTCATTTGAAATTCTTGCCTTTTTTTATGCCTTGGAATGGACATTTTGATTATTTTTCTGTGGTTGTTACTGGGCTTTTCGTGATTTGCGATAAATAAATAAATATTAAAGTGTGCACAGTTCTATTGTCTTTCAGCTTTAGGCTAACATAGACTCCAGACAATTAATAGCCTATGCCTACTGAATAAAAAAAATGTGAAACATTATTTCCAACATGCTTTTATTGAACAAATTGCCCATGAACAGTCAATCAATTTAACAGAACATCAATTAAAATGAATACTACTCATCGCAGGTCAAGCAATCTTTTGCAATGTGCATATTTATATCGTGATGACAATAAATATACAATATATCATGCAACCCGAATTCAGTAGTTGTAAATTTCAACATTGTGTTAAAAAAATACTACCGTCCACTTCATTCTATTTGCAGATGTGATCTAAGAATGGCTTATAATAATGAACGCTTAATATCTAATGTGTACCAAATAAGCAAAAGTGTTTAAACCAAATTTCCAATCCTCTTTTCTCTTTCTCTTTTCTCTCCCCCTCTGCCTGCCTCTCTCCCTCCCTCGAATAGGCACTCCTTTTAAAAGAAAAAAAAAAAGAAAAGGAATGGGTTGTTGAAAGGCTTAAATTAGGGGTGCACAATTCAAGCCCGGTTGTTTAGTGAGGCCCTTTTCTATCCTGGGCAGACAGTGTCCCCCCCTCCCTCCCTCCCTGCCTTTGTATGAAGCCTAATAGGCACAGATGTTGCCCCCTTCCCACATAGGACCCACTCCTTCCCTAATCACCCCCTCCATCGCCTGCAGCTTGCACCTGCCTAACAGCTCTCCCCGCTGAATTAGAGCCGCGTCTGACGGCCTTCAAAATGTCAGCCAGTTTTCAAGGCCCTGATCGCTCAGAATTTGGGACAGCAGAGAGAGAGAGAGAGAGAGAGGGTGAGAGAGAGATGGTGAGCTATGAGGGACCAGGGAAAGATTCATATGGAAAAGGATTTCCCTGCGAAGATGAGACTGGAGCCTGACGGGCGTCCGCGCGGCACTTGTGCGGGGGTGGCGCAGTCGGAGGACAGGACGAGCGAGGGGGATTATGGGAAATAAGATTAAGAGCCCCGCCGAAGCCTTTCTTCCGCGTCTCCCGAGGTGCAGTTTGCCCGGAATTAAACATTACGGAGATGTTCTGTGATGGCTGTGAGTTCCATACAGATGTCATTATTGCGCATCAAGCCGCTTCCTCTCCGCGGAAACCCAGATAAGCTCTGACCCCGCCAGCCGTCGAGCCTTGGATGTGCCCTCCGCGAAAACCTCATATTTCAGCGGCCTGAATAATTAATGCGCGTGCCACATGAATGAAACAGCCAGATTCTGAAATACAATCCTGTCACGTAGCCGCATTTAATGCTTTCAGGAGAGGCTCGTGTCATCGAAATCCTGTAATGTGTGCAGAGAAAGCAGTGGCGTGATCTGCGCGCGAACGTTCCCAATTCTGCACGAACGGTGCGGGAGATAGACAGTTAAGTGCTGGGGTGAGAATTGCAGAACAGGCATGATTAGAAAGGTCAGATACTGTAGGCATTATGTTGGCTTCTGATAGCTGTTTTCTGACATACCTTCCCAGTATTAGTGTTTCCTTCTGACTGAGGGGTATGATTTTATACTTTTTATTGATTAATAGTGCTTTTTAATAATAGTTGTGCACCGATTTCTTTCCTGTGAATATATTCGCTATGCTGCGTACACTGTATGTTCTTTGTCGAACAAACTGTCAACTGGCCAAGCACTGTAGGAGCACATAATAAGACTCCTACTTGGCTGGTACCTTACCCAATGCTAAAAGTATCTTGAGAATAATGACAAAATAATGGAAAGATATGTCTTGACCGCAGCCCTCTTTAGGTGATGTATCTGGAGACCGTATCTGATATTGGGCGCCTCCGTAAAGTATTAAAAAGTATTTAGAATTTCTCTGGGTGTAAAGTGAGGAGGTCTGGGGGGAGGGGAGAAGGGGATACTTCATTGCTTTTTAAAAAATCCAGCAGCTGGTAAAAAATGCAGGGGTGAGAATGAAGCCTTATAT
The DNA here is from genome assembly GCF_963514075.1 of Conger conger. Lineage (NCBI taxonomy): Eukaryota > Metazoa > Chordata > Actinopteri > Anguilliformes > Congridae > Conger > Conger conger. Next base: position 19,305,738 of record NC_083764.1, on the reverse strand, counting down.
CAGATGTGCTGGTGTGAGACATATTGCCTCAGAACACACTACAACATCAGCCCTAAAACAGCCTAAATTCCCATCCATATCAAATTACACCAAAATGTCAACGCCTCCAAAAATAATAACTTAAGAGCACTTTATAGGTGTATGGTCAGATTTCACAGCAGAGACTAATGCAAACTACTTCATCTATGCCACTGATATAATTTAACAGGTTTACCAAAAGAGAAGCTAAGCAATGCTACGAGTCTTTAAAATTCAGAGATTATGATACAGTACAGAGGAGAAGGAGGCTAGAATGCTGAATTAGGAAATTGCTAAATAGCAACACATAGAACTTCTCGGTGCTGTAGTTAAGGGTGTGTAACACACCAAAAGGTTGGCCTGAGGGGAAGATACGTGCATAATTTACTGAGAATCATAATTTACTGTCTACATAGAAAATCGCAGATCCCATAACTTTTGTTAAAGTATTCACAGTAAATAAAAAACTAACAAAAAACAAAGCAACTACCTCAGAGTTGAGCAAAAATAAAAGAAAGTGAACACAAAACAACCCACAAGTACCCATGGTGCAATAAGCGCCCCTTTCATTATAGGCTATGAATACATTTCGTTCTCCAGTCCCAAACGCCTACTGTGGAAAGAAGCACACTTATAAAATCATGAACTGAATTGTAATGCTGTCCAGGTGTGTGCCAAATTAATCAGTAGGCACGGTCCTCGCATTGCCTTCTTTCATGCAAACCGAGCCCAGTTGCCACACACCTCCAACATCAGAATGCAGCCAGGGTGCATTCAGCTTGACCGACCCCACCCCCTCGAGAGGAAATCAGCACAAGCGTTTGCAGACCCCGGCCGATGGATTGCCTAGAAGCAGAATAGCTGGAGGGCCAAATACCACTGGGTAGTCCTGCCATTGGTATCCTTCATCTGGTGGAGCCACTGGAGGGGGGCGTGATCCAAATAGAGGACAACGGGTTTCCCCAGGAGGTAGTTCTACAGTGTCAGTACAACCCATTTTAAAGCGAAACTTCCCAATTTAAAGCGATCTGAGGCATCGGTCAGCAGGATAAGATATTAGAGAAGTCAGGAATAATCAAAAGAGGCCTGCCACGTAACCACGCTTTTATTTTCAGAAATGTCGCCTGGCACTGCTCCATCAACTGGACCAGATCTGAGGCTCCATTTCGAGCGAGGTCAGTCAAACCGAGACTAGAAGAATCTGGGATAAACCGACGATAGTAGTTCGCTCACCCCAGGAATGACCTCACTTTCTTTCTGGACTTGGGATGGGCACATGCCAAAATGGCTGCAGTCTTATTGACCAAAGGACTGACACGTCCCCGCCCCAAGAGGAACCCCAGATACCGTGCCTGACTCTGCCCAATTCCTTTCCTCGGTTTGCAGTGAGCCTTTCGCAGAGTCTTAAGGACGGCTCCCAAATGCTGCATATGGCTCTGCCAGTCATTACTGTGGACAATAATGTCATCCAGATAGGCAGCGGCATATGCAGCCTGCGGTCTTAACAGCCTGTCCGTCAGACGCTGGAAGGTTGCTGGAGCCCCATGCAACCCGAACAGGAGCGTGACAAATTGGTGTAAAGTGGTGAAGTAGAGAAAGGCGATATTTCCTTGGACTCTGGAGACAAGGGAATCTGCCAGTAGCCCTTGGTTAAATCCAGTGTTGGAAAAAAAACAAGCAATGCCCAGAAACTCGTCCACCCGAGGCATAGGAAAGGCATCATATTTTGAGACTGCGTTTACCTTTCTCCGGTAATCCACAGAATCGAACAGACCCATCCGGCCTGGGAACAAGCATGATGGAACTTCTCCAATTACTGTAAGTTTCCTCAATTACTCCAATGTCCAGCATCTTACCCAACTCTTCCTGTAGCACTATTTTCTTGAGATCAGGTAATTGACACTGGCTACTTCTAACTACAGTGCCCAGAGGGGTATGTATGTGGTGTATAACGCAACCAAGCTACCTCTGCCTGCTGCTCCAGAGTCAGATAGCAAATTTTCTGGTCCCAGCTCTTCTGACTTGACCTCCAGTGTGGCTAGCATTAGTAGGGTCTACCTCTCTCCACAATTTCAGTAAATTGAGATGGTAGATCTGATGTGCCACCTCATAGTCTACATCCCCTATATGCCGTGTAACCTCAAAAGGTCCTAGCCCCTTGGTGAGTCATTTGGATGCTGATGGCGGAATACTAGGACTTTGTCTCCCGGGTTTAAATGCTCATAATTGCGCTCCCCTGTTGTATTGCCGACTCTGATGTTCTTCAGCCTGGAGCAAATGTTCACATGCAATTTCACCTAGTGAGTGCAACTTTGCTCACAGGTCCAACACGTATTGAATTTAATTTTTACTTTGGCTTGGACCCTCCCAGGTTTCATTAAACAGTTCCAAAATTCCATGGGGCCTTTGCCTGTACCACAAAGGGGGGAAACCCTATGGAGGCTAGAGGAACCTCTCTTATCGCAAAGAACAGGGGGTCAATTTATTCCAATCCCAATTTCTTATATTGGTTGAAACAAACTTACAAATCATTGTCTTCAGTGTCTTATTGAACCGCTCCACCAAACAGCTCTCGTAATACCCACAGCAAAACCTGAGGCAGCTCTTAACATTTCCCGTTGCCATGTCAGCTTCTCCATGCTCCGATGATGTGTGGTAATCCCGCGACGGCGGTCCCAATGAGGCTGTACCGCTGTCAGTTGGAAGGGGGCACAACCAGCAGTGCGGAACATATGGACCTTCCACAACCGCCCTCGTTCCACCACAGGCGGTTCGAGCCACACAAGCGAACGAATACTGGCAGAAAGAGACGACTGCAACTTTTTATTTCAGTTTATTAATGGGAAGGCCGCTCCGGGCTTGTGATGCCGAGCCTGACAGAGACGGCTGAGCACGACTGACACTGCGTGATGACTGGCTCAGAGGTAGCGGCATACCACCTCAGAGACTGCATGAAAGGCAGCTCCACAAAGGTGGCCATGTGCCAGCTACATCGCAGGTATACACCTTTCAGGCAGCTGTCTACGCAGGTTGAGAAAGGTTTCTACAGGGTGAAAGCTGACCCCTACATGATCTCTGACCTGGGCAGAGGGGACTGTGGAAAGGAATAGCATCAACGACAATTTGTTTGCACACCGCATGTATGCGACCGCCCATGAATCATGTTAGAAAGGTAACATCTGGTGCTCAGGAGCTTCATCCCATGGCACAAGAAGAGACATGTGACTGGTCTGTCAGTATTGAGAAAGAGGTCACCATCATAACAAGGACAGAATAGGATGTGTTATTTTCACTGCTATTACTTATTAACCATAGATTATACTTCACGTATTTGTTATTTTCCTTTCACTGAATGGATTATGCTTCAGTGAAATATTTATTTCCCCTTTTTGGACATTTGAAAGGTTATCACCCTGTCATGTACTACTCATTCCATAATTAAAATGAATATTAACTAAATACACCATGAAACATCTCAATGAGGTATGAATAATTCCTCTCATATTCAAGTAACCTTTAGGTAATTTTATGTTCTCATTGGTCCCACAGAGCAAACAAACAGAACTGAAATGCCGGACTGTGCCATGGGGTGGCATGTGGCATTAGCACTTTTCCTCTGGCCTGCAGCTCATTTGCCATATTGCAGAGAATTTATTTTATCTAAAATAATTAAGTTGCATTGACTGCAAAGAATGTCTACAGTCTGTGTGTATAGACAGAGAGAATAAGATAGATTTCTCTTGCTTTTTTGTGTTCCTGGAGTCTGACTTTATCTCTTTGAGCAGGTCAACCTTTGTAGGGTTTCCGTTGTTTTGATTAGATAGCCTTTTGCCTTATTGAGTTTGCCCTTTGCGGTTCCCATGCTGAGCTCACCGCTGAAATATGTTGCTTATCTTCAGCTGAGCGAAGAAGGGAGTTCACTCCTGCAGAGTGATAGATCCCATGCCCCTGCTAATATTCCCACCTGCCTTTCAATGGCTCCCTGTCAGAAATCGACACTGTACCCCAAACCGAGGACTGCTGCAGTCGCATCCCTAGGTAAACAGATGTCACTTTGGTCAAATCAGTCTTTCTGATGGATATTTCAATGCAGGTAAAGGGGCTTGCAGCCCGGCGAAAATGTCCCCCGACATTTTTGCTGTTTAGCACAGCTGTCGCCTGCTGTGTCGGATGTTTTCCCACAATTCAACATATTGAACGTGTTATCGATTTGCGGCTCACAAAGATAACTGATGAAAGTACATGACGGCTCAATCCAGAAGGAGAAAGAAACCGTATTTACCAATAATGTATTAATAAATGGCCAATTTGTTTGGTGCATTATGAAAGGCAGAGCAAGAAAGAGTTTCCAACAGCAATTGCACTGAGGTACCAACATTAAAAAGTTTTGCCATGGAAGTTCACTTAAATTTGCTTTGTTATGAGCCAAGTATGGCTTGTCTTAATAGGTTATTTTGTTATCTCTTTTGTTTTTTGTTTTTTTCTTGCTGATGGAATGTCAGCGTTGTAGCTAACTCCACACTGACAACACTGACCCTTCCTTAATGTAATATTAAGCACTTTGGTAGGGGTTTTTATAAAGAAGGCATTACAAGCATAAAATTGACACAATGACGCACACAGCACGGGTTCAGAGAAATGAAGCAGCACCTGGTAGGACCTGGTAGGAGGACATGTTGGCTCATCAGCACTCTGCCCTATTATAAAGGGTTTTTAAGTGATTGCCACCCACAGAAGCAAGTGGGAAAGGCAAGGACAGAAAAAACACAGGACATTACTATTACTATTACTATTATTTTTTAAATGGATGCTTCTTCAGAAAAAGATACTTGATCTGAAATGGAAAAGGGCTGTTGCTTCAGAACTTCTACACTGAGCACATTTTATCACAACCATTCTGATGGTTGATGTGAGCATTAACTGAAGCTCCTGACCCTTATCTACTTGATTGTATACATTGCACTGCTGCCAAACAATTGGCTGATTAGATAATCGCATTAATCAGTAGGTGTAATAAAGTGAAGAAGTAATCGGTGAGTGTACATCTGTAAAAGTTAAGTTTGTGTGTGTCTGAATGTTTGTGGGTCTCTGGATATGCAAGAAATTGTTGCACAGGTTTATGCCATTCAGAGGTGTTTCTGTTTAATGAAGTTTAAATGAAAGGATGGTAATGGTAACCAAAGTCACAAGTAATGTTCTGGCAGCTTCCAACTGTTTTAATGAATGACAGCTGAGGCATGCTCTGCACACTCTGTACCTGATATATAAATCATCTCTCTCTCTCTCTCTCTCTCTCTCTCTCTCTCTCTCTCTCTCTCGCTCCATCTCTCTCTGTCTCTCTACATCTCTCTATTCAGAACCCTTTAAAGATGAAAATCACTTTGGAACACACTTGTTAATTATTTGAAACATAATTATTTGAAGTGTCTTTTCAGTTGCGTTTCTGCATACCTTAAACTGCATCACATTTAACTTAGAGTGGGCTCCACAATTATTGGCACCCGTGATATATATGCACAAAAAATGCTGTAAACTAAAAAATAACAGTTATTGACATACATTTTATTTTCCAACATGTGTAAAGCAGTTTGCTTTATTAAAGATTCAATGGAATAAAAAAAAAAGAAATGAAAATAAAAATTTCCACAATTAATAGCACCCCTGGTTTACTACTTTGTGCAAACACCCCTGGCAAAGATGACAGCCATGTGTCTTTTCCTATAATTTGTGATAAGGTTAGAGAACACATTTAGAAGCATTCTGCCATGCAGAACTTTTCTGAATCATTGATATCCTTGGGATACGCCACTCTTCAGTTCAGGCCACAGGCTTTTTATGGGGTGTAAATCTCGAGACTGAGGCCATTACAGAATCTGGTTGTTGTTTTTACTGAACCATTTCAGTCTGGATGTTGATGTATATTTGGAGTCATTGTCCTGCTGGACAATCTGCCTATGATCAAGTCTCAGCTTCTTGGCAGAGGCAACCAGATTTTCTGCCAAGATTTCCTGGTACTTTGTTGAACTCATTGTGTCATTGATCGTAAATAGTGCCCCTGTACCTCTGACCCACTGCCATATTTGAGAGTAGGTATGAGGTGCTTCTCCTTGTATGCATTCCATTTTACAGTCAAACATCAGACCACCGTATTCCCTTCCAATCATAATTCCAATGACGTTTGGAAAACTCAAGATGCTTGAGTTTGTTTATTGTGCTCAGTAAAGGCTGTCTTTGTGCCACCCTTCTAAAGAGTGTGTGGGTATGGAGGTGCCATTTCATTTATTTATTTTTAGACTTGGTGACCCCCAAGACACAACAAATCTCTGCAATTCTTAAACTTACTTATGGCCACTCACCCTCTTCCTTATCGTCCGTGGGGATAATATGCACTTGCGTCCTCTTCCTGGCAAGTTTGCAACCTTTCCATATGTTTTATGCCTCTTTATAGTGCTAAGTGGTATGTTTAACGACGGATTATGTATTTTTTTTGTACCCATAGACTGAGATTAGCTAAATTAAGAAAAAATTGTAATGCCAATTTCACTTTGTTTGAATTTATTTACAATAATTGTTAGGGGTGCCAATCATTTTGGCACCTGTGTTTTTCATAAAAAAGGGAATGTATTAAAAGAAAAGTATATAGTTTCCCCATAAGTTTGACCATAAAATGTAAATCATTATCCATGTTTCTAGCTTTTATTCTCCATTTTTACTAAGGGTGCCAATAATTCTGGAGCCCTCTGTAAGTGATGCTTGTCTTTTTTGATAATATACTCAACCAACAAGTATTTTCTTTATTCTTGTGAAAATCATTCAATATGGTGATATATGCAATGGAAAAATGTCATGCCTATTTAAATTCATTATTCACAATTTAACATGTGATAAAGCAGTTGGATTGAATATCCTCCTCGTGAAATATGGGTTGAATGAAAGTTGAATGTGTTGTCGAGTAACATTCAGAGAATATTTCCTTTTAATAATGAGTAAACAAGTCTTTCTCTCTCCCTCAATTGATGTGGAATTGCTTGTTGGTAGTGCAGTTGTTTCCATAAAGCTGTCAACTGTTTGAACTCTCTGTCAGTGCTCTTTGGCATTCAGCTTCTCATAAATCTTTAATCATAAGTCCAGCTGTCTGGTCCATACTGTACAACTGTGAATTTTGCATGAAATGAGCAGAACTATGAAAAGTGCTTACACAGCTGAAGTTCTCTGGAAATATATGGGGACAAGACAAAGCCAGAGAGAGAGGTTAGCGTTAGGTAAATGACCCATCAGAGGTTTCCTGGGTTTAATCATCAGCCATGTTTTTCACCCAAACCCTATCAGTCCAAAAGATTCCATGTATGCTGGAAACAAAGAAATCCTTGTTAAAGCAGAAGCTCTCAAATTTTATCTTATATTTCATATAATTCTAAGTCTATGAAGACTTGCTAAAATTAGCCCATTTTCATTTAGCATTTATTACCCTTATTCTTTAACATAATTGAACAACTTTATGAGCAGTGCATTCCACTTCAATCCAGTTCTCATAGCAGACTATTTTAAAATCATACACGGTGCTAAAGTTTCATTTTTACTCTGTTAATAATTTAGATAATGTAGTAGTATATTCGGCAAAAATAACCTCTACAGAAGTATCAGAAAATTCCAAAATGCTTCCGTCGAACTTACACACATGAAAGGACTGAGAAAATAGCTCACAGCGTGAGTACTGGATCCACCCAAGGCCCTGCTGAAGCGGGAGTTGTTAGATCCAAAGACCCGGGGCTAAATGAGCGTAGCCATAGCCTCTTTTAGGACCTCAGCAGAGCCTCGCAGATGGAGGGGCCGCTGGGACATGGAGTCTCCGGATGTTGGGCTGACTGCACGCACACCTGGCTGAGCCAAACTCTTTTGTGTTGTGAGCCAAGAGGACGCTGGGCTTACCGAGGCCCTGCACACAGACAGATGACAAGACCAGGCTGCCCCAGGGCTTTTGCAACCTTGGAAGAAAATGAAGACAGCATCAGATTTAACAGAGGAAGGGGGGGGGGGGGTGTTATATAAGATGTCATATACAGTGTATTATATACAGGGAAGAGGGATTTAGAGATCGGCACATTATGAATTATGTTTAGATAAGTGACTTTTGTGATGTAGCATTTTAGGAATCACAATAATATTTATCTTCAAAACAGATTGTGTATAATTTAAATAATTATACTGCTATGTTGAGGATATCACAAGTTCAGTAATGGACACTCAACTTACCCTATTGCTACATTTCTTTGGGCTCCCACTATCTGTATTAAATCTGAATGTAAATTATTTTACAAAAGATATATAAATATGAATGCTCAACCTTCAAAGTTGGCAGTGTAGCATAATGATAGGGAACTTGACTTGAAGCAATAAAGATGATGATTCATATACACACACACCTTAATTTAAATGTCATCATACTCATCCATTATGTGCTATGAGCTTGATCTTTACTTAAAAACAATGTGCACTCTGATCATATAAATTAGTGCATACTATTAAGAAGAAAAAATAATGATGAGGTTAACTAAATAAATTACAAGTTAAACATATAAATACAAAGAAAGAAAATAACATCCAGCACAGCTTCTTCCAGCATTGCATCAATATTTTTCAAATTAAGCAGCATCAAGTTCAATCAATCAAGCATGTCACACAATGTAACAATTCTGCTTTCAGTAATCTGTATCTAAGAATCAATTCCACATCTGAAAGTGAATGAAGGGGATGATTGCGATCACAAAACACTATCTGTGCTCTAAAATGTATTGGTCTTCTGTTTCACCATACAAACATCATGGATACATTGATGGTTTGAAGTACATTTGCCCTTGTGAAGTCAAATAATTGTAATCACATAGAATAAAGTTCAGGTTACCTGTATTGTTTTTGACATTAGCTGAGGAGGTAAGAGCAACCGTCTAGCGGTCGGAAGGTCGCAGGTTTGTTCCCCCGCCGTGGGTGTGTCGAAATGTTACCGAGCACCCAACGAGCTGATTAGAACCTTGCATGACAACCCATCACCACTGGTGTGTGAGTATGTGTGAGGAGCATCAATTATATAAAAGCTCTATATAAATACATTTATATTAGCACATTTAATTCACAAACGCAGCACTAATGAATAGCTCAGTAAAAATCAGCACACACCGTATGTCTTTAGGATGAAGGTAGGGTTGCACTTGTTTACCCAGTCCTATGGGAATCATAGCAGATGGGAGATTCTTCCTGGAGATGCTCTTTAGTGCAATTGGAGAGCTGGGAAGGCTTTAGCAGTGATGTGTTCTGTGTTCTGGACCTCTGTCATTGCTTCTGCCCCTGGCATTACATTTTCACCACTCTCATACAGCTCTGTCCTTCTCAAAGACAGATGCCTCTTGTGCACTTTAAAATGGAGTAATGTATATATTATTCATATGGTGCCAACCCTAGAGGTGCTAATTAAACTTCCCAGTGGCAAATGGAGAAGGCAAAGCACGTATCAATTGTGTCCCTGCATATTGTTGTAGCTAGTGAGCTGGTGTACCCCATAAGAATTGCTCTGATTTAATGGAAGACTCTTTTGGACTTTTAACCACATCACCCAGCATGCCAGTCTTTAACGGCAGGCTGGTCGTCAAACTGGTGTTACAATACGACTAATTGCTGCGTATATTCCTCTCTAAACCATCCTGCTGAATAAATAATTGATGACAACAGAAAAACAATTCTCAGATGTTTATCCTGTGGGTCCTCTATACGAATTCCCTCAGACTGGCATCTGCCAACAGCACACTCTCCACAAGAGCAATAGGCTTACCCAGTCTTTCATTTCATTGCTGGTGTCTGCAGTCAACATGTGCACCTCCAGTCAGATGGATCAACCTACCCAAGAGCTGTCAGGTCTACCAGGACAGACGGCTACCGCCTCCTGTTGCATTCCTTTGATCTGAAATTCCAGAACCTTCTGCCTTTTTTCAGAGGCAGGAAATCGGGGGTGAAGTAATGGTGCTTTCTAATGTAATTTTCCCTCCCTCGTCCCAAAAAAGGTTGTCCCACCTGCTGGTAAAAATGGGCCCTTATAGCTACTGCATGGCTTTCTGGAGTGCTGACATCTGTACTTCTTACAGTAGTCATTACATCTAAGATGTTTGTTCTAGGGATGCACACTACTGTTTGTGACACTGCACAATAGTTAATGCATGTGTTTCATTTTGTTAATTTGTTCATTTAGAAACTCAATTACATTAACCCTGCTATTATGTTAAGAGTTTATGACCGATTATATGTTTGGGGTCAAATTGACCTGGTCAAAAAATGTCAAGCTGGAAGCTCATCTGAACTGGTCAACTATCTACCAACTGTTTCAAAACCTAGCTTGACCTGTTTTTCAGCAGGTGAAAACCCTGGTCTTAAGGGCGTGAGCTATTCATCAAACCCAAAACAAACCTTTCGGGATGAATCCAGTGCTGCATCACAATAATCACTTGTTCTTGCCATAGACCGAGTAGAGGCTCTAGCCAATGAAACAGATGTCACTGAGTGATTGATCTGACCTATCAATCAGTTGTAAACATGCCTTCCCTGTTGCATGAAAGGAATCTGTTTGGGACTAACATGGAAAATCCAGCTCGAACTTTACTTCTCCATCATAGAGTATAAGGAAAACCATACTGTGGAAAAATAGACAAATGCTAAAACAGTGTTTTTTTAGTATGTTGGCAGGACTAACAGTCTATGGCTGGCTGCACTGCAGAACTGTCCATATGTTTCTAATGGTTTGGTACAACAACTAGATTTATCAGGCTTCTGAAAAAATGAGCAATATTAATATTATAATGTTGTGTAGATTTCCTTTTCCAGTTTGTAACATGCCTATTCTCTGGCAATGACTTTGGATAGGGTTTGTTACTTTAGGGGCTATTCTCTGTAACCTTCTTAAGCATATGTGTGTGTTCTTGTTGTCTTCAGGGAATTATAAGTACGGAACATTCTGCTCTTGCCATTTTTAATATTTCAGTTCTCAGCCAAGCAATGTAACCTCAGGTAAGAAAAGGGTGTTTTAAGTCCCTCGTGTTTTCCTTGCCAATGTCATGGCTGTCACATAGTCTCTAAAACTGCACTATTCAGTTTTTAATATTGCATAATATAGGTGAATATTGGCATTCACCTATATCATTCAAATAAAAAAGAGAATAATAAATATGTTTATTTTTTTTAGTGCTATACTCATCCTATAATAGACGTCTGCCGCTCTGTTCGGAAACATATTCAAGTATTAATGTGGAAGCTGTCCCTTTGGGAGTATTGTTTATGCAAACTATTGACCTACATCCAACTGACTGAGTTGAGAATTCATCTTTCAAATCCCTTCAGACAAGAAATCAGACAGAAGGGACACACCACAAACACAACCTTCCACGGTTGGTGGATTGACTGACAGTTTCTAGACCAGCCTCAGAGTGGCCCAATGCAAATGTAATTAATACATTAATAAAAAGGGCAAACAAAATGTCCGTCCTTCAGTTCTGAAGTAGCCTTCACAGAACAACAAAGAGCCACTCCAGAGCCCTCTGACCCACATCTCTGGCTCGCCTTGTTGTGTTACATCCAGCACATCCTGGCCGAAAGGCAAAGGCAGGACAAGACAAGAAGGTATTTTGTCCTGCTGAAAAAGATAAATAAATAAAAAGCAAAGAATAAAGTCCGGGTGACACCCAAATGCTGGGGAAGCTTTGTCACCCAGCACACAATAGGGTGAGAGTGGAAAGGGCCAGTTAATTCCTTACACTGTTTTTGTCTTTTCTCTACCTGAGGTAACAAAGAAACACTGGCGGACATTGTAGATGTAGACTGATAGCGGCCATTACGGCAGACCACATTTGTTGGTGTTGTTGGCCAAGGGCATAGACTGACAGTCTCATCACGTGGCATAGGGCTTGATATAGTGGCACCTAATGGCTTTAATGAGAAGCTTTACCTGTTGTTTCTTGTGAGGTGCTGCTAAACTTCAGCCAGACAGCTGAGTAGACAATGTATTTTGAAATAATCTACAAATAAGCATAGCACTATAATGCTGTTCTCTTTCTCCAGCCCTGTTGCATTTAGTCATTGTATTATTCTTCCAACAGCATATTCTGTATATATAAGCAGCAAGCCTCTTTGTAGACAATGTGACATTATATGGCCCATGATGTGATTCACTGCTTATTAAGTATTGATGTAATTCTCAAAACAACATTCATTTCTGTTGATGCTTCTACAAGTCATTTCTCATGAATTCACTTACTGATATTCATTTAATAATACAGTAAAGATATTTATATTTGTTCACCTGCCTTGTAGAGATCCAATTGCCTTCTGTAGTCAGACCTTCCTGAAGCTGCTATTGTTGCAACACTGAAGGAAGCCCCATTCAATACATGCGGTCGCGTGAAAGATATCACCATTTATGCAGGTGTGATATCATGTACTGTACCACTATTGCTGGCAAATACAAAAGTATTGATATGTAGCACACAGGCAGGTGGGCTGCACAGAACCTTTTTTACATTACTTTAGTTCTTTCAAGGGAAATTATACACACTGCGGCGTATTCATAAAAGTTATGGACAGGTTATTTGCATCATAAAGTCAGTCATACTCTACAATGCAGTTTTATTATTCATATTCAGGGGATACCAGAGGGTTTTTAATGTTCCACACGTTTTTGATATAACTGTTTGGGACGGTAGTAGGTATAGTAGGCTTATAAAATACATTAAATATTAATGTTTACCAATGACCCCTAAAAAAACTGAATAAAGACTTTGCCACACTTTGAGTGAATACTTCAACACACTTTGTACTGTATAAGACACCAGGAGCTTACTTGCTGTTTCAATTAATGTAGGTATATCCATGATAGGCATTCATTAATGTACTGTATATTTTAAATACATTTTATTGAAGAACGGTCTGTATGTGGCAGTATCGTGGGACTACATTGACCTTTTCACAGTGGAGTCTGTAATACCTTAACTAAAATGATTCTGATGAACTATCAGAACTGTGTAGAAATAAGTAGTCTGGTCTAACATCAGTTTACATTGATCTATGCCAAGAATCATCAATACATAATACATCAAGTAACTGACTGATCAGCTCTCTTCTGAATGTAAAATACTGTCCTTTACAGCGTCTGGAAAAGAGTATGTAATTTGACAGAGCTCAACCACTGTAATCTCTCAGATTGCTACTGTGCAGAACAAGTGGATGCTAAATGAGCTCAAGGCTTTGGTGAAGTGGAACTCTAATTCGCTCATTTAACATAAAGCTCTTGCCTAAAGGAATAATGTAACTGTTGCCTTACCTTGGCGGAATTATTTTTTCTTACATATTAATTTGCAGGTGATGATGAACAATCACAACCTCTTGCATACTTAAATTCGATGACACTGCACATATCTTATATCATAGGCAATGTTTTGAGTAATAAAAGTGGCACATCCAATTTTCCTCCTTTACTGAGATCTAGCAGTGCTACAACCAATGATTACCTGGAATGTGAATGTATCAGTTTTGTTGTGCAGAAAATAAACACCCTTGATACGTTCACACAAGAGAAACTGAACAAGAATACCACACAAACCAAAAAAAACATATGTTAACAAAGCCCAAGAGTCCCTACTTCTTTTATGAGTCATGGTAGCTATCACTTGCATTAGAAACTTCCAATTATGCTCCTTACTCTACAGACAGAAAGATAAATATCTTCTTTAATCTTCTTTACAAAACTCTGTCAAATCCATCCTTAATCTTCATTTGCTTCCTTGATGTTATTCTTCTAGAGGGATCAAAGAGAAAGCAGCTCCTACTTGTTGGCCATTTTAAATATCGAATGCTAGGTTTTCTTTGCCTCTTGGCAATACCTCATGGTTGGTGAACCCTGACACTTACCATAAGCTGGTGAAAATATCTGCCCTACGAGAAATTAACATAGCTCAATGGTATTGGTAAAATACATTACCATTGCTTGTAATCACCTGAAAACTGGTCATAGGTGCTAAACCAAAGTATGATTTCAGCAACTATGTAGCACCAAGAGGCAATGAAATATCTTGCTTAACAGTTACCAGTTTCATAAATGGTTGTTCCCATGCTAGTGTTTGGATTGGCCAGTTTTCTTCATATTCTTTAAAGTGCATGTATTAGCAAATTTGCAATAGCAAAGAAATTGAAGATACGTGATAACTGCCTACTGTATATCTTCTGATTTAATAAGGGAGAGTTGTTGTTTCCTTTATGTCTTGGGAAATATATTTGTTTGGGATATTCTATAGAACAGACAGTCTTTGTGCCAGGTTTCCCATAAAGTGATTTAACTTAATTAACATTGTAATTGATCTAATTTCTGCATTTTCCACTGAAGTAAATGCAATTTTAATTGTTCTGAAAACCAATTGGAAACAGCCTGCCAACTTTCAACATGGAGGACTTTTTCTCTCGAGTCCCTGATCTTTATACAAAATGAACACATTTAAACAATACACTGACATCTTTGGTTAAGTAAGAAACCATATTCAATGTCTGTTTCTTCATAGACACTTTCCACAATGTCCTAAGTATTGCTTGTGTTCCCTGGTGTAAAATCCAGCTATGACCAGCTTGAAATATCAGCTATCAGCTGTTTCAAAACCTTGTTTGAGCTGTTTCTTTCAGCAGGGTTTACTATCTCAGGTTTTCTGTGGTCTAGACTGAGGTGCATACAGACTGCAAACAGGCTTTTTGCATTTGCCATGCAGGTCAGACTGTGGAAGTGAAAACAAAATAAATTTACTGAGTCAAAGCTGCAAGCTAAAGTCAGCAGGGAAATAAAGAAAACCTAAATGTTTTTTATGTACATTCGTTCCTGACCTGCTTCATCTCAAATGATCGGGAATTACATATGTTGCCACAAAATGCAGTCTTTTCATCAGCAAAAAAATCACACTCTATAAAGCCAATACACAATTAATAAATAAACTGATGCTATAGGTCAACCGCAAATTACAGCCTTCTTAGTGTTGTATTTGATTTTGGAAAACTCTCTGACCCTTGTTGGTTTGGTCTGAAGCTGTCTTAGCTACACAGCTGCATGGGTCACAGGGGTCAATACCAATACCCCCTATTGACAATTAAGGCCTCCAAGGGGTGCGGAATGAGCAGAGGGATGACAGGGCCTTGACTTTAATCTTGACCAGAAACCTCAACCAGAAAACATCCAGGTCCTATGAGAGTTGGGGCAGGGGGGGTTGTTTTACCATATCTAAATATCCAAAGACCACAGCTTGCTCATCAATGTGGGCTGGCAAGCAGTGTAGAAAGCACATCGATTTTAGTAGTAGTATACTACACAGCCTAATTTCTTTAAAAGAATGTTTAAAAACGCCAGTTCATTGCTTAAATTTAAATTTAATAGTTGTACAATGGTACTGAATAAATATATAGTGTAACAATATGACCCATTTTTCTCCTTTCAATATCAGACAAAGGTGAATATGGGGTCATTCCACTTCAAACGCCTGAAAAGGAAAACAAATGCGAAGGCCGCTAATCAAATTTTTTATTTGTGCATTGGCAGTGAACTTAAAACTGAAAATGTTCCCCTGAATATAATTACATTTGACAGGTAGAAGAGGCAGGATCACTCAGATCCTTTTCCAGTTGCCAGTACCAGGAATCCCTGGGGATTGGGCTGTTTGTGCGTTTGTATACATGCTTATCTCTTTGTGTTTAATCAGTGAATTTTTACCACAGACTTAGGCCCAAACAGCTAAACACACATGGTCCTTTGAAGAAGGAGGTATGTACTGTATCTTTCAGTATCCCATTGGACTTTATTGTACAAATACAACAAAACTGCAGAATGGGCTTGAGAATTATATCTACAGTATCTCTCTTGGTCAACGTCAGTGGTGTTAATTTAATCATTTGAAGCATAAAAAAGGAATCGCCCACTTTATCTGTATTTTCTTTGTTTCAAATACCATTTAGTTTTGTGTTTCTGTATGGTTGAGACAGTATTTTTGAGAGACAAAGGATACTTTTGGTATTTACAGGAAATTCTTTGGAATTTATAATGGCTGGCAGAGGGGCATTTATGTTGACCTTTATGTTCGAAAGCAAGAACATATACAGTTGAAGTAACTCCACAGCAA
The DNA here is from genome assembly GCF_963514075.1 of Conger conger. Classification (NCBI taxonomy): domain Eukaryota; kingdom Metazoa; phylum Chordata; class Actinopteri; order Anguilliformes; family Congridae; genus Conger; species Conger conger. Next base: position 19,289,539 of record NC_083764.1, on the reverse strand, counting down.
CTTGTACACTGATGCGCAGATACTCTTCTGGATGTTTCTGAAATGTAACACATCCCTCATTGTGCACTCAAAATCTGGACCAATGAAAAACGTATACATAAAACTGAAATAATATTTGTAAAAAACCTAGAAAGTGAACCATCCCCTAACGGGCAGTTGCTGAATCTTTCTAATTCCTAAAGCCAACACCAGATGGCGCTCCATGGGTAGGAGAGATCATTCATAGCTAAAGAAACTCCAAGGGACTGGAGGTGCTATCTTTCGTCATGCTCGCCATCCGTCTTCCGGCCTCAGAATGAGGGCAGAGCTTGCCTTTCATAGCCATCATTCACCTCTGTGAAAAATATCAGTTCCTGTCGGCTGAGCTGCCCCGTAAGTCGATTCAACATGACAGTTAAGGAGAGGGAATGAGAGAGAAATAACCAAAAAGGCATTCCTTGTAAGAAGCTCTCGCAATCTAACTGATAGAGAGTGTTCTAGAATCAATTCAATATATTGCTTCACCGATATGTTTTTGTTTTTTGGTATAGAGTTCAGGAACAAGTGAGAACATTATTATTTATAGAGAAAGATCACTCTGTGGTTTATTGCTACAATGAACAGCAGGCATGTCTACTCAGCATAAGTGTATTGGTAGTCATTGGAGATCAGCTGCAATATAATGAAAACCATGTTTCAATTGACAAGTGTATTTTAAAAGGGTCAGTCCTGTGACCTTGATCTACTTGAGACTGAAAATGCTAAGTCAGCTGGTTGCGTATGCATTACTGTTTGAAACGTCAGTAAAATACATTTGTCTATTTTTTTCTTATGTGAAGGTAATCAATACATAAGTACTGTAATTTATATATTCTTTAATTAAATGAGTCCTCTCTTCTTCACTCATCTATTCATGAGAAGGCTGACTCATTTTATTTAATGAACACTAACTGAACACTTTCCTGTCATAATCATTTCAACCTGCTTCCATCCATCCATGCAGTATATTGATTGTGGCTTACATTAAGCTAAAATTATTAAAGAAAATATATTCTGGACAAAATGTATAGAGGACTTTGATTTTGAGAGGTATCATGTGGAAACATACAAAGCTAAATTTGTCTTCAACCCAGTGTTTACTGTTATTCATACTATCCCTCTCTCAGTGTGTGTGTGTGTGTGTGTGTGTGTGCATGTGCAAGCACATGTATGCAAGGGTGTACCCGATGCTATAGATAGGTATCACCACAATTATTGTCTCTCAGTTCCAGTGACTCACAATTTGTCAGCCTTCGGAAGGTGCCAAAATGTAACAGTAAATCAGGTCATATCAACACTACCATGACAGGCTCATCCTGACTGACTCACCTCCTTTCACTTCTCAAACATTTAGCATGACACATTTCAGCATATTGTAGTTCGGCTACAGAGGACCAACAAATACATGTCCAATAGTGTAATGATAGGTATACAGGGCTGAGTAAGCTACTTTTTGTGAAGCTTCTTGTTCTATTGGGTGTTATTTGGGTGAGTACAAAGAGTAGGGGGGTTTTGAGAACAACACAGTGCCCCAAGCTAAACCATTCATTTCCACAGCTGCATGGATGAGCAGAGGCTTTGAAGCCCTATGTGGTTATACACAACTCCCTGTGGATGACATCACCTGACAGGTGACTAAGGATGATGCAGACTGGAAAGTTGGACTTCTGATGGAGCAATAGCCTGACATCAAATCATTTACCCTCCTATTCCACAGTAGATCAGGTTGGGCTTTACAAAACACTGAATGAAGCATTATAGAAAAAATGAAGCATCACAGTACACTATCCAGATGAAGGTTGACCCACATGACATGATTCAAAACATCACTGGAAATGCTGCTGGATATCTAGCTGTATTTATTGGTATTAGCAGGCCATAACACCTTGTCCATAAATGTCCTCAGACCAAGCTGATGATGCCACTGGACTGATTAGCACATCCATGACTTCATTCCTAGTGTCCTGCCAGCTCAGCTGCTGAGAAGCTCTATAATTGAGTACTTCATCACATCATAAGCATACTCGTCTCCCATGTTTCATGGAACTTTGGGGCACATCTAATGAGGTTCAAATGGAGGAAATTAATAATTTTTTTTTTTTTAAATAAATAGTTAAATAAATACATACATACATTGTTATACAATGACTCTGGAGAACATACAGACACCTAATCAAAAAAAGAGACTCAACAAAAAAAGTCTTTCAGGAGAAATCCATTCCACATTTATAATCTTTACATTTATTGCTTGTGCACACACAGATAGCACTTTATTAGGTAGACCTGTACACCAGCTTGTTAATGCAAATATTTAGTCAGCCAATCATGTGGCAGCAACTAAATGCATGAAAGCACGCAGACGTGGTTCAGCTGTTTTTCAGACCAAATGTCAGAATGGGGAAGAGATGCGATCCGGGGTGACATGGCTCAGGCAGTAAGAGCAGTCGTCTGGCAGTCGGAGGGTTGCTGGTTCGATCCCCCGCCCGGGCTGTGTCGAAGTGTCCCTGAGCAAGACACCTAACCCCCAAATGCTCCTGACGAGCTGGTCGCCGCCTTGCATGGCAGCCAATTGCCGTTGGTGTGTGAGTGTGTGTATGAATGGGTGAATGAGAAGCAACAATTGTACAGTGCTTTGGATAAAGGCGCTATATAAATGCCAACCGTTTACCATTTAAGTCATTTTGACTGTGGAATGATTGTTGGCGCCAGACAGGGCAGTTTGAGTATCTCTAGTTTGCAGAGAATGGTGCAAAACCAAAAACAAGAAACATCCAGTGAGCAGCAGTTCTGTGCGCAAAAACACATTGTTAATGAGAGAGGTCAGAGGAGAAGGGCCAGACTGGTCAAAGCTTACAGTAACGTGACAGGAAGGCCAATAACCACTCATTACAACAGTGGTATGCAGAAGAGCAACTCTGAACACACAATGCGTCAAACCTCTTTACATGGATAGGCTACAGCAGCAGAAGACCAACAAGTAAAAAATTAAAAAATACCTAATAAAGTGCTCAGTGGGTGTATATGTATAAGCTTTACTGGAGGGGTCAAATAAAGTGTAGCGCAGCAGAAATGGCAGCAATATACTCTATCTGTACCTTTTGAGTGGATCTTTTTTGTCCCCTGGGTAAATGCACAACGCATGAACTTTGAATGCAGTAAATCCTACACTGCTTTGCTGGTATACAGGACCTGCCACTGGTTGAAGATATACGCCTGTCTGCAACTCACTTTCTCAATGGTGCAGTCCCCTGGTAGACATTCAAAGTGGCATGAGCAGACAAAGCCTCTTTACTCTTGAGGAAAGAAATGAGAGAGGTCAGCAGGTCAGGGTATTACTATTCTTTTGCTTCCACCCGGTAGGAGTACACAGAATATATCACGTCCCTGTTGGTGAATGACAGAGGAAAGATAAAGCTAAGAACAGCAGGTGAGGCATAGTTCAGAGGCAAAGGTTCAAATTGCTCCACCCTCCACCTCTAAAGACCGATTCTACAGGAAATAACACTGATAGATATTCAGACACAGGAATTGACACGGTCAATTAAACATCTCAAAGAACAAAATATCAACATTTCAAAAAGAAAGGATTGATCAGGACAGGCAGCCTTGCCTTGGAATTACTGACAGGAACTTACGACCATAACATATATAAACAGTGGCTCTGTATGGATAGGAAAAGTTAGGACAATTTGAAGGACCGTCACTGACAGGGGCCTTCAAAAAATTTGTCCTGGGATTTGGTGGCCAAGGGTGATGGGGCCTAATGTGAGATCTTTTCATTGGCCCCCAAATTCCTGCGGGTGCCCCTGACTAAAAGTACCATAAGACGAGCATGGCTGGCCACACCACTGTCTACCACTGGTGGCTCACAGTAGCATATCTCTGTTTAACACCATTATTGTTCACTTGACAAAGTGATGTATCACCTGAAACAAAACTCCATTCACTGATAAGAACAGGGATTGGGACAAAGCAGTCTCTAAAAAGACAAAGGGGTCCACTCAATCTATCTGAAGATCACAAAGCCATAGGGCTACCAAAACAAATCTGTCAAATTTTTTTTTGAGATTTTATTTTTTCAAGCAGAAAAAAAAGGAAATTAGTGTATATGTTTTATAAGCTAAAGTACCACAAATATTAAAATCTTCAAAAATGCCAAGGAGCTTCTTGTCCAGGGATAGAGGAAGTGATCTGGCTGTTGGTCTTCATAAAGGCAATATATCAAACAGACAGCACTATCTGCTGTTACACTTGAGATTTGTTCAAAATGAGTAATTATAATTAATCACTTAAAGTGATATGTTGCGTGCAGCATCATTTATCATAGTTACATAATTTAAATTCTGTCATTAACATAGGGCAATCAGCCTTTTTAAATGCACTCTGCTGTCATCAGCATATTTTGTCTAGTGTCTTTCCACTAGAGGCTAACTTGCCACAAAGCTATCTCCCTCAGCTGTAACTGCATTCCCCTTTGTAAGAATTTCCATTTCACGTCAACAAGGTAAAATCCACACTGTATTTGGCAGATTAACCTGAGCCATTATGCTACCAAACAGCATTGAGGTTATTCTGTGTGTAATCATCTGTGCCCTATGAAAGGATCAAACTTACTCCATTGCTGTCATGTGTTTCTGATATAACTGATTTAACTATGTGCAACAATATCAGAATATTATGTAATGCTACTTCCTTAAATAAACTAAGTATCTGTGTCGCATACAGTAAAACTGAATGTCTAAAAAGAAGCATACGAATCGATTGATATGGCTATATTTTCTTAGCATTCCATTGATGTGTGCATCATTGGCCAATGTTCAAGGAAATCTGAGAGCTAATGACAAAATGTATGTTTATGCAACACGGAATAACCTTCTGTATTTGCTCAGTATTATTTAAAAACTGCAACCAATTCCAGAAAATGTATTCATCATATCCAGTATGGAAATATTTTCATATTCAAGTGCCTATTTTAAAGCAAATATTGGAGGTGAGTCAATTCTTGAGTACTACTAATCATAACTGTATTAGCTGTAGTTTACTGTATATGTGCTGATGGGCTTTATTGTGTAATATATTTATTGCTATTTTAACAGAACATGATGTATGTCTGTGTTTGTGTGCGTGTCTGTGTGTGTGTGCGTGCATTTTTTTGTTTACTTTGTTAGGTGGCCCAATCCATAATTATTTTTATATACTGTATATACGACATAGACATCTCATCAGCATTCACAGCTATATAATGTCAGCAGTCCATGCCATGAGATAAATATTATTGCTTGTAGATAAATTTGAAAATGGCAGATGAACTGAACTGATATTTCCTTCTGCCTGGTGCATTTAAATAAGGCCCAATAAAAACAACTGATTTGAGGAAATGTGAGGAATTATATTAGCTGTCAAAGCTAGCAGAGGCAGGTCATAAAAGATTAATCCACCACACACACACACACACACACACACATGCATGCACATATACACACACACCCACACACCAAAAATATTTTCTTGCTTATGCATAATAGAAAATTTAGCACCACACCCCTTCTGCTTCCTTAGAACTCTACTCTATCATCTAATTATGTTGTATGTGTTTACAGATTATGAAATAGTAGATTATATAAAACAATATACAGTATATAATATACAATAAATATGTATACAATACTTGAAACATAATTCATGTAAAAAGGGAAAAGGCAGCATGTCATACTATCAAAGTTGCCTTTGATAGTAGAGACAGTATTCATGTTTTGTTTAGTTTTTTCAAATGAGGTGCAAGTGTCTGTCTTCAAGGAAACCCAGTCTTAAGGTCACACCCTGTGAACTGCATTTCACCCTTTCAGTTGTATAGCCGGAAACCAGACCTGCCATTATACAAATGTATACAATTATCACCACTTCAGGAAACACTGTCTTGGGCCATTTTGAATTATCATACTCAAGTCAACGTTTCATGTTCAGCTTGCTGGCATGGTCTGATTGGCTCCCTTTCATTCCCATTCATGTTAGCTGGCTAACAGGGTTGTAATTAGGCTAAAAGTTTCCTCAAACATTTTCTGAACTAAACCTCAAGAAGGGAAAGAGGTGACCAACGTTGTGACATGGATAACAGTTTCAGCCCACTCATTGGCCTTAGCTTTTGATGGGCAATTCCTACCGTAAGATAACAAGAACCAAACCAATTTCATTCAGCTAGCATTTTACATTCAGAGGGTAAGAGGAATGATTTGATCTTGTTATGAGTGACTTGAAAGTAAGTTGTGATATATCTTTATGGTTTAATGACTTGAAAAGGACCAGTACCCTTAAAGGAAATATCTTATATCACTGTAGACAACCCTCACACATGCAGTATTCCACTCAGTGTGACTTGTCTCTGAAATACATTTCTAAACCCACTGCTTATATGTGATTTCAATAAATGTAACTTACATTATATAATTCCCTGCAGTAAAATCCAGCTATGCCTGCTTGAATTGAGCTGGTCAAGATGATTATAAGCTAGTCTAGACGGGTATGAGCTGGTCAACCAGCATGACCAAGCTGGTCATGAACCTGGTCTAGCTGGGTCAACCAGCTCATTCTGGTAGCTTGTCTGTCAAAACATAGCTTGAGCTGGTCAAACCATGTCAAGCTGGGAGCTGGTCCGAACCGGCCAACCAGCTAAGTCATGTCGAGCTGGGAGCTGGTCTGAACTACACTGTGAAGATATTTTGGTTGCAAGAGGATATCCACAGGTCCACAGGCAGCATTATCCTTTGTTAGTCTGTCACTCCTGTTACAATAAGAGTGTCTGATAAGTCTTTACATGTGTGCAGTCTTTCAAAGACATCTTCCAAAGGGTTCCAGTGACACTATTTGCAACTAGTAGCTGATAAAAGCCCTTAGTATGGACAAAAAACTACAAACAGAAAATTAAAGGTATTTTTTCAAATGTGCACTTGCCTAAAGTGTCCATATACAGGTGTGATTTTCCGCTAACAGAATACAAACTACACACAAACATACAAATGCAGATAGAGTTTTGAAGCATTTGTGTTAACGCTTCAACACGGCTTTGTTCATCCGTGTGTTGCGAACATTCCTGGTCATAATTAGATGACAAATTCACACTGTGTTAAAGTGTCTATTCTGAGTGATTGCTCCATGATTAGTCATCCCGCTTGTTACCTGGAGGCTACATCCTGCAGTGAGAACACACAATTACAATGTTAAAGGAGCCCTGGAAAAACACATTGCCCTGAATATGAATCACCAGCAATTCAACAGTTTTTTTTTCTTCTTCTTCTCCTTGCTTAAATTAGAATACCCAGGTAAACAATTCCTTAAAATCCTGAATAGGCATTTTAGTTTTGAAAAATATACATATTTAGATTTGAAATTGTGAGCCCAAATCCTCAAGCTTCAAGTTTTCATTCCTGGATTTGCTTTAGAAATAGAAAACAACAAATCGAGAATTTAAAGATGGCACAGAGAGACATAGTTTGTCTCAGATCTTAAATAGAAAACATAGGAGGGATGAAAGTTATAATTACATGGAAAGGTTCATCCTGCACCTGTGCAGACAAGATCAACAAAGATGACCTTGTAGATTGCACGAGGAGGCTGATGTCAAAGGCCAAGCCATCCATCCTTTTGATTGATTCTGTGGTGAACCATACATTTTTCTTGATAATGAGGTATTTGTTTGGAGAAGAAAAACCACTTATCCAGCTAAAAAGCAATAATATCAAAACTCTGGAGAAATTCAGCATTGCCATGTGACCACTGCGTTTTACTGGTGTACAACAGTATATAAAGGCAATAGTCTTGCACACATACAGTAGTTGAAACCCTGTAGGTCATTCAGAGCTTAGGTAACTAAGCATGCCTGTGGGAAGACTGATACTAATCCTCTCGATATTGCCCATGTTAGAGACCTAGAGATTTGCTATGAACCTGACCAAGTGACATCAGGCTGTGGTTTGCGTTCATTCCATGAATTACAATAACCTGACGCTGTCACCTCAAAGTAAGGAGGTACCATGTTCCTATCCTGCCCTGCCCCACGCAAGGGATGCTGGGATAGGCTCTAGCCCTCCTGCAGCCCTAACCAGGAGCAAGTAGAATAGAATATTGATGGACGGGTGGATGGATGGAATGTTACCGTTCCTTATTTATTTTTACCCCACAAACATATGTTGGCCCAGTGCAAATTTTTATTTTCATGAATTAGACATTTTGGTTTTGCATTTGAATGGAGAAATAAAATGTAGCTCAAAAAACTGTAAAAATATTACTCATTTTATTGGTCTTGTTAGTTGAACAGCACAATGTGAAGTAATGTGAAGTAATACAACGTATTTATGGTGCCGACATAAAAGGGCTGTCATCAGAGTTTAGAATTCATAATCCAGGAACATAAATTAAGCCAATTTAAAAAGTGCATTTTAGTCAGTTGCTTACAGTTGCTTGTTATTGGAGTCCTACTTTTTTTGGACAATGTAGGCCTTTATCTAAGATAATTACAATATACTTTGTCCTTCATCTTATTATTTATTTTTTGATATTTTGAAACACTTGAGATGAATAAAATAATAATACAATACATATCACAGCTTGATTGAGCGGAGTCTAACCATCTTGTTCCATGTTAAAACCGGCCACATTAAAGTGTACCAGGCATGTATGGTGCCCGGTGTTCATTTGCGGTTTAGTCACATTTTTGGAGGTATTACTGAGCAACCGCATTAGAGGTGAATCCCTCATTCCGCCCCAACATACCAGCTGTTAGTACAGTGCAACAGGAAAGTGCTTGTGAACTTGAGAATATTTTTCTGAGTACGTTTACAGTCCTTGTCTGAAAGCTAGCTCGAAAACTAAGCAAGCACACAAAAAAGCTATCCTGCTAAGGTTAATTGCCATTGCTTCATGTATCCGATTGATGGGTTTTTGCCTGTATTGATCGCTGCTACCATACTCGAAATATCATTTGTTTTCCATATAAACTAGCAGTGAATGACCGTGATTCACGTAATTAGCTTTTGATGTTCGAATGTGTGCAGTTGCAGGGCAATAATACAGTTCTCATGATGAATGTGTTTTTAATCTGCATGTTCAAGGAAGGGGTTTATGTTAGCCAAGTTGATTATTATGTGTTCTTTATGTAGTACTTAAGGCATTTGAAAAAATAATGCCCAACAGATATCGATGTCAGTATTACACAATGGCTTATAAAAATCATTGCAGTAATTTAAGGAATGGGTTTGACAATGGCCCCTTAAGCGGACCAGTGCTCACTTTATGAGGCTGTATTCATTAGACAATAATCCACGATGAAACCAGAATTTCCTAACATTGCTTTTATAAACTGTGGTTGGAAATGGACTTGCACATCGATTCGTTTTTTCTGTTGGTGCTGCAGCTTTTCATATTACTGACTTTATTGACACAAGTGTACCAGCAAACATCTGTCTTCTGTCCACAAGCCAGCAAATAACTGTTCAGAAGCACAATCTGATTATTTTACCCAGAAGCCTTAAGTTGTATTCAATGGGTATTTAGCATGACAAAATACACACATTTCCAAAGGGTTTAACAATAGATGGCCTATGTATATTAAGGTTAAAATGATAGAATGATATTCCTGGCTAAAGGTAGTCATCTCCAGTGAGTGACATTAGCTCGCATATATAGTTTTACACCCTCTTTAGCTGCAGCATTGTATTTTTAGCTAGATAGCTTACATTCCATTATCATTGATTGCATATTTAAAATTCCTATTTCTTCTTCGCTGTGTGCTTGGAAACACGATGACTACTGGGAACGGAAACTGTATCCTCAAAGTACATCAAGAGAACTTCTGGTGAATTCGATGTATGCTCAAAGAGCTTAGGAGACAGAGGGCAAGGTACAGCAAAAATGAATGGGATGCAATATCATTACATTACATTACAAGGCATTTAGCAGACGCTCTTATCCAGAGTGACGTACAACGAAGTGCAGAGTCATCAAAGTCGAGTTTTCATGACATTGCTGAACCTCTAAACCGTTTAATCAGATGCAGCACACAACTTCATTATTCGATCGTTTCACCATTCAAGATTATTTTCATAGGCTACATTCATATCAAATATACAGTATCACATATCATATGAAGGACAACAGAGTTTTGCAGCAAAAGTTTAGTCATGCTAATACATACCAGCAATCGAATTAGTAACATTAGCTATGACTTGATACAGTGTATTTAGAGCATTTATCTACCCTTGTCTGTAGAATAGGAATCAACAGTGAACTACTTGGCTAGCTTGCTCAGTATTTGATATTCAATATAAATGTTCTTCATCATACAATTCAGCTTTTGCGATGACAAGTTGATATTCCATCAACGGTAGCCAGCATATGAATGTAGAACGGTGATCGTTCTGATAGCCTAGCAAAATTTGCCAACATAACAGCCACTGATAGACCTCGTACAAGTGATACAAAGCATCGGAGTCATGTATCATCTTCAGTACTGTAGGAATTAATGCTTAGCTAGCTCAGTGTTTCTGTAACTATGACATTCAATATACAGTGATTCAGAAAGAATTCAGACCCATTCATTTTTGCACACCTTATTGTTTATTGTTGTATATTTAAATTTAAATTGATAAATTTAAATTGTTGCCCATTAACCTACACTCAATATCCCATTATGTCAAAGTGAAAACATGTTTTTAGACTTATTTATTATTTATTTTATTGTTTGTTTGGCTAGGTAAGCAGTTTCTTACGTTTACATGTTGTGGCATTACTAATAAAAAACAATAATAAATCTGATGATTAAATAGGCCCTGGTCCTTATCTTTGTTGTACAGGTAACAGTTGAAATTGTACCTCCCTCTAAGGTCTTTCAGCGCACTTATTCCTGGTTATGGGTATGCACTTATACACCAACACAAAAAAGGACTTAATTTGGGAGAAATGTGGAAGGTTTTAGACTGGCCAAGTCGATCACCAGACCTTAACCCAATTGAGCTTGCATTTCACCTCCAAAAGAGGATATTGAAGGGAAAACCCCACGAAACAAGCAACAACTGAGTAACCTCTGCTTCCTCCCCTTTAAAGTCTGACAATGTACTGTTGCCTGCAGTCAAACAGGAAATGGGGAGTCGGCCACTGGGGTCAAGGGTGTGAGGTATGATCTTGTCATGACTAATCATCTTAGGTAGAAAACCAGTAATCAGATGAAGACTGAGTAATTTCCTGCTTAGCTTTACGTTCACTACTTATTCTTATTTATGACAGTTTTTTTTTCTCTCTGAGTGTCAGGAAACTTGCAGCACCATACATATAGACACATTCACTTGTTGAACTTCCTTTCAAGTAGGAAGTGATGATCATTAAGTTAAAGTTGATATTTTATTTTTGGTTCATATTGTTTTCATTCAATGAAATATTCCTGTGAACTCCTTGTACTCATGAATTCATGTACTGTGACACAGGATATGAGCAAAATGTTACTGACTGCATATACACATGGACACAATCAAATCTTTTTCTCCTTGAGGAAGTGTCAATACTTCCCTAAACATTACAGTAGTTATACTGATACATCCCTCATGGAAGGCATATGCTGCACTCTATAGTACTCTGATAAGTAGTGTACAGCATTATTTACTTACTTATTTATTTACTTTGGATTTAGTCTTTTTTTTGTGAACCAAATAAATGACTGTTCTGGTGATATTGCTCAATGTGTTCAATTTGCCTTGAAACATGACAGAATCCATATCCAGTCGAAGTTTGACCAGAATTGCTAACACCTTGAAAAGGGGTGTTTTCAACCTGCCATGTTCTACGTAGTATTTCTCATTAAACCTGCAAGTCAAAATGCAGTTAGAAACAATATACCTTCAAGTGAAGGCGTTATTAAACAACAACTTAGACGTAACATATCATTCAGTAGCATGAAGACAGCGTGAAGCAAAATGCTTTGGCATGAACCTCTGGAGGAGTGGGACAGGCATTGTGGTTGGATTTATAATCAGCGAGGCCTAGTCTGACATGCTCTCTGCCTCCGGGGCCTGTGAGTAGAGATGGGCCTGAACTTGTCCTCCGCCGGGAAGCAAATCAAATCCGGGAGCCTTTTTGTCAGCTGTCACGGGTGGCAGACGGATATTTCTGTGGGGCTGAAGGCAGGAAATTGGCCTATTAAATTACAACTTTTTTCACAGCCCCTCCTTGTCATTCTGCCCTGCTCTTCCACAGCTGTTCTTTCAAAGTTAGTCAGCAGGGCCCTTTATCTTTGCGCTTTAAAACGCCTTTGAATCTGCTCACTCAGTCACACCTGTGGATTATTCAGCATACCGCCTTGTGAGACAGCAAAGCCACGGGGAACAACTGCTTCCATTTCAGCCACTCCTCCATTTTAAGGAGGCCCTGGATGATTGCGACTAATGCCCAATGTCTCTGGAGCACCTCCAAAAATAAGAATGGTGGCCACAACAGAAATTGGATGTAAAATTATTCACACTCATTCAAAGGACAGACAGCAAGCTGTTCCCCCTACCCATTTACCAGGGTAAATTGTGAATAGAGAAGAAGTTATCAGGATAAAAAAAAAAAAAACTAATTTGTATCATTGGAATGGTTCAGGAAACATACTTCATGGTGGCATGCCAGCATTCGATAAAAATAACCTGCCAAAACATTAACATTGATTTAGCTAAAATGATTTAGCTACAAACCATATGCTTACATTTTTCCATCTCAGAATTTTGAAGATCTACATTAAATACAATTAACAATATTTAAAAAAATATTTGTATTTTATAATTTTTTTAAGTTTTTGTTATTTCACGTTATATTAAGTTTTAACTGGAACTTGATAACAAAGCCTATTTCTAATGGCAAGGAAAGTACAAATCTGTCTGTAACAAATCTTGTCAGCCCATTTCACATATACCAAACAGATGGTCAGATTGCTCCAGTACTTCCTGCTTTGTTTCTACGCCATTAGAGTGGTGACAATAGTGCATCCTTATGTTTGTGGTTTGATTGACATTCGAGGAGACGTTTTTTTCCCCTCCACTTGCAATCTTCTCATGTGAACTTCCGTTATACTTGACATGCATCAGCTAACATCAACAAACATAACATTTAGAAAGGGCCACATGAGACAGCAGTTCTATCAGAGCTGAAGGAACAGCTGCCTTCAGTCTTCTCATTCTCTGCTTCCCTTCCTGTTCCATCCACTATCGCGCATCTCTGCTTTAACGCGGCTCGAGCGTTTTATGTTACAGTGCCGCTAAAGAGATATATCTCATTGTACACATTCCATTTCCTGTCCTGTGATGCATCAGTATCCAATAAGTTATTCTGGAAGCAGGGGAAATTGTGGAAGCTACTTTGCAAAACCTATGCATGAATGAGTGTCGATAAAGTACCATGTATAGTTTGCAAGTTGCACCTCACAGGCTCCACTTCTCATATGAAGATGGCTGTTAGGATATGCAAAAACCGAATACCTATAAAGCGTCAGGCCATGAGTGTCTATTATGTAATTATTTAATATAACATTTCTTAATGCGTATATGTATTTTGCAGACACAAGACCATTGATGGTGCTGAGAACAATCTTAGCTGGGTAATAAGCACCTGGGATTCAATGTGTGACTAATTATGAAAGCTTTACATTCCTGGTGTAGAAAGAAATTCTATTTAAATTATGATTGGAGATAATAACTAAGAAGCCAACTTTGATCATTTGATTATGCTATATCATCGTATTATACAGGTATATTTGGAAATTACTCGAAGATTTATATGCACTCTCCCTGTATAGTTTCTGGCCTAAATACACTGATGCAATTTAATCTACCTCTACAAATAACATTGGGCTGGACTCTTAGAAGGGCATCCAGGGGAAAATGGCTTTAGAGGTTGTTATCATGGCAACAGTACCTTCATAAGCTGAAATATGAGCAACCAGCACAGGCTTGAGGAAGTGTCACAACTTTATGTCAGGAATGAACTATGATGATCATTCCAGACGGGAATGGCCAACAGTGAAGGGCAACCAGTCATTGAGAGCTAAAACCATCCAGTTATATTGACTTCAGGCTGCATTATTTCTGTAACTGGTTTCCTTGAAGTTATTTTTTATTTTTGTTTTTAAATCATCTAAAAAATCTTATTGCACATTGCATGGGTGTGCCAAATGAATACGGTGTCTGTGTATATATTCCATATCCATAGAAAAAAGCATGCTTAAATCAAATCATTAGAGGCTAATTATTTATAGGATATTATAGACAGGAGTTGGGTGAACAAAGTTGGTCAATTGTGCTATTTTCTTCTGATGGAACTAAACTCTAGTGAGCCTGTAATGCAGGCTGACAGATGCAGCCAAATCACATTTTGCCAGCACATAGCCGGCTCATCTTAAACAGCCTGAGCTAGAAGTTAATTATCCATATAATGAATTTCCAACTTCAGTGTGACTGTCTAGGGGGATTTGATAGGATAAGCTTCAAAAGAGGCAGGGATAGTGCATGCTGCATTGACAGCCTCCTGCTTTCATTCCTAAACTGCCCGTTAATTTAAAATATTTCAGGAGATAAACAGTAATGTAACAAAAACACATATTACTGGTAATGCTTTTTTTCCAAAAAAAGTTATTTGAACAGCCTAGCCGGAGATTCATTGCATACATTAGTTTTCAAAGCACTTGCGACCTGCATATCAGCGCAGTGCGGTCGCAGGTTGTGAATGAAGTCAAAATTAGCCACCCCCTGAAATGACACGCGGGTTCTGTGTGAGATTTTGCACTTGACGTGTCTCAGGTCAGAGAGTACAAACTGAACAGAGATTCGAGAAGGAGAAGCCATGACAGCCGCTTTAATTTTCTAATGCAGTGACCCATTCCAACACAGTGTAAGAGAGGGTCCCACAGTGGCAATTAAAATAAATCGCTCCCGAGCCCAATGGAACGGCATACGTATCCACGCCTCATCAGCGACCGGCTCTCCGTTCATGATTTATCCTAAAGAGAAAAAAGCGCTGCTTCTCTGTCCCTTTACACATTCGCGGACAGTATTTCGCCTCTGAAATATCGCCTCCTTATGCACTGCCGGTCATAAAATGCGGCATACATTATATATAATGTTCTTCATGCTTTAATAAAATTTGCAAACCTTATCCAATAAAGGTTTTAATTAAGTGCGCTTAATGTATAGCTTGCATTTCAAACGGAGGAGCGGTATGACTTCGTAGACTGGCGATCAAGCAAGCCACTGCGGTGCTCAATCAGGGACGTGACAGGGAAGGTTGCTGAACATTTCAGTAGCTGCACGTCTCCATCTAAGCTACGTAAACGTGCCATTGCTTACTGTACAGTCGATGAGAATGATTTATTTAATTCAAATGTCATTAATTTCTCTTTTAGTCTTCAACTTTAGCTGGTTTTGGCATTCAAACATTATATTTTTGTCCCGCCAGTGAATTATGTGTTGTGGTATAAGATTTCACACAATTGCTACAGTTTTTTGCTCAGAACCTCAATTTGCACTCTCGGAGCATGTATTGCTGCCTGTCCTTGACCATTGGAGATCTTTATGATATTATGCGCATATTATTATTTCCTATTTCTGCTGAAATGTTTTTCCTCTCTGAATGCACAGACGACTTTATCAATCCAAAGAGAAAAAAAGCACATGACGAAAAAGCATTTAAAAGAGATTTGTATGACTTTAAATACCACATACAAATATCAGAATATGTCATTCAGGCATGAAAAAAGCCATTGGAGAATGAGCATTTGAAACATTAAAAAAAGGCATTCAAAATGAATATGAAGACCGTGTTGATAGCGTAGCATATCCAACTTCCCAGCCTTGCGAACCCCCCTGAACCTCGCTGTATTACCAGTGATACCAGTACATCGATTTAGAAGAGTTTTGCCAACCTCAAACTCCTAGTGTTCCATTCATCAAAAAAGGGATGGAATTCGTGGCGGTGGAACACACTTCTGGCACATTCGCTATACAGCACCGCACTGCGTCGACTTGCATGAGAGCCTCGGTAAGATGGAGAATTGTGTTGTATTCTAAGAGGAAATGGACCAACAGATGAAGTAAATGATCCCATAATGTAGTGGGTAATGAGGCACCTTCACGCTGGAGTGTTCCTGGGCGTGAGCGCATGGAGCAGCGGTGACCTCCTCAGTCCTTCTCATTAGCAGTGTCTCTTTCGGAAGGAGCTTGGAAACGGTTATGATGTCATTCACACACTAGGTGTTCGGCGGGTAATTGCTTGGTGAAGCGGTAAGTATGACTAATCCTCTGAGCCCTGAGCAGAGTGAGCTCACCACACAACCGACGGCTCCCTTATGATGGAGTAATATATGGCAATATATGGTAACTAATGGAATCGGATTCGAGATGCTGTGTGCGCCTTGGGGGAAGCATTTTTTGCAACAACCTGTTTGACATGGGTGGCTTCAATATTTTCAAACAAATATTCTGCTTTCTTCCAAGTCAGATATGGTTCATTTGCTGTGTCCACAAACTTCAATTTCAGTCTCAATAATTGTCATCTTGCTCTGACTTTTATGACAACAATAGCTAACAGATGCTTGATGCGAATGCCCCAAAGTCGTCGACAAACTCAGAAACAAAACCCCCCAAAAAAACCTTCCCACAGGAATTACAGCATTAAATGCATTCAGTTGGAATAGAAACCCCTTCGCTGTTGTAATGCTGAACTTGCATTTCTCTCCTAGGCAGTGCTCCAGCTGGGGGTCACATGATCGCGTGGAGATATACCATTTCAGAGAGCGGGGAGGTGGAACGTAGAGGATGTTAATGTCTACGATCCTTTAACGTTGACAGGTTGAGCACCCGCTAACTGCGTGGCTGAGGTTTCAGAGATGACCCTGCTCAGGTTCTGTAACAGACACGGGACAGACCACAGAGGTCTCGGGACAGATCTATCTTGGGTAAAACAGATCATCTTGGCACATCCACCTTACACATTCGCCGTGATTAATATCCATACTCTGCTTTTCTAACAGATATAATATTCCACATCAGACAATCCGTAGATCACACCTGTCCACGTTGACTATGGATTCTTTTATATATAGTATAATCGGTTGCTCATCTGACAGCTGAAAAGGCAGAATTAAAGATTTGAACCACTTTAATAGTGTATAAAGGGCATATGCGGTGGTTTCCCAGTAATAGAGAATCAGCACATTACCATACACATTTGATTTAAAAAAATGATGATGAAGCTAAAATGAGTGAGACTGCAGTATAGTCTCTGTGAGTCATGGCTCTTGATGACTTTTGGAAGCATCACTAGTCCAGATTGACCAACAATTTGTTCTCCTAATTTTGTATTTTATGTTAATATGTAGAACTGGACAGTTGGTGATAACACATTTCATTTGCCAGTTGTCTGCAATGTCCTATTTAAATCTTCCTTATGTTTTGTTTTTGTGTGTTAATGTCTATTTGTTACCAGCTGAGTAGATAATAGCGTGTTTTTCGAACAGAAAACATATTTTCCCCTTCTTTGCAAAGCGATTCTTCACCATTCCGCCGCCATTTGCAGACTGATGCATTGCCTCTGTCGAAAGCCACGTAACTAGATTACCATCCCATGAAGAGGGTGGCTTTGTTCATTTTATTAAAGTCAGTATTTATTTCCATTATTTTGAGCTCGTCTTCATTATTGTGTTTTATGTTTCCCGGACCGGGTGAAGTTCACCCGGGCTGACAATCTCGTTAGAGCGGCTCCTGATATATTCAGAGGCCTAGGAGGCGGTGAATCGCAAAGTGCATTAAAAAACATGACTGCGCTGCTGCTCTCTGTCCCTACCGGAGCTCCTTGTTTTAATCTACCTCTTTGGACTCTTCTCTGAGACGGCCTTGAGAACCCGTGCCCTCGCCCGCCAACACGAACGCCATTACAGGTGAGCGCTTTAGCCGCCATTGCTGCGGATGTGAAATCAGCGCGTGGAGGCTGAAGGAGGAAAAAACCTGAAAGCAGCACGTCTGCACCGTGGTTAAAAGCTGGCAAACGTCTGGACGGGCTTTCATTGCAGTACATCTTCATTCATATCCGTCTGCGGCCAGTGAGAGAGCTGTAAGTAATGCTGTGGAGGTAGGGCTGTGGTGGGTGCCTAACTGAAGACTTCGACGTTGGTTTGTGCTTTATGGACATTCATTTGTCGTTTCAGCATGCAGCTTGAACAGTGCAGTATCTGTATTTATTATTTATAATAATAATAATAATAATAATAATAATAATAATAATAATAATAATAATAATAATAATAATAATAATAATAATAATAGGCGGCACGGACGGTCCAGTGGGTAGCACTGCCGCCTCACAGCAAGGAGGTCCTGGGTTTGAATCCCTGTCGGCCGGGGCCTCTCTGTATGGAGTTTGCATGTTCTCCCCGTGTCTGCGTGGGTTTCCTCCGGGTACTTCAGTTTCCTCCCACAGTCCAAAGACATGCAGGTTAGGCTGATTGGAGTCTAAATTGCCCGTAGGTATGAGTGTGTGAGTGAATGGTGTGTGTGCCCTGCGATGGACTGGCGACCTGTCCAGGGTGTATTCCTGCCTTTCGCCCAATGTTCAGGATAAGCAGGTTAAGATAATGGATGGATGGATGGATAATAATAATAATAATAATAGCGTAGTGGTTTAGGAACATGACTGGGACCCGCAAGATCATTGGTTTGATCCCCGGTGTAGCCACAATAAGATCCGCACAGCCGTTGGGCCCTTGAGCAAGGCCCTTAAACCTGCATTGCTCCAGGGGAGGATTGTCTCCTGCTTAGTTTAATCAACTGTGCGTGGCTCTGGATAAGAGCGTCCGCCAAATGCCATTAATGTAAATATGTATGTTTCTATGTATTCTATTTGGATAGTTAAGTTTGGTCACTTTTGCTTTCTTGTTTGTTTGTTTATTTGTTGTTTTAAAAAAATAAATAATAATTGGCCCTGGTCCTTATCTTTGTTGTACGGGTAGCAATTGAAATTGTACTTCCCTCTAGGGTCTTTCAGTGCACTTATCCCTGGTTATGGGTATGCACTTTGTTGTACGTCGCTCTGGATAAGAGCATCTGCCAAATGCCAATAATGTAATGTAATGTATGTTCTTTTTTAAATCAGTCATTTTACCACTATCATTCAACTAGATAGATTGGCACACATGGTCTTTTGTGGTGGGAGGTTTGCATTGGATAGTCTGGCGCAATACCCTCGTAAAACAAAGTGCCAGGCGGACTGTGATATTGGATGGGGTGATAAGGGAGGTGAATCATGTGCACTCCCCACTCTCCTCTCCTCACTGGTGCTGTGTGCGTATCTCTCCTTAATGAAAAGATTAGTCATTCCAGGCATATAAAAGCAATTACAGCCAATTATTACGCATATCATCCAGACTTTTCCTCAATTATACATCTGTTCCCTCAGACAGATTAATAATGCATTATCAAACAGTTCAGGATGGGGAGGCTTTTTTCCACCACGTCTTATCTCTGCTCCAAACATACTCTGTTTATTAGAATTTTACCTTACTTGAACAGACATATTTTGAAATCCTATTACAATGACAAAAGAAGAAAGAGAAATTGGACCGTTTGACAATGAGGGAACACTGTGAATCTATGAAAGCTTTGAATTACACCCCACCCCCCAAGAAATGAGTAATAATAAAATGGCAATGTAAACAAGGTGAGTACATAAGCAGTAAACGATCATACCGAAAGAAGCCTTCCCCTGCTCCCTTTGCCCTCTCTATAATTCACACCCTCCCTATAATGTCATTCATACAGTATGCCCACTTTTATGCATAAAATAAACTGCGTAATAGTACTATCATCGCAATCCACTGCTGAGTGCTCGCCAGAACCCTTTTAGGTCTAGATGTGAATCCTATAAGAAATTACCCTTGCACCAGCTAATGGCAATTTGTATAATCTTGTTTGCTCGTGTCCCCTTGATGTTAATGTTATGAGTGAGTGATGACAGTACTACGCCCATACAGTAACTGACACTATGTAACAAGCATTCGTTCACTCGCACGGATAGGTCTGATTAATTACAAAATATGATCCATTTTCAATTATGCCTTAAGAATTTACAGTAGATCTGGTTATTGATTGTTTCGCAGGATTCATTGCAGCATGAGAAAACCTTACTCACAACATTTAATTAGTCAAACAAGCCAGATATACTCAGATATACATATTGTGTCTGGTGTCTTGATCTAATAGTTATCAAATCAAATTAGCCATCCCGTTATTATCGATACAAATCATAATGGCCTATCACATCACCGGTATTACCCTGTTGACAAATGGGTACCACATACCTTTCATCCGCCTCAAAGCCATGTCGTATTAACATGAAATGTTAACATTGTTGTTGCTGACATTGATGTCTCTATACATTCAGGGATTACTTTATTAGGTATTTATTAGGCTTCTGTTTTTACTTATGGGTCTTCTGCTGCTGTAGCCCATCCACTTCCGGTTCGACATCTTCTGTGTTCAGAGACGTTCTTCTGCATACCACTGTTATAACGTGTGGTTATTTGAATTGCTGTCTCCTTCCAGTCAGCTTGAACCAGTCTGGCCATTCTTCTTTGACCTCTCTCATTAACAAGGCATGTTTGCCAACAAAACTGTCACTCACTGGATGTTTTTGGTTCTTTTCATTTATTTATTTCACGAAACTGTTGTGCATGAACCTGCCCAGTGATCAGCAGTGTCTGATATTCTCAAACCATCCCTTCTGGCACTAAAAATCAATGAATGGCCAAAATCACTTAATCACATTTCCTCCCCATTCTGATATTTGGTCTGAACAACAACTGGACCTCTTGACCATCTCTAATAAAGTGGTCAATGAGAGTATACGATATACAGAAAGGAGTGAAAGGTTCATGTATTTTACTCCCAATTAAGAAAGCAATAAATAATGCAAAATAACAAAAAGCCTTGACTTAAAAAATGAAGCCTTAATTGTCCTCATGGCTGGAATGTGATTATGTGGCAGTGCAATATGTTTACATTTTTTAATTAATTATATAGACTTTACCATCCATGCATACTTTTATGAATCTGTTTTGGAAAATTAGTCACTAACTGCCTCACTGTGATTTGTTTAATTTTTTCTCAGACCTTTTACAGATTTGGATTTACCTCCTCAAGATTCACAGTTTATTGATTTTGCTTCCTGTGGACATGATGCATTTTAGTAATTAACTTCTCTCTTATCAGAAGAAAAAAAATCTGATGAGCCGAATAGCTCAGGAACCTTCAGTGGCAATTGTCGTCATCCACACACGTCTAATTACAATCTTTTAAATGTTTGCTAACAGCCAGACAACTGACCCTCGACAATAATGGCTGGGCATAAACTTGAATGGAATGTAGAGGCCCAGGAAAAACATTATTAATTATGTTTGCAAGCTAATCTCTCTCTGACTTACGTCATTTCACACAAGCGTGTTCCCTCAGCTTAAATCCTCAGCTCATCTGATTGGAAACAGACGAGTCAGCAATGCCATAGGAGTGGTCTTCATGTAGTCTTAGGGTGATGTTATTTTGTTATAGTGGGATGGCAGTTCTCATTGTGCTCTAGTCTCCACAGAACAAAAGCACAGTCCCCACGATTTCTTTGAAATCTTACCACACTTTTAAGCCACACTCTTAAATGCAACAACAATGAATATGTGCTGTGTCACCCCAAACCATTATTTAGTTTTTCCTAACAACTAAATCAACGTTAAAATATAGAGAAACATACAAATACATAGAACATCAATTCAGAACAATTGGTTATGGAACAACTTTGCCCCAGAAGGTTTCTAGTTTGTAGCCCAGGGGCAGTACTGCTCTTGTCACCTAAATTACTTCCAGTAAAAGGCGTTGGTGAAAAAAACAGACAATACAGAAATGTAAGCAATGTACATCATCCTGGATAAGAGCATAAGCTACAGTAAGCAAATAAATAATAAAGGGGACTTGCATTTTTAAACATGGAAATGTAGTTTGCTCTGTCCACATTTCATATATAGATTACTCGAGTTCATTTTAAGCGGCACGCCTAAAGGAGATTAGCTCCCTGTGTGCATCTGCACATTCACCCATGTGAGATTTTGTTTATTCAGGATTTCTATTGTAGGGCTGTTCCCACAACTACTCGTCTGATGAAACCACGGGCAAAAAATGCAATTTACTTTCTGAACAGCGCAAGATGGTGGTGCAAGATAGTGTCAGAGGCAAAAATGAACACTCGGGTGATGAAAAAAACTGCCATGTGTGAGTACAAAATATAAATTAAAATATGTGTTCGCCATTAAAAGTTGCACTGTATCCACAGCTGTAGTATTCTCAAAAGTTGTTTTGTTACAACAAAACGGCATGTGGTTGTATGTGCTGTAAATTGCAGACACATACATACACAGTTTGTGGTCTTTATCTTTTATTCTTACAAAAACCATTTTCATAAACGGCTGCCATTCTGCAAGGAAAGGCCTGTATTCTATGTGACTTGTGCTTAACAAACAGTTTGGCAAGGTAATCAAATTGAAAAATTATTAGACTGTTTATGAACTCTCGCATTTATCAAAGTCAAATTGAAGGGCAAAAGCTTGACTGATTCCAGGCCTTTACTACGATCCCTCTGAAGCCTTTCCATCCCTGACCTGTGGATCCAGAAGACAACCTTACGCAACGACACACATTGCATGACAGAATAGCTGACATGTTGTCAAGATATTTATAAATGATTCAGTCATATTTCCTCTACAACGGTAGTAAAAACCTCTGCTCCCTGGTTTCTGCACGTCTTATTTCCCCACTGATACCACACTGCTGCGGAAGCCTACCCTTGAGCAAGAGACCTCAATTACCCCATGCTAAAGTCAGCGCTGGAAATAGCTTAGTGTATATATAATATGCAAGGTGTAAAACTGTATGCATTACAGGGAGCCCCCCGATAACAGCATCTGCTGAGCAAACGAATGATAACAGCGCGGCGGTGAGCTTCGCGCTCTTCCCCTTAACGCATATTTATCTGGTCAATTGTCAATTAAGTCTGAGCTAACACAGCAGATGTTTACATTCTGCTTATTCTCGCAGGTGACGATGACAACAGTGTTTAGCAGCCAGGGGGAATTATGTCCTCGTCTGGTGCATCGTCTCGGGCACCATTAGCATGGTCTTTGGCCAAGTTTCCCCTCCCGTCTGTGACCTCTCGCAAGTTAACGGGGATTCCGCCGCGGTTTCTGTTTGTTTTGTAAGCAGCATTCAGGCAAAGGGTCGCGTCAGTTAGACTAAATAATCGGTCGGGCAATGCCCTTTGGGAAAAAATGTGGGGTTTTTTGGTTCACCGGGTTTGACGAGAGAAAAAGGAGAGCCGAATCACAGTTACAATCCGGGAGGTTTTCAGATGTCAGCGCTTTGTGGTGTTTACCAATTTCTGGCTTTGTTCCCACCGATTATGTTCAATGGTGTGGGTGTATGTATTTAAATGAAGCCCCCCGAGACACCCTAGGTGAAAAATAAACGCAGAAATCTGTACTCACGGATTGCAAAACTGAGAGTACGGATTTCCATATTTACATATTTTTTTACCAAGGGTGACTACGGGGGGCTCTGTAATTTCTAATCCATACTAATGAAATGTGGGGAAAACATCCCCTCTGCACCCAAATGTATTAAATCACTAATGGCGAATATTGACACAATCTAGAGCCTAAATCTTTGGACTGCCCTTCTACAGATTCTTTAGATTGGTCCCATGGCCACGACGTCATCCATCAATTCCAGAGGCACAGACAAAGTGTGTCTTACATGAAGTCAGCCACTGCTTCTTCTCACTCTGCATTCCTGCCACTGAGCCGAGAGACATTGTGCATATCTTCAGCATCTGGTGCAGGCAGACCAATGGCAACCAACTAAAAGAACACTGTGGCATTCCCGGCCAACTAAAACCCTCCCTCCCTAGAGAATGCTGTGGCCACTTCTGCATTGACCCCCCAGGGTTTATAACAATAGTCGGCAGTGGCTCGGTCAGGATTTGATTGTGGACCATGAGTCAGCTCACTAAACTGAAGATGCTGTTTTGGTTTATAAGCCAACCGAGAGCCCCCAGAACAATTACGGATGAAACCAGTCTGTACCAAGTCCTCCCCTCCAGTCACGTGGAGCGGTGATGCACTGACTCTCCTTACCAGCACCATACCAACTAATGGCCTTATCTCTCAGGGTGAACTGAAAGCCTCCTGGCTCCTCAGGCTAACTCTGTGTTTTCACAGTGAGTGACTTGCTTGGTTTGCTCAAGTGTACTAGGCTGAGGGAGGGGCAAGAGCTTACCATTGTTTTCTAGTCTTGTGCAGCTACATTTTTTAATAGAGATATAACAGTATAACACAGTATATACAAGGTGTTGTTTTTTTTTGCAAATAGCCTATCCTCTAGTTTCTATAGTTAAGTCATGGCACTGATGATTATTCTTTTTTACTTACTAGCTAGCAATATATATAGCTCTCTCTTGGTCGCTAGCCACCTAGCTAGGCTAGATCTCTCTTTCTCAATAGCTAGCCTACCTAACCTAAATATCATTGCGGAACAGGCACACCCCTTCATGGCAAAGGTATTCCCCAATGGTAGTGGCCTCTTTCAGCAGGATAATGCACCCTGCCACACTGCATAAATTGTTTGGGAATACTTTAAGAAACATGATGAAGAGCACAAGGTGTTGCCCAGGCCTCCAAATTCCACAGATCTCAATCCGATCAAGCATCTGTGGGATGTGCTGGAACAACATATAGCAAAACATAGCTTGAGCTGGACAAACGCTGTTAAGCTGGGAGCTGGTCTGATCTGGTCAACCAGCTAAACCATGTCAAGCTGGGTGCTGCTCTGAACAGGTCAACCAGATACCAGCTGTTTCAAAACCTAGCTTGAGCTGTTTTCAGCAGGGCCTGCAATTGAACAGGCAACGTTTGAGTAACCAGGCCAATTCCATGGCCATTATACTATACTACCTCCCCATGTAATGATGATATTGAACTGAAATTGTTTTGTTTTTGCTCACTACCAGAATAGTGGGACCTGCTAAGCATTGATATGGTGAATCAAAGAATCACAGCATTCTGTCACTGATTTAATACAGCTGATGTGCAGAGGCTCACAGATAAGTGTTATTTGGCGATATCATCCAAAATAAAATGGGTCATAAAATATAATTGCCCTTGCAATTATGTTTGTCTGATTTATTATGACTGATCTTTTGTTTGCGCTTCCTGACTGTAGAGCAATTATCTTCAATGTGTTATTTTATTAGATTATTCATTGTGTATATTTCTGGAAAATATATAACAGTAGGCTACCCAGCCACGTACCACCCATTTGTTTGCCATTTTAAATTCTCTGGTGCATGAACAAAATCTAAGTATAGTATGCCATGGGAAAGGCATATGCCAAACGGTATGGCCTCAAACCTGATACCTTTTGTCATACTGTGGGCATACACAACTAAATGTAGCAAGGCCTTGAATTTTAGAAACCTAATGCCTTACTGCTTTTGTGCTCTGACTGAATCACTGCTTAGATGTGGCGGGGGAGGGCATGTGACGCAGCTTTGTGAAATCTCCGAAATTGATTCATTCTGAAAATGATATTGAAATCTCCATGGAAACCCGTCGCCCCACTGTGCTGTTCCCCACAGGTTAATATTTGTGTGGGCAGGAGCAGTTCTGAAAGATGAGCAGGAAATCTGGAAGTATTCCCAGCACGTATTGTATATGCTACGCGATCCAGATTATACACATTCTCCAAAGCTGACGGCAAATCTGAGCACAAAATCAAGGAATTCAGTCGTTGAATGCGATTTGCAGATTTATTTTACAATATTTCGCTGAATTAAAATGTATGGAATCAAAGTATATTGGCACCAGCGTGTTCGTATGCATTAATCCTCAATTGAAAAAATTAAAACTGCAGTGTGTCTACTGGTTTTACATCATAACAATTTCACTAATCGGAAATTGGATCATTTTTTGCTAACTCAACCCTGGAAAACCGACAACCTTCAATTTGCTTCGCTAAAAGGTGAAATCTCTGTGGGTCACAAATTATATCTGTGTTTAAATGTGTATGAGTGAAATATGAGCAAATGAGTATTAGTAATGTCAGTTTCAAGCTGTGAACTTAATTGGTCTCAATCATCATCTGTTGCATGTTAGAGCAGAACAGGAAAGCATGTTGGATAAAAAATGTTTGTTCTCTCTCTCTCTCTCGCTCTCTCTCTCTCTCTGTCTTCTTTCTGCAGCCTAATCCCATATGTAATGTGCTGATGATTAAACCCCTCTGGGGCAATTACATCATGCCTTATGAGGGCTCAGTCAGATCCATTACACAATCAATGCCATGTTACTGTAATGGACAGAACTGGACCCACACCAGGGGTCTTCCGCTAAGATTGGGCTCTTTTCGTGCAATTCAATACCTGGGGTGATAAAGGGCAAGAGTACCGTGTTGAGACGGGTGACTAAATGAAGTCTAACTCTCAGTAAGAAGGATGTGCTTGGTGGAATAAGACTCTGGATATCGATAACATGGGTTAGTAGAGCCAACATTAGGAGGAGATCTTTGTTACCCCCCGGGCCGGCTTGTTCCCACACCTGACTGTGGCAATGGGAAGATGAGCTGTACATTATACCAGGGGTCTTCATTCCTGGTCCCGGAGAGCCACAGGGTGTGCTGGCTTTCATTGTAACTCTGGACTTTATTGATCAATGAAAGCAGGTGATTACACAGTTAACTCACCTCATCTGGTTTCTTGAGTCTGAATTGGTTGCTGCTATTAAGGCAAAAACAAAAACCAGCAGACCTTGTGGCTCACCAGGACCAGGAATAAAGACCTGTTATGTAATGAAGTACAGCCCTTGAGCCAGTGAAGATATGAAGGTAAGCACCTATTATTTTCTCTGGAACAGGGATCATCAAATCTAGCCCTAGATTCCAAATCCAGCACTGGTTTTTTTTTTTTTTTCCTCCCAGGTAATTAACTGAACAATTAGTGCTACTGATTGGCCAGACTGTCTTCACACCTGACTCCCAGGTAAAGGGAGGGTGGAAAACCAGCAGGTCCTCGAGGACCGAGATTTGATGATCCCCACTCTGGAATACATTTGTGCTTGGTTTTATGACCTCTCTTCATTTCTTTCCTTGGTTTTATGAAGATGACTTCATAATATACAGTCAACGTGCAGAAAGCACACAAATGCAATTGAGCATCGCCTGAAGATTGTTTCTTGCCTATTAGTATTAATGTCACACTCAGTTCTGTATTTATTTTACCATTCTACAGACAACAGGCTGAAATAACAACCTGGCAAGGAGCCATGATTTGGTTCAAGGCACTCTAATCATTTTGATACAGCAGCTGACATATAGTACAGTGTCTTCTATAATTACTGCTTTATAAGGCTAGATGTATATTGTAATTCATATGAAGCATATACATTAGATATTTTGAATATATTACATATTATATTTTTCATATAAAGTATGCATGGTAAGAAAGAAATACATACAGTGGAGTTCAAAGGTCTGAGACCACATTGAAAATCTGGCATGTTTTTTTCATGTAACCCTGAAAATGAACAGAAAAAATTTACTTCAAAGCTAGAATTGCTGCACAATTCACAACCACCTGACCTCAAACCCATTGAACATTTATGGGGGCACTTGAAGACTGACAAAAGCCAAACATTCAGTAACATCACAAAATGCTCTTTGGAACATTTTCAAATAATGCTGGGATAACAAGAATCATCAGGTTTTGCACAAATTCGTTCATGCCAGCTAGAGTTCATGTCACCATTATAGCAATAGGTGGACATACCAAATAAAAAAAAAATTCTGAAAATGTATGTAATCTTTTCAAAGATTAAACTTGTCACTCAAATTGTTCTGATAATATAATTAGTAATGAAAATACTAACAAAATACTAGAATTTCCACTCTTTTGATCTTTTGGAGCCCATTGTATATAGAAAACTGAAATTAAAACCATTCTGAAAAGTGGACAATTCAAATGGATCTGCAGAAAACAAGGATAGCAAAAATAACATGAAAAATACACAAAGCAAAAAAAAAAAAAAAAACTGGTTGATGAAAATGTCAAGTGTATATATCCTATATATTTTACAGTGATTAGCTTTTAGTAATGTCACACTTCATTGACAAATGGATAGCAATAAATAACCGTATCACTTTTGCCACTTGCTGGTTACAGAGATATGACATTTTTAGACGGAGAGGCTGATGCGGATAGGTGCAGAGGAGTTTTATTGGACATTTTTATCGGCGGTGGAAATACCGTCCAAGGGAGATTTCGCTGCACGCGACAGGAAGCGCGAATCTCACTTTGGCTTGTTCTTGGGGGGTTGTGATTAACATTTGAAGATCTAAAGGGTCAGATAAAAGGCATGGAGGTCGATCCTCCCTGGTATTGTGTAATGAATATGAATTAAATGGCTTCTGTACGATACCCTCCCTGAGCTGAAGACCATTGAAGGCTGAGGGATTAGATGTCTGGATGTGATTATACAGGAGCATTCAGAGAAGCCTGAGGTTTCCTTTCTCTCTCTGTTAATATAGAGGCAAAGCACACCCAGTTGCACAAAAGCACACACAACCACGCACACATACACATATGCACACACATGAACATGCACACGCATATACGAGTGCACACACACACACACACACATATGCACATATTCACACACACACATTTACACGCACACATGCACACACAAACCCAAAAACACACACACAAACATATGCACACATACGCACATATGCACACATTCACACACATATGCACACACACGTGTGCGCATACGTATACACACAGACGCACACATACACACATGCACACACAAGCCCACATTCATACACACAAACATGTACACACACACGCAAACATATGCACACCGGCACACCCAAACATGAATACAAACACATACACACACACATGCACGCATACGCATACACGCAGACACCCACCCACAGACCCATACTAGCTTATGTATGCACACACACACTGAGCCTTTTAGATCACTGCTCCTTCTTATGAATGCAGACAAGCTAAAAGTCATCATTCTCTCATGTAGGAACATGGATGGATGGCCAAATGCAAGTTGATGGCCAATGTGGAATAACTAGAGTGTGAAAATCTCATTTTGAATAATCCTCCTGTCATGTCTCATTGTCAGACAGCTCTCTGGGAGAGAAGGGGCAAGGGACTCTGGGAAGAGATTAAATCACCGTCACACCCTCCGCCCACTCCGCTGCGCCATTCAAGCTGTTATTGCATTACACTGACACATTTGGAGGAGCATTCATTTGTCCTGAGCACCTTTCCTTAAGCCAAGCAGTGGCAGTCTCAAAGTAATGTTGGCTCCAACGGAGCAGTGCAGTTGCTGTATTTCAGTTAAATGCCGGCCTGAGACATGATGCGCAATGACCGCTGAGCTAAGATGATGCGCACACATGAAAACAGACGCACACACACATACACATGCATACACACACACACACACACACACACACGGACACGCACAAGCTCACACAGACACACTCATTCACTTGTCATTCTTTACTCTCTCATGGATCCCTGCTGAAAAAGAAACAGCTCAAGCTAGGTTTTGAAACTAGACTAGACTAGTTCAGACTAGCTCCCTGCTTGACATGGTTTGACCAGTTCAAGCTATGTTTTGTACCCGCTCAGATCCAGTACCAACACTAGCTGGCCGACCAGCTCATACCCAGCTTGACCAGCTTGACTGGTTTAATTTTCAAGCAGGCATAGCTGGATTGTACAGCAGGGATGGCTAATGATTCATCAGAAATATAAGTTATTAATTAGTTCTAAAGTTTAGTGTATACTTTAGCGTAATCAATATTTTGTGTGTATTGAATCATTCACAAAAGTTGCTGGTACTATCTTTTTTTTTACCGATTCATATTATTATCCAAGTTATTACTGCAACTGTTTCCCTGTCTTGTCCATGTTTTTATTATGCATTAACATGTGGGTAACAGCAGTCTGGACAGTCGGTTGTGTTACAAGTTTAAGACATTTTAGAGGAGTACACCCAGTCTGACAAACCATGTGCAGCTGTGACGTGACTTGATGTTAACTCAGTAGCCAGTAAAACTAAAATATTTAAGGAAATATACAGTACTTCTCATGACACCATGTTTACCTTTACAATTCGATTTCAATTAAAAAATATATTTCCTAAATAGGCACACTTTCTTAACCACATTTTATCCAGAATCACAAGTATACATTTCCTTACTTGTTGAATTACCTTAAGTGGTTCTGATTAGCTTGAGAGATAATACAGATGGTAATCAGTAAGAAAGTCCCACCAACTGATGTTTATGAATTTCAATGCTGTTGCATTAGACACACCAACATGAATGTTTATGAATAGAACCTTGGATGCTAAGCATCTTGAAATCTTTCTGTGTTTCGATACATTAATATTTGCTTTTAGATTTCTGTTTGTTCAGGCTGAAATAGTGACACTACAGTCACTCCTGCCAAACAATTTGCAGGGCACAATAAAACTATATGTATATATTTATGAACCATTAAAACTTTCAGCCACTTAATGGTAAACCTCTGCACCTGTCTTTATACAGCAGAATTTATAATGATATCATAAATTACATGAATTAATTGTGTTTTTACGGTGTACTGTCATTAATTATACAAACACATTATGCTAGGTAGGCATAATCACGCTGATGTTCCTCAATATTTATGAATTTCATTTGTAAGTAGATGTAACACGTTTTGAAGATATTGAAGAATATGACAATAACTTTTTGTTGTTGATTGTGAAGCAAATACTCTCACATTATGGAGGAAAAATTAAAGTATTATGCACTATGATATCACACTTTTATTGGTGATGCATTTGACTTTATTTAGCGACATATTAAAGCAATCTGCAAAGATGGTGAATGTACTATATAAAGGAAATTGTTGACAGCCAGTCTAATATTTGCCTTTGTCGCTTGTTGCTTAGCTCTTATCGATCAGTTCTAATGTGTGTTTAGCTGGTCCCACTCAGACTCTTTTATAGTAAATAGGGGCCCGATCAATACTGTCACCTAACATTTTACTAACATACTGAGCATCCCAGATTGTGGACGAGGTCTGTGAGTGTCTTTATGAAAAGCAACAACATACTTGAAAGTGCAAAAATAGCAAAAGAAGTAAACAGAGAGATTAAAAATATACTAGGTTGGCATGTTGGCACCATTCACCACCACTTGACCTGTTCCATATTTAGTACAGAGACCTCTCATCACTTTTCCATTTAAATAGCATATTTGGCATTGAGCCCTGAAAGAATGGCTGGACACCACCCCACCAACTACTAATAAAACGCTTGCTCTGTTTAAAACATTACAGTGTTAGACTAACGTTATCACCGGTTTTAATGACGCGCTCGTACCCCATTTTATTCCTCCACCGACATGTCTCTGGCCTTGGAACGAACCCTGACAAACAAAAGTCGCTGGAGGGGAAAAATCGCGATCGTCGTACATAAAACGATCTTTACTTATTTCTTTCGTCTGTGAAGCCTGGCTCCCTGGCAAAATGAAAGCCCTGATCAAGCCTACCCCCCTTTGTGTCTCTCACTGGGACAAGAGGGAAGGGGGGCGTCTCTTGATCATTCATGCTACCCTAATGAGCGGCACCCCCCGCGCACACCGCCCCCCCTCCCCTTTACACTCCTAACCCCTCATCTGTCTCCCCTCCAGAGAGAGGGAGACTTGCATCTCGATACCAGCCACAACAGAGGAGCTCATCTAGCCGCAGCTCATATTTCAACCCCCCCTCCTCCCCCCCCACATCAACCCCCGCAACCCAGCCCATAACCGAAGGAGAAGCCAATCAAGGTGGCCCTAATGATTCATGTCAGCTCCAAAGCAAGGCGAATCGAACACGGCGCACCCGCAAATCCGTCGGCAAGAAAAACAGAATAATTCACATCTATTACCGACCTGTAAATTGTTCATTTACTGGAGATAATTAAAATATGCTAATTGGGGACCTGCTATTTTTTCGACAAAAGAATGCACAACACTCCTCCTCACCCCAAGCAATCAGGATAAGTAATTCAGAAATATATTAAATATACATTTATACTATTTTTTTTCCTCAAGGAAACGCATCACGTGTGGAAACATGTCCTTTCCTTATCGTTCCAGATTTGATGAAAGCCATCCTTAATTGCATGTGTGCTGAACCTTGCATCTGTTGTCGGTTGTCTGATTGTTTTCCAGAAAATAGGAACGGACAACATGTAAATCTGACAGCTATATTGCAGCATCCGAGAACTGTGAGCAAGGAGACAGACAACATGCTGATGGGAGAAGGCTGTGGTTTTATCAGGCTGATCAGCTTCGCGTGATCCATTTAGTAACATCAGAAATTCAAATAGAACCAGACAGACTCCATATTTATTCATTTACTTGTGTGTGCACGTGTGGTGTGTTTTTCTGCTTGGGGGGGAGGTGACAGAACATAATAAAGAGATGGGAGAACTTTGTAAAAAGAGGGACAGAAAATAGAAAGACTAAGTGTGAGATGAAGAGAGAAACAGAGTTAGAGAGAGGTAGGAAGAGAGAGAGAAAAAAGGAGAAGGCGGAGAGGGAGAGAGAGAGTTCATTTGGCAGAAGGGAGTCTGCAGGGAAAAGGGGAGTTTACTCCTGAAAACTCCTGCCATGAACCTCAGACAGACTAAGAAATTAATTTCACAGTTAAGGGTCAGTGGGCTGCTCACTGCTTTGATAACCATCTGTCACAAGACCAGAAAACTATTTCAAAAACACACACTTGCATCTACAAGGGCTTTCTCCCCGATTCATTAAATAATAAAACAGAATTTGAAGGGTCTGGCCACTCTCAGGCAAGCCTTGCGATTGTGAGGAATCAATGATGCATCTTGATATGTACGTTTTGATGCTCCGCAAACAAAACAACAAGAGCTCATGAATATGGATGGCATACCTTGGAAAAAAACAACAAGTCTCTCCCTTGACCCACTTTGGGTTGTCAGGAACCAACCTGATTGCAGCTCTAAAAATATTAAATCAGATGAGTATCATAGATTTTGTGTTTTCACTTAAGGAGAACATTAGGAATGTCTGGCTGTATTCATCCACTGGTTGATGAGCGCATGAATGCAGTGTGGTGAATTGAAATAATCATGGGCAATACATGTCATAAATAAGCAGGTTTGTTGTCTGTACCTTTAATTTCAGGTTCATGTGTTCAATAAATGCAAGGTAAATGCAAATGCCATGTCATTTTGTTTGCTTTCTATTTGAGAATGCAGCTGACTAGATGTCTCTGCTATGTCAGCGAGTTCATTAAGAGGGACCAAATTATGTATGTATGTATGTATTTATTTATTTATTTAATCTTTTGTCCACTACTATTTGGAATTGTACATTTTATGTAATTTTCATAATAGCAACAGCATATTTTTGGTGTAAAAATGGACTATACAGTGCCCTCCATAATGTTTGGGACAAAGAACCATAATTTATTTATCCACCTCTGTACTCCACAATTTCAGATTTGTAAATTCACAATTTCACATGCGGTTAAAGTGCACATTGTCAGATTTCATTTTTATTAATTTTTATAAAGGGTTCAAGGTAGCAAATGAGCCTCGAACCACTGTGCTGCTACCAGATATGCAGTAGAAATGAAAATAATCATTTATTTTGACAGATTTTCCTGTTAAACTCAATAGAAAAAATATTCAGGGGAAGCAATTATTTTCATATCTACTGCATATTTGGCAGCAGCATGGTGGTTTGAGGCTCATTTGATACCTCGGACCCTTGATGATTTGAAAGCCATTTAGCCAACAAATGTGCTCCATACTATATCAGCATAATTTACAGCCCACCCCCCATTCCCATATAGATCCATTCAAATGCAAAGAGTTTTAGTATCGCTTACCCCAAAAATAAGATACCCGGACCCGGTCTCTGATGTTGATAAGTCACAGACACCAGGAAGTCATGGCATGCAAACGATATGCAACAAAATGCTAAACATCACTACTTTCATTTACATAACATTGCTGTGTCCCAAACATTACGGTGCCCTGAAATGGGGGGACAATGTTACACAATATACACTGCTGTAATTTCTACATGGTGAAACCAAAATGTATGAAAATGCCCTTTATTGACAATGTGTATTTTAACCACATGTGATTTTTTAAATTATAAATCTCAAATTCAATTTCTGTCCTTTTGGATCTGTACTCCAGCACATTGGATTTGAAATGAAACAATCAATATTTCTCAGCCTCGTTACCACTTCCTTGACTGTCATTGGCACAACTCTGGTCCTCATGTTGACAAATGCCTTATACCTGCACTAAGGTGACTAATTAGAAACAACTGTCCAATTACTTTTGGTTGCCTAAAATGGGGGGAATATATATAAACGGGAATGTAATTCCTACACGGATCACCTGATATGGATGTAAATAACAACAAATAAAAGGCGACTGTGTGCACGTTAACCTCATATTCATTATTTCCTTTCAAATCCAATGTGCTGGAGTACAGAGCCAAAAATAACAGAAATTGTAGCACTGTCCAAATACTTACGGACTGCACTGCATATTACATGGTAAATGGTAAATGGTTGGCATTTATATAGCGCCTTTATCCAAAGCGCTGTACAATTAATGCTTCTCATTCACCCATTCACACACACACTCACACACCGACGGCGATTGGCTGCATGTAAGGAGCCGACCAGCTTGTCAGGAGCATTTAGGGGTTAGGTGTCTTGCTCAGGGACACTTCGACACTGCCCGGGCGGGGGATCGAACTGACAACCCTCTAACTACCAGACGACTGCTCTCACTGCCTGAGCCATGTATGAAATGAAAGGAGATGAAATAGAAAGGCCGTCGTATTTTTTTTTCCGGTTAAAGTCAATAACTCGTTTGTCCTTGCGCCTGACGAGGCTTTGCGTTTACACGAGCGTATTTCTCGAGGAAATCATATCGCTCTCAGTGTTGCCCGTAGCTCAGCAATATGCAGGGGAATATTTACGCCCGGGACATGCGGCCGTGCTCTGTCACTGCATAAATGTGAGGTCATTCATTTGCACAGTGTGAAGTGCAATATGTGCGGCCATCATATCGTCTCCGTAGTGCTGTGTGGTCAAGGAGCCGCACGGCTAAATGTAATCACGATCCATAATCGCTTTAGTTCAGTCCATACATCACACCTCTACTTGCACGGTCCCCCCTGTGCACGGGGCAGTGTGCGCGGTTACGTAATGGTTTTTGATGCAAATACGTTTCTGTGCTCCATTGATTTTGCCTGGTGCATTTGAGCCAACCCACAGGACTGGAATGCGGGGTTACGGTTTTTGAGAGTGTTTCACAGGTTCTGATACACCAGTCAAGCTCAATAAAGCGTAGAACAGTATTTGAATCCAAAATAATTACATAATTGACCCAGGTCTGACATGGTAGCTGTCCCTGCATTTGTAGCATACTCACAACTTACCATCTTACAGACTGACTCCTTACATAACATAATATGTGCCAATTAGGACAGTTGGTCACTATGCCCGCCTGTGAATAGCTTGTTGCCTAATTCTGGTTATTCAGCACAAAGTCAATATGTGGATGGTAGGCGCTAATGTTTTGAGCCTTTAACTGCCATGTAGTTGTACTACTGAATGTATTCAATCACATCCCGGCGTCTCTGTAGCACAGTGAGCTGGGGGAAGATGCCTCAATCAGACGTATCGATCCAGCAGGGGGGGCAATGACGTGCGGCTGCCCTGGCTGTCAGTCACGGGCTGAACCCGTCTGAATGTTCGGGAGGGCAAGCGCGATATCGTCTCCTCGTGCACACCGGTGTCTGGTGACCTTTGACTCTGACATTTCTGGCCTCGGCATCCCAGCGGCCTGTCCCTGTTCTTCTGGCAGTTGTAGCATTCTCAGTTGTTACAAGCGCAAGTTTTCTCTGTCTTTCTGCACCGCAGTCAGAGCTGCAGAACAAAATGAACCGCATCCAGTGAACCGCCGTGACCACATCCAGTTTGCGTTTCTGCCAACAGTTTCTACGATGCATTACGTGCCGCAAACACAGAAGTGATTAATGGGTGTTTCTAGTTGCTTTGATTCATAGTTTGGCAAGGAAGTGACTGAAATTATTTAATTTGTGAATATGTACTTCTGGGGAAATTTCTGAGTCGAATAATGTCTTGGGTTTTTAATGCTTAAAATGATTGAGATTTTTTTAACCTGAAACTTCAGAGAAAAATAAACATTTCATATCCAGATCATAGTCCAAAGTCTAACTAATTCATAAGCCCTTACTTATAAAATAATACCAAATTAATCACAACAAAAATATTGTTATAGTAAAATAGCGGACAGTGATGTTTTCCTGGATGTGTGTGGTGGTAATTGGTACAGGTCTTTAAGAAAGGGAATTAATGCAACTGACAAGGAAGGCTACTAGCAGCGCTCTTATAGCAGAAGAGAAATTAATTAATGGAGGAACATGTCATTGAATAACAAAGAGAATAATCAAATGGTACACTTTGGAAGATATCTCCCACACATGTAGACAATAGACCGCTGCCACGGACGACTGTCACTTGAGAACAGGAAACCAGCAGCAGAAGGTTGCGTAGAGGAAATCTGTGCCTGAGTGCTGTTCACAGCCCTCTCGTCAAAAGGAAACAGTCTGACTGTGGGAGGTCCTTGCGCCTCAGAAAGAGAAGAGATGTCACATCGGCCATTACAACCTGAACACTATATGCATTTATTAGGCTTTCAAGCCAGGCTGTTTCTCACGCTGTGGCTTCACAACTCATTTTTTTCATTTTTTAAACTCTTTTTTACCCTGTTTGTCCATATTTCTTTTTTGTTCCCTTCACCGCATTAAAAGAGGGCCGTCTGGAAGTTATCCGACTTGTTAAGTTCTCTGTGAAATTTTGGGTGTGTTGGTCATAGGCGTTTAAGTTTCCCACGTCCACACACGTATTTCCAGAAAGTTCTGCCCTTTCCCAGGCCATGTCTATGATTGGGGATTTCTGGACTTGGATATTCCTGATTAAGTCACGGGCTCTGTCAGCACTCAAGCAATAACACTGGTGCAGGCAAACTTTAACCACCTAATCAGTCCAAGAAGAAGCTATTATACATAGAAACAGAGACTATCCTGGTGAATGCAGTACCCTCCCTCTCTGGGTGATTTTCTCTGGATGATTATCTGCAGCCAATTATGATGCAACTGCTGTAACCGTCAGGATATAATATGAAACACACCAATGCACTGTATGTAAGGATTTAATTATTCACAGGAAAGGGTAGGGGTCACAAAGGCTTTAATTTTATGAAGTTAACAGTAATCCGTTTACACGTTTGCATAGGCAAAAGTGATTAGTGGGAGATAGGGTGGTACAATTCTGGTCCTCAAATTTAACTGAAATAAGTAAGTTTTTCAGTACCTGTAGAATGTCAATTATATTGTGGCACTTGGACAGGATGAAAATCACTCCAGTTTGTTTCTTACACTTAAAATCAGAGCCATACAAGTGTCCTACATTGTATCATCCTCGGAAGATGAGGTCTGACATTCCTAGGGCTCTTATTGGCTTCCCATCGAACGAACAGATAATTACGAACCAATAGAGTGGACGAGGAACAACAGGCCCACGCCCCCTGGCTAAAATATGTTGTTGTTTAAGCTGTTGCTGTATGACAGACCATGGAAAATCATAAAGTCAAAAACAACCCACATAAAAGCAGTTAACTGAGGGCAAACATAATTCATCTTTTTTTTTTGCTGCGTATAACCTACAGTATGTGCTGTTGAATTCCTCCTGGAATGCTCAGCAAACAAGACAAGCTCAGAGACCAGGGACAGCTGTGCGGAGACACTGGGCAGGGGCTGCTGAGGTTTTGTGTCGAGGGATTAGGGAAGTCTGTGTTTGTGTGTGTGTGTGTGTGTGTGTGTGTGTGAGTGAGAGAGAGAGGGAGAGAGAGTGAAAGACACAGCAAATGAGAGCAGAGAGACTGCAAAGCAAGAAGCACAGACATTCTGTCTATAATTACATGCAGTGCATGATTTTATGGACAGCGAGAAAAGCCACAGACAGATGCCCAGTTTCACCACAGCAGCCAGTATGCGTGTGTGTTGTGTGCGTATGTGTATGCATGTGTGTGCTCGTGTGTGCGAAAAACAGAGGGGGGGGGAGAGAGAGAGACAGACCGACAGACGCCCAGTTTAACCTCAGTGGCCATTTCAGATAACATAAAAAGCAAAGCAATTAGGCGTCCCTGCCCACATGTGGGCCCTCTTAGCGAGTGTATTTCGAGCCCTGCCGTGTTCCTGCGGACCTGTCTCGTGTTGCGGGTCGGCTCGCGGGAGAATAACAAGGCTGAACCCGGCCAGAATCTGTCACTGCTGTCTAAGCCCAGGGCTCAGGCTTCTGTCGGACGAGCGCAGGCGGATAGAGATTCAGAGGATGCAGGCAAACAGGAGGATTAGCGATTATCTCGCAGACTGTTTTCTTTTGTAACAGGTTTAATTAAATCCTTAACGAATCTGATTAAAAAGTAGAGGAGAGCGAGGGGGGGGGGGGGGGGGGGGGGGCAGCAGATTGCAAGGGGACGTTCCTCGGCAGCCCAGGATAAGATTAAGTGAGTTTAAAGACAAGCAATTGCGAGCAGGCAGCATGTGGCGAAAAAGGAAAAGGACGTTAGACGAGGAGAAGGAGAAGGAGAAGGAGGAGGCGGAGGTTCTGTTTGCGGTCACTGGATGGAAACTGATATTCCAACTTTGAAAGATAAAAATTGAACATCCGTAACTCAACAACAACAGCCTGTTAGGTTCAATACAGTCATAAACATTGTTTGTTTCTTATGTGAATGATCATGTTCAGATGGTGCAGTGTTAATCACACTTTACTGCCATATTAAAAGGGAACAAATAAAAGATATAAAGAGAAGCACACAATTATATATCCCCAGTACTTATGATGAAAATTTTAAATGATGAACATGATCTCTGTCTTCAAGCATGAAAAAGACTTATTTGAAATTGAAACTCTTGTAATATCATGTTGCACACTTACATATAAGCTTTCTCATTTTAAACTGAAATATATTGTCATTCTCTTGGCAGGGGTAAAGCGAGAAAGAAAGATCCCATTCATCTAAATATACATATAAATCCTTTTTATTTTAGAGTAAGGCGACCCAGAAGTTGTGATCCAATTCTTGAATAGTGTTGATTTGCTGTCAGTCCCTTTAACCAATGAGAATGCAGCAGTGCTGATTCTGCCCTAGTGACACAGCCCCCCAGCACCTCCCTGTGACAGAGCTGTCAGCATGGCTTATGGGTATTGTTATGAACGGTGACCTCTGCTCTGCTCCAGGCCTTCCTGCAGCAGATGGAGGGTTGAATGGCCCCCTCCCACACACACACACAGACACACATACACACACACACACACACACACATACACACATATACGCACACACACATACACACACACACACACACACACATACATACACATACACACACACACACATACACACACACAGACACAAACATACACACACATACCCAGACCCACACACACACACAGACACATACACGCACACACAGAGACACACACACAGAGACGCACATACACACACATACACACATACACACATACGCAAATACACATACACGCACACAGATACACACACTCACACACACACAAACACACATACACTCACACACACACTCACGCACACACAGACACACACACACTTACACACATACACACACACATACATGCACATATAGACACACACACACATACACACAGACACACACACACATAGACACACACTCACACACAGACACACATATACGTACGTACACACATACTGACACACACACTCACACACAGACACAAACATACACACGCAGACACACGTACACATACACACAGACACACAGACGCAGACACACAGACACACGCAGACACACGTACACATACACACAGACACACAGACGCAGACACACAGACACACATACATACACACACATACACAGACACACAGACGCAGACACACATATACAGACACATACACACACATACTACACACACACATACACATACACAGACAGACAGACACACACACATATACACACACACATACATACATGCATTCACTCACACAGAAACACAAACACACGCACACACATAGACACACACACACTCACTCATATATTCACACACAAATGCACACATGCACGCACTCACACGCACACATACAGTTGTGAGCATGCACACACATACAGATACACACACAAGCACACGTTCACACTCACACATTCACACACATACATAGTACATATGAACACATACATACACACAGACATACATGTATGCACACGTGCACATATTCACGCATACACACATGCACACACTCACGCAAACACACACATATGTACACATACACGCACACACACATGCACACACAGACTCACACAAACACGCACACATGTGCACACACATACAGATGCACACACAAGCACACAGTCACACTCACACTCGCGCACACATACGCACACACACACACACGCACACACATACTCACTATCAGCTGCAGCCAGACGCCGGGCCCCACGCATCCACTAACAGAGTGGGAGGGCCGTCTCCACTGAAGGGCCCCCAGAGTCAAGGAGGACCCATTGTGGAGTCTGCAGTGGCTGGAGAGGATGCTGGTTCATCACTGAAACAGCAGCTCAGATTTCCATCTGCAAGCTCGGGGGGGAGAAAGACAACAGCAACACACACACACACATACACGCACACACAAGCAACACGCACACATACACACACACACACACCCTTTATCCTCCGTCCCGTGATGAATGGTGCCGCAGACAGAGACGCTGGCTGAGAAGCCCTAGTCTGAATAGAGAGGATCCGTTTGGTCGACGGCCAAGGACCCCAGCATTCTGCTGCGCTTTCAGGAAACTCCTATCCAGCCCAACTCAAATCTGCGCACAGACCAGACCAGATTCCCATCATTCCGTTCAATTCGGAAATTTTGAGCAGCTTTTGTTTTAATGCAATGCTACGTCTCCCCAATTTTTACTTTTATTCAGCATTGTGCGAGTGCGCGACATGGAATTGATCCACATATCTGGAACATGGGGTTTACCCATATCTTTGTATTAACAGCATATTAGCTATACAGCCCTACCCTGCTACGAATATATATATATTTATTTTCAGCCTAGGCCCTCTCACTGTTATGATATGACAATATACAGTGGGCTCGGGAATTATTGGCACCCTTAATAAAAATGGAACTAGTAACATTTGCAATAGCGTACTGCTACGGAGCAGCATTCGCTGCATGCTAAAAAGCCCCGTCCTTGCAAAAGTA
This sequence comes from Conger conger, assembly GCF_963514075.1. Lineage (NCBI taxonomy): Eukaryota > Metazoa > Chordata > Actinopteri > Anguilliformes > Congridae > Conger > Conger conger. The sequence continues at coordinate 19,247,958 of NC_083764.1, read as the reverse complement.
GAGGCATTATGGTAATTGACAGCCTCAATGCCCGTAGGACACGGAAAAGGAAGCCCGTATCCATGTTAGACCTCCTTTCATATTGTTATGATTTCACGATAGGCGGCTGCGGTTAAACCCGTCCGTCTGCAATACGCCCGGCTAGCTGGAGCGACGCTAACGCAAGCGGGAGCTGCCTACATGAGGAAAGGATGTTTACACGGACTTTCCGTATTCTTCCTCGAGTAATTATTTATTATTTCCTTACTCTCGGGAAACGAGTCATCGCTCCACGGCGCGCGAGGAGCGCCGCACCATCCCTGATAAATTAAATAAATAAATAAATAAACGTCTCGCCGCCCAACCCGGCGCTAAGGCTGAGACGCGGGCTGCGACCGAGCTAACGCTAGGCTCTGAGATGGCCTGAGGGGGGGTGGGAGGAGGGGGGGGGGGATCAGCAGCCCCCGCTGGACCCCGGCCATCTGTCCCAGCTGCCGCTCCCCTCAACCGCCGCTCTAATTGACAACGAGCCCAGAGCGCGGCGATAATTGCGGCCGCTCGGCGACTTCGGCGGGTTCCAGTCCCGCTGCTTTTCAGGGTTTATGAAGCTCCATCTGTTCCCCTCGCTATCTGGCATCTGACTCCTCTTCTTCTTCTTTTCTGTGGACGAGGGGGTGGGCGAGCCCCCTCCCTGGCACCGCCTCCACCCCTGTGCTAGCGAAGCAATTATTAGGCCTTTGTGAGGGATGCGAATTAGAAAGCTGGCCGGCGACCCTGAGGGGTTAATCACACCAATAAGAGTAGGGCCCCCGAAGGCGAGCTGTGTTTGCACAATCAAGACAAATAGAGAGGGCTCCTCTCGGTTCCTCACCCTACCCCCTCGCTGCCCCAAGCCTAGTGTCGTGTGTCACAAACTGTGGGGCAAGCGAGGGGCGGGGGGGGCGGCTCCTCAACTCCCTCGTTCCCTCTTTAGTTTGACGCACGATGCCCACGACCATCTCAAACTATACTCTCCTTGTGGAGGTTTGGAATTGGATTTGGTGTCTAACTACACTCTGGTGTCTTTCTCAACTGTTTTTACTGAATTTATTTTACATCTCTGGAGAACCTCAAAATGTAAAAACACTCTGCCAATCCTAACTCCATCCTTTTATTTTTGTTGGGAATACCAAACTCATTGTGTAAGAAAATGTGTCCTTTGTCAATTGGGGTACATTTTATTTTGTCAGCAATAACAAATAAAAGAAAGATTTATTTCACATTACTAAAAGATTATCGCTGACAATGGTCGATTTAACGTATAGTTAAAGTCCCACTTAATGTATATCTTAATGTATATTTGGAGAAACATATTAATGATTGCTAATGTAGTCTATAAAAACCAGCTGGGTGTCAGGCAGATTTGTCAGTAAGATTAGCTTTTTCCTCATTAAATGTGTGGGTAATATAGCATAAAAAATTCAGAAGGAAAAGATGGCTTTATCCTACAGCCTAGCACCACTGTTGAGAGAGGGAAGTTTGTGATGAGTTCTTAATTAGCGAAGGCAGGAGATTCCTGTCACTCCTCCAGTCCACATTAGTCTCTGTTCCTCCAGAAAGGAAGAGAAGAATTGGGACAGAGAAGAGGTAAGCAGACTGATGAATGTCATGGCAGTACCTCTCCCTCCTACATGTACGGTCCTCTTGCCAGGCTCCTGTCAGACGCTAGATAACTGGAGAATATGTCATTTCTATTTTCCGAAATGGACAGATTTTGACCACATGTAGTAAATTGTCGACTATTCCCAGCTGCTGGGGAAAGATATATTTGGTATATCATAATTGGTAAGATTTGATGACCAATTTTATTATTTCTAATAATATATGAATACTGTAGTTCAGAGTTGCAAAAATGTATGGTTCACACTTTTGTTAGCGTGATTGCTTTCGGATGATAGTGTTCAAGAATAATAAAGGAAAATAACGTGAATTGACATGAAAGCTAAATTAAGAAAAACTGCTAAATATTTTAACTGTGATGTGTAACTATGATCGATAAAGTGATTTTAATTATTTTTAATGACACTTATCAAGATGCGGTACAGGACGGTGCTGGCTTTTGAAACTTGCTGTTGACAGATTTGACAGCAGTTTCTTCCCTATATTCAGTGTAGCCTTGCGTCATGGATCAGTCGTCTTGCATGAACAAGGATTCATAGAAGCTCACATTTGAGTCCTTATAAACCTTTTCTCTGTGCATCTTCAAACAAGAAAAGACAGTCAGGAAAGATGAAAGTGAAAAGGGGGGGGGGGGGGGGTCTAGTGCGTTTGACTTTGATTTCCTGTGAACCAATGAAAACATCACTGATAGGAAAAGCTAAGATTTGATGTCCTACCTGTGTTCAAGTTATTGACCTTTTTGTCTACTTAACCAGTCAATTTCCTTCTTCTGAAGTGTCTACTTGATATTTCTGACTTACTTCTCTCTACGACCAAAAATAACATCAATCTTGTTCCTTACACTGTCCTCTTGTCCTCTGTCTCTCTACCATCTTTCAATATCCTTCTCTCCTCCTCCGCCACTCCTCTGTCTTCTTCCACAGGTCTGTCTAGTACTAGGGAGTATGGTCAATATGTGTGCTTATCTAAAAGTACAAAACAAGTGCTGCATATAGGTCACAGAGTCACAATTGTGTATTCAAGCATAACTGAAAATGAAGTATCACTTGACATCATATGGTGACATTAGCCCATAGCAGTTAGGTATAGTAATAAAGTTATGAGTGTAAATAATTAAACTGAGAGAATCACTATCCTCCAGTAGGACTGAACCACATTACAGGCATATTATTGGCAGAAGTGATCCGAGGCCTTAAATCACACATTTTCCAGTGGTCCAGTGAAGGCGGGGTGATCACTCTGCATGGTGAGAGATTAACTGTTGTAAATGTCTCTTGAATTAGAAATTTTACAAAGTTCTGAACGGTTTTATTATGATTTTACTAGCATGGATATGAAAATGGGGTGGTTCACCTATCAACTTTCTCTATTTTCTGCTAGTGAACCCTTAATACAGTTACATACTGCATGCATACACATTATAGGATAATAATCTTATCAATACCTCTACATTTCACATCTCAATACATTATTCAAAATTTCAGGGCCTCAATTCAGCAAATTAATCGACAGTAGATACTGGTGCACAATCCCAGCTATCTGTACTGTTTGTCCCATTCACAATGACTGCATTAACTTTGAGAACATTTACTCCAAGAAGCCACAAATCTACTCTCACACATCAACTCACCAAGATGTATTGCCAAGATGTTCTGCCTGTGGAGGCATGTTTTAAAATAAAACTTTCCAATATTGGTTTAAAATGTTATTTGACTCTCAATTAGAGTTTAGTGGCTCAATAGTGTGGGCACAGGTGGGTGTGACTTCACTGTGATTATAGGTTCTCCAGACACATTTCAAAATGGTATTATATTATATTCACAAAAGTAGATTTGCTTTTAAGGGAATTTCTGTAGGTCACAGCTCTGTGACATAACAGAACATTAGCCAATGTTAACTTTCAAGATAAAGCGTGATTTGAGGGTAGTTAACTCCATGGCAACTATGCTAACCCCACTCATAATGTCTGTTAAAAGCAAACTAGTTAAGACTGTCCCTATGGTGAAACTGCTTTGCATTTGTTGTATGAAAATAGGGAATCACATTGTGCACACTCCAACTCTCTGCTTATGTGTATATCATCGGAAGCAAATGCTGTTTCCCTTGGTTTCAGAAATCGTAGGCTAGGCAGATATAATTAGTGCATTGTGTTAAAATGCAACAACACGTTGTCTATGCAATAGCTACTATGATGAGCAATACACAAATACGCAGTGTTTTATCACGTGTCTGTATATTTATTAATTCTTTTTTGTTCACTACTTTGTGTTCTAGATGTGAAATGTCATTCGCGGAGACTCCATCTGGACTCAGCTCACTCGTTCTGCGCGAAACCGACTTCTACATCACACATTCCTGACATGCACGTCCCTTTTTGCATTACCCCTGACTGCGAAGCTAAATAGATACGTAACCTCAGTACTATCTGAAATGAAATCGTCCAGGGTTAGCTGTGGCGGCTGTCGTCATTAATTGCTTAATTGGTCCTCAATCAGCAACTGACGCACGATTTCTTGCTGCTCCAAGAGATTAGAGTGGAGCTATGCTTCCTTTTGAACTGCATTAGAGTGTCAGGGACCAGGCAAGGACTCAACATTTCTCAGGATTACTAAAGCATGTCTCGTCCTCGTCAAATAAGAGTGGATGCCCTTACAATAATGTCCCATAGGACGACAGAAATTCCTTCATAAAAACGAATGTAAACCTTCAAAAGGAAAACATTTGAATCTAAAAGTGAATTACTGTAGCCTGCTCTGTAGGGCAGCATTTTATGAATGCAGGCTCTCTCTGTAAAGATTATACTCAAAACATGCGAACAAGTTAACTGTGAGGCTCGATTTATGGTTAAATTGATGGTGCCAAAAGTCTTCATAATAGTAAATCCAGACTGAATCAGTTTTATATTTATCTTATGATATGTGATATTATCCTGTGATATATCATAATATATCCATAAAATATATTTTTTTAATGGTTAGAGTTAACTTATGGTTAGGATGAAGAATCATATGATTACAGAATTCAAACCTATAAAGCACACATTTACACAAACTTATTTTATGGGTACTTTTTTGCATGATATATGGATATTCTTTTTATTATTATTTTCATATTTTCATACAAGTACATCAACTTGGGGGGATTGTTTTTTGTTTTTTATATTAGTGTATTGATCTATATTTCAATCAGGATCTCAAAACACCAGAGAAAACCAAATGTATAGCACGGTTGGTGATTCCAGCAGTGATTTAGCCTTTTCTTTCCAGAAGAATCATCACATGTTAACTGGGGTGGAAAGGGGGATGTTTATTGAGGTAGTTAAGCTGGGAAATGATTAGATGGCCATACAGAGAGTCAGGTTTGGAATTTGGCCAGCACACCCAGATTCTACATTTAAGAATAATGATGACGGCGAGTCAGGTTGGTTTAACATCTCATCCAAATGATAGCGTCAGCTACAGCACAGTTATCCCTGTTGCTGCACAGGGGCATTATTGTCCCGTTTTTCCCAGGGGAAAAATTATCTTTCCAACACCATTCCCATCTGTGACCAAGCTTTCCCTACCAAGCCATTTCTCCCATCCAAGTATCAAATATCAACAAGCCCTGTTCAGCTTCAACATTAGCCAGGAGAAAGTTACAGGCTGCGACGACTGCAGAAAACGTAATGATTCAATAAAGGTTTAAAGATTTAATAAACCGTGTTTATATTTTCACTTCCTGAAATGCCCTTATTGAATTATGTTTGGCCGGAATTTAATGTGACTTTTAGAAGTTTCATATCACTGCAATGAAATGTCTCTTTCTTCTTTCATTGTGCAACATGGCACTTACATCCGCAAACTTTACGGTGACCTTGTAATGACCTTGATGCCTACTTTTCAAAGTAATACAGAAAATTGCAAGAGGGAATGAAAGAGGGAATGTTTATAATTGCAAAGGCTAGTGGGCTTGAGGGAGTGGGGCACTTGAACCTGGGAGGCTATGCAGAGGGCAAGAAATGGGATTTTCATGGCTTCTGCTTGAACCATATAGATTTCTTCTCAAATGATTTAAAGGTAATCCCTAAAGTATCTACTGAACTTTGTGAAAGTTTCAGTTTTCTGAAAACACATTTTACATGATACAGAGTACAGTTCACTGACAGAATATGATATGTATGTGTTCTGAAAAAATAGTATGTCACGCCATTATACTGTTATTTTGTTACTCCCTAGTGCTGACGGTAACACAAATATCTTCACACATTTGAGTGTCCTTTTAAAAAAATGTTGCATCCAATGGCATGATTTCAGTCTGAATTCAATTAACATGTCCTGAAAACATTATGAAAACACAATACAAACACAATACATATTTTGTGATTTTGATTTTGCTACCCACTGCCTGATCATTTAATTATATCAGCTTGAGTATTTTAAGTTCTTCACTTCACTGGGCAAACTGGCTAGATTGTGTTGCTAGAAGCACCCCATGCAGCAATTGTATTACTTGTGGAAGTTGGCACATCGAATTGAAAGGGCATTTCAACCACTCACTGGCAGATTTAACAAATCATTTTGAGGAAGTGTGCCAGCAATTACTGCAAAAACGTAAGAGTAAAGTTTTATTTTGTGGTTACCAGTGATGACAAGTATACCGATTAGTTATGAAAGTTGAATGAATTATTCCCAATAATAGCACACTGGCTCTGTTTCCTTTACCCTGTATCATTGGGTTCTATGGGCTCAATTGGAATTTAACCATTCCGACTGTCATATTATGAAAGCCAATGCTGCCATATTGTTTAATGCATTGATACAGCCAATGACAAAACATTCATTCTACATGATAACCTGAGAAATGTACAAACATCACTAATGAATTATACACTACACCGTACTTGTCGATCTACATCTGTATCGTTATGATTAAAATGCAACTAAATAATATATTTTTTACCATTCTTGGAAAAATGTGTAAGCTTATATTTCCCAAGAGTATTTGTGTTTGGTCGGGAATGGACTATGGTTTATGAATCTCTATGCATTTCATAAATAATTCTATACAGAATATGCAGGATAGGAGCAATACAACATCATATTCAGCTACAGTGACAAATACAGGGAAATTGCAACACTATACTGTAGGGCATAATAAATTATGTTTTTGCGTCTGGACATTATAGCTCTGAAACAATAAAGAAGAGCCGTATCAACCCATCTTTTTAAAGATGATAAGAGTGACTTTCATTTAAAACCTGTGGCTCAATTCTCTCAATAGTGGCGAAAAGCAAGCAGGTGAAAAAGCAATCAATTTCTTGCCGAACATTTGCATATGAAAAGGATTGTAATGCGTTACATCATGTGTTACACCACCTCTGCTTTATCTGAAACAAGGTTTATATTGCAAAGCAGTATGTTACAGGTGCTGTTCGAGGTTTTATTCCAGGAGTGAATTTTTGCAGAGAGCTGTACATTTCCACTTCATGCGCCTCTCAGACACAACTCTTATCTCTGATCCTGTTTCAGTACCATTAAGACCATTCCAGTCCATGTGTGTGGAATATATTTAGACAGCACTTTATCAAAGAGTCCTGTTTTCCTGAGCTCCTTTCACTGTGCCTGCGCATTTAAATAGAGGACGTTTACAATCATTTCGCCAAACTACAGCCTTTTCGCTCCCTCTCAGAAGTGACACGTCAAAAGATAATTTGCACCTTCAAAGTATTTTAACGAGATGAGGGAAAGTGCTTCTGAGACTGTCAGTGTGGCTCTGTGGAGTCTGACGCTAATCTAGCAGAAAGCGAAATATTCCGCATCTCAGTTTTCAAATTGTAAGCGTAGAAATAGATTCAGACAGCCAAATTCATCACCGGCTCATCTGGGTACGTCACTGTTGTTAATTGTTTGACAAATGCTGTTTAGAATGTGTCACCGCCAATAACGTGGCACTCAATCGGAGAGCAAAGCTCATTTCTTCATGCCTTTTTCCACAAGGTGTTTTGTATTACATTTAATTTTTGTGGACCTTCTGTATTCTGTACATGTATCTATTTTTTCTTGTCGCGATGCATACCACAAACCAACCAATGCCAGCCAATATAACGTGGAGACATAAGCAAGCCAATGCTCTGTTGACATGCTCCACTGATTTAAAGGGCCCTATATGTGGACTCTCCTACAAATCTGCATCCTGATCTTTAATAAGGAAAGAAAACACATCATTAGATCTGCGTTCCTCCTCGCTGTTACAGTCCATGGTTTGCAGGCTGTGAGCTGAGAATGATAAGGTTCTAACTGACATTATTGACAAACATTAGTTTGCGTCATAAATATGTTGTTTATAGGGCACTAAATGCATGTGTGAAGTTTTATACAAAAATGCTGTTTATAAGTATGAATTAATTTAAAAGGTTGTATCTGCTTGGAGCCCATTCACTTTGGAATCTTTGAAGCTCAATATCTCAAACCTGCAGATAGAACCTTATAATTCTCAGCTCACAAGGCCTTAGGTCCAATATTCCAGACACTAAGGATGGCACACTGGGGGGAATAGGATCTCCAGACCCCTGAGATCAGTTTATCTTCCTCCCTAGAGCACACAAAAGAAGATGGCAGCCTCAGCACAAAACCCTCGAGCTAACATAAAAATACAATATCCACTGGCATGTCAGTGACTTCAAACTACTGAAGAGAAGCTATAGAGAAAAGGCAACATTATCTGTTCTTGCATTTATCTCCCTCCTAAATCCTCCATGATACAGAACGAATGACCAAAATAACACATTTAGGTGGTCTGGAAAAACTAGAGAATGCAGATTTTCTTGTTTTTATCGGCAACTTAATTTTGGTACCTAAAGATGCCAAAGCTGTAAGACAGCTCCCTTTCAAATGTAATAAACACTCTTCCAGTGCAGTGAAAGTATTTTACAACCTCTATATCATAATATATTACTGGTAATGGCCTCATCTTTCAGCATGTTATTTACTACAGGAAGGAGCTCTTTTGTCAAACATTTCGCTGATATAACACAAACACAAACACACGAACAACAGTAACCGTATCAATCGTAAATCATCAACAGTTTCTCAACACTGGGAGAGGGGAGCTCGCAGCCTCTATAAATGTTGCAAGCAATAATGTATGTTGGTGTAACAGATAGCAGTCATGGTCTTTCATTAATCACGAAATCAGCTCACCGCACTGCCTCACACCATTGGGACAGCAGTATCCTATAGCGGTTAAGATATTGGCCCACTATCCCAGAAGGTTACGAGTTCAATTCCCCAGTAATGCCCAGGTGTTCTAACCTTAAAACATGCTCCTAACATGATTTTCTTTACTAATTTTCTGCTGAGAATATAAGTATTATGATCAGATCTGGTTTTTTTGAGCTGAGCCGCTTTCCTCTTTCTTACCAAAACTTCAGAAACGCTTCAGCAAGGTGTGTGTCTTCTTAGTCGAGGCCTTGTTGCTTCTGACAAATTTTCACTTGTGATAGGCAGTAGGTCTTTATCATCAATAAGGCTTGGTCTGGCTCCTCTAGTGCAAAAGTTCAGAGATCTGAGATGGGGAAAAAAGGAAAGCAGGCAACAGAGAAGAGTACAGAAGAGAGACAGGATGAGTGCTTAGGGAATTCATACTTTTTTTCCCCCAATTTTATCCAAACAGTTCAAAGAGCCTGGTCAGTAATCATGCGCTATACATGATTTATAGGTTTTCTTCCTAAAGAGGTTGGAGAAATTACTCTGAGGATAGGAAACAAGGCAAGTGAGACAATGGAGGGACTATAGAACAATAGCTGATATACTATGGTATGTAATGGTGTATTATGGCAAAATAGTTAACGTTACCTGGGGTAGATACCAAATGCCATGCATTGATTGATGTTTTGGCGGCACGGATGGTGCAGTGGGTAGCACTGCCACCTCACAGCAAGGAGGTCCTGGGTTCGAATCCCCGTCGACCGGGGCCTCTCTGTGCGGAGTTTGCATGTTCTCCCCGTGTCTGCGTGGGTTTCCTCCAGGTACTCCGGTTTCCTCCCACAGTCCAAAGACATGCACGTTAGGCTGATTGGAGAGTCTAAATTGCCCGTAGGTATGAGTGTGTGAGTGAATGGTGTGTGTGCCCTGCGATAGACTGGCGACCTGTCCAGGGTGTATTCCTGCCTTTCGCCCAATGTATGCTGGGATAGGCTCCAGCCCCCTGCGACCCTGATCAGGATAAGCGGGTTCAGATAATGGATGGATGGATGGATGGATGATTGATGTTTGCCATAAAGTACCACCCAAATAAACTTTCATTTTCATGTTTCAGATAATGCCTACTATGGCTAATGAGCAAATATGTTTCTTTTATTTGTAACTGCAGGTTGGGAGAGGGAAATGTCATAATGGAATTGGATTAACTATGTTCACTATGTTTAATGATAAATGTAACTCATTTACAAATTGGATATTGTTAGAAGGTTAAGCTTTCTTGCTATGCTACCAAATGGTATCATGTTGTTTCTGCTAGCTTGGTGTGAGCATTGTTTTCAACCACAGAATTTCTTTGTTGAGTACTTGAGATCACTGTAGGACTGTGGGAAGTGGCCAATTTGCTTTTTGGAGTGGAAAGTGACCATGTTTTATGCTGTAGCCTGCTTCATTAAAAAGCGGTGAGAAAAAGCTTATCAATGACAACAGACTTGAAAGTTCTTTGAGGAAGGTTTTGAAAAAGCCACCAAAAACTGGGAACATAAAAATCACATTTGATGTATAAATAGTAACTAATATTAGCAGGGTTTTGCTAAGGCAACCAAGCATTATTATTTGTGCAGTAGTATCCTGATTGTATCAGGGCAACATACAATCTTCTGCAGTAGTTTTCTGGGAAAGTTGTAACAGTGTTATCATTATTATTATTATTATTATTATTATTATTATTATTATTATTATTATTATTATATGCTTGGCTGGAATGTTGATCACAGTATGGTGCATCCAAAAATTTATTTTGAATATAAATCTATTTTAGGATGAAATCCCAACTCTATGCTAATGCTTTCGATGCAAACATTTGCATTTAATCATAAGTATACAAATGCACCATTTGGCAATGAGGAAATGTGGGGGTGTGTTCCTCAAGAAGCCATGTTCTTTTTTTTTTCTATTATCCCATGTATTTATTGTAGGATCACAAATGCAACTTACCATCTGCCATGTGTTGATTACAGTACCTCCTGTGCAGAATGCCTTTCCAACAGAAGGTAAATGACTGCCTCCAATTCATTGGGGTTTCACATTTGGCCCTTGTGTCTGCATTCTAAGTGCAAACAAATGAGCATTCCTGCGCTTTGGGCGTATGTGAAAAGCTTCATTGGCAGTGCATACCATATGTTAACATGTGGTTTGGGGACATACCGCACAAGTTTGAATTCACACTTGGCTTGAGTATGTTTTTGTCCATTTGAGAATTAAAAACGAAATTCCTGTTCATAAAAGTAGGTTTTACAAATTGTTCAATGGTTATTTCCCCCTCTTCCTGGGTAATTCCCTTGAGATTGCATTTGCCTTCTTCCCAAACAATTCGGTATGTGCTAATGACACGTTTGTCTTCCAAAATTCTCTTGACTGAAAAGTATGCGGTGTTATGCAGGGTCATGAGTTTGGTTGCTATGGGAAATAGGCCTCGTTTCTTATGTTTCAGAGTTCCAGTGCCCTCATCTGTAGGTCTGTAGCTTAATCCATAGAGAACAGAATGTTCATACATGTCATTCCTTTTATTTGAGTAATGGCATGTATTTTCCTGCTTTACAAAGACAAATTCCCCTCTCTTCTCACAGGGAGGCTTGTACCTGTATGAATGGAGCATTGTTAATGTTCATGTATGTCTGCTTTTGAAGTGGCATGTGTTGATATTAGTTTGATAGATAGATAGTGTGAGTTGCCTTGAAAGATTTCCAGCCAATTTTCAAAAGACACACAAGGCATCACTGTGATATAATTGGTTGCGATCATGGTTTTGTCAACTTGTGATTTGACTTTGGAATACTGATACAGTTATATATATTATATTTTCCCTGAAGTAGAAAATATTAGCTTGTTTTAAGGTATTTGACAAGTGAAATTTCCATACCCCATTGGCAAATCTTTAAAAGATTCACACTATCTCACCCTATTGGCAATAGTTTTGCCTTATTCAGAAACTGTAAATATGAGACATATTTGTTGTTTTTGCAGTATATTGGAGATGTGGTTTAGGCATTGGTGTGCAACGCCTGACTGTTCAGCAATGGGAAGATCCCCCACCACACATCAGAGATGACAAAGATCTAAAAACTGCAGTCTGGCATATACTGTATGATTAAATACACAACTAATAACATATAATCATTAACATGTTCGCAGTTCCAGTAAGACACATTTTCACAGAAAGTGGGATCATTTACATCCAGTGTTAAATGTATTATTTAACATGTTTGCTCCATAATCCTAATGATTGATAGCAAATATTTAGAATTTGTAAGCCGGAGACAAAATTATAAAATAAAAAGAATTTATCATATTGTCATTAATTTGTTTCAAGTAACTAACCACCAAACAACCCAGCTAACACAAAACGTTCTCACAATGTTGCTGCAATGTAGTGCCAACGTGATAACAAAATGGAATTCACTCCTCACAGCAGGATGTATAGGCATAAACTCAATTAACCCAAACAGAAATATGTCTTAGTTGTCAGGAAAATGAAGTGCTAAAGACATTTATGTTAAATTGTTGCAATTAAACAGTGTACTCACAGGTGTCACGATCAGGGATAATAATTATCAGATGATGAGGTCAAGTCTGGGCATTTTCATCCAGTTGCAATGCAATCTGGGATACTCTGCCCTCCTCTCATACGTGTGTGTTCAGTGTATATGCACTGGTACCTTGTTAATCATTCAGCTATCCAGCCACACCAATCCTGCTTAAATTCTCTCTACATTCAACTCACCATTGACAGCAGCAGTGGATTAATTGTTATATATTGTTTTGTTTCTAAACATATAAAATACACTGTAATGTTTGTAGTTGCATCGGTCTGTGTGTGAAAATCACATTTACTTGAGTATAAGAACACTTCTGAATCTTGTGGGCTTTGATATAGCTTATATATATGAATTGTGAAAAACCGAATATCCAATTTTGAGTATAGATTGTTATTTCTAGTAGCCAACAATGAAATGAAAATTTTACTGGCTTGAAATTACTGTACGGCTCTTCCTACACCTGTGTCCCTCCCTTTGTTCCTCTCCTGAAGGTCCTAGCGCATTCAACAGCGTTAAATACGAAAGGCCTTGTACGACCTTCATTACCAAGCAAAGGAAAAGCACCAAAATGTTGAACACAGACAGGTTAGCCAAGGCCATGGTCAGTGTTGCTATCCTAGATTCTCAGTCAGAGCCTCCGAAGCCGCTGAGGGAGCCCGAACAAGACTAAATTCATATTTCATAGAGCAATGCACCAAACTAAAATATTTACAGAGCTGGAGGCCTTTTAATAATATAGCAGTGGCCATAAATGTGGAAATTAATGATAACAAATGGTATGACAAACAAAGCCGTGACCTTAAATGTGACCAGGCTGTGAAATTCCTCCACAGGCACGTTGTGTCTTGGGATTCAATAAAACATGTTGTGATAGGCATGGCCTGAGTTCAATCAGAAAGCACAAAGTAGCATCAAGGACGTTTTTTTTCTCTTATTCTAAAGGTTACGTTCAGATGATGAAAACAAATAGGTGTCCTGGTGTTAATCAATGCTGTTTTGTAGTGGAACCGCACTGTGATGACACACTCCTACTGAAAGGTCTCATTATTGCCATGTTTGGTTTCCTCGTGATTGTGCTGTAGCCGTAGCCACATATTTAAAACACTTCCGATGGCTAATTGTGAGCATAAGAGGCTTTGCTACACACAGACACACATTCACTCATACACACACAGACACACACACTTTACAGACAGATAAAACTAGCAAATGTAGAAGCATAAAGTGCAGCAAACTAGCAAATTTAGCAGCATCAAGTGCAGCAATGTTTTTTTAATACCATTTAGCCTGTTTTTGCTTAGCTGTGAGGCTAGAAATTAGGCCTGAGGCCTGCTGAAGCCCAAGATATTTATGGCCCAACTTGAACTGGCCCGACAAGCTCTAACCAAAGTTTAAGCCTGAACCCAATAGAGCCTGATCACTGAAATAAAAAGTCAAAACAGCATATGGCAGAAGTGAATATAATACAGCATTTCCCATAGCTGATCTGACCCAACATCGCAGAGCTAAAAGTAAGCCCAATATCTGGCCAAATCACAGGATACAGGCCTCTACTGCAAAGCCATCTGGCAGGGAGGTAAACAAAAACAATCAAAATTATGACTTTGAAAAGAAAACTATGGTCAAATTCAGTCCAGAAATAATGGCACCCTTGATGAATATGCATAGAAACTGCTGTAAACTAAAAAATAATACATTTATTGACATTACCTTTATTTTCCAACATGTGTAAAGCAATTTGCTATTTTCAAATAAAATAAAAGATTCCATAATAATTCCACAATTATTATGGAATCTGGCAAAGATGAGTCTTTTCCTATTATTTATGGTATGGTTAGAGAGCACATTTGGAGGCATTTTTGACCATTCCTCCATGCATAATTATTGATATCCTTGGGATATCCCCCTCTTCGGTACAGACCATAGGTTCATCATGGGAATTATGTCTGGAGACTCAGATGGCAATTTCAGAACATGGTTACAATAAGTGTTCGGGGTGCCAAACATTTCGGCATGTGTGGCATCTAGAAAATTTGATTACTAAATAAGAAACATTAAAAAAAGTATTTAGTTTCCCCATATGTTTGAACATAAAATATAGATAATTATCCATGTTGTTTATTATATGCAGCCTTTTGTCTCTGTTGTTATTAAGGGTGCCAATAATTGTAACTATTCTTTACAAATCTTTGCTGGAGGTTGCAGCTATTGCAAAAGTGTGCCATTCATCTCACAGGATCTTTTAGCAGCATCTAACACTGAAAGAAAGCCAAGCAAGAAAAGACAACAAATAAACACAGTGTCTGATAGCAGTACAAATGATACTAGTGGTAATTGACTTTATTCCTGTATCTTCCCTGACAGATAGCAGTAACCGGGTCCCAATTTAAAGCCATCTTCACTTGCCTATATCCGACTCTGACTCCAACACTTATGTGACTGATGTGACATATATCCAAAAAGTGATCATAAAAATGTTTTGGAAAATGAGAAACAACTGGTCATATTACTAACTTTCTGAAGTTTGTTTCCTCAGAACATTCAGATGATCTACCAGGTTATAGTCTAGAGGTTATAACTTCACTTCTACTGCTGTAGCCTGTCCATTTACAGTTATGATGCGTTGTGTGTTCAGAGATGCTCTTCTGCTTACCATTGTTGTAATGTGGGGTCATTTGCGTCACTGTCACCTTCCTGTAAGCTTTGACCAGTCTGGCCATTCTCCTCTGACGTCTCTCATTAACAAGGTGTTTCTGTCTACAGAACTGCTGCTCACTGGATTTTTTTTCACCATTCTTTGCAAACTCTTGAGACTGTGCATGAAAATCCCAATAGATCAGCAGTTTCTGAGATACTCAAACCACCCTGTCTGCCACCAACAATCATTCCACAGTCAAAGTCACTTAGATGACAGTTCCCCATTCTGATGGTCAATGTGAACATTAACTGAATCTCCTGACCCGTATCTACATGATGTATGCATTGCACTGCTACCACACGATTGTCTGATTTGGCAATCGCATGAATATGTAGGTGTAATAAAGTACAAATGTTCCTAATAAAGTGCTCAGTGAGTGTATATGTTATAGTTATTGTTCATTAATCTGTCAAAATGCAAGATTTCATAAAAAATATTAAAAGCAGGCAATTATCTTTAAAAAGTAATGCGATGTAAAATTAATGTAATGCATTTTTCATCTGTGGATCCTCCTGTGCCCATGGTAATTCAGTTCCAGCCAATGCAGATCTTGCTTGTGTGTACCTCTCGTACACCTAGATAAACACAGACAAAATGTACCTTGGCTGTGACAGCAGTAAGGGACAGGAGGCTGGCGAAATGAAAAATGCATTACATTAATCCCACACAGAGATCTGGCAGTGTCAGGGGTAGAGGGCAGAGCAAGCTTTATTTATTCATTCATTCACTCATTCATTCATTTAATTTCCCTCAGTGTAAAAGTTACAGCGGCATTTGAAACATTCTCTCTCATCTTGTTTATTTGTATTTTTATTCAACCTTTATTTCACCTGGTAAAATGATTGAAAACAAATTCTCATTTACAAACTGACGTAACCAGTTTCACGTGTGTCGAAAATGCAAGAATCCACACTATTCATACAAAAGGTGCTTTAAAACCAGGTGCAGATGTCGAGGATGAAACATGAGACACATTGAATAAAATTGCATTGAATTAGTACATGTAGAGGATGGTTGGCAAAGAGCAAATGGTAGCTAGCAGGTGCAGTAAATGTGTAATGTAACAGTATTTTAAAGGAGTATATAGGTGTGTTGAGATTTGAGTGGGGAGTGCGAGATTGGATTGTCGGGTATTCCAGTTATGGGCAGAAGAGAAACATTACATATCGTCTTTATACCTGTAGAAAGTGAGGGGCAGAGTCAGTGAGCACAGGCTGGGAGTTCTGGTCCTGAGCACCTGAAGAGAGGACCATCTGTCTGGGTCTGGTATGATTTCACAATCAGACCCAATGCCTTCACCAGGAACATTACACACTGATGCTTCATCTGTCTGGGTCCTCACAGTGATGGTATTATTTCATACTCAGACCCAATGCCTTCACCAGGAGCATCACACACTGATGCTTCATCTGTCTGGGTCCTCACAGTGATGGTATTATTTCACACTCAGACCCAATGCCTTCACCGGGAACATCACACACAGAGAGCTAAGAGCTGGTGCCTATTACTCTCTCTCTCTCCCTCTGTATGTGTCTCATACACACATGTACATACGTACATACATGCACGCACGTACACATACATACAGAAACGCACATACGCAGACAGCACATAAGCACACACACACACACACAGTTCATGCATGCGCATGCACACACATACACACAGAACGGCTGATTCGATTAAGTCCCAGGCTGCCCCATTATTATGTTAGGTAGGTGGTGTAGAATTTCAATGATAATCCATAATGCATGACCGGTTCCGTTGCCATGGCGATGTAAATTCAAGGTTACCGACTCAGACACATAATTGGGTGTCTCGCAGAGCTCTGAGGAGGTGCTGTAAAAAAAAAATTCTACGCGTGGAAGAGGGGCATCAGTCAAGCTGTCGCAGATCGCAAAGTACTCATAATCAGATGAAATGCCTTGAGGGGTGGCGGGTGGCGGGTGGGGTGTGTGGTGTGTGTGCGTGGGGGGGGGGGGGGTGGTTGTTGATGGGGAGAATGTTAAGATACACATGCATGGCACACAGACAGAAGCACGCATGCGTCCGCACAGACAGGCTGATAGACGTGAACATGTCTCCCCTCAGAACCCTTTGAGCTGACTTGAGTCAGCCCCATTTCAGGCGACGTGCACTTTAAAGCACCCGGCTTTCACACGGCCGGACTGTTATCTCGCCCAGGCAGGCTGGGATATGACCTGTGTCTGAGCCCGCCGATGAATCCATGCAGCCAGTCATAACCTTCATTCAGCCAATAACAATGAACTCACACACCATAAGGATACCATTGGTGATCCCTGGCTCTGAGACGTATAGAAAACCAACGGTCAAAGAGCCCAGGTCTCGGACTCATTGCGTGTTTAAATACGATCTTGATTCTTCTAATTCTCTGAAACTGTTCGTCTCTTCCTTTAATGGTTGAAATGAAGACTCTGTTTTACAACACTCCGCTCTGATTTTCATAATTATAAAATTTCCAGAATGTCTAATGAAGATAACTGCACCTCGGAATTAACATGCATATCTAATGCATATTAGCGTGACTCCTTTTGTATGAACCTTATTCCACAAAACGCTATTATAAGAGCCAACCGCAGTGAGACGGATTGGACCTTTGTGTATACGAATGCAGTTGGACAGATAGGCGACGGCAGACAATTTGTGCAACTGCTGGGATGTGCCTTTGCATATGAAACATTAATTAAGCAGATGCCGGCTAGGTTTTAGGCAAACGGGAATGGGAGAGGGGGGCATACAAGCATTTGGCATCCTGTATTGTCACACAAAATATTCAGTAGTGAGAATACAAAACCACCTCCAAATTAAGGCACAAGACAAAGAACTACTGTCAAACCCTCAAAATCCACCTTCAAAGACGTCGTGTATGGCTAGGAACTAGCTCGTTTCTGAGAGCACAAGGAAAAAAACGTATCATTAGGAATTCTCAAAACGAAATAACAAAGATCCTTTTTTAAGCCCAGTACCAATTTTTGCTGGGTGGTTGGGGAAAAGGCATTGAAAGGATTTCAGAAAATGATTTCAGGATTCTAACGGTGAGATCAGAAGCAGGAGGGAGGTCAAAAGATCCTGAAATGGATGGGGGTATCTATCATATTGTGTGAGCTTAGATTATACGGTCAGCAGATGATGGGAGGGTTTGGGCAGGGTCAGAGTGTGGCCCTGTCTCTCTGCTGTCTCAGAACCGTGAGCAATGAAGCCTCAAAATCATCAGAAAATAAACTCATTATTCGCTGAGATATTCTCCCCCTGATGCATTTTTGCTTTTGATTTATATTCTGTCATTTTGCTGCTATTATTGTGTTGTGTGTGTGTGCGTGTGTGTGAGTGCAGATACGTGTGCGTGCGTGCAAGCTTGTGTGTATGCCTAATTCCCCAAAAAATTATTTTTATGTGTTTGTTTCAGCTGCTCTCAAGAATGCATCTTTTGAGGCTGCGCCTGTCATGCGAGACCTCAGGTAGTATCCTTCTGGCTAGTCTTTCTTTTTTTTTCCTTAGCTGGTTATTGCAGTTAGCCCACCTGGGTGCCCTTCTGCTATCCAACATTGGACTTCCACTCCATTTAACTCCCAATTTCAGTTCAGAGTCATCAGCTGCCCTCACTGCTGGTAACCTTCCCGCTCATTTATGCTCCCAGTTGGTCCTCTGTGTGAATTTTTATGTTGATATGCGCAGAAGTACAGAACCCTAAAGAAAATGAAACAAAAGCAAACACACTCGCTGTTGTTATTTCAACGAGAAACCCAGAGTCAGCTCAGCGGTAGGTACTTCCTGTCAAAAATGCAAGCCGACACCAGAACACTTCCCTGTTCTATCTTTGGAACTGTGCCAAATTTGCGTGATCTGTGGCTCAGACCATGTTCATGAATGACTAATTTAGCAAAAAAAAAAAAAAGAAACAAGCTGCACTGAGCAACAGAACAGTCTAGAAGGGCATTTACGAAAGCACTCTCCAAAGTCCAGTGCTATCCCAAGAGAAATCAGATCTGGCAGATGTTGTACATGGGGTTTAAGGCAATGCCACGGGCAAAGGAGAAGGACAGCCCTGACACAGACCACTGTGCTGTCCTTACTGTGAACCGAGCAATCTCCTGTCTCATGCGATTCCATTCATGGGATATCAACTCAAAGATTCCCAAGGGCTGTGTGTGTGTGTGAGAGTGTTTTTGTGCACATTATGGTATGGATATTCTCATATAAAGTACTCATATAAAGTATATACATCATATATCTACACTTACTGAGCACTTTATTGGGAACACCTGTACACCTACTTATTCATGCGATTATCTAATCAGCCAATTGTGTGCAATGCATAAAATCATGCAGATACGGATCAGGAGCTTTAGTTAATGTTCACATCAACCACCAGAATGGGGAAAAATGTGATTTCGACCGTGGCATGATTGTTGGTGCCAGGCGGGCTGGGTTGACTATTTCTGTAACTGCTGATCTCCCGGGATTTTCACGCACAACAGTCTCTAGACACATCTAGCCTGATCTGACAGACAGGTGTTTATGGTTTTTTCTTCATTATGGTGAGAATATGAACTGTATAGGTCTTCCTTGGCCTACCAGACTTTTGTAATTACTGAGCTCAGTTGTGCTCTCATTGGGCCTCATGCAAGAACCACTCGTAAGAATGTTCTTTAACAGGTTAATCTCATGTAATAGTGAACTTGCTGCATTTATCAATTGTATTTAGATTTATTTCACAGGTAGTAACAAAAATTACGAGGGGTCCCGACCTGTCATACAAATCACGTAAGCAACGCATTCCATTCACTTTCTATGGAGAGGCTTGCCGTGAGAGTGCTGTGGTACATTTCACGGTTTTGTATTTGCATACATGCAAATTAAATGCTTTCCAGGGCAGCGTGCCTGGCTCACTAGGATCAAACTTTCAAACTAGGCATTACTCATCAAATCAAAATGAATCAAAATTCAGCAACTGCTTATTTCTCGCCTCAAATGTTTTCAGAAACTTAATTTAGTGGACTGTTAAGGAGGAATAAGAGCAAGTTTAATGAACATAGTCTACCCAATCAGCTGCTGACAGCGTCCGTTCTTGTTGCTCCCAATGGCCATCTATCTGACCAAATCCACCTACAGTCATGCCCATAAACAGACACCTTGGGGGTTCGATGTGATTTTTATGAATGAATGTTCAAGACATGCCCAGCCTTATATGGCATATATTATGGAGTGAATTAAACTAATTCACAATTCTCAATAATCTCACAATACACTTGCACTCTTCTACGAAGAGGTGGGGATTTGTGTTTACATAGTCGTTTGTAAGAGAATGTAAGAGAAATTTACAATAAGAAT
This sequence comes from Conger conger, assembly GCF_963514075.1. Classification (NCBI taxonomy): domain Eukaryota; kingdom Metazoa; phylum Chordata; class Actinopteri; order Anguilliformes; family Congridae; genus Conger; species Conger conger. The sequence goes on along the minus strand of NC_083764.1, from coordinate 19,227,493 downwards.
ACAAAAATGTTCTTGCATGAGACCCATTCTTCTGATATCCCATTCCAAACAGATGAATTTGGCAAGCCTTAAGGTTTTGGTCAGCTGGGCAGCAGTGTTCAAGGGCACAGCAGAGGTTCTTGGGATTGTGTGTCTGTGAATGTTTACAAGATGGAGGGTGTGTGGCACGGAGACCTGTCAGTACCCTTCACAGTGCCTCAGCATGCTGGTCTTTCATGACTGCACGAGTGGGAGTTCTTCTAGCCAGCTCCTCTCTTTTTGGTTTGGGAAGGGTTGGGGGGTTGGGGATTGGGGTGGGAGGAGGGGGGTACTTTGTTCTGACCCTCTTTTGTCCCTTAGATATCAGATTTCCTTTCAGTTGAACCTCTGAGCTCCTGATGAGATGGGGGAAGGGGGTTGGATGATGGCAGGGGCCGTTCTTTCTTTAGAAACAGCTGTCCGTTAAGGGTCATGCTGCAGTCTCCTTTCCATAGCTCCAGATGTTTTACAGAAACTTCAGCAAAAGGCAAAAAAATGTCAGAAATTAATCTGAGCCCTGCACTGTAGCATCTTTGTGTCTCGGATTTGGTATTCAAAGAATTGGAGTTAGTAGCCGATATTAACACCGGCCGATTATTGAAATTCCTGCGGCTCAGAGTCCTTCATTCATGCTAATGCCTCACAACGAGCCTCTTTCTGTTCCCTTGAACCCGGTATTTAATGCATAAATTGTAGGTCTTTGCATTGTGTGGTTTACAAGGTCAAGGGTCAAGGGGCTGGCGGTCAGTTAGTTAAATTGGCGTGCTCTTTTTGATAATGGATTACTGACTTGGTGATGGCTTGATGCTTTGTGTCCCTTTTTTTTTATCAGGGACAGAAATAGCACACAGACGTGGAGGATTAGAGGTCAAAGCAGACAAACGTGCCTTTCAGTGAATCCCAGAGACACAAGGGGAGACATGTCTGGCTGGGCCAACGCCGATTGGACAGCAAAATCTACACTTGGACTTGGCAGACTTAAAGATCATTTGTATGTGTGTATAATGTCAGCACTGAAAATTGCATTTTCTGTGCAAAGGGTCCATCACTTTTTTAAAATATAAAATCTCAAAAAAACGGGCAGGGCTTCTGTAATCAAAGAACACATTCAGGCTTTACCACTTTTAAAACACTAAAACCTGAACTCTGTTGGTATGAATGTAGAATTCTAACGATTTTAGACCCCACATACGGCTGAAGGCTACCAGAATTTTCTAATAGGGACTTCAGAAGACTGCTTTGTGTTATACTTTACCTTGAATTATATATATGTGGTGCTGAGTACAATGTAAAGACTGCCTTGAAAAGGGGAACAAATATAAGAGTTGAATTATATTGTTGCATGATCATTTAAAGGGCTGTTGCAGACAACTGCATATTCACTTGATAAACACAGGGTTCCACCTGAGAAACTATATCATATTTATGTTGATCCAAATGCCACACCAGACATCATACTGTACAGTGATGCGAAACTGAGCATGTCAGTTGTGTGTACAAATGTGCGTCTGCACATATGTGCGTGCACAAGCGTCCATCTGTGTGTGTATCTGTGTGTGATGAATGAACTGACTATCTTTAATTACACTGGTGGTTAGCAGCAACGTGAGATTAAAATATTAATGGAAATCTGGCCGGCTGCAATGTGCACATGTTGCTCTGGGAAATGTAGTAGCAGGAATAAACTCTTTATTGATAACATATCTTGAGAATTAGGTGTCAAAAATAAATTTACAGTTACTTATTAGAGCAATGTGCACCCACAAGAACCTTATTATTGTATGGGAGAGATTAAGCAATTGATTCTTGACAATGCAGCGAGAGTTTATCGGAGACTAGCCGCATAAACGCGTGTCACTTATCGCCCGTGGAACACTGGAGTCAGCGAAGTCTACTTGATGGAATTAGAACTCCTTGCTTCTCTCGGTACCTGCATTTGGACAGCTGACTTAATGAGGGGCTTTGAAGGTGAAAGTATGGATTTCAAGGGGGACTGCAGCCTTTTTGGACAAATGTAAAAAAAAAATTCCTTTCAACTTTTCTATCCAATGTAGTGTGAGCGTTTCTTTGTCTTCAAAGAAAAAAATATTTCTCGATGCATGTTGATATTATAATAAAGGAACAAGATTAATGTCCCGTGATACTCACTATGACTCATTGGACAATTCACAACTCCAATCAGATAATCACGCACGCATACATACACTTTAAGGAATATGAAAACCTGAGTGTTTTTTTTCCCTTCCATTGGAGATAACTGTTGAGGGATGTTCATGGCCTACAAGCCCTCTTGCTTTGGACTTAACCTGATCTCCATGCATCTCCACTGCCAGCTGCCAGACGCTGAAGGGCCCATTGTTTCTTTCCGTCTGTGGGGTGGTTTTCCTCACGCCCGGATTTGGCAAACTGGCCTGCTCAGCGAGATACAGCTGAACACAATTAATATAAATATTCATAGAAATCAAAGTGTTGTGATTAATATGGCGTGTGTGCAAGGTTAGGGAACATTGAATGCATGTATGCATGGTTGTCTTATCTGGCCCCTACAGACCCCCTTCCATATATCGGCACATCTAACTGGAAGAGAGCTCTGGGTAGCCACGGATTTCATTAAAATAAAAAAAACTGTGGGTGTTTCCCTTTCCATTTGCAAACAGGCCCAGCAGACTATCAGGAAAACCAGGATTTTACAGAACAAGGAGTGAGCCCAGCCCAGATTCCCCCCAGAATTATTGTCTCACCCAGTCCCTATACTGTAATGCTTTTATTTACCCCTTATGATAGATTGTAAAGGCTAATATAAGTCAGCCTCAATGTAAGCATTGCAACTCGTTTATGGAAAATGAAGCACAGCAATTTCAAGAAACGTGAATCATTGCATCTATAGCATTCTGCTGAGTTCACACAAAAAAAGCATCATGCCGCATTGGGTTATGGTTATTTTACATTATTTTTCTGCTTGAGGGATCCTGCGCATACTAATATATCTAGTTTATCTGTGCACACAGATTACATTTTACAACAAGTGCAGAAGCATTTTGGTTTCATGACCTGGGTCAAAGGTACAACTGCTGTGCCCTAGTATTTGTGAGACTATTTTCAATGCTCCACTTTGTGACTGTTTTAGGTGCTATTTATTATTTCCTGCTATTCATTTTATTTATGTGACGATAATTCCAAATCTTACTTAGCCTTTCCCATCACGGAGAAGGAAATATTAATTCAGAGTTGTCTGTGGTTCTTTAATTAAAGTCACCCTACTCATCTCTACCAGAACAACCCCCCCAACAGCACTTTACATGCACAGCCATTACCGAGGTGACAAGATAGCATCTTTTCAGTGGGGAATAGGCCCCAATATGGACAGGTCATTCCCTAGTGTTTTGCAAATGAATGCATTCCAGCCAGCCTCCAGGACAGCTTGGATGCACATCGTCGTTGTTCCCCCTTTACACCCGCCCCCCAACCCCAGCACCACCCCCGACCTCAACCCACACACACACACGCACACATACACACACACACCACCCCTGCATGGCTCACCTCAGTCCTTGACGTGTGTGGGTGTGTTATTAGCTCATTTAGTTACTGCCATTGTGGAGAGCCCCTGCCACAGTTCTTGCTCGCTTTCTTTGTCTAAAGTCATAAAAATACACGATAAATGAGTAGAAGGCACTTGGTTCACCACTTACCCTATACGCTTTTATATTTACCTTCTACTGTTCAAAATTGAACCTTCTACAGTGCACAGTTTACTGACTTAACATTACCCATTATGTTCTCAATGGGCTGTAGAGTAAATGCAATACATAAACAAACTTAAATAGAAAAGGGTGTCCTTTTTTCAGCTGTCAAGAGGTACAAAAAAATAATAATATTCCAATAAATGCTGTGGGCATTATTGAAAGATTAGTGAGGTAGAGATGGAATTCATCAATCTCTGTGACATTCAGTAATGATACACACAACAGTGATGATTGACTCCTAATTTACCGAGGTGATTGCAGCCCCACTTCTCGTGTGTTAACTACAATTAATCAAGTTTATGATGTAATAAATGCAGGGCAAAATTTTCCATCTCTCCCATTTATTGCGAAACCGCCCGATTTTGGAGTTCAGCCTTCCTGCTATACAAATCTTACAGTCATGCAAGAATTTATTTTCACATGGAAATCAATGTATAGCAGAAAAAAATAAAGTTAAATAATGCACAATGCAATATTTCAAGTGCCAACATGATCCTTATTTCAGGTAAGTACAAAGCCTAACGTGTAAACTGAATTATAATAAGACTAATTGTGAGTTAATTAGAAAAAGCATTTCCTAACATTGTGTAATCATGATAGTTATCGTTGTGGTGTAGGGGTTATGGACCTGTAACCAGGCAGGGCCCTGTTGAAGGTAATTAAGCTGAATTTGTTCATTGACACCGTGCTGTATCAATGCAACCAGCCTGTAGAAGGATCTCCATAGCAAATATACAGCGTACTGACATTCTGAAATGTGACACCGTGTCGCAGCCATTCTGCCCATGCCAGTAACAGCAATCTGTAACAACTGAGAAAATCCAGTCAGCTGCACCATCCATACCTTGCACTACTGCACAGAAGGCCTGGCCTCCTTCTTTTCCCTGATTGGGTTGCAGCTGAGTTGGGACAGACTCTGGATAGACTCACTGCCCAGTACAGGCAATCTGCAGCAGTGTGACAACTCCTACCGCAATGATTTATTTTTATGGTTACAAAACATACACACACACACGGGTGTGTGTGTGTGTGTGTGTGTGTGTGTGGTACTGTATGTTGAGAAATACATTATATTACACAATGTACAATGTATGTGATGTACGGTGCATATAAGGAAGGTGAACCTAAGTAGAAAATTTACTCCCACAACAGAAGCCCATAATTATTACTTTGTGAAAGTGTCCAAAGTAGTAGTAGTAGTAGTAGTAGTAGTAGTACTAGTAGTGCCAAACGGTTTAGTTTTCTGTATTGTATGTCCAGAGTTGTCTTTGGCAGTTTATAATCTTCACATGTTATTTTTACTCTTTGTATTGGATTGGGTTTGCTGATAGAGGCTGGGGTGCTGCAGGTAGCTGTTGCATGCTGAAAAATGAACACACTCACACAGAATGGGGAGCAGCCATGTGGATCGTGTTTCACCCGTTTCACCACATTGTAGCTCTGTCACAGATGGTGAGCTTCAGGTGAAGTCATCTGCGGGGTCACAGAGTGAGACATCAACTAATCTCTGCCTCTCTCACTCTCTCTCTCTCCCTCCCTCCCTCTCTCTCTCACTGTCATTTTTCTCTATGTGCTGCTGTCTGCTGTTCTCTGTGTCTCATATCATTGGTCTCTCTGTCTTTTGCATTGCTCTCTGTCTATGACACTGTTTGTCTCTATTTGTCCTGCTCACTGTCCTGTGCATGTCTCCTTCACAACAAATATTTTGTTTGCAAGTCAGATGAAACGGTGCAGTATATCTGAAAATGTAGATGGCTGACAGTGGGATTTTCTGATTTCAAAGGCTCTTCCTACTGCTCTGCTCAGAATAGCCCACCTGCTGTATGACAAACCACAAATCCAGAGGGAGGGCAGACACATGCAGTGTGATCAGTTACAACACAGTGTGAAAACCAGGGAAACTTCCATAGCTCATTCAGACATATGCTTCATTTCTTTTTTCTTTTTTTCTTTTTTAATCAAAAAACTATGAAAACTCCATGCCGAGAGGGCTCGTGGTGCGTGTCTAATATGTCAGCCGTACTCAAAGAGGAAAACAAAATGGCAACTTATTTTTAGGTTGTGGAATGTTCTGGAAAGATTGTGTTTTTGTGATGGTGTCAGGTCACAAACCCATCCTTAAAACATTTCCGTGCGGAACGAAAACATAAGTTTCTCGGAATATAGCTCCCAACATAGTTGGGAAGTTGTGGTTTGTGAGCGGTAAACAATAAACAAACAAATACGCACACATAAATGAATGAATAAATAAAAAATAGTGTTGTGAAAATATTGCTAAAACATTGTTCACCTCAACCAATTGTAAATTGTTGCCACAGCATTTTTCTTGAATTGTGTTCCATCACCTGAAAGGTGTTACTCAGCAAATACTTTGGCAAAGCTTTCAAAACTTTGTTCGAAAAGCAGCTCCGAAGGTGGCAACCTGATCAGTACTCTGCGGGCATGATACACCATACAAGTTAAGTGTTTAAGCCATGGTAAAATCCCATCCCACGCGTGTGCCGCGTTTTATTGGCAACACTTGGGAGGGCAATTAGGAAAGCAATGAAGTTGGGGTTAGAATGAGGTGGGGAGTATCAGTGCTTCTGCACTCATACACCCTGCATTCTGTCTATCTGAAGAAAAATAGAACTCAATTCTTCACACATCAGGTTTTAGGGAGCTTGAATAGACTTCACGTGAATGTATGTAATTTCACGTCCAGGTCACTTTGGCGAAATGTAGCTTTTGATCCGTTCTGTAAATCTGTACCGTAATGTATTGATTTAGAAACCCACAACCCCTGCTGAGATGTGACAGATCTCCTGACCTCTGGCTGGGAATGCGTTCGGAGCAGTTCCTTTAAGAAATCTGAAACAGCAGCTGCTCCCTACTCTCTCCTCCAATGTTTTTCTAAACATTAACTATAGAGGCATCAAAGGGTTACTGCTCTGTGAATTTAATAGCCTTTCATGACTTTTATGGCTTTTTTTAATGGCTTCATGTTGGTACCTCTAATGCGCCTCTGATTGTTTTGCATTAAAAACAGGCTGTATAGTACTCTGGAAGGGGGCTGGCTTTTCTACCCTGCTGAAAAAGGCAGCTAGCTCAAGGTTTTGAAACAGCTGGTAGCTGGTTGACTCGTTCAGACCAGCTCCCAGCTTGACATGGTTTGACAAGCTCAACCTATGTTTTGAACCAGCTCAGGCTGCCAGCACTAGCTGGTTGACAAGCTCATACCCAGCTAGACCAGCTTCATGACCAGCTTGGCCATGCAGGTTGACCACCTCATACCCAGCTAGACCAGCTAAACTGTCAAGCTGGCATAGTGGTATTTTACAGCAGGCTCAGTAATGGTGAAGGGAATACCGTTGTAGTGCTTTTTACTTAAATCATAACAATATAAGAGAAAGTACATACAGTATGTACCTTCTTTCTCATAGTGATTGCAGGGCCTTAAACTCTATATCTGTCTGCCTGACGTGAAGCACCCAAACTTGGACATACAGAGAAATAGGAAAAACCGCAATAATATCATGCCAATCTACACCTGTCAAGAAGCTAAAAATTATACCTCATTAAACTATTGACTGATTGCAAAGTAGATCCCTAGCACAACAATGTATGTTTTGCTGGAGGCCACTCCCTCTAACTGCACCCATTACCATTTCTACATGTTGGGTTATCTTACACATTAGACTTCCCATATTTTGAGCCCAGACCCCTGTATGCATCCCTTAATTTCCTGAGATAAGGTTTTTTTTCTTCTTCTCTCACTACATTAATTAAGTCCTTTCAAAAAGACGCTGATCGTGTAATGGCAAACAGTGACACTAAGGGAAGATCCATTGTTTGGAGGCAGTTTGAATGCAAATTGGCAAAACAGACTTAATTGGCACATTTTCTATGCTATCAAGATCCTCAATGGACTTCAAAGCACTCAGCATTTTCATTATCACTGGAAAGTAGGAATAGTTGTGCTTGTAGGTGTTTTACTCTCCCATAAATCTCTGCTTTGGTTTAACAATTAAAGGCGGGATTTCTACAAGCTGCTCTACAGCAGTATTTTATGGTTTTATGGATTAAAGTGTGTCGCGTGCTAATGAGGTTTCGATTTTTTAGTCCTACAGTATTAGCATCCACCATTTAAATATAAAATATCCTTGCAAAAATGATACAGGCTACATACTGGTGCTAATGATTGCTGAGAACTAATGTGCCTGAATGGGACAAGTTTTCTGAACAAATAAACATTGCTAACAACCTCCAGGCAGGTCTCAGTTTTTGTTTTTGTGTGCCTCGGTTGGTGTCACGGTTTATCAGATGTTCCTGGCTCCCCTGCTGTCTGCATTTGGTTCCTATTTAAACATCTCAAAGCCAATAAAGAAGCGAGTCAATTAAAAAAGCCCAGACGCTTCATAGTCAGGAAATGGGCCAATTACAGCCACCCCGGGGAGCAGCCATGAGTTAAAACTGAAATATCTTTTTTTTTTTTAAAGGCTATGGTTTAGTGTTTCAATCTCGCAGCTAATCTCCAGAGGCAACGTGACAGTGTGTCGGTCACTGATAAGGGTTCCTGTCTGTCATCTATGAGTCTCGCATTCAGTCTTCCTGTTAATTCAGCAAATTGATGTGAGCAAGGCCTGCAGACGGCAGTGTGCTGTGCGAGGGGACAAAATGGTGGTGGTCTCTTAGCCCGCTTCCAACCACAGGGGGCTCTATATCGTAAGATATAGGGAGAAAGTGATGCAGAGAAAGGTTTCTTAATTATTTGAGCTGAGCTGGCTTTTTATGTCACTGTTGGATTCTTGGAGTGTGTTTCTCTCTCTGTGCAGAATCAATTGAATGTTTTTTTTTTTTTAATGTGCAAGTTCTTAGTGATACCTTTGTACCTAAATGCCTATAAGAATTTGAGCCAAGTGATTCATTTTTTTCAGACTCACATACAGTCAAAATTTATATAAGCGTGTCAATAATCTTAAATCTCATTTTGTAGAACAAAACACACACATACACACACAAACACCTGTAGTGAAACTTACAAGTCAGTGTAAACACGGCAATGATTCAATTATTGACCAAGAATAGAATCAAATTATTTCTGTTCACGGGTTCTGCAATGCTTGACTATGACTATGGACTATCCTAATGGTGTGGAAAAATTAGCCATGGGGCCACTTGTGCATGCTGGTTTTCGTGCAAAAAATTATAATATCAAGCCGTGATCCAGCACAATGTCTACTGTCTATTGAGGGAATGCTCACTAAACATTTGCTGAAGTGGAGCAGGAGAAACTGATTCCGGTTGAAAGGTTGAAAGGTTGAAAATTGTCAGGTTGTCAGGTTGAACACAGCAACACAACTTCAAGCCACAACTTAGTTTTTCACAGGATCAAAGTACTAACCTACCCAACATTTGCTTAGCTTTAGCAGAGCAGGCTACTGTGTATGGTGGTATAGCTGCTGGCAATGCAATGCAACACAATGCAATAACAAAATGTCTACAATCAGGTCAAATAATGCTTGTATTAACTGATAGACTGATTAAATAGTGTAGACACTTGGTCACTGAATCTAATCCATTGATTGAAGACAAAGCAAATAGCACGGTAAGTTTAAGAACAAAAATGTATGGAAAAACCTAAACATGTTGTCAATAGCATTAACCGATGCAGAATTTGGCTGTAACTCGTATACCAGTGTACAAGTTTTTGTGTGCACTAAGCTATGCTACTTGTAAGGGGAACCTCACCAAAATATCCACAAACTGGGGCTGTTTACATAAGGCCTGTAATTTATTGCCACACCAAAATTTCTTTGGTAACATGTTAATTTCCAGGGGACATCCCATATGACAAAAACTCTTGTGAACACAACAACATCATCAGTAAAATACATCCAATGCTATTTCAATGCCACATGTTTTATTTTCACTGAAGTGAAAATTGTATGTAACATTTGAAAAAGCCAGGAAAGGAATTTCATGTTTCGTAACGCTCATAAATCAGCGTACATGGTCGTCCCAGGAACTTGAAACTCAAAGACGTGCTCTCCTATAATAAATAAGCCTGCCAATGAGACCGTGTTTCATTGTTTCATCACTCACCACGCCCTGACACCCTGCACACATCCAGGCCTATCATCAATCCATCTGATAACATCACCTCCACTAGGGCTCAGACAGGGTGTATACAGCTATGGTCAGATGTAGATTGTTGCTCTGGTTACATATAAGGCCGGTGCACTTGCATCTATTTCTACAACTTTTATCTTAATGGCTATTTTAACCTTCGGCAGCTGGACTCAACGAAATGTGTAAAACCAGAGAATTTTCAGTTGGTTTACCAGTAGGCTATTTTTGTATTATGTATTGTGTGTTATAAAAAAAACACACTTTGCGATTAATAAATGTGATTTTGAATGTTCATATTAATTGTATAATGTGAAGGGGCCAGGACCTGCCAGCTTTGAAAACGTGCTATGATCAGAGACGTATAAGCACTAGGCTAGCTATATATTTTGTGCTGCAATTATCGAGAGCATTTTATCACAACGTGAAAGTAACATATTGGTTGTCAAGGGAGCACAAGCGCTGTGATTGGCAAAGCTGTCTTGTGTTTGAGATGCATTGTTTTACGCGTCAGCGCTAATGTGACAAACAAACATCGGCTCAGTTCACACTGTATAACTGACAGTTTGGAGGCAACTGCAAAGCACTTCACACTCACAGAGGAAACATAAAAGATGGCTTTGGGTTGGAGGTGGATACCTTTTGTCTCTGATTGCACAGCCCAATGGAAAATAGGTAGCTTTTCCTGTAATTTTATAGAGTTACAGGGAATCCAGAAATATTATGCGTTTATCTTCTAATACTGTTTTAGAGCTAATGTGAGTCTGAGACAGCCATTTACTGCCAAGTCTGGAAAGAAGTATACCTGTGCATGTTTCTGAGGAAAGTCAGATATAACCTTCAGAGACAGTAGGTGCATCCCAGTACTCAAACAATGCATCTTCCTTACCTCCACAAGGACGTTGTCTCCTACCTGGAAGTATGGGGGGAGGACACATTACAGGAAAGGAGGGTAGTCTGGAACACACCCATCTTCAGCAGAGGCTGATCAGGTGCTAGCATTAGTCGCAACACTCACCCAAACGTCTGGTAGCAACAAATAGCAAATCTTCCTGTAGTGTTGCGGTTAAGGTACATGACTGGGACCCCCAAGGTCGGTGGTTCGATTCCCAGTGTTGCCACAATAACATCCGCACAGCTGTTGGGCCCTTGAGCAAGGCCCTTAACCCTGCATTGCTCCAGTCTAATCAACTGTACGTTGCTCTGGATAACAGCGTCTGCCAAATGCCATTAATGTAATTTGCCATTATCCCTTATATGTTTTGTCTGATCCTGTTAAATGCTACAATATAAAGACAGTAAAGATAGATATCTGATACAGTCAAACAGCATAAAACAATAAAATCGTTGATTGTTGTTACAGTACAATAAGCTTTGACATGGGCCTCACTCTGGGGCAGACTGTAGACTAGTGGCTTTGGTACATCACTGAGACCTGGAAGATTGGTGGTTTAAGCCTCAGTGTAGCCATGTTAAGACCCACACAGCTATTGGGCCCTTGGGCAAGGCCCTTAACTACATGTTACTCCAGGGGGGATTGTCCCCTGTCTAATCGACTGTAAGCTGTTTCGGATAAAAGCATCAGCTACATAACAAATTGAAATTATTCCACCGAGAACACAGAACACACCAACAAAGTAGAAATAATATGGTGTTTCATCCCTGACACAATTGAGCAATTAACTCAAGTCTTAAGTTTTGCCCTCTCCTTGACCCAAAGATGTGCACTTTCCTTGACTGCTTGTGCACAGCAGTCGATAACATTCGGCCAGATTTGTTTTTCAGAGTTTACTCTAAAAAAAGAAAGAGCCCGTTTCCTCTCACGCCTTCTTCTTTTTCCTGTTATGTCATTCCCAGGCTGTTGTTTTACGCTCTGCCCTTTTTCCAGACGCTGATGGCAAATTACTCTGATTTTTCCATTGCCGTTCATGTTATCTCATGATAAGCACTCGATTCCGATACCAGTGTTTCTTCCATATGCAGTTCCAGAACAGCTAGTGCTGGCTCTACACGCTGGCTCTAAGACAACCACACATATTCAGGGTTTTATTAGCATGCTTTTTTTGTGTGATTGTAATCATCTGTATTATTTGCATGACAGTTGTGGTATTGTGAAAAACACACTCCTCCATCTTTAATATCCACAGCAACCGTGGTGCCATATACAGCCTGGACACTGGGGTTCTTGGACAGAAGCAAAAGCCTGTTGATGTTTTTTTGTTATTTATTTATTCATTTTGCTCCTTCAACTGCAAGGCCTCACTTCTTATTTTTGCAACCAGGAGAACTACTGTTTTCAGTATTGGTGTTGTGGCCGCCCTTAGGCCCTGTCGATAAGCTCAACCTATATATTCTGATAAATTCTCATTGTCATTTCAGGCACACCTACAGTATATCCCACATAGACAGTAACTAAGGTGCACACAATTTCAAAAGCTTATTTTCTTTTTAGCCTTTTTCCATGCACTTCCTGTCATGTGATTTGTAACATCTACATAAGGTTCTTGACAGAATAATGGTAGACACAGCTGGACAGGCATCCTGAAAGCCCCAGAAATTCCACAATCTTTACACAGCAACATACACTCAGTGACCAATTTATTAGGTAAACCTATACACCAGCTTGTTAATGCAAATATTTAATCAGCCAATCATGTGGCAGCAACTAATGCATAAAAGCATGCAGATGTGGTCAAGAGGTTCAGCTGTTGTTCAGACCAAATGCCAGAATGTGCAATAAATTTGACCTAAGTAACTTTGACTGTGGAATGATTGTTGGTGCCAGACATGGTGATTTGAGTATCTCAGAAACTGCTGGTCTCCGGTGATTTTCATGCACAACAGTCTCTAAAGTTTGCAGATAATGCAAAAAACAAAGAACAAGAAAAAACACGTTGTTCATGAGAGAGGTCAGTGGAGAAGGGCCAGACTGGTCAAAGCTGAGAGGAAGGTGACAGTAACAAAAATAACCACACATTACAACAGTGGTATGAAGTATTTCTGAACACACAACACATCAAACCTCAAAGTGGACAGTCTACAGCAGCAGTAAATCTAAAAAATAAGTTCACACTTTTCCCCATGAGTTGCAACTCATTTGAATGTGGGACTCACAGCCAGCAGGGAGTTGGTGTATGTGTGTTTCCCAGTGTCATGGTATCATGTTCTCTAATAACTGGACAGCTGTGGAACTGAACCCACTCCCCCACCCAGGGAAACACGCTTCAAGGAACATGACTAAGACGCTTAGAGGCCTCTCTAGATCTGGAGGCCTTTATAACCAGCCAGCCAACATGTCCCCAGATCTGTGGTCTAGAGATGATGAATACCGTACCAGTTTACTGGCTGTGGTTTCACTATCCGGTCATGGATTCAAGTCTTTTTAGGCCGTTATAGTCGTGAACCCATCAACTGGGTGTCCCGGCTGATTTATTAATTTCATAAAAAGATTAAAAGACTTGGCAGCTCTGCTGTTGACACTCCTAAAGTCTCAGTGCAGCGTCCTCTGCGTGTAATTCGAAGTCGCCAGACTCCACAGTAATTATAATGAGACACACAAACCCGCGCACAGACTGCTCTTTGATGGGGGTTTGCATGCGAGCCTGTCGCGTTTTTTTTGCTTAGCTGGCTGTTTTTTCGCTCACACTGTGAGGTGTTTTCATTGGCCCATCACCCACCATACCAACACGCCCGTGACACCCCATGGGCAAACAGAACCAATTGGACATGCTCAATAAATCATCACCCACATGCCTCCATCCCGGGATGGAAAAATATCGGGGGGAAGGGGCGGGTGGGCACGGGCAAGGGGGAGGAAGGAGGAAGAGGGGGAGAGAGGAACAACTGGCAAGCATTCCGGTGAAGGAAATGGAGAGGGTATTCAGTATCAGCAGCTGGAAGCACTCAAGGCTTCTGAAAAAAGACAGAGAGAAAATTAGATTGAGGGGAGTTACCAGCAGCTACGGGTTTAGAGTGGATGATACAGTGGACAATATACACTCAGTGAGCACTTTATTAGGTATTTATTACTTATTTTTTAGACTTAATTAAGTCTTCTGCTGCTGTAGCCAATCCACTTAGAGGTTTGACACATTGAGCATTCAGAGATGCTCTTCTGCATACCACTGTTGTAATATGTGGTTATTTGCGTTACTGTCACCTTCCTGTCAGCTTTGACCAGTATGGCCCTCCTCCTCTGACCTCTCTCATTAACATCACATTTTTGCCCACAGAACTGCTGCTCACTGGATGTTTTTTGTTTTTGCAACATTCTCCATGAACTCTAGAGATGTTGTGCGTGAAAATCCCAGGAGATCAGCAGTTTCTGAGATACTCAACCCTGTCTGGCACCAACAATCATTCCACGGTCAAAGTCACTAAGATCAACTTTCTTCCCCATTCTGACATTTGGTCTGAAAAACAGCTGAGCCTCTTGACCATTTGCGCATGCTTTTATGCATTTAGTTGTTGCCACATGATTTAACAAGCTGGTGTACAGGTCTGCCTAATAAAGTGCTCAGTGAGTGGTTCCCAAAAAACATTAATTTTTTGCCTTGTGTAAAGCATACTGTGCAGGCACTGGTTCCCTACTCTTGTTTATTAAAGTTGAACTTAAACCTGGATCTATAGCCCTTGGCACTAAAATGCAGTTGACAAAATTGATATCAGCACATGCTCGCCAAAATTGAGCGCTACATTGTAATGTTCCCAGCTTAAATGTTATGCTTGTATATCATTTGGCAATATTCAACTCGCTCAAGCAAATTGAAATGTCTTGGGCATTTAGCATGTACAAAAACAGGCGATTGCACTTCCTTTGCCAGCTTGGATACATATTTCATTCATAACAGTCATATTTCCTCAGACAATTCCTCCTGGCTCCTCATCTCTGTTCCTGGCCATGAACTTGGCGTGTCCCCGCAGTGCTGTTATTCCGAAACCAGTCTACATCCTCTCTGTATCAGAATCAGTGTGACAGGCTCTAGCACCTTTTGGAAGTGATAGCTGTTTACTTAGAAATGCACATGGCCACACACGCTCAGAAAAAAGTATGAAAAGTGTCTAAAAAGGGACAAAAGCTTGTCACTGCTGTGGTACCCTATAGCTACATAATATTGTACCCCTAACCATTGGTGTAATAATTCATTTGCACCTTTATTGCTTGCAAAAGGCACTTTTTAGCACCCAAAGACCACTATTGTACCTTTTAGGTACATTGGGGAAATCTGTTCCTGAAAGAGCAAAAATACCTTTATTTCTGAGAGAGCAAGGATGAAGATCTTGAATTAAGTGTATTTTTTTCTACTACAATATAATTTTCAGATTCTGTAGAAATGAATACTATAGCGTAGCCTCTGCAGTATGTTTGATGATATCTCTTTTCAGGGTTGACTGAATGTCCAAATAAATGCATTCAAAGCTCTTTCATATCTGCCATTCAATGTCGATCTTATAGTCTTTTGATCTATTTCATCGATGTGAAGGGATGTATGAAGGTGTGCATGCTATATTTTATGCCTTTTAGATACAATGCTTGTAGCATATACAGCATGTATTGTATATTGTGTTTTTATAATCACATTACCTGAGATTGCCTTGCAACAGCACCACTGCTTTTATAAACACCTGTACATTTTCTAAAACTATCAAATTACTTAACCCCTTATGGGCGGAGCGACCAGCATGTTATATCTCCCTTAACATGACCATTGAAATGTATTGTGATTCCTGGGTTTTCTATAGGGTGCCTTAGTCCATAATGGGTGAAAGGTCTGTTGTTTCACACTCTTCTTTTCATGCTCATGATTCCGGTGTTCAGGTTGTGTAAATCTACAGTTAGTAACCCAATGTCCAATGAATTGAAAAGGTGAGATGTGGTGGATTTTCCAGAATGAAGAATGTGTTTGCAACAGAATTCACTTGCAAATTCATCTCCTGTGCAGGGGCTGGCAATTAACACTCTAATCCACTCAGGTATCCCATCACCCCTAGCAAATGCTTTCTGTACACAAATGGGCTTAATTGCGAAAAGCGTCTTAATTCCTTTCAAATTTGCAGAACGCTGGGAACTGAAAATGTGATTGTTAAACCAAATCACTTCATTGTTATCCCTGATAGATAAACTGTGCATAATCTGGATTCCTAGGTGCACTGCGATCTAATTGGACGACTCTTAAAGCGTCATTGCGATGATTTCCTACCGATCCTTCCTAATGATGTTCTCCGGAACCTTCCCACCTCTTCTTTTCCAAATCAGTGGAAGTGCATCCGTTCAAGTGATTTTTATAGCTCTTTCTCCCACTCTACCCTTTCTGCGTCAGTAACCTGCAGCCATGTAATCAGAGAGCACAAAGAACTTGCAACAATACGATCTCAACGGGATGAACTAAAGACACACCTGTGAGCATGTCTTTGGGCATTCCAGAGTAAATTCGTTTCATGAGTGCTGAACAATTGGAAAGACGGAAGACAGAAGAAGAGAACTGGGAGTATCACACGTTTTCAATGAGCCCCTTCTCCTAATGACTACCCACCCACCATTTACAACCAAGAGTAATGCGATCTGAAAACCAGATCCTAGAACATGTACAAACAACACAGTAACATCGTGTTTCCTTCCATGTGTATTTCAATGCGAACCAGTAAAAGGAAATTAGGCTTTTCAATCTTTCTTAATGTGATTTGCATGTTTCTTTCAGTCTATCCATTAACAAGAAATAACAGAGAAATAAAAAGCCCAGTTCACACCACTCCACAGAGCCAAGCACAACAGTCATCTCATCACGTTCCTCTGCATATTCATTTGCTTACAGTTTACTTTGGAAACACATTCTAAATGGATGTTAATTTGTATCGAACCTGAGCTTAAAAGCATTAAAGAATGTTGTGGTTTAATCAGACATTTATCATTGGCAGTGTTATGGAGCATGAACTGTGGTATTGGAGAGCTTTTCAATATGGCTTTTCATGGCTTACTGAACCTCACTTCTCTACACACAGAGCCAGCTGTATACAGCACATCTGAATATGTTCAGTTTCAACACCGATTAACATCAATTACTCATTTTACAAACTGCAGGTACAGATGGCAGGGAATTGCAGTTTACTTTAAGTGTAACTGCAGCAGTTACAGTTGTCTATTTACATGATGTTGGAGTTGTGTAGGTCAATGGCAGGTCATGTAGAACTGGCACTGGAGCAGATCCTTGCGTTAAAGGGGATAATTTAAGTTTTTAGGACCTAACACAAAGAGTACATTTAATCTTCTCACACACACAGCGCCGTACCTGACCTGTTAAAAGACCACAGACTGTACATGTCCTTCACAATTTCTCTACAAGCGAAAATGTAAAGGACATGTATTTGGTCAAAAGAAGCATCAACATAAGTCACTTCATTTTCAGCTTGCGGAAGGTTGTTATTTTTTACATAAATCTTATTTATTTGTGTGTGCGTGTGTGTGCGTGGGTGTGTGTATGTGTGTCTGATTTTGTCAGCAATATAGCCACCTGCATGAAACTGCAGACTAACAGATGGTATTTTATTGTCACACACATTTTATGAATAATCTTAATGACATAGCCTACAAGCGATAGTAATTTATGTCCCCAACAGTAACGCGACAAATTGTGTAATTTAAAAAAAGAAGCAGTAGCCCATGTTTATGCATCAGATAATGTTCTATAATAACAATGTTGGTCTTTGTTGTCATGGAAATACTGCTGTATACTTATCCCTCAAATTAAACCTTAAGCTGCGTTACCCTAAAATGCTCTGAATCTATTTTTACTGTTAAAAATAAATGTTCCATTAAGGTTCTAACTACCCACTCTGTTGCTTGAGTGCAAATGCATTATGTTCAGTACAATTAGAATATTTGTCCATGTACTCTGTTTGGACCTGCAATTTCTCATCAGTATCAACTCAGCCCTGAGCTAGTTTAAAATTACTGAACATTCACAGCAGTTAGCTAAAGAATGGCATCACTGTGTATTGATATAGCTATGCATGCAGGTAAGAGATGAAAATAATGCCAATGCTTGTATTAATTGTGTTGAAGCCAGAAAAACCTAGAGGCCATTCCATTTTCATTTTTCTCTTGATTAACAAGCCTGTTGTTATCCAAACAGGAGAACCCATTGCAAAGTAATTCCAAGGTTTATTTTAATAGTCTTATGTTGTGGCATTATATATCTCCCCTTTAGTCAATTGTGGGTGTGCAGTTAAATCAGGTTGCTAAACTGCATTTGTTGGTACATAACAATGACACACACACACAGTACTATCTTGGAAATAGCAAATGGAAAGTTTCCTAATTTAAGCACCATTTATTATAATTTACATGAAAGAATTATCGATAATCTTTTGTTCCTCAATGCCAGTCCACAAGATAATTAGAAAATAATGAATATTGCAAGATACAAGCAATTTATTTTGGAAATACATTTCTTTACTCATCACTCACAGTAGTTGTATTTGTACATCTGTGCTAAACACTGGTGAGCTGTTGTGTGCCAGTGCTTTTCACTTTTCCAAGCCCATTCCTGGGCTCAGGCAGTCCCTCTGTCACACCCACTCCATGCCATGCTTTTGGCATGCACAGGGTAAACCCCGCTGTAAAATCCAGCTAAGCCAGCTGAAAATTGAGCTGGTCAAGCTGGTCATAAGCTGGTCTAGCTGGTTCTGAGCTGATCAACCAGCATGGCCAGGTTGGTCATACAGCTTTTCTGAGCTAGTAGCTGGTCAACCAGCTATCAACTGTTTCAAAACATAGCTTGAGCTGGTCAAGCCATGTCTGAACTGGTCAAGCAGCTGAACCACATTGATCAGGGAGCTGATCTGAACCGGTTGACCAGCTACCAGCTGTTTCAAAATCTAGCTTTAGCTGTTTTTTCAGCAGGGAAGGGTTACAGCCCTGTCAAGGGTGGGTTAAAAATGTTACAAAATAATTGAATAGTTGATGTGCATCTTTCAGTCAGTTAGAACAAGGTGTTGTGTGGAATGTTTAGAGAGACACTGGAACTCCAAGGCCTAAAAGTAGACAGCCAAATGGGCCAGCAGGCTTTAGGCACAAGCTCGTTCCAGACTTTGCTGATGTGCCTGCCCTGGCTGAGTGAATGTGGCTATTGAAATGCAATTAGTATGTAATAGTCCAGACTATTGTAAATGGGGGAGGGGAAACTCAAACAAATCACACTCTGACCTAGCAAAATCCGCAGGGGTCATTTAGTTACTGTGGAGGCTAGCTATTCAGTTCAAATTTTCAGATGAATTTTCATTTCAGATGAATGTTATATTAAATCATATATGTATGCTATTTTTATTTACATCTGGTGCAGCAGATACATTGAGTTAGCATTTAATATTTACAGTGATTAATTACAGACTCACAAGTAACCACTAGATTCTGTGTGTATTATTATAACACCCATCAGCAGTCAGTGACTCATATATGGATTGCCAGGGACACACTAGTTTACACACCATATTTAGCATTTGAATAAGCAACAACTGAGTCTATATTTATGCAATTACAATTTTGCAGTGCCTTTATGCCTGCAAAAACCATGGTTGAATCTAAGATGTAATACTAGATGTAAAATTACAATTTATTTTATCACATGCCAAAGGAAATATCAGTAGGGCCTGAAGAAAGAAAATTATTTACCTGACATTTGTAGATTTCACCAATTAGCAGATACCAGTTGTTTACCTACCAAAAAAACAGGCAGTGTTGACAACAAATGTTCATGCTGTGTGTATGATTTTTATTTTCTTAACAAAGAAATTCTTCTTCAGCAGTAATGACAATAAGAAGGCTGATTCTTGTAAACATGAGTCTTGCTTTAAAAAACTGAAATTATGAACATTTGAGGGATATTTCTGTATAATTTCACTCCTTCATTAGACGTGTGAGTGATAGCAATTAATACTTATTTTTTACAGTTTGCTGCTGTATACAAAAAAAGTGATGTGCACTCAGTCACAGATCTTGATTCCATAACAAAGACTTGGCATTGATCAGACACAATTTCCCAGAATTCCCTCCTTCACCTCCTGGGTAGCTTACTGTTTTCCCAGTGGTATCTTCTTCTGACTGGCTGCTGAGCACTGACAGCCTGTGAGTGGTTAATGACAGGAAAATGTTCCAGTGAAGTATCACTCGGGGATGTCAGTGTAATGAAAGATGACTGATTTCTACAATGAGGGGGCATCACAAACATTTTCTGTTTAAGCGTCTTTCGTTGTTCTAAATCCAGACAGAAAAAAACCCCCAATAAAAATAAACAATGTTTTAGAAAACTTCCCATCACACAACATTCCCAAAACAATCTATACTTCCCATGATTGCCTTATGCATCCTTGGGGTCAAAGAAAGTTCTAGAGGAGGAAATGAATATGGGAAACTGAGTGATGATGTCAGATGTTAGAAACTCTAGGGAAATTGTGCAAACATGAATGCTATTGAGAAATTAGGCCAAGAAAGGACAAAAATGAAGAAAGGCACTGTATGTACCACGTCTTCTGAGACATATCGCAAATAGAAGGTTACTAAGGTGGACATGTGTCTGTGTGATTGTGTCTGTGTGACCCCCCCCCCCCCCCCCCCCCCAACAAAAAAACCCAAAACAAACAAGCACAAACACACACATACACACTCTATTCAATTTATAGCATCTCTTTGACAAATATCAAACGTCAAATTATTTCAAAATATGCCTTTCTGCTGCACAAATAATTCAAGAGCTTGTGTTGGATGAGAAAAGCATTAAAGATGTTGGTGGCATTAATCCTACTTATAATGAACCTCTTGATGATTGTATTGACATGCCCTGTGCTAAATTAAATAATGGCTCAAATACAGAGAGCTGCTCCGATTGAGCCATTATTCTCCAGCGCTTGCAGCAAGAGTTCCTGCATTCCCTAATTTCTCTCTGCAGGAATGACAGTGCCTCAGCCGGGCTCTTGGATCAGATACCATTCCATTATAATATAGCATTTCCTAGTGTTCTAATGTAGCAACGCTCAAGATTTTTGTAGCAGTTATATAGTGAACATCTTTCTTCCACCCTCTTTCTGGATTTCTGTCTTAAGGTCATGTTCCACCAAAAATGCATCTTTGGTCTTCCAGATCATTTCAGAGGTACATACTTCAATTACCATGAGGTATGGACTTGAAAAGATAAATTCAAACAAAATATGTAAATTAGCTAATTTGCATACTATATTCAAGATGGAGGAAATTACAAATACTATAATCTGAACAAAAGTAAGATAATGTTACAATTCTTTGAATCAAGGATTGATCCATTTTTTTCAGCCGTGCCCAACAGTCATTTTTCTAGAAATGTTCATGAAGAAAAACGATGAAATTTCAGGATATAATAATGAGATTTGTGATGCTGTACCCACTCCAAAAGCTTATAACAAGAAAATAATTGCCTCAAAAATGGTTAGTCCTGTAGCCAAAATCAGGTTTTGAGAAAATTGACTCCAAAGATAGAAATAGGAAATTATTATTATAATTTCGCCATACACATTGCGTAATCATGAAAAGGGTGGTATTATCCTGAAAGTTGAATATTTGAGGGATGATTTGCAGCAGTTAGCAGAAAAAAGGTCAATTTGACTGAAAATGTGATTTTTTTCAATGGAAAAGAACCTTAATGTGAGAGCAAATGAGAGAAAGATAAAAAAATATTTTATTTCACTTTATGTCTGGCATAATGCATTATGATATGTCACAAAGAATTATGTCAGCGATGCTATAGACATCTTGTTTTGACAGCATTATGGAAGCAGGGCTGTAACCCTTATGTCAAGCATATGGATTCAAATGTCAACATGTCAACATGGAGTTTGCATGATTTCAGTTAGGAACTCTAAAGGAAGAGGTATTCTTATTCGGGAACTGTGGTAGAGCGGGTTGGCTTCCTTCTCACCTCTTCCTCAACATGCCTCCAATCTCCACAAACAAAAAATAACTCAAGGCATTCTCCCAATGCCTGTATGACAGGATAACATTGCTAAGCCATTAAACCAATGTTGAGAGAACATCCTGTGTGGCTAAATTATTTGCTTGCCAGAAGTAGAAACAAATGCTTTGAGGAAAGCGTGACCTGCAATCATTCTCATTTGACTACCAGCCAGACATCTGATTAAAACGTAGATCATTTTGTTCATTTAATTACATCTATTTTTTTCTTTTTACTTTAAAGCTTACTGTCTTTTCAGTCGTCAGTCGTGTTTGATATGCAAAGATGGGAGTGAAACGGTGATGCCATTGTTCGTTGTTCAGCAAGCTACAGGAAAGCGTTGACAACCAAAGGTCAAAGTAGCATGGCAAGTACCTAAAGATAGGTATGTTGGGCAACAAGAAGAAACACATCTGGAGGAAACAGCAGACATGTTGAATGAGAAAATAAATGGTCAACCTTGAGGTCGGTCTTAATTTATCTTAATTTTTTGCATTCTATTGAAAGACATTCTCTGAACCTGATCTCTGATTAAAACCGATGCCTTGGCACAATTCCCCCACGTACACTTAACTTAAGTTCCATCCCTTGTTAATCTTAAATGTAATGAATTGCAAAGCTAAAGGCCGGTGTGAATTCATTATCGCTAATAGATTAGTCGATAAGATGATTTACTGTATGTTTCCCCCCCCTTTACATGCAGCTGCTTTGATTTAATGTCAAGAATCTGGCCAGTCCTTTTCAGCCATCAATCTTACAGCTGTGGTTGTAGTTCGTTATAATGTGACCTCTTGTTTTAATACATGCAATGGAAGTACTGATGACCCGGGAAAATTATCATTCGGTTTTAAGAGCAAGTGCAATGCGCTATCCATCTTTTCTCTTTTTCAGATTTTATTTGCACCATGAAATTTCAACTACTTCTTGGCAAGAGCTTCTTGACATACAGTACCGTGAAAGCCAAGCTAACAGTTTCATCCTTGATTGAAAATTACAGCACCAATATCAATAATGTCCCCGACATTATAGATCATTATCATCGGGTGTGCATGTATGCTTCATTCCATGGATGGTCCAGAGTACCTGTATTTAAAAAAACTTGAAAAACAGTTTTATTGCATAGCACACTATGTATATTATGTTCTATTTCTTATAATCATTAGACAGAGGGGCTCACTTTCCTGTAGGAAGAAAGCTATCCAGGCATATCATTTGACTGGGTGTGATGTACAGCTTAATCTCAGATCTAATACAAAGCATACATATGTAGACCTTTTTTTACAGTATGACTGTATTTCATTTGGATATATGCCAGACTGGTCTGTGAAAAATGTGGATGCACAGCAGACAGATTTACTATCAACGTTAAGGGCTGAATTTAGTGCTTTCATGTATATAGGCACACTTCCATTTGATGGCAGATTGAAGCTTAGATGATATTGCATGCAGTTGTGTTCATATAAAAGATGGATTAAGTAATAAAGGAAAAGAAATAGAAAACTATATATATATATATATATATATATATATATATAATGTAGTAGGCTCCAGAATTGTTGGAAACCTTGGTAAATATGCATACAAAAAAACTGAAAAATAATATACTTACTGACATAAACTTTATTTTCCATGTATGAAGTACTGTGCTTTATTAACGATTCAATTGAATCAAACAAAGTCTTTCATTTTTTAAATAAAAAATCTATTTTTTCACAATTATGGGTGGTTTAATACTTAATGCAACCATCAATCATCATCTCCCCTTGAAACATTTCATAAGTTTCCGTCTTGGGAGCATGGATTAGTTTCTTGGACAAAGTGAAAAGATCAATGAATTCAAATTACCCTAGATGGCAAGAGGCTTTAGAAGGCATATGTGGAGGATATTGTAATATACACAAAGGGATAAATACATTTCAACTCAGCTTCTCTTCATAGAGAAGCAGCACAAAAGAAAAGAGAAACAGAAAGCCTGCAACTCAAACAGCGGACTCTCACTTTAAACCAAAGGGATTTCCTACACAGTGCGAAAAATGGTCTTAAATAAAAGCATATCTACTAACAGATATAATATATTGGACAACAAAACATAGATGTACTGTATATAAATAAACCGACAAACAAGGAACCACAAACCATCACGTATTGTTCTCATTCTGAACACATGGACAGTTTTTACAAGAACAGCTTAACCACAAGTAAAAACGCATTATTTAATTATGTTGCAGCGGGCAAACACAGTGCTACTGCGTAGTAAAATTGATACATAATTCATACACTGTCATTGTTCACGTAGAGAGCCTGTATGGAAGTTCGGAAGCTAAAGCATTGTTTACTTCCTGTGTCAAGGGTCATGCCTGTGATTGCAAAGTAAAGCAGCTTTGGCCTGCTTTACTTTGTAATCATGAAGAGATTCTGTTTTCTTTGCGTGGTTATTCTCCACATGCTATAATATTACAATACACAAACTGTGCAACTATCATTAGGCTATGTTTACGACTGACCGTGCTATCATTTTTACAATTGACATTTTGTATGAACATGCAGTATCCTACAGGCTAAGGAGTACAAGAAATAACTGCCTGGCTAGCTTGCCATCTAGCCAAAGACATACACACAGCGATGCATCTCAAAAAATAACTAATGGTGCATCGTGCTGGTTAACATTTCCAAATCCACAATCCATTTCCAAAACTTACCTGGTTTAGAGGGGAGCAGCATTAAGGTTTTGAAAACAGTTGCATTTTATCAGGTTTTTCTAGAGGATGATGCCCCTGTTTGGTTCCTTGGAAGAAAAACATAATAATAAAACATGCTCACGAGTTGTGGAAAATTAACATCTTAAGTTGTATTGGCTATATCCTAAGCTAAGCTACATGTAGCTACAACAACACCAAGGATTTATTTTCAAATGTAAACAAATGTAAAAGTAAACCAAGATAGCTAGCAATCAAATTATACAGATGCAACAATACATTTATTTATAAGTTAACTAGTTACATCTTGGCAGCACACAGTAGCTGACATCCTGCTTTTATAAACCAGTCAGTGAAGATTCTGTAGCTATAAATATTATACTCTTGAAGCTAACGATGAAGACAGACAAAGCCCAGCCATTTCTGATGGCTTAACTAAATAAATATATAAACATGACATAAATACCGTACTTGCTACATCTGTGATGGAGACAAACAGCTCCAGGCTGCTGCTAGCGTTATAATCACAGTTGAACACCCAACGTGAACAAATGACGGGCAGCCTCCACTCTAGCAAAGACTCTCTGGGAATAGAATATCTAGGGCCCCACCAGGTTTCTGGCAGCAGCCAATCAGTGTGGTAAATATATGTCACTCAAAAGAGAAAACACACCCCTCCAATTGTACCCCCATGTGGGCGCAGTTCAAGCGCACCTCACATTCGGAACCAAAAGGCGTGCCCAGCGAAGACTGACAGAAATGAGAGAGAAAAGGAAGGAACTGGCCACTGGTCCATATTTATTGTTTTATTTCAATTCCAATGTGCTGGAGTACAGAGTCACAAAAAGAAAAAATGTGGCAGTGTCCCAATATTTTTTTTCATTTTGTTAACAGGCAAATAAACAGGTGTGGTACATTCACACATGTTCATAACATGCATCAAGAGATTATTTTGTTTAATTAGCATTTTTCTAGCTAATTCCTAGGAATGAAGCGTTAATGGAAGTGATGTTTAGAAAGTAAAGTATGGAAGGTGTTCTTTTTAAAACAGCAGTTCTTCATACTGTGCTTACAAGTGCTATAATTGCATCTACAATGAAATTGTACATTTGAATATAGTTTAAAACCAAGAGGCAGCATACTTTTCATGTATTTTAACAATTTTCAAGAAGCAAATGTTCCATGAAACATATGCTGTCATATATTTCTCAAAATCTGGAAATAATCATTAGCCTACATCAATAAGGGATTGTTCAAAGGCAGACTTTACAATCCACACCACTACTGTAAAAATAATAATTGTATGCTATCAAAGAATAAGGAGCACACACACTGTATAGCATACCAATCACAATGAATAAAAACATGTTTATGCTGGAGGTCAAACTTTCACCAACTTATTGTCTTTCCTTTTTCATAGTTTGGAAGTATTTCCCTTGCTAGCAACTGAACAGCACCCGAGGCTCTGTGTCTCTCCAGGAAAACTGAGGGGTGTGTCTGCTTGTAATCCCTTGACCAGAGCTGAGAAATTGGAGAGCCGAGTGTTATAAAACATAATAGGCATTTTGTGGCCGTTCCTGTCTGATGGGTCAGGAATGTTCCACATATGGTGCATTCACACAAATACCACCGCACATCGGTTGGATTAGGAAAATTTCCCCGGTGACAAGAACATTATCCCGAGAAGTGCATTATGGTTCAAGGACATGGTATTGATAGCCATTGATAACAAGCATTTGTTTTGGTGTGTGTGTGTGTGTGTGTGTGAGAGAGAGAGAGAGAGAGAGAGAGAGAGAGAGAGAGAGAGAGAGTGTGTGCTACCTTGCCTATAGAGTATATATTTTCACATGGGGTGGCACATGTTCTTCCTGTGTCCGCGTGCGGTTTCCTCCCACAGTTCAAAGACATGCAGGTTAGGTTAATTGGAGTCTAAATTGCCCCTTGGTGTACTCCTGCCCTTGACCAAGGCACTGGCCTCAGAACTGGAGTTGGTCCCCGGAAGCCGTACTATGGCTGCCCACTGCTCCTAAGTAACTAGGATGGGTTAAATGCAGAGGACACATTTCATTGCCTTAGAGGGCAATGACAATAAAGCTTCATCTAATCTATTGTAATGGGCATGGACAGAATCTCCCTATATTATTTGAATACAAAAAGTATTCATTTTAATATTTAAGGCAATCAGTACTTCTTCAAGCCTTATGTGTACGCCAACTTACTTGACACAAGTTTTGGCAACCCCTGTTCAAATAAACTGATAATGTCAAATGTGTCTTTCTGCACATAAATACATCATAATTCTGTTTATATCTAAATTAAGTGCTGCAGTTATGTTATTGCTATGTTACAGTACAAAAAAAACTGTGACTTTCATTTGAATAAATACCTATGATGCCTGGGGGGAAATAAATTGCACAAAGAAAAACTACATTTGGTGAAAGTGAAAATTGCTTTCAGGTTCATACCTACTTAACACTGTTCAAGAAGCTTTATAGCTAATTTATCTCTACAACGAGGTGCAAAACAGCCATGCTCCTGAGGGTAGAGACAGGAAGCTCTCTTGGGGGAAATCCAGCCATCTGTATTTTAGGGTGGCATTTCTTGTCAGAACTGTAACTTCCATTTAAAAAGCAAAGAGTGTAAGAACTGCTCTGAGCTGCTGTTAATGAGTTACCATACTCAGGAATCCTAGTTAACTTACCATAGGCCGCAACAATTGCCCATACAATCAAATGTTCAAGCAGCTCACAGGCCTGATGTTTCAGATTAAGCTATGAGAAATTTGTGGATAATGTGAATATTTATTCAATACAGATGTTTATTCCTATTTCCGGTTGGAAAAACACCCAGGTCCCTGCTAAGAACCCCCAGGGTCATTATACTATAAACATTGCTTTGCTCACATTGAGCAGATTTGCTATGAAAACACTCAAGCTTTTAAACCGTTTCCGCCATTGGTGTTTAAAACGATCAAAAGTGCCTGGGCTGATCCTTTTCCCCCTCGTTAAAACCATCTGTTCCACCATAAGCTCTCTCGCGTTTTTTGCGGAAGGAAGGGGAGAAAGCCAGAATGCAGAAGCTGAAGCTGAACCTTCGTCACATGAGTTGTGATGTTTGGTAAATGGTTTGTACACTTTATAACAGGAAAAGGAGCAGGAGCCTTAGTAGGTAGTTGAAATTACTGTGCATATAAAGCATTCTTGTTAGCTTAAAGAATTCACATCAGAAATTTTGCCCTTTTTCTATAATCCACCTGTGCATTCTGACTGCATTTATAATCTTCAAACAGTTTGTCATTCAAAATAATGGTTTTGCATAACTTCAGAATATCTTTGGTAATTGCTGAAATTATCCATCTGACAAAATGTCGTCAGGATGAGACCGTCTTCTGTCTCTACACATTTGTAGCATGGCTATGAATTTCAGCTAATTACAGACTACACTTCCTTGTGCATGTTGTGGCAGTTAAAGCCGGGGCTTTTAACCTGCTGGCCTGTCAGTTTTCATCTGTAAGTGCAACCTACATTGTTTTTGCTTTTTAAATGAGTTTTTTTTTTCTGTCTTCCAAGAAGACAGTTCTGCTGAACTTTCAGCTTTGACCTTCAACCTCCCGATCAGATCAATATTTCCAAGTCAATGAACTGACAAAATTGTAATTGCTTTATTCTAGATTGACAGGTGCATGAATACATTTGTAATTTGGAATTAAGAACATGTCTTTGAGGGCATTAAAGCACTTAAAGGATTGTGATAGATAAAGCAATGTTACCGCTAAAACCCAGGTGAACCTATGATTCGCAAAAGTGAACAAATATAGTCGGTTGGCTTATTAAACTTTCAGTGCAAGCTTTCAGTGCATATTTCCAGCTGTATTTCCATTTGTAAAGCTTCAGAATGCTCCCCAATAAAAAATGAGTGATTCTATATTGTTATATACACCCCTTAATATGAAGGAATTGACGTAAATGTGTTATACTTACAGTTGTATATAAATACAACTTATTTTTTACTATACATACTGTATGAGAGAGATAAATAAGCAGTTACTGTTTAAAGGCTTATACTGTATCGTATTAGTCTCATACACACAAACATACGTACCGACATTTTGTGGTATGCTTTCACCATATTTTCAAAGAGGACTTGGTCCTCATAGTGACAGTAAGAATGATGGACATTCCAGTTAAGTAAATCTCCCTGTCTGGGCTTAGTGCTCAAAAGGAAATGGAAGGTTTTCAGCGATGGATGTTCATGGGGGTCACTAAATGTGACATCTCTCTTATTCCTGGGACACAACAAAGGTACGCAACTTGGTGCAACTGTATGAAGAACTATTATTTTAAAAAGAACACATTCATTTCATTAATACCTTACTTTCTAAAAAGCAGTTCCAATAATACTTTATTCCAAGGAATTACCAATAACTCATATATTGTACATTAGAAATAGTGCATACTCTGATGAATACTTTTAATAATATTTTATTACTATGAAATTACAAGTGTTTGGAAATCTACTCTTGATTTATAAGTGCAATTGTTGGAAAGTAGTCACAGCTTGCATCCTAACATTATAATGCTGTGTGGGGACAAACAAAAAATGGGCAGTACAAGCTGTTATTCTTGTAGGCTGTGATAGAAGATAATAATTAAAATTATATCCATGCATACTGAATACTAGCAAAACGTCACCCCAATTCACGATGCAAAAACAAGCTGAGCTTTTGGTCAATGGACCTTCATCGGAGCTTTTCCACTAACCAAAATCTCAGAAGGCTTTTACATTTAATAAATTGAGGCACATCACTGACTGCAAGGATACTGGCCCACCCTGTAAATTAATCTAGAGGTCTGCGATGACCTAACTGCAGGGTAAATAGCCATGAGTATACACAGACAGCAGTGCTTCCTGGAAACACATCTCATAATAGACTAGTCGTTCGAAAAAAACTCCATCAGAAAGATCAGGGACCAAGTTTTAGATCACGGTTAATCTTCACCTTTAATGGATATGAGCTGCAGGAATGAAAAGAAAAGATACTTGTCCAGGTCAATGTCAAGGTATTGACTTCCTCATTACCTCTAATTAATTTATGGGTAGCACCTAAGAATTTGGAATAAGCTCTGTTGATGGGTTCACCAGGGGTTATGACCTGCGAAGCATCTCGCTCAAGTACAGATCCTCCATCACTGCAGGACTCCTCCGGTCACCACATATACTGTGACTTCTACAGAATAAAAAGAGAGATCAGTGTCTTTATACACATGCTTCCTTCAGTAAGAGAAAAGAATCAGGTTGGTTTATTAAAAATGCATTCAAAATGTAGGGGGGGCGGCCTGTAGCGTAGTGGTCAAGGTACATGACTGGGACCCATAAGGTTATGGTTCCATCCCCGGTGTAGCCACAATAAGATCCGCACAGCCTTAGCCCTGCATTGCTCCAGGGGTGATTGTCTCCTGCTTAGTCTAATCAACTGTACATCACTCTGGATAAGAGCATCTGCAAAATGCCATTAATGTAATGTAATGTAAAAATACAAAATCCCAGCACGTTCACCTTTAGCATCTCAACCGTACCTTTCCTTTCCTTCAGAAATCAAAAACAATTGTTTGCATTGGCTGCTTGAAAAGCACGGAGGAGCTACAACAATAGAGAAGAGGAGTGCAACATTTATGTTGTTAAATTGTGGTAAGAATGACATTGAATGTGAAAATTGAGAGATAACCAAACAATAAACTGATGGCTGGATACTTGCTCTCAGCACATTGTTTTCTATTTGCTGATATAATATGTATCTTATTTGATGACAGGATATCATACTATTA
The DNA here is from genome assembly GCF_963514075.1 of Conger conger. NCBI lineage: Eukaryota > Metazoa > Chordata > Actinopteri > Anguilliformes > Congridae > Conger > Conger conger. Next base: position 19,197,125 of record NC_083764.1, on the reverse strand, counting down.
TTATTTTGTGCTACACTGCTAATGGACCATCTAAAATAGATCATGAGAGTCTCAAACATAGAACCACAAATGCAAGTAATGCAGTTTACATTAATGTCTAAGAATTATCTGCCATCTCCAAAAAGACAATGATTAAATCCTAAATGGATCCTAATTTACACTGACAAAATCCATCTTTGAAATTTGTCAGTAATTGGCAGGTTGGGCAGGATGAACTCATCAAGGAAACTCACCAAGCAGAACACTGTTTCATCTCGTTCAAGTGCAATATACCTATTTAATGAGAGACGTACTAAAGAGAGTGCACACCATTTTGTGGAGCTGTAGAGTATATATATTAAGAAATGTCATCTTGTGCCTCTTTGAGCAAACAAGTTCCACAATTTATATAGAATACAGATTAGGACAAACAGTCAGTCTGTGGTTGGCAAAATGGTAGCTCACCATATCTTACGGTTGGTTTACTGCTCTTATATCGATATGAAGCGGGTATAAAGCACTATGTTGGATTCAAAGTGGTAAAAAAGTAATTACCCACAAATAGGTCAATAGAGTAATTGCATCAGTAAATAGCTATTGCAACAATAATTGCAGTTAGTTCATTTACATTTACCTTGGATTATTTTATTATGTGGCCAAATAATTGCGGTCTTAATCTTGCTTAAATGGAAATATGATTTTAGCAACTTTTTCAAGGGTAAATATATTGGGTATTTGTATAATACTGTGTGTTACTGTCCATTCCAGCATAATTGTGTCCAAACTGTTAAATGTATATATGTGTATGACAAGCAAGGTTTTTTGCTATCATGATATGTGTTGGCTCCCTGCTGTGGTATACAGATGAATACCATACCTCACCAGTTTAACTACTAAGGCTTTATTCTAGTTAACTTGAAGAATTTGGGCCGTAGCAGAAATTATTAATGTATTTATTGCATTTTAACCATGTGACAGTGGGAATATTGCATATGAATGACAGCTTCCAGAGCATTTCTCCTGTCACTGCCCCCCTGTGACCTCCTCCCCAGATCCCCATGAACTCCCCCACGCCCTTCCCGATCCCACGGTGACATCGTCACATCTGCCAACAGCACGCCGCACAATAGAGAGAGGTTCAAGTTCCTTTTATGAGTTCAGCCTTTTCCACACCTGCTGTCTTTGCCATCTCCAGCGTAGCCCTTCCAGCCCCGATGAATTAAGTGCTGAGGATAAGGTTACCCGGCACCCCGCCCCGAAGCCATAGTCCCCCCGAAACAATGGAGGAGTAGCCAGGTTCTCTGCCACCGTGGCTTTGCCTTGCTGTGCTCCTCTCGCTCCTGCCTAAACCTCTCGGATCTCCGGGCTCCGCATAATCAGCTGGAATGTCAACACGAGATAAACCGGGTTTAAATGATAAGGTCTTTTATCTTCCAGTCATGATCATTATCTCTGTATTTTTCTTCCCCTGCTGCTCTCTCTTTCTCTCTCCCCCTGCCATTGTCTTGTTTGTTCTTAGTAGATCACTCCCCGAACTTACCTTTAAATTAACCTGCCTTCGGGATTTAGTGCTTTAGTTTCAAGTAGCTGCAAGCAAATCTGTAAGAAGGAGCTTGACAGGTGACTGCTGCATTGTTTGGCAGGCAGGTGGCTGGCAGGGGCATGTAAAATACTGGTGGCACTATTCTTTGATATCTGGTGGCATTAAGCTTGGATATCACTCAATTTCAGTTCAGCAGCTTCTTTGCTTTTTATTTCTGTATAACGAGCAACCGACGATGAGGAGTCAGGTTGCTGCAAATTGACATAGGAATGTTATCAGATATTTAGAATTATTACCTGTGTGTTCTGTGCTGTAGAGTGTGGTCAAAATAGTGTTGTGGGGAAATCACGTATCCTAAATCATTGGCCAACTGCCAAATGTGTCAAGTAGTACTTTCCTTTTTCTTTACATTTCTTTGCTTGAAGCTGACTTAGGGTGGGTGGATGGCCAATTTATACCTTGTTCACACTTTCAATTTAAATAGTCAGTGGTCTGCCTTGTGACAGAATACAGTGGTGGGTGTGAAAACAAAAATAATTAGCATATGGCAAGACTAGGTCTCTTGCAGCTGCTTTCATTTTGGCTAGAGGAGGAGGTCTCAAGTAGCTTGCTATTTGCTGCTTGAGAGGCACTTCTTTTCTTGCTTCTGGGTGGGACTTGTGTCAATCACAAAATGGTTCTTCTGTGCCACTGATGACAGCGTGTATTTATTTCCTGACTGTGGAGCGATGAAGCAAATATACTTTGACCTGTTCGCCTGTAGGCGACGTTGGAAATACACATATGCCGAGAAATGTCTGAATTTCCCCTTTTTCATTCAAATGTTGCTTTCCAGGAACCTGGATTTTTATGCAAACTTGTTATTCCCTAGAGTATCTATAGTACAGCTTTAAGCCAAGATGCTAGAGGCCTCTCAGCTGGATAGCTGTGCATTACACAGCTACACACACAGTGCGTATTTTTTATTAAAACAAGTGGTGTTGTGTTGTGTTGTATAGAAGGATTTACCTCAGTCACATTCAAGTCCTCCTCCTTATATTATATCTAATTATTTCATTAAGCAAGTCCCTTATTCATACAACACTGTTGCGCATTCTCCTTTTTTTCCACTTTGAGAAGGTTTATGAGAATGATACCCACAGTATACATGTCCTTGGTGTGTGACATGCACTTTGCATCTCCGATTGGCTATGCGATTGACCTATCACAGCCCATTTAGTTCAAACTTCAGTCATTCATTGACCAGTCACATCACAAGTCATCATCTTGCTGTGCCAGATGGTTTCAAACCACTAATTACAGTGATAAATGTTTGCATGGGGCTTTTTAAAATTCACCTCAAGGTCATCCATTCTAGATGCTTGAGGGTTAAGAACTATTCTTGATGCAAATATCAGGAAACAACAAAAAAAAACCTGACTAAGACATGTTTGAGGAACTCACTTCTCATACAAGATAATTTATTGCGTGCACTACTGAATACAGTTGTTCTCTTCCCCCAATGGCAAAAAGGAAATAGCTGTCACAGCAGAAATCCTAACTAAAGAAGGAATACAGCAAGATAATAACAGAAATGTTTGTCATCCCTATTAATGGAGGACAATAAAACATTATTCCCTTTTTGGTTTTCAGAGCTGAAATTTCTTTTGAAAAAAAGAATGATGTAATGGCCTAATTTATGTTTGCTTTCAATTTATTAAATACAAATACTGAAAGTAAATATTACTAATTCAAATGTTTCAAATCAGATGAGAGAAGTTTAAACAGAAGTGTGTTTAAACACAACATGCCCGTCAGGTTTTTCAAGCAATTGCTCAATATTCATGGAGGATAGGTATTGGATTCATCATCATTCTTGATTTGTCTTTATTTGTATACTTCTGTATAATAATTATAAAGTACACATAGAGTAACATAAGAAACAAACTCGCAATGAGAAGGACACACGGTGACACATTTATTTACTTATTACGTTTTCAGAAATGTCTCTGCCTTCTTGCCCTGGAGTCTAAGACTCTACCGTCCAGACAATAAAAATCAATGGACTTAAAGGGCATGTACGCATTTGAATCCATGTATGCCCTCCGTCCCTTTAACATTGTGAGGGAAAGGGCTCCCTGCCGCACAACCCCCTTCCCTCAGCGCCGAGGCCAGGCTTCAGACTAAACACGCTCTCTTTTCAGAGGGCTAGGGCCCCCAGAGAGCTTCTGAATACACCCTTACTATCAGAGGACAAAGAGGTAAACATTTGTCCCATGGAGCAGCCTACAGTAAAGCCAGTGATTTAAGTCTTCCCTGTAATTTGGGGAGTCGGCCCGGATGATTCAAAACAGACGAGAAGCGGTCGTGTCGTGAGAGTGCCACGCTCGGAAACGGCAGACGGCCATAAGGCGCAAGATTTCGAGCATTAGCTCATTGATTTTTCGCTCCCTGGATTCTCTCATCAGACGCTGAAAGTAAAGGTTATGTATTGGATTCGGTGGAGCATGGGCACGGCCGCGTTTTCTACAATAAACTATGCTTAGAGCCACCACTTCATTTATCGCCTTACAATCTGTCAGTATATCCAGATGCTTTGAATTTAAAATGGCGACTGGGATTTGGCTTGCAACTAATTTCAAGGACGTAGACCAAATGTGAAATAGTCTTTCCACACTTATATCCCTTTCACACACAGAGATATTTGACCCATTCACACCACATTGTGGTCTCAGGTAAATGCTGGGTCCTTGCTGTTAACACAAGTTAAATTTCATACACATCACTGCTGAACAGGGTTGTACACCTAGTTTTGTAGCCAGCTGGCTAGTGAATGTAATGTAGTTTGCTGACTAAATGGTTTTAAGTCATCAAGGGTCTAAGGTGTCAAATGAGCCTCAAATCACTGTACTGCTGTCAGATATGCAGTAGATACTACAAGAATTCTATCTCCTAAATATTTTTTCCATTGAGGTCAACAGGAAAATTTGTCAGGAGAGACTATTCTTGTAGTATCTACTGCATATCTGGCAGCAGCATGATGGTATGAGGCTCATTTGATACCTTGGACACAGCCAACAAATGTGTTACATATTGTATCAGCATAATTTATAGCTGAATCTAGTCCCTGTACATAATTTGTACGACAGGTCAGGACCACTCCACACTTTGTTCATACCTAAGAAAAAATTGAAAATACTCGAAAATTGGTGAATGTCAGCAATTTAAGAACAAATATTTTTCTACGAGTGGTTATCGAATGAGGCCCATTGTTTCTGCATGAGGGCTCTTGTAGGACTTGGACCACCATATTGGAGCTTTGATTCTGGAAATGTGGACCAACACACATGAGAAGATGGAGGGCTTTATCCCACCATTGATATCGAAGCCAAGCCATGTTAAACCTGCATAAATCCAGGTTGTGACCAGAGTCACAGACCAGGGTCAGTTTGAGCCATTCACACCACTGGCAGACACAGGATTTACCTGGGTCATTAATTTGGTGTGACAGGGGTATTACCCGCAGACACACACACACAAACAACGAGGTGTAATTAGCAAGGCGATTTACAGCCTTGAATGTGTTTGTGTTGCATGCATGACAGACAGTGCTAAGTATCCACTGTTTATATTCAGGGACATACTCTTGTTTCAAGTATCTGGTAAGCACCAGACCTTGAGAATGTGGAAACAGGAAACAGCTCAAATATATTGCATTGTGTGTTTGCTTATGATAACCTAACAACCCAGGACACCATGCAACAGAGCTTTTCCTCAAGAAAATGGAGCAAAGTGTCTTGCTCTGGGTGCAACAGTCAAGAACCACCTTACAATTCAAGCCCATTGCTCTCAGAATATCTCTGGCCAAACTACTCAGTAATCATGTGGCAGCATTATATTGTAGAATGTAGCATATACAAATATACAGCGAGCACTTTATTACGTATTTATTATACTTGTTTTTTTTAGACTTATTGGTCTTCTGCTGCTGTAGCCTATCCACTTAGAGATTTGATGCGTTGTGTGTTCAGAGATGCCCTTCTGAATACCACTGTTGTAATGTGTGGTTATTTGCGCTACTGTCACCTTCTTGTCAGCTTATGACCAGTCTAGCCCTTCTCCGCTGATCTCTCTCATTAACAAGGCATTTTTGCCTTGTTTTTTTTTCAGATCATTCTCTGTAAACTCTAGAGACTGTTGTGCATGAAAATCCCAAGAGATCAGCCATTTCTGAGATAGAAAAACCACCCTATCTGGCACCAACAATCATTTCATAGTCAAAGTTACATTTATTCCACATTCTGACATTTGGTCTGAAAAACAGCTGAACCCCTTTTACGCATTTAGTTGCTGCCACAGGATTGGTTGATTAAATAATTGCATTAACAACCTGGTGTACAGGTCCATGTAATAAAGTGATCACGGAGTTTGTATTATATAACCCATATCCAGAGATTCAAAGCATCCATTTCGCATTATCCATCTATGCACCTGTTATTGAGTATTCATTCATTCAGACAGAGTACTTTATTCAAAGGCACAACTGCAGTGGTCAACAGGGAATCAAACCTACAGCCGTCAGGTCACACACCCACTCCTTTACCCATTATCTGAGGATGCTTTCATAGGCTTCACTGCTACAGCTACAGGGTATTATGCTGCATGTTTCATGTGAGCACACTTTTACATGAAATACGACAGAACTACCTCATTGTGCTTCCCATCTGCCGGTGACTTAAATGTGTGATTATAGCTTTTCTCATTGCTCTGTGCAATCAACCCAAAAAAAATTGCTTGGCAGGATCCTGCTGTTTTTAACAGGACCTCATAAGGATATTCAAACCCGAGGGTGACATTTGAATCGCCGGCCTCCTATAGAGAAAATCCTACACATGTAGGCTCTCACCTCAACACCAAGTGTGATAAAGCAATTATAGCTTCTCTGATTGGGTACTCATATAACAGACTCCAGAGTTCACACCTTCAGTCTGAGCCATTAGTCACACCCTTTCACCCTTGACCCTCGCCTGGCCATGCATTCCGCACCCACAGCCGAGCATGCTGGGCCGTTAAACGTGTTGGGAACACGAGCGCGAGCCGTCCGATATGAATGTAAACTCCACCTCAAGGTGTGACATTCTTCCAAACTTGCTTTCAATGCTGGGAATGGTGTCCTGGTAAAAAAAAGGAACAAATACAGTAAAAAATGCAGTAATCTCTTCTGATAGATTCTCCATTAAGTCTTCTGTATCGATTTTGCGATCTGTATTTTTTCTTAACTGAGCATGAGAGAGCCAAGGCAAGTATCCATGGCAGAAAGAAAATAGCATTTACAGCTGGAATCAGGAAAGATTCATAAAGACACCATGTTGCTTTACTGAAGTAGCTACATGTTAGGGCAGTCTGACTGGGGGTTTGTACGCAGAGTTCAGTCAGAATCCTGTGAAGGGTTCCCATGGAGATTAATTTGCAAACTAACTCCACAGTAAACACATTTTTACAAGGAATAGTCTGCATTAAGCATACTAAATGGCAAGTTACATTTATGCTCCCCAGTGAATTGATCAAAAATACTTTCTTTTTGACATTTAATAAGATCAGATGAGTTGACATGATAATTCTCAAGCACAATCTCAATATTCAAGTGACGGGATAAAAGTGACGTGCTTGCTGTATAGCCAAGTAATTGTAGTCAGCTAACCTAACGTAAATTATGAATTACATTAAAATATATATATTTTACTCACTGGTTGATGTCATACAGTTAGAACATCAGAACTGTTGATTATGCAGCATATTGCTAACGGCATCAGATGTGTCTTTTCAATCCAGTACACTTGCATACTTTGCACCCTTGTAAGAGGCAGTGTAAAGGCAGAGCTTAATGGTTGGCACTGTATGTTCACTGCCATTTCATTGCGTGAATTGAAGTGTTTAACTTGGGTTATGACCATGAATACGATTATAAGGATGCAAAACTACATCATGGTACAATACTGTATGTGCACATATTTGTGTAGGACGGAAAAAACGCTTTCAACAAATGTGAAAGCAAGCTAATTTCTCTGAGTTTGCATGTAGGTGATACATCAGCGGGTGAAAGGGCTAGCAATCGAAAGGCGAATGTCAAAGTGCCTTTAATATATGTCAGACCCCAGAGACCACTAGCCTTTCAGAGCCCGAGCATAGCATAAGATCTCCAAAGATGAATGGCTGTTTTAATGTAAACAGGAAAACCACTTGTGGTAATAAACAAATAACACAAAATAAAGACAGGAGAATGTGCTAGAGTAAGTTTGCATTTGCACCTGCCGTTGCCTGTGCTCAGACACCCATTGTCCTGCTTTTGTGAACTGCTCAGATGGAACTCAAGCCAAGTACACCTGGGGGCTAGTCCCAAGGGAAGCTTCTCTTAGCTTTCAGTGCATGTCAGCCCCTAGTCAGAATCCATATTGATCCAGTATTTCAGTACTCTTCAATGGCACCCAGAAGCTGGATTTAAAGTTAGTTTTCAGACTTTCAGACTCCAGACACAGGGTCCATTAATTAAAATATGTTGTGTGCTATTTTTCATTAAAATACTTTTTAAAATGTCTTGCTACTTTAGCAGTGTAGAAAGCTTTGATGCAACAGGTATCTATATCAATAAGAGATATGGCTTTTTATTGTACTAAATGTATTGATATATTCTGCTTACTTTTTCTTCATTGAATCTACAACATATTCCACTTTTGATTACACCTGCTATGTTACATTTTACAATCTTTAATAAATCTTTGACTTTTGTACACAAACCCTTTCTGAGAAGTATTAAAAACATGATTATTTTCATCTGGTCTGAGATATGTGGTCATGAAGATAAAAACAGAAAGATAGTTGCACACTCTATTAAGTAATTTATCGCAGAAACCAAAGTCTTGTCTTCTTCAGGGAAAACTATATATCCTCTAAAGAGACTGAAAAACAATATTCACGTGTCTTTTTGACATATAGTCTTCACAATATTCAAAGTAAAATAATTCAGCTCCTGTCGCAGATGGATTATAGTTCACTTGTAGCCTTACAAAAACAGCCCATGCTACATGAGGGGATATAATTACCTACTACTACCTTTATACATATATACATTCATGGTCATGTAAATACTTTTTATTTTTTATTTTAGCATTTTAAACAAGTCCCAGAGAGGCAAGAAATGGCCCTGTGAAGCAGCTTGCACAGGAGAAAGTCAAGAGAGTATTCTGGGTTACTGACTGATACTAAATCACACCAGATCTAATTAGGAAACTTGAGTTCAGGGTAGAGGGTGTGATAATGGATTTTAACAGCATCTCAGCCCACTGGAGGGCTTTCACCCTTACTTTCTGCCTGCTGTTCAGACAACAAGACGAGAGAGCTGCTGGTGATTCTCGGTCCGCGTCACTACTGGTGTACTACACAAAATTCTGTGGGAAAGGCAGGGGTGGGGGTGGGGCAATGGCTAATTCAAAGGGGTTAGTGATTGCCCTCTAGGGGACAAAAAACACAGGCAGCCTTATCAGACTACTGGCCACCAATTGCGCAGCTGGCTGTCAGCCAAGCCTGATGTAAGGGTGGTCTGACACAGCAATCTCTGCAGAGGCTTCTGTGCTTCTCATCTGAATGTGTGTGTGTGTGTGTGTGTGTGTGTGTGTGTGTGTGTGTGTGTGTGTGGTGCGTGTGTGTGTTTTCACTTACAAGTGAGCACTCCTTAACTTCTTTCTTAGTTCATGATCTCTATTTCTTTTCTAACCATTGGATGAGTTGCCTGAAAAACAATAATAATTACTGTATATATTTTAAATAACAATTACAGTTGTTATGACCAAAGAGCAAAAACACATATAAATCTACATTTTAACTACAGATCTGTGATTAAACGGGAAAAAATACCAGTAAAGATAACAAAGTGAAGTACACTAATCAATGGTCACCTCGGTAACCATGTTTTTTTTTTTCGTTTTTTTTTCACACATGCTATGTCAGCAGCTTTAAATGCAGAAAAGTCTGCATTCTGCACTGGTGATTTTTCTTGTGTATAATGTTACCAGAGTTAAAATAAATTATATATAGTTCGTTAGGCACATACTGGAAGGATTTTCTCTTCTGAAATGAGAACAAAAGCATATGATTATGAACTAAAGTAGCCTTGTATAATAAACTATTCTCTGTTTAATTCAATCATTTTTCGTTTTATTTGCAATGTCGAGATTTGGCTAAAGGATAGCTTCGGAGCTCGGTTTGACTTCTCTTTATAGTGTCCATGCGCCACCTTCAGTTTTCTCCTTATGAACTGCGATTCAGATAGGAGATAATACGAGGCATTTCGGCTCTCTGAGAGACTGAACCTGATATACTGGAGTACTGTAGTATTCATGCTTGGTATGGGCCGGGGTAAAATCAAATAAACACAGTATTTTTTTCCTTAGTCCCCTTGTCTCCGAAGCACAGGGAGTGTGCCTACTTTTAAAAAAACGAAGCTAAATGATTAATATGCCTGTAGCGCACGGTAGGAGTCCAGACAATTTTCAAGCACATCCCACCTACAAATCTTGGCACCAATGAAATCCGAGGAGGGCGGAGTGTAGGTTGAGGAGACTGGTCGGAGTCTGTTGGGCGGAGAGGAAAGACGGGATTGGATAATTATGAATGACGTAACCGATATGAAAAAGCTAATAACTAGTTAAGAAGCCAGTCTGCAAGTTTGTGAAGAGTGAAGGCAGAACCTGAGAGTGTGTACAAGTGAAATAAGCAGAACGAGCTGTCTGTGGACTGTTTAACCCTGCGGTGTCCGTGGAACATACAAGTGGGACCATGGTGCAGCAAACGGAACACAGCGAGACAGAAAGCAGCATGTCCAGGGACGCTACAGACACCGAGGAAAGCGAGCTGATGGCTTGCAGCCCCGTTCCATTGAAACCTGACTGGTGCAAGACAGCCACCGGTCACATAAAACGACCGATGAATGCATTTATGGTTTGGTCGAAAATTGAAAGGAGAAAGATCATGGAACAGTCTCCGGACATGCATAACGCAGAGATCTCAAAACGACTGGGGAAGCGGTGGAAAATGTTAAAGGACAGTGAAAAGATCCCATTCATTCGGGAGGCAGAGAGACTCCGGCTAAAACACATGGCTGATTACCCGGACTACAAATACAGACCGAAGAAAAAACCAAAGCTCGACAGCTCTTCAAAGTCCACCACGCCTTCTCCAGAGAAGTCGAGTAACAAAATCACCAAGACGGCCGGTAAGAAATGTACAAAATTAAAGCCCAATAAGGCGGGCTCCAGACCTTCTCATGATTACCGATACGACTATGTTTTCACAAACTTGAAAGGTAGTAAGACCGTTAAACGGGAACTCACTGATGATGAGGATGAGGACGACGAATATGAAGATGAGTTGCCAATGCGGATTAAGCAGGAGGAGATCGAGGAGCCAGTCCGACCATACAATGTAGCCAAAGTCCCTGCCAGCCCAACACTCAGTTGCTCTGCAGAATCGGAGGGCACTAGTATGTATGAAGAAATGAGAGATGCAGGACCAAATAGACTGTTTTATAATTTCAAGAACATCACCAAACAGAGCACCGCCTGCCCTGCATCTCTCTCACCAGCCTCTTCATCCAGGTCCGTTTCCACCTCGTCCAGTTCTAGCGAAGATGCGGACGACTTACTCGTTGACTTCAGTTTGAATTTCGCAGCCCCTTCACAAGGGTCAGAGCTCGGGAACTCAAATTCAGGAAATTTGTGTCTCTCTTTGGTGGACAAAGATTTGGACTCGTTCAGTGAGGGTAGTCTTGGCTCTCACTTTGAATTTCCAGACTATTGCACCCCAGAACTCAGTGAGATGATTGCTGGGGACTGGCTGGAGGCGAACTTTTCGGATTTGGTGTTCACTTACTGAGTTAAAAGGGATTCTCGAGTAATAACAGGGGGGAATTAAAAAAAAAAACATTAAAAAAAACAAAAAAAAAAACATGCCCTGTTCAAGCTGTTCCTAACCCTGCCTCTTGTGGTGCATGTCTGGGAGAAATGGAAGGCGAAGTGGGACTGAGGAATTTTTAAAGATGCGTATGAAGGTGGTACTGTTGCCAAAAAGTCCGTTAGCGTTTTTTTCCTTTTCTATTTTTTCTGACCGCTTGACAGGGTTTTACGGATTTTTCTGCGGGTCTACAGTCAGAGTTCAACTTTTAAGGGCCAGAAAGGAAAATCTAAAGTCCTATCTCCTATGCATCTTAACCCTCTTGTAACTGCAGGGAGCTGGAACACGTAAGACTGGACTTATTCCAAGCAAATCTGAACTGACACTGTTCAGGATGTAAAGTTTTTTTTTCGTTCTTTTTTTATTGTGTGATTTCTAGCTATATGCCGCAAACGTTTCTTTTTTGTATCTGGTTCCGTTCACGTCCTGGTTTGAAAATATAGCGGCATAAACCGCTGTAGAATACAGGTATGAGGACACATTTTGATACATAACATACCTCATCTTTTTAAAAGTAAAGATATTTTCAGGCATATTTTTGTACAGTTATAACAAGGGAATGTTCTTACTGTGTGTTCAGTGAGTTTTTTCAGGCACTTCTACCCTATTTTGTTTGTTTTAGCATGCAAGAGTCCTGGGCTAAGGATTAAAAAGTTACATTGAAAACTTGCATCTAAATGCCTTGTAATTTTAAGATGGGGTTTGTACAGTTGTAGATCAGATTTGGTGCGTATCTGTAGGGATGAGTTAAACGGAACTGGGGATCATAGACCTCAGTGCTGGTACTAGTTGAGATTGTATATGTACTGTAAAATAGTAAAGTTAGGAGTTTATGTATATCATTGTGGATGGGTTTCAAATAGCAGGTGTGAAACTGGATTTTTTTTGTATTTTATATCATTTTTATGGCACATACTGATTTGTTCCCTCATTTTTTTGTGCAATATACTCTGAAACAGACCATCTGCATTTTGTAGCAAATTAAAAAAGAAAAAATACATGTCGTGATGCTGAAGTCTGTATCTTGACAAAAATAAATAAATCAGCTGGAACTGATGCAAAACTATGTCCATGTGTTGGGATGACTTTCTGAAATTGCATATGAAATGCACCTGGATTCTTGTCAATTAGGCCTGTCTTTTGGCTAACTTGCAACTAATTTCAAATAATGAAACCTACTCTCTCATCACTTATTTTGTCACGTATAAACACTAATTGCCTTTCATAATAATGGGTGAAATATTGCCACTGGGCCTGACTGTACTGATGTACATGGGTGGCTATGTTTCCATGGAAACCTAATATGCAGAACAGAAGTTCATCCCTATTCCACGTGCAAATTCTCTGACACTCCTAACCATTCAGAATCCCCTGTACTTTGATTTGTGTATTATGCCAATAATACAGTCCTAAATGGGGTGTTATTTAATTCCCTGTAAAATGTCTTTGGCACAGGAATCCTCACAAGCGCACAACATCAGTCATGACCTTTAGGCTGCTTTACGGCCTGAATAGCCTACCAGGTCGTAGTCTATCGCAGGGATCATGAACTCTGGCCCTCAAAACCAAACCCAGCCCTGGTTTTCTTTTTTCTGGGTAATTGGTATCACTAATTGGATAGACTGTCTTTACACCTGACTCCCAGGTAGAAGGAGGGTGGAAAACCAGCAGTTGTTGCTCCTGGAGGACTGAGATCCCTGTCATATACAATAAAGGTAATAAAGTGCCAAATTGTTTCCACTTCCACACAGTAGGCACAGCCACACTCATATTTATGTTCAAGACCTTGCATCTGAAGAAGGTGAAGAATGAATATACGACCGTTTGAATTTTAAATGCTCAAGGCTTCACGGCTGCGAAATTGAGTAGAGCTATATCGCTCTGTATCCAGGCGCCAGTACACTGCCTCTTTAAGAAATCGAATCCGCCGCTCCTGTAATTGAATCTGATTGGTGAATTATGGTCGGCGCTCGGAAATTTTTGAATTTGATCTGCAGAGTAATACGGTCTCTACAGTAACATACAATGTTTATCCCCTTTTACTCGAGACACAAGGTGAGTTACAAAGTGATTATCATTTTCTAAAGGTTCGTGTGCGTTAAAATGAACACTAGGCACCACCGTTAGCGTTTGCAGTGATATACCAGCGGGTTAACGTTACTGTGTTGGGAATTTCGTGGTCAATCGGTCTGTCTGATAGGGGCGTTCCCGAGATACAGACCTACTAAATCGTTTTTAGTATTTGTAATACACGATAACACTCGTATACATCTATGTAATCTAATATATTTCTAACCATAAGCTAGTTGTATTGTAGGCTGGGGTATGATATTCTAAAGGAACACTGTTTTACTAACTTACCAGTTATTTAGCTACACAGGAGCTACCGTTACGCCGTGATACAAACGAAGACATGAACATAACAAACGTGATAAAGTAACACGCCCAACAAATCTTAAACTAAATCGTGCTTAGATGGAGCGTGGTAGTCTATTAAGGTTGCCACTGTCCTGAAATAGAATTTTTTTGACCACTACGCGTGATCACATTTGTAGATTTTTTCTTCTCCTGAAGACAATTTCTGTAATAAGATGCTGGCCATTATTGTAATCTGACCTGATGAAGGTTGCCACTGAATTCCTATCTGTGGGCTCCTGGTTGCATAGGCTTATACACAGATTGTTAGGGCGTGAGGACTCTGATTCCTCAATTTCATCCTGCTCATTCCCAACTATTTTTGTTATCATAAAATGAGATGAACAATAGGCCTACACAAATCCTGCCAGTGCATTTTTGGGTGACAGAAGTCTATTCCAATGACCCTATCACTGCAACATGTCTAAAAATGTCATGTAAATGACCCATGTCAGTGAAATGTGCCCATGACACTTACTATTCAAATGGGTTTAAAATTAACACCTGAAACAAGGACGGTGAGTTCAGGGTCTGTTTTGAGTTAAGTGGGGACTGGGCAACATTCCTTGGAATGGGTTGGAGTGGCTCATCTCTGAAGTCTGTTCAGCTCGTTTTGGTGCTTTACACATAATGGTTAGGGTATGTTTTACGACCTGTCGGAAACCTCAATGAATCTGCAAGGGTGATAGTCGAGGGACGCAAACGGCATTACATCACACGGAGCGCAGTGCAGTTTTACACCTCCCTGCTGTGTCACAGCGGCCTGGTTCCGTCTGGGGGGAATGACCGACACTGCTGATGGGAATGCTAATGCCTCTATCTCCTGCTGAAGGTCTCACAGCAAACAGCCCTGGTTTTGCTAAAAATAAACCTGTTTTGCACTGGTGAATTGACAAGTAAGTGGGATTTGTGGCTTCCTGCAATCCATTCTGTTGAGGAGAATGGATTTTCTCTTTTACTATCCTTTTAATGCCTTCGTTTTTTTTATTGAATTACGAGTAATCTTGTCCTAGTGGATTAAATGGGCCTTGGGTATTGTGCTTGTTTTAACTTTTTGAACAGACAATATATTTTTTTGGTCATTTCAGAACCCTTCATGCACTCTGTGTTGAAATTGTTTTGTGGGTGAGCCCTGTGAGAAGAAAATATTGCATACTCAGCTTTAAATATGTTATTTAATGTGCCATGTCAATTTGTATTACCTTTCTGCAAAGATCAAAAGCTTTACAGCTTTTAGAGAGTGGCTGAGAATGTCATGATGACATTTATAAATGTTATACATTGAAACGAGGTTTATGAGATACAGTTAATATTATAGATTCTGAAATAACTGTGAGGTCCTGCCTCTTTAAAAGCCTTTTTGCCTGGCATTTCCCAGCCTGCATTGCACCTTGACCAGGTCATTTGTGGAGTTCCAAGTGTCTCACTGGCTTTAGAATAAACAAATAAAGATTTGTACAGGAACCATACAAGTAGGAATTAATCATACAAACCAGAAGATATGATGGTGGGGGCCTACTATCTGTGCAACCTTTCAGAAAGGTGTTACGAATACATACAGAGAAAATGCAAAAAATGTATGGCTAAGCCTATGTTGCTTTACTGAACTACTTCAATCCTATGTTTTAAGAAAGCCCTTGTACTTAAACCTTAGCATATGTCATTAAATCAAATGGGGATCAGTCATTAAAAAACATTCACCAACATGAAAGCAGTAATCTCAGAAAACATTAATTTGTCAGATAACATTCATTACCTCTGAAATAATACACAGTTAGTGTGCATTCCAGGGTGATTCACATATTGTCAGGGATTTACAAAACCGTATCGAAAGGTGAACTTCTGCTGGTTCGGACCTGAGTGTCTGCTGTCGTTTGGGAGGGTATGACTTTTACCTGTGCTTTCACTAACACAAGCTTCCCTTCAGAGCAAAAGAGCACTATGCTATGCTTGTCACACCAGAAGAATGAGAAAAAGTCCTCTACATTTCCATTGGTGGTTGTACGCATTAATCACATGCACACACATACGAATTTGTGCACAAAAGTGCATTTTCTTGAATCAATTTCTGCGTGTGGCATTTTGTTAAAGGAGAAGATTAGTCCGTAACCCCACACTAGAAATCCGTGTGTCTTGTCCTCTACACCTGGCCTGAGGCAGACAGCCCTGTTGATGGCTATCTTCCCGTTGCCCTTTAAACCAGAGGACAGAAACAATAGGCCCTGCTCCCATCTGCTGCCGAGACGGTAGCCATCTCTCCACATCTGCCTAAAGGAAGGGGAAGAGGCTTCACATCCCTCCGAAGTGCCGTTTCCGCGACCCTCCACATCAAGCGGGTCTTCGTTGTCACTGTAAACACGGGAACCCGGGGCAGGTTTGACTCGGCCAGGCCCCTGAGACGCCTGCGGTGCGGGCGAGAGGCTAGCCCTGGGCCTACGCGGGGGTGTCGGTTTACAGCCTTATCGCCCAGGCGATTTCGCCATCTCTCCACACGCTCGGCCAGCTGGGAGAAGCTTCCAGAACAGCCCTTTGAGTGCAGGAAGTAAGTGCCGGCCGGGCGTCTCAATGGTCCGGCGCTTGTGTTTGTGATTCAGGAGACTATAGCAGTTAACCGCCGTTCCCAAAAGAGCCCGTGCGGACGGTCTTTAACAATGGAAATGCAGGCAATTGGAAGGGCAGTACTTATCCCTTTAAATATGTGCAGCCATTATAGGTAAGCCGTGTAGGCTTGCAAATGTTTCCCATGGGGTTTTTAACCATGCAAGGACAGTAACGTCTCAAAGGGTCGAATGCAGTGCTGAACTTTATGCACTGAAAAATCATGGAAATGTAAAAAAATTTTGTGGGCAATGGGTAACACATCATTAGTGAACAGGGATCAGTGACAAGATGACAGCTCTAAGATGACAGCTGTGTGCTTGTTCTACCATGTTTGGAATGTACAATGCTAGTTTCTATTAATGCATCGTATTAATTTACGAATCTGCACTTGTTTTACTCCATCACGTGCATGTTAATCATGAAATTTGAATATAATTTCATATTTTCCCTTAGTGCAATGTCCAAGTCAAAAGGTGTGCAGCAATCCAGTTTAAAAGATAGGATACGGGGTTTATTTTTATCTAGTACAGGAATCACAGGAAGGATAATGTCTTTGGTTTCTCTGCTGCCTTATCGGTTATTCTAGCTTATCTTTAGTGTCTGACCTAAAAACAAATGCAAAAATGCATACATAAAATCCGTAGATAATGCTCGTCTTCCCAGAACCCAGTGGGCCATGCTGGTGGAATATTAGTGCTTTAGCTCTGTGTGTAGCAGTGTATGTTTATCTGCTGAGAAAAGTCATTATCTGGCATTCAGCCTAGATGCATGGATTTGATTATATGTTTCTCATTCTGTACAGGGGTGTTTGTCACTTTTCGCCACACGAGTGGATGGCAAGGCATTGACATTTTCTCCCCCTCCCTTTTTTGGCTTGACGGAAGGGCAGCTGTTACCCCCCCCCCCAATTCCAACAAAAAAAAGCAAAGCAAAACACGTCCTGCAGATAACAGTGTAGCAATTACACTGATTGGCCGAGCATGCACAATCGAGTTTCACCTGATAGCATTTTACTTTCCTGTCCTCGTTGCCAGACGGCAGAAATGGAGCACTTCCCATAACGAAAATAACTGCAGAAGGAAAAACTGGACAGTTTTGTGTTTCCTTTCTTGTCTCGGTCAGCTCCGAGCAATAGCCAAAGGGGTATGCAGTTTGGCCGAGCCGGCCAGCTCTCCATTCATATTCATTTCGGATCTACTACCGTGCTGTGCCCCTAGCTACCGAGGGCTCCTCCCCATCTTGTTCACGGTTGAAGCCCTCCCCGGCAGTCTGTGTACAGAGATCAGTCTAACCCCCCTGAGCCCCCTTCTTTCTTCTCCAATTTTTCCGTTGCCCAGGTTACCCCACCAGGGCGACCCCTCCCTGCCGCCACGGCCCCGGTTCCAGCGCGAAAGCCGATCCGCTACCAGCGAGGGTAAATAATTAGCGCAGGAAGCGCAGGTTCTGGAGAGGTTAATTATGATGAATGCAATGCAGAATGCGGTCTTTTTTAACGCAGCTCCCCGTTTTTTTACAAGGTCCTCCACCAGCCGACACCCCATTTCGGTTTCCATGTTACACTCTCGGCTGAGACACCGGGAGAGCTTAAAACCGTCCCTATTGTTATTCAGTCCTGTTGAGGAAAGGCTGATTTCTTTTCTCCGTGCTTAGACCGAATTAGACTTCAACCGCCGCCGCAACGGAATAATGGTGTTTTTCGTGGGTTTAGGCGGGACTGCTGGATATCAAACCCTATCGTATCGTCATTTCAGAATTATTTATGATCTGATGCAAGGTTTTTAAAAATTCACCGATCTGTTATTTACAAGTCTGCCTGAGGGAGAGTCACTTGTACATGCAAGTTGTGTCTGAGAAAAATCACTTTACCTTTGAAAGGGAGGTGTTTTGAAAACACCACCATCATCCCCTTGTGTGCGGCCCGGCCTGGTTAAAGTGAAGACAGACCAAATGGAGGCTTCGCTGTGTGCAGCCTAGAATGCTGGACTGGATCTTCAAAGGCAGGATTTTAGCCTTGCCTTGAGCTGTTTTTGTCCCCGTGATCGCAGTTCTGTATTTTAAAACTAACATTTGGAAGGACTAATGAAAAAGTAAAATAACAGATATTTTTCCTGCCTACAGTTGCAAAAGCAGGGGTTATTATGAGGGTTTACTATACCCAACAGAGATCCCACAATGCAACCTTCTTGGTGTTCTTTGTGTTCTGAGAATATTTTCCTCTATCCATATTTACTTTGCTGCCGTTGATTGCCATGTTTTACTTCGTCAGTCCGTTATTGTTTCATATAAAAAATAACATAAGACGGCATTTTTTGTGGCAATACGATGTGTTTGCATTCTTGAATTGCTCCTTTGTGCTGTTTTGCACTGTTGGTGTCAGGTGCGAAATTCCTGTCACATTCATGTCAAATTTGATGACGTGTATGAGCTAGACAACATTTGCCTGAGGTCCGACACTCTCAAAACGAAGGAAGAGCGAACGTCTAAAACCCAAAAAGTCTAGTTGAAATGAGGTTTGATATG
Organism: Conger conger; assembly: GCF_963514075.1. NCBI lineage: Eukaryota > Metazoa > Chordata > Actinopteri > Anguilliformes > Congridae > Conger > Conger conger. The sequence goes on along the minus strand of NC_083764.1, from coordinate 19,178,083 downwards.
TTGCTCAATATCAGACTGTTGCTTGTCTCTAGATCATCTCTTCTTTCTCCAAATACACTCCAGCTGCATTATCGTCTAAGAAAAATAAAGCACTTCATGTGTTGGTAGTATATAGATTTGTTTTGAATGGAATTCTGGTATTTGGAGTGTGAAAACAAACTTTGGTGACCAACAGTGAATCCAAAATCCACCAAACAGCCCTGTTATTAAATTCAGCTATGACAGCTTGACCAGCTTGAAAATTTAGCTGATCAAGCTAGTCTAGCTGGGTTTGAGCTGGTCAGCCAGCTAGTGCTGGTAGCTTGTCTGGTCAACCAGCAAGAGCATATCGAGCTGGGAGCTGTGTGAACAATTACAGATGCAGTCCTTTAAAGGACACAAAATAAATGTGCTATGCTTAATAGTGGGTGTAGCATAGTCCTCACAGAATTGGGTTAGGTACCTGAGGGCTACAGGAAACATCTGCACCTCTGGCCCTACATTCTCCTCTTTTTTTGGAATTATGTATTTTTCTGTATGAATCTACAGCAAAAATCCATGTTTGCAGAGTCAACACCAAGGAAAAATGGAGGTATATGCAAACCTGGCACTGCTTTGATACTGTAATTGCTGGGTAATCGTGAACTAAACAGTCTGGCCAGTGTAATTTAGATCATCAAGCACACTTTAATTGCTGGACTTTAAAAGCAGTCATTTACTAAAGGTCCTTATTTTGCATACTATATTTCCAATGTGGATAACCAAGGTTGTAAACAGAGTATTCCTAATGGCTGATCATTGAGTCAGTACTGGTGTTGCTGGGTGGCTCATCCTGTGAAGGCACTGTTGTAGTTCCTGGATGAACCCCCCCAGGGTTAAATCCTAACTGCTAGTGTTGATTGTGTCTTGTAGACTTGCAGGGCAAAAACGCATTTGGGGATAGCGTCACATGGGATTAGGGAGGGTTCAGTTGACACAGGATCCTCATCTCCGTCCCTCTCTAGTGACCCCCACTGGTCGATCGGTCTGCTTGCTGGAGCTGCATATAAAGTGTCTTCCTCCAACTCATGTCTGTGCAAGTGTGTCTTGTGGTCTGTGTCAGATCACACCCAGGAAGAGAGTGTGTGCTCATCTACACTCTCCCTCATTGACTGTAGAGATTTCTGCATGAGCAGAGATGATTGGGAATTCAAAACGGAGCAGATTTGCCCCTGTGGCCCCTGTGATATGTTGATAACACCAGTGGACTAATATGGGGCTAATATTAGTCTTTAAATGGGAAGTACACTAATCTTTACAGTTTCTGTTTAATTGGACAGTTACGCTTAGTTTTTAATCCAGTCATGCATTTGGCTACTAAATTAGAACAGTGCTGCCATTTTAGCTCCATAGATGTGACTGCTCATCTGTTAAAATGGTTTCTTTCTGTTGTCAGCCATCAGACAGCTGTATATCCTACTGTAATACTGAATGATGTGCAGTTAATTTAGTTTGATCTGACACAGTGTAATATCTTTTTCTGCTAACCTGAATATTGTGGCTGAGCCACAAGTCAGATAATGAGAGCAAATTGAAAGCTGTCACTGACACGACTGATGTAGTAACCTCAAAATATCTGTAGAACTGTTATGTTTTGCATGCGAAGGGATGTCTCCCTGAGTCATGCCACTGCCTGTAAAGGAATCCTTCGCATGTTTATTTGCCTTTTAATTCAAATACCTGATCTTAATCTTAATGCATGTTGTGGTGCAAGGTCTGCATTACAAATTGGGGGCTTTTTCAGTGCTGCCAAAGATTACACAGCACTAAATTAGTCTGTCAAAGGTTTGGACCTCTCGATTTAACTCATGGAAATGGCAAGAATATTGTAAGAAAGTGTTCTGGTACAGCTTTGTTTTTTACCAAAATTGTGTCTCTTGGGTTACTACTGTGCAGTTGCAGGGGACTAATGCACGTGTGAGCTTTCTGAAGCCCAATCCTGTCCCAATTTTCCAGCTCACCAACAAGCCAGTGAATATTTTTTATCCTGCAGGCCACACAGTAGCCCAGAAATATTCTGATGGAATCTGGAACCGGAACATAGACCAGAAAACATTTCCAGATTAACTTTTCCGGCAACCTAGTGGTTTCAAACAACGAAGGACTATCTGGTATGTTAACAGGTTGAGAGCACTCATACACGACGGACCCAGTAATTGTCTGAACAAGTGGCTTTCAGATGCTCCAGAAAGCTTGGGAAGTAGATCAAGAACACAACAAAGACGTAACCTTCAAAGTCCTGACTCCGGCTGTCATTCACACATGACCCCTAACTGGTGATGTTCCAGAACATTCCCAGGGAATGTTGCACTTGTGAAAAGGGTTAGCACGTAGTTGGGGGGTGGGGGAGGGACCAATTTGACTGTTCCTTGAGAAACCTTGGCCTACCTCAGCAAAGGACACAACCAGTTAATTGCCAGTGTTCTGTGAGCCCTCATTGTCATGCATGATAAATACTTGAGGTAAATACTATTTGGTAGCCTTTAGGAACCCCTTTAAATATGGAGAAATTATGTATTGGCAGACTCTACATGGTGCCTATTACTAAATTTTGTGTTTCAGGAATACGGGGAGGGGGTTATGTTAAGCACTAAGCCATGTTACTCTGCTTGTTTGAAACCGGCAGAAAGCTCATTTTGCAGTGTCTCCAGGAGTTCATCTCACAGTTAGGGGTCCCCACCCCCCATAATCTCGCCCCCTTCCTTTTCACAGATGTTTCATGATTCATGAGCTGATTTCATTGGCTGCCCTAAGCTACTGTCAGAAATAACATGAAAAAGACTTCTGTTGCATTTCAACCAATACCCACTACAGGAGGTTGCATCACAAACAAAAGGCATAGACCAGGGGTTCTCACAACTGGTTCTTGAAGGCCATGGCTTCTGTAGCTTCAATCTGGACAGGTACCTAGCCATCATTGTTGAAGCAAACTCGTACTCGTCAAACCCATTCCCTCCCCTTCTAGTTTTGTGGGTGTTTCTGAGCTTAAAGGGAGCTGAAAACAGCCCATAATGGAGCACCCATGCTGAGTGGTGACATCACCTGGGTTTTGTGAAATTCACGCTCATGTGGAGCTAAATCAGGCTTTCAGGACATAGGTGTTTGAGGCGTAATTTTCATTCAGTAAGATTTCTTATGCCTAGTCGCACCAAAACAGGTGGGTGGGACTGCCTCTGAGGAAAGCTGTCAAGATTGTGTTGCTTTAGGTACATTAGAAAAGATTTTGTGTTTTTATGATTTCTCTTCAAATACCGTGCTCCATGTTTCCAGGCTTCTAACGGATAACGTGTCCCTCATTGCAAAGAGAGGCTTTGACAATGATTTGGTCGGTGGGTATGAAATCATTATTTTTCTGCTGTAGAATTTGGGCCTTAGGTCTTTGTTTGGTTTTATCATGTCAGTTATCTCATCGCCGCTGAAACGGCACCGTGCCATTCTCGCGCGGCGTATCGGCCCACCGACCCAACGCTCCTCCCCGTCACTTCCAATGCCTCTTTCATTTGCATTCCGTTCACGCCGCGTGCTTTCCCTCGTTAATAACCAGGCTCGTCGGATGTCTGGAACAGGTACGGGCCGAGGCAGGAAATTAGCCACAGTGCTCGCTCGTGCGCACCGCGTTTTAAATCTGTGAGAAACCTCTGGCTGGAGGTTCACCGGGGGTGGGGGGCACACACGAATGCAGAGAGCCACCACGCCCCGATGACATGCCTCTCGCAAGCTATTCCCGGGCAAGACTGGCAGCCGCGATCAAACCGCGTCTCGGCCATTGATGTTCCAGAAGTCAGACATGGCCGCTAATTTGAGTATCAAATGAAGCCGCAGCTTCCCCTTGATCTGCTCAGTATGATTTAAACATGTCGGAGCTGCGTCTAAGGCCTCCAGCGAATTTGTTTGATTTCTGAAATGATCACGCAGAAGCTGTTTTCACTCCCCCCCCCCCCCAAGCCCCCCCCCCCCCCCCCCACGGTCCCCCCCCCACGGTATGAAGGAAGTGCTTTCCCCCCAGGGGGAGAGAATTAAAAGAGGAATTTACTAACAAGAAATTTGTCGTGGTGGTATGGAAAAAAGAAATGTAATCATAATTAACGTTTCTCAATTAGAAACTGTCAACCAGCGAATGCAGTCGGTGTGCGCTAGATGTTTCCACTCACTGTATCATTGTGTTGTAAGCCTTTTGTAATGAGTTGTTTTTCAGACCTGCACACCAATAATCCTATTACAAAGAGTCTTAATGCAGACACTATACTTTACTTATCCTTTAAGTACGGGCCTCCACCGCCTAATCACTGCACGTTTAATGCAATTTGGTTCACGGGGACAGAAACCTCGCTCGCTGCCGAAAAGTTAATGGCAGCTGCAAACCAAGCCTGGCACTTAATTGCTCCATTTTACCGCGATACGGGCTGCACTGCCCTCGTGTTCAGTACACCGCTATAAAATGGATGAATAACTTCAGGGGGTTTTTTTAACGTCCTTCTGAAATAAGGTAATTACTGGAGGAACGAAGGGGTAATTGTGAGATGAGTCAAAGACTTCCATTGAACACAATGGCCCGACTTTAAATCTGAAACCGCGGGGATTACCTGTATAGAACCGTGCTAATCAGGGACACAATGCCCAAACTTGTATTGCAAAAGACGTGCTGAGCCCAGAGAGAAGGGCACAGATAATTAGGCTATTCACTGTGTTACATTTGTCATCATGGGGGCAATTTGAGTTAAGACGTTACTGCCTGACTTTGTCTTTAAGCGATCGGCACACATGTTTTCTAGATCTACCGCACCAGACCTTGGTGGCTGTTTAACGATTCTGTAAATTCAGTTGGTTTTACACATGGCATTCATTTATTTATTTCTACTCGGGGTATAGTGGAAAGTTCTTAGTCGTCACTGTGTTTTGACCCCGTAACAGGAAGTAGAGTTCATGGGTTGAAAACATGACAAATTCATCCTGTGATGTTTCTTTCGTTTGTTTGTTTGTTTGTTAGTTTTTACAGTCAGCCCCTCCACCCCGGTCGAAACGTGCATTTATTGTGCATTGCTGCTCAATGTTTAGAAAACGGGACAAACCAAATTTGCCCGTGCTTGCCGTAGTTGTTTCTCATTCCTCTTCCTTTTAGGAGATGTCATGTCGGAATGATCAGGCCCCCTTATGCATCAAGTCAACGCAGCGAAAAGATCACCAAACAATGATTTATGACAGAATCACGTGCCAGGGGATGGCTATTGATTTATACACAGGCTATTCTGATATCAGCCTCGCGTTTATTTTTTTAGATTAGGCGGTTTAATGGAGCGGAACTGATTGCCGCACCTCGTTGGTCGAAGGATAATCCGCATGCGCAGTGCAGTAATGCTGAGGCGTAATCTCCGCGGTCAGTGCAATAATACTAATATATAATCTGTACATGCAGTGCAGCAATACCAACACATGCTCTGTACGCGCACTGCAGTTATTCCACTGCATAACCTGTACGCACGGTGTAGCGATATTTGTGTATAATGTGTATGTCCAGTGCAACATTAATGGAAAATCCCTATGTTCAAGGCAGTAATGGGCACCTTTTATGCATGAATAGTGCTCTGATATACCAAGCCTAGAGTGGGTTGATACTTCCCCTGCAGGTCTGCAGCTAAATGCCTGCATTTGCTCTTTAGTGCAACCAAGAGCTCGAGTTCGCTTTACGAATTCAGGCCTGCAGTCCTGCAACGCACAGCGAGTCGAGGTGTGAGAAATTTCATTTGGTTTCATATTGGTTAGTCATGTTATCACTTTGCTTCCCACGAGACCCGTGACATGATATAGAAATCGGAACCGCGGCCATTCATCAAACAGGTCTGTCTTCTTTGGTGAATTCATCGGAGGTTCACAAAGTACAACCCCACCTACTACGAGGAGTCTAGAATAGAGTCCTCCCTGCACAGAATATGTTTTTATGAAATCCACCCCTTTGGAGAACATGCTAAAATGTTACAGATATAGATGGAGGCTTTACTTTATATCTTATATTTCTACTGCTTCATTAAATGGTCAGTATACTGCCATAATGATGTACCAGTCCTGTACTACTTTTATATGTTGGTGTGGATAAAAGTGTCTGCTAAATATGAAATTGTAATTTTAATTATAATAAAGCAGCCAAGCTGAAAAAGTTAACAGTAGTGTACCTATGAGGTGATCTCATATGACCGAAACAAAGAAATGTATATTTAAATGATTAAAAATTATGTTCACATGATTGTGGTATATTTAATATAATGATATTCATTCTTTGAGTCAATTAACCTTTGATTTAGTTTGTTAATCACGGTCTCCCAGAGCAACACCTTTCACACATCTTATTTATGCTGTATGTAGGAGTATCTCACATTTGGATTTCATCACACAGTCTCCTGCACTGTGAATCCAAACTACTGCTTGGGCACTCATTAATGCACCAGGAAGCATAATAAACGCAGCTCCGGGCAACTAGAGGTGCATCAAGTACCTGTCCCAGGCCCCCTGCATAACAATGGCTGCTTTACCACTTGGAGCTACAGGGCCCAGAACTATAGATAAGGGACTATAGAAAGGAACTAAAGCACACTTAGGAAAGCCCAGTGACTGCCTTCCTTTGTCTTTTCAAAATGAGAGCCCCAGCCACTAAAGTCACACTAGGTCCCGTCTTATGAGAAGTGTTGCCCACCCAAGAATAAGTGGCTTACAGAAGCACGCTGCAATGACAAAATGGCGGAACTGAATTCCTGCGACAGCACCATTTGGATTTGACTAGCTTCACCAGAGGGTGTCTGGAATTGCAATTATTACCGAAGTACAGTGCCTGTAATTAAACTCGATGGTTCACATGGGATTACTATTAACTAAAGTGTTCTGTAATTCAGTCATTTTATTTAAACTGGAGTAGGTGTATTTAGTAGTAGTATTTTCCATTGATGGTGTTTACAGTGGTCGGTTACTGTTGATACACAACAACATGACCAAGATTATATATATAGGACTCATTTCAATGCGCAGGCATACCCCATATGGTGCTAATCAGCCCGTAATGATGTTGTTTGAACATTGATTTAACAAAGATGCATCTTTAGATGCATATCAATAGATATGTTTTAGATGGCATATTGTCCATGAATAATACATTGAACTGAAGTAGACTACTAAAGATTATTAGTAAAATCGACAAAGTGAAACTTGAAGGAAGTGAGACAAAACATGATCTTACAAAACATTTGCACATTGAATAGATTTACACAAATTAACTAGAATAACAATCTCCCATAAATGTTTAGACTAGCAATTTAGCTAGCTCTGTAAATAGTGAGTTTCTTCATTCTATTTAAAAATATGGATGACATTTGTCGTCGGCCCTGCTGTTCTTTCGCGGCTCAGCGAAACGACGGCTAAACCCCAAAGTTAGCATTACCGATAGCTCGTCTGCAGCCTGAAAAAGACAATGGGAAAAGTTGCCCATTAGCCCTCCGAGTTCAAGTTCCGGCGGCGGATAAGGGGCTGTTGACCCTGGCAGAGCGAAAGCTGATTGTGGAGGAATGCTGTGACTGAGGCTGTGGCCAGGGCTGTCAGACAGGCTTCTTATTACAACAAGGAGTCCCATTCAGGTGGCTGTCTGATAATGAGGCAGGCCTAGCATGCACAGGGGAACCGGGGGCCCGTTCGAAAAAGGGAAAGGGAAGTTCTCTCCAGCCCAAGATGACGATACAGGCATGTTTCTCCTATGCTATAGTTCAGTAGTGTAGTCCGCAAGAACGCGCATGTTGAATTTCGTGGACCAGTTGGGGCAAACATAGCCCTGCAGATTATAATATAATATCTAAGAATTAGAAGAGAAAAAAAAATCCAAACATTTGTAGACACGGTCAGAGATAGTTCATGTTATTGGTTTTCTAAGTCTTTAGATCATATCGATCGGAAAGCCTCCTGACGCAGTTCTGAGAATGCGTATGTAATCGCATATTGCCCCAGTAGCGTAATCCTCTGCAACATTACTGCATTAGCGGCTTTTATATTCCAAAGTATTTTCATTCTCTGTCAATCACCAGGGTGATTCGCTTCTCAAAGCTAGGCTATATCTACTCACTTCTGAAAGCTGACTATCCCATTATTGGTTGAATTGTGCTTGACAGGACAATGACCAGTAGTTGGGCTGTAACTGATGAATTGCTGGGGAAGGAGGGTGCACTGCATACAGACAGCCCAATATAACAGCAGCAACACGGATAAACACAAAAATCTAGTTCCCACACAACTATACGGCAGGATTACCTCGGTATCAGTGTTCCTGAATTTATATTGATATTCATATTGCTATGCTAATGCTATATTGCTATGCTGTGGCTTTTTGTTAACTCTGAACATCAAATCTCAGCAAATGTTAACAATATCTTGAGTTCCATAACTTCACATGATATCTCCATTTTGACAGTAAAATGAATGAAAACCCGTTATCAAACCCTGTTATTTGGCCAGTAACAGCTGGACATTTGTGTCGCGTGATTTATGTGAAACGGCTATCCATATCGCTAAGATATGATATGACCCCTGAGACCTTGCAGGATGTGGGTGTGCCAGTGGCAAATAATGGAAGAGTGAATGGTGCCAACATCTCCAGACTAGTAATGGATAGTCTTTCTTACTTCTCGTTCTGTGTGGCCAGAAACTCTCCACAGAATTCACAAGGCTTTTTACTTAGTCATAGGACAACAAACTACAGACAGGAGACAATAGCCTGAAACAAAACCGCAAACCCAAGAAGTTCAAGTGTTTTACCCTTGTCTTTGCAAAACAAGAAACCCCTGCTCGCCAGCAGTGTCATACAGGATCCAACTCGAGTATAAGAGCTCCCATCCAAAAAATAAATTGAATCAGTAGTGTAAATCTGTACAGACAAAATGTCTCACTTGGAGGTCGTTCCATTTGTTTATTCTATTCCTTTCCATTAGGAGGAGCATGCACACCTGATGGCTTTCTTTGCCAGATTGTACACTGAACCAGCTGAATAAGAACTTCATAATTCTGTTATAAATTGCAGACTGTGGAGTGCTGTGTAGTCTAATAATTGCGCACTTAATCCCATAGTCTCCTTTTGTCTCAGCAGTGTGATCGAGACCCCATGCAAGACCTAATGACCAGAGTTGGCAGTCAGAGTGGAGACGGAGAGCCAAAGCTTATTTTCATATTTGTACAGAACTGAATGTACCGATCGTAAATATTGTGTGTTATTGGTGCATATTTCTCAGTAATGCTTTATTTTACAACCAGATAATTACTTGCTATGTACTGGGTAAGTACCAGGTACTTATTGCACAACTGTTTTGATTTCAGAGGCAAGTACTATGAAACAAAGTAGTTGCCTAATAATTATACAAGTAGCTGTGTATTTACCCTGTAAATACTAGGAAATTCACAGGCTATAAAATAAAGCGATACCAATTTTTTTCTTCACTGCACTTTCCCTCAATGATTTAAGACCAAGCAGAACCCATCCCAGCGTTTAACTGTTTCCGCTTCCCTGCGATTCCGCGGTGATACGTGTGAAAAATTTACGTTCAGGGCGCGACGGCCTAGGCGGGGCGCGTCAGACAAACACGGCATGGCGGTCTCTCAGGAGTCTGGTCTCGTCCCACCGCCACTCCCCAGAATCTCCCGGCATCTGCCACCTCCTCCAGTCCTCTGTCTCCCTCTGTCACACTCCATCTGCCACCTCCTCCAGTCCTCCTCCCGTCCTCTGTGTCTGCCACCTCCTCCAGTCCTCCTCCAGTCCTCCACCTCCCTCCTCCAGTCCTCCGTCTCCGCCACCTCCTCCAGTCCTCCTCCAGTCCTCCTCCAGTCCTCCTCCAGTCCTCCACCTCCTCCAGTCCTCCCTCTCCCTCCTCCAGTCCTCTGTCTCCCTCCTCCAGTCCTCCCTCTCCCTCCTCCAGTCCTCCGTCTCCCTCCTCCAGTCCTCCGTCTCCCTTCTCCAGTCCTCCACCTCCTCCAGTCCTCCGTCTCCCTCCTCCAGTCCTCCACCTCCTCCAGTCCTCCGTCTCCCTCCTCCAGTCCTGTCTCCCTCCTCCAGTCCTCAGTCTCCCTCCTCCAGTCCTCCGTCTCCCTGCGTCACACTCCATCAGTCCTCTCCTCTATCAGCGCCCCGCCCCCCCCCTCGCTCCTCCTCGGCTCCGGGCCAAAAGGCCCGATAAGCCCAGACTCTCTGTTAATTCCTGCTGATTGCCCCTGCAGATAAGGGAGAGAAACTCCAAATGCTCCACGCTGGGAAAAGACACAAGCGCTTCCACAAAGGAGATTCTGCCCATGTACGGACAAGTGTTATACGTAAAATATGTCACACTGCATATTTTAGCACAATTATTGCATTCAATTTAATGTTTATTTTTTTACGTTGTTGGACCAGAAAAATGTCTCCATTTGTTCTAAAATGTAAGCTACAGCCAGTGCTTATTTTTGTTGTTGTTGTAAGTATATGGATCATTTTTGTAATCTTTTTTTTTTTATCAGTTCCTGGGGCTGGCAAGAACCCCATGGTCAGAAATCAAATCTTAAGGCATGGAAGGGCTTTTCATAATGTGCAGTTGTCATGCAGAGAGAGAGAGAGGGGGGAGGGGGGGTTTAAAATGGCAGAGATTAACCCGCATCGTCATGCTAGGAGCGGCTCGCCTGCTCTCTCTCGCTGCGTATGCTGCACAGTCATTGGCCTGGGGGACTGCACAGCTCAGCCAGGGAACGGCAGAGCAAAACCCATATCCCCCGAGTGGTGTGCTTTTCTTATTCTCCTTCTTCTTCTTCTTTCCTGTCCCGCCCCTTCAGTCCGGCCTTGCACTCTGACCGATCTTAAACATGCCAGTCAGCTCTCTGTTCACCAAAAGAAACAGCGGAAGAAAACATTAATACATTCTTTAAAATGCGAGCACGTACCGATATTCCCAATCACACCTGCCGTCGGAAGCCAGACGGAATTTAATCCTCCTGTGTTTGGGGTCAATTTGACCCCGTTTAGTGTTTGACATCTCTTAAAAATCAGTTAAGCTTCTTTCATATTGATACTGTGTGATTTTTCAAATTTGTTGGGATTAAATTGGAAGCATGCAATAAACAGTCCTGCATCAACTTTGAATACAAATGTGTTGTGTCGGGTTGTGTGTTGTGTGTTGTGTGTTTTGACCCTCTGTAACTGTATACATTTTTTATCTCAGATTTCTTTGCGGAGGATTCTGGTGGCCCTTTCCCTCGCAGGTGCCAGACTTTCACTTCCTGTACCTCAGGCTATACAACAAGATGTTTCACCCAGATCTTTCCCCTTTATGGATACTAGTCATTTTGGAAACAATAAGAAGGTGACAACCAAAGTGTCAGAAATATTTCTATTACAATGTTGGGCTCAATTAGACCCCCGAATGTAAAAGCGGTCATAAAATCTTAACATAACAGGAGGGTTAAGAGCCACTTGTTTCCTGCGATATATTCCCTGAAAAAAGCACCTGAGCATTTAATAGATTAAATAGGCTGTGTTTTCTCAGACTGAAATGAAATATAGCGCTGGCGGTGATATTGATCCCCTTCGGCTGTGGCGGAGATGAGTTGCTCTGATACTCCTCACATTGTTTGTTAAACCATGTAATCTCATGCCTCAAAGGAGGATCTGGATAAGCAGAATACGGAGCGTTCCCTTTCAACACAGGAAGACGCTTTTCTTGGTCGTTCCCCCCCTCCTCTTTCAGCTGATATCGGATGCCCAGCTTTGAATTTTATGAGTCTTTGTGCTTCGTGTGTGTGTGTATGTATGCGTGTGCATTCGTTGACGCGTTTTGTGTGTTCGTATCAATATTCAGTGCTGGAAAAGGTATGTGAAGTATTTTCAGATACTCAAACGAAACAACAACTGTCAACTTAAAATGGCAGTTTTCTTTAACTATGATGTAAACGTTGAGGTTCCTTTTCGGTTGCACTCCGATGCGCCCGTTTGACGCGAAACCTGCAGCTGTCACTTTCGTTTCGAGGTTTTGTTCGCTCTGCTGTTCCTCTCTGCGATCTGACATTGATAGTTCTTTTTCTTTTCATGAATGGACACCTGCATTCCTGTAAATAGGCCTGCATATACACAAAATGCCTATTTCCCAGTCATGTGTTTTATCCAGACCCTCATCTATCAACTTAATTGAACAATCGAGAATTTTCATTATCTTAAAATCAGCGGGTTTTCCAATTGCCACTTGTAGTTTTCCACTATCTGTAAGGAGCTGAGAATGGAGCACCCGTCTGCTGGCACATAGCTGATTGGGTTGAGAATGAGTATCCGGTATAGCCAGCCATTTTGTAGAATCTGGTTAAAATCAGTATCTGCCTGTCAGGGATGCTGATACTTATTTATTTCATTCCCAGGACAGAAGAGCTTAATGTGTCTTTCAGAAAGACCTTTCAGTTACACTCTCACTTGCAACCGTTGGCTGTCCTGGTAAATCTGACCCAGTAAAAGTACAATAGGTAAGATTTTTGTGTTAAAACACTGTTACAAGACCATTGTAAATCCCTTCCTACCATTGAAAAAGGCTCACTGACATGTTGACTGCCCGTGTGTATAGTCCTTAAGTTTGGGTTTCAAAATATACAGTCCACCATCCGACACTATGTACCAAAACATTGTATAGCTGTACAATAATTCAAACTCATTGGTTGAAAATGGGTTCTAATTGCCACAGCCAATGGCATGTGGGGTGGGGGGGTTCAACGTCCGTGCGTTCACAGAGGAGGGGGAGGAATAAACAGTGCTGTGGTTTGAGCGTGTTTGTTGCTGCAATTCCTCTCTTGACCGTTAGAAGTCCGAAATGACCTATTGTACCTTTTAAAATACTGAGACGGGAACAAAATTTAAGGAGTGAATTTGTAAGGCAAAGGCTCCTCAGGAAGATTCATCATACTGGCGATAAGAACTGTTTAATACTTAATTGAAATCAAATGTACACAGGCTACATTTTGAGTCAATAATTTATTATTTTCCAAGTTTTCTGACAATTCTCCAAACTCTTCACTGTTCGCTTGCCTCCCACCTTCAGGTTAAAATATGTGTCTCTTGTGCAAGAGTTGTGTTTATTAGCTTGGCCTTCAAGGCAATATCGTGAGCTCACATGCATTTCTACAGCTGAATATTTTCCTGTACCAATTCTGCTGAATTATTTTGCTTACGGGTACAATAGCCCAGTGAATAGGTACACCTTAAATCTTTTAGGTATAGCCCCAGGTTCAGCCCTTTGTGCTGTGAAAAATTCAGAAATTGGTTCCTTTTTATCCAGGTGGAGAATTTATCCGAAATCTTTTTCATGGTAAGCACAGTGGACAGCAAAAGATATATACCACAACTCTCCAACACTATTCCTGGATATCTACCATCCTGTGGGTTTTCACTCCAACCTTAAGAAACCCAATTTCATTCACAAAACTCTTGCTGAGCTGCTGATTAGTAGAATCGGGTGTACCAATTTAGGGTTGAAATGAAAACCTACAGATCTCCAGGAACAGGGTTGGGTAGCCCTGATGTGTCCATCGCGGTATAACAATTATTTTTGTAAGCACAGTAACAACTATCTCCGGCATGCCGTGTTAGTTTTCTTTCAGTCTTTTTTTATTTAATCATACCTGATGCAGTAGCACACCCCCAATTTTCTGACATCACTCGCTTCAATGTTGATATGATGGAAACGGCATGGCCCTGTTGCTATGTGGTAGATAAAAACATGACTACAAGGATAAAGAGCGAAAACATAAGTGATGTGTTTTTCAAAACTAATAAGTAAGTTAACCAACGTTGAATAGATACAAGTAATGTTTTTTCTCCCCCGGAAACATTTCACTGAAGTTTGGAGATGTGTTAGTGCATCAAGTATGAAGACTAAAAGAAGGAACGAAACCTACCAGAGATAGTTTTTTTTAGCACAATAAGAACTATTCGATGTACCGCAGTGGCTATATCGCCCAGCCCTATGCAAAATACATTTCAGATATTTCTTCAGCCTTCTGCACACATGCACATATTTATCCGTTTACACAGCTGAATATATACAGAAGCAACCCTAACAGCGGTGCCTCACCCAAAATTAGAACCCCCAGCTTAACGACATCTCCCTAACAACCACATATGCCGCCGGTGTAAGTGACACCATTAACACAGAGCCCTGCGAGGGCTGTGCCCGGTTACTTTTCCACACAAAGAGCGGGTCCGCACAGCCGAGGTCTCTGATTCCATCTGTCATTATTTCTGACACCAGCCGTTTACAACCGCATTGGAGGTGCCAGTGGAAAATATAATATTGATTGGGTGCCCCGTGGGCTTGGCCCACCTGACTTCCTCTGCTGCTCCCACGCATTTTAGATAATGATACATTTTCCTCTTCTGTTTTTCATTCCCTTTTCTTTTCTGATGAGGTCCGTGTTGTCCCATTTTGTCCTCCTTCACATTTACATTTGGTGTGACATTTCCATACCGACTTTACCATATTGACAAATTATGATGTGCTAATGAATTGCTGTGCTGGGGTAGAGAACTGTATAGCAGAAGCGGGGGAACCTGACCTAGTTGTAAATGCTTCCTAACCTAGAAGCATTAATATGAAAATGACCTTTTTTTTAAGTAATGCATTTTTATATAACGATCTAGCACACCGTATGTATTCCCGCGAGAAACCGTGTGTTAAATATGTTGGAAAATTGAAGAAATCGGTATGTGTCCAGCGCGCATTAAATATGCTCTACCGTTTCTCATTTTTAAACAAATTCTAAAGGCCACATTTCTAAAAAATTTAAATTTAGATTTATGTATAAATGTTTCATGCAGCACAGCAGACAAATACTTGTGTTTTGCAGGATGATTATGCCACCATTAGCGATTCGTCTCCAGAAGAGCACTCTTGCGGTAGCAATTTTGGCTGATGTCAGTCACGCACAGCATGCGCGCACAAAAACAAACTGCACATAACCCAGTATCATTACCTAGGAATGAGAAATGTTTTTTCACGACACTTTTAAAGTCAGCAAAGTGCGAAACATTAGAGGGCGGCCATATTCCGCCCCAGAACCCAGTCTCCGTTTATAACGGAAGGCGTGACTGTCAGTCTGAAGACGAGCCAATAAAAGGAGGCTTCAAAGCCAGGGGACAGCCAGCTGGGTGCCTTTTGGGTGGGGGACATCTAGAGCCTCTGTATCTGTGGATTGCAGGGGGTGGGGTAATCTCGGTGCACTATAATTAAAGCAGAGATAGCGGGGTACTTCTCCAGCTCGGGTCTCAGATTAGCCAGCGACCTGTCTAATGTTCCGTGACCTGGCCGGCAGCTGACTAATGTTTCCATTCTCTGAAGAACGTCTCGCACACACGCACACGCATACATACGCACATACATGCACATGCACACACGCAGAAAAAGAGAGTCAACCACAAAAGGTGCCTTGTACTTTCTTGTACACTGGAAAGAAATTCCCCCTCTATTGGAAAAAACCTATTGCTTATGGTTTGAAGTTTTTTACTTTACTTTGACTTTTTTTATGTTTGGTAAGAAGAATGAAAAGGCCAGTGTTATGTTAGTTCGGTTTCCGTGTGAATGCACAGGTCACACAGACCCAATTCAGATTATTAAATGGGAAAATTTGGCAGGATTCAACCATTCTTCTGTTCATCCAAACCTTGCACAATCTACACTGTGATTTGAGGCTGTTGCTGAAGTTATTTTTTGTCTGGTTTCGCCGACATTGTCACCTAAAGGGTGCAAAAAGGAACTTCACACCAGTCATCTCCTCAAATAATATTCAAAATTCACTTCTAGTAGGTTATCCTACTTTATTTTTGCTTCTGTCTTATTGCACTGTATATTTTGTGTGGGTGGAGCTTTTTAGTGGTCTAAATAATACATTGTTGGTGCTATGGCGACGGTAATGGAGTCACTATAACATTGAACATATGTTCATGCAATGTTAATTACTGAGCTTGGAATGACAGTTGGTTGGATATATTCTGTATTTTGTTGAAATATCTAGTTGATTGATGGGCAGTTTTTTCCTTGTAGTATTTAATTGCTCATTTATTTCTTGCTTATGAATGTACATTGAGGTTCATGTGTGTGCTTTATGGATGTTCACCTGAGAAAGAATTTGTCCTCCATCAGCACAGTGAAACTTATGTTCACGTGAGAGGCATAGCACTATGCTAGTACAGTTGTTCCGCTGTATGCTGCTGCTTTTTGTCTTGCTAACAAGCTGTGACCCATGCACGCTGTACGTTTTAATGTTAATTGGTGGGACGATTCCTCAAGCATTAATCCCCAAAGCCCATTAACCTGACAGTTGGCTCTTGTGCTCATGAAGAATAAATGAGAACAGTTAGGGTAGCTCTTAGGTGTTGCCCTGTTCTCACACTTCTCTTGTTTTGAGAGATATACATAGGTGTAGTCAAGGAAAAGGGGTAAGCAAGATTATATCATGATTGAAAGGCAGACGATTAGATGTGGCACAGCAGAAAACATCACAGCACAGCGCATATTAAAAAAAACTTTTATTTTGTATTTTTTTTATTTTTTATTTTATTTTATTTGTAACATTAGCTTAAGAAATATAACACTTCAGCATGCGCTCATTCTGTTGTTATTGGCAGTTGTTGTTGCAGCCAAAGAAATCCCCATTAATCGGTTTTAAAAATAGTTGGTGACAAAACCAGGCAAATTCTTCTGAATCTCGTCCTCTTTACTAGAAGAGCGAGCATTTCATCAGCAGACCAGTGAATCAGCATGACGGTATGAAAGTCTGAAGTATGTTATCTGTGTGGCGTTGAGCTGTCTGTGTAGGCACCATTGGGCCCATCCCCCCAGCTGGGATCACAGGCGTGTTGGGGGGGGGGGGGGCGGTGAGAGTGACCGCATTTGCATCTCAGGGGCCCCCCAATATACAACTCGTAACACTGCTGCCCTCGCTGATCAGAGTGCTGTCACCTGACCCGATTCTTCTGCTCATAGCGCAAAAGGGCCTCGCGTGTCACGTAGCCATTCCCCAGACAACTGTCGACGAAGGGTGGCTTCTCCCTGTCTCGCCTCCCCCACTGATCTCATCGCAACACCTACCGCAGAATTTACGTCAACACCAGTCCTCTCCGCAAGCCGTCCCGCGGCTATTCATGTGCTATGCGTCTGTGCGCGTGTGTGTGTGTGCGCATCGTTTAACATGAGGAGCCACGGACGTGTGAATGTTTTACCCGTGACAGCATGTTTAACACCTCTCCGTTTTATCTCCCGCTCTTATCGCCTCCATATTTTTGCGAAGGAAAACAATCTTCATTATGAGCGAGATATTTCAGGCTCGGTGTTTTGGTTTGGAAGTAAATACTTTTGATGCCCCCCGAGGAATTTCAGACATAAGCTCCCGCTATCAGTTTACAATAATACCGCAGCATTACGACATGGTCCCAGGTGACATCAAAGCAGGAGGCAAGTTAGGGCCGTGGTGGCAGATGACAAAACAAGATACCGACAAGATACTGACGCATTATTTAAAATGCAGAAAAGGAATGCAGCGGTTTGTCGCATTCCTCTTGTGTCTTCGTGAAAAAAGTCAATTAAATCAAAAGTACGACTTCTAGTTCATTTTAAAGTGTTAATATCATTCTAAATGTATGACGTTTTGGATGGGCTGCTGGGTAGTTGCTTACAGCACAGTCTCAGCAGGTGGCTGGCACCTCATGTCTCAGAGGAGAACCGCAAGAGCTTGGTTGTACGTAGCCTGCGAATTGGACATTCAAAATTCGGGTGGGATTGGGGATGCCACATTTTAGGAAATAGAAATAAATGTAACTTTAAACTTTTTCCACATCTTGAAAAGTTGCAATAATTATGTTTCAGACTAAATGTGTGCTTGCATGTGTGTGTGTCTTCTCCCACCCTCTGTGAATCAGAAGATTAAACATTAAACACCCACCACTGTTTGTTCAAAGCAGGAAGGAGGATTAACCATCCACGGTAATCTGACTCAAGGAGAACTAACCTCCATTCCCAGAAGAAGCAAACAAAAACTTTAACACCAAGGTTAGGCTCTAAGATGGAATTGGCTTTAAAATGTTGCCATTCAAAAAGATATTGAACTATGCTGGACACAGGTGTTCTGGTAAAAACAAAACAGAAGTGTATCTTTATAATACTCATTTTCATCCTGGAATTATACTACTGTCATACAACAAGCCAGATTTATGGGAATTACATTTTGTTTTAACATTTATAATCTTTATTATAATTCTTAGGGGAACAGTTCTCTGGTTAACTTCTTGAAAGTGTTGAAAGCAGTGTTGTGATAATCAGCTGTTGAGTGAGTGGAGTAAGAAGATTATGTTTACTAGCTGTAATTCTCATACCAAAGTTCTGTTAGTGTCCAAGCATTGCAATTAGTACACACGAAAAGCCTGGAACCCAAATGGCCCAGCAAGCCCACACATTAAACAGAGAGGGCCAGACACCCCAGAGGGACTTAATTACAGTTTATCTATTCTAACTCCGCAAGAACATAATTACTCCGCTAAGTAGAAATGCAGCATTGGGTCCTGAATTAAAATGGATGCAAAGGGAGAGAGAGGTCTAGGCCTACAGTGCATCCCATGTCACAGAGATTTCTTGACCTGACAAAAAAAAAAAAGGTTTGGATGATGTTAAATCCCACTGCGTTGCCTTTTTGCAAATAAGAAAGTGAGGGTTTGAAGTGCAAGATATCTGAATTTAGCCGGAAATTAGCAAACCCAGAGAAAGGAGCTAGTGATGAGAGCCAGGGGGGTCATGTATGTGACCTTTGACCTTTGGCTTTACTGACCCACCGCCCCAATCTGCTGATGTGGATGGGGCTCAGGTCCTCACGCCATCCTGAAATCCATCTCTCTCTCTCTCTCTCTCTCTCTCTCTCTCTCTCTCTCTCTCTCTCTCTCTCTCTCTCTCTCTCTCTCTCTCTCTTTCTCTGTCTCTCTCTCTCCCTCCCTCCCTCTCTTGACTTTGTGTCAGAATGAATAATTAGTGATCCACCTAAAAAATATAGATATGAATATATGAAATTAGCAAAAGCCAATTTATGTGGCTCAAGGGCAGAGCTAAAACGTGTATGACTAACTGTGTTCACTCCCCATATGCATAGGCATACACACACACACACACACACACACACTTATTCGCATAGTCATTATTTTCCATTTATTTTCTCAGTCACTTTATCCAATGTAAGTGAGTTCGATTCGGGTCACTGCAAATTCTCTGGATAATGCAGCATACAAATCAGTAAAACAATCCCTTAAAGATTCCACGGGTCACTTCCTGTATGTGTGCCTGATTTGATCGCAAGAGAATCCTTTAGTGTCCTTCTTGAGTTAAAATATGTCTTCCTCTCACAAGAACATTGCTGAATCTTTCCATTGCTCAGCGCTACACAGTCCAGTCTTAAACAGCAAAACGTGCATGTGTAAAATAATGGAAAGAGCTTACAGGAGTTTTCTAAAAAAGAAACTAATGTCTGCTAATAAATCACATATCCCTAGGCTACTGTGTTACTTGATACAGTAATCAAGCAGTACTGGAAGACTACTCTGTTAGACGGGCCTTTAATCACTGTCCCACGGCCCAGTTGTCCACGTATGCGGTCTGTTCTCGTGGATTAGTTTACTCTGAGCTTAGCATCACACAGTTTTGCTTATTTCTGGTGATGTTAGCAGAACTAAGTCCGGCTCTTCTGAGAGCTGCCGGCGATACATTTATTTCTGTTTGTCCATTCAGCCCTTTCGCCGGGTGGCGTACAGTGCCTCAAGTTTTTGAAAGTGAGAGATAAAAGATGACTTCAATGGGAAGAGAGCCCACTGAAGTAAACTAATTCACAGTTTGAGTACAGGCCAGCTGACATGATCTAGACCTCCAAAGCTGAGGCCTTTAAAATGAAGACGTCTGCAGCACTTTGAACTCCGCTGTCATTTGAAATACAACTTGCCCGCCCCCCCCAAGCATTCACTCCAACCCTTCAAGGCAAGTCCTGTATTCTGAGAAGCTCAAAGCTTGACCCTGAACAAAGTTTTAGCTTCTTATTGATCAATGTCTGGAGCTTGTTTCCAACTTTTACATGTACATAACACTGTCAAAGGTTACCGTCTCAGGGGGCATTCTGGAAACCAGACTGCCTTTCATCTCCAGATTAATGTGGTCGGTGTGGTTTTGCTCTCTGGATTTGAAATATCACTGTCCAACGGGGACATTCAGAATGGCTCCAAGTTTCTAGCTTCACAAACTTGTTAAGCTCCAGATCAGACTACATCACCCACAAAAATAATGTCACTCCAAAATGGCAGGACATGATGATAAAAAGCTACTGTAATGTCAGACCTTCCAAAAACTTAAATTCTTAACAGGTATGCACCTACACTCAGTGAACACTTTATTAGGTATTTATTAGACTTATGTGGTTGATGTGAACATTAACTGAAGCTCCTGAC
The DNA here is from genome assembly GCF_963514075.1 of Conger conger. Lineage (NCBI taxonomy): Eukaryota > Metazoa > Chordata > Actinopteri > Anguilliformes > Congridae > Conger > Conger conger. The sequence continues at coordinate 19,157,577 of NC_083764.1, read as the reverse complement.
TCGTATATACATGATTGTATGGATTGCACTGCTGCCACACAATTGGCTGATTAGATAATCGCATGACTAAGTAGGTGTAATAAAGTGTTCCTACTAAAGTGCTCAGTGAGTGTATACTTTATCTGATGAACATACATATTGGACATGATTTCAGATCTCATCATTCTCAGATGGAGATTAATTAGGTATTTAAATAATGATACAAAAGGAGCGGATTTTATTGGACAAAGAGAACCAAAATTGAATGTGTGTGACGACAGTGGCATGTTATAATTCTGGTTTTTATGTGCGTGCTTGTAACATAAAATAACATAATGGCAAGAACAGGCCATTCAGTGCAGCAATGCTCGCCTTTTCCTACCCCTAAGTGTATCAACTGCTTAGTTTGCCTAAAAGCTAATAAGTAATATCTAACACCGTATCAAGCCTGGTATAGAAACCCCCTGGTGTTTCTGCCTCCACTACATGTACTGGCAAGCTATTCCACACATTGACCACTCGCTGTGTGAAAAAATGCTTCCTATTTGTGTTGGGCGGAAGGGAGGGGGTACAAATTTAAATTTGTAAGGCGTGGTGGATTCAATTTATTTTAGAAATCAATTTGCGTATGTTTGCCCAATGGCTAAAACTGTGCAGGAAAACACTGCAGCATGGAAGACATCAGATTATTATGTGCAGATTATTATCATAACCTACATTGAGTTGCCCATTTATTAATCCATACAAGGAACCATGTGGCTGCAACCCAACATACACAACGTATGTAAAACGTGTATATATGGTGAAGACGTTGTTGTTCGAACAAACATTAGAATGGGCAACACGTGATTAAACCAGTGTTTCTCAACCCTGGTGTTTAATAGCGGTGAATGGCTGGAAAATCTAGTACGGATATTGTGTTTTCTCCCTGATACAACTGCTGTCTAACTACTATGGACCGATATCCATGATTGGAGAAACACATTGCATATTTTAGCTGAATGTGTACTGCGCTGAATGGAACGTGATAGGCTAGACACAACCAAGGTCCCTCCCCTGATTCTCCTCTATAAGTTGCTCTCATTTCAATGTTGCCACTTGCCAGTTCTCACCAGATGCCTGTATGTCATACCTTCACAACTCCTCAGGATATCCATAATAATCCATGTTATCACTTTGTTTTCTTTTGCATGTTTACTTAGTATAGCTTTAATCACCTCTATTGCAGTTTTGTTGTGGCATGCGGGGTGGTGGAAACTTCACTAGCCACTGCTCGCAGGCCGCAGCTTTTAGCCTATTACTTAGCCTGCTTTATTGGAAACATGGTGATGGACGCATGTGCATTCACAAACATATGAATTCATAGGTTTTATTGCTTTCATTTTGGATCTTTACTTCTTTACTTAGCAGCTCAGGCCTAGTTTTAAAGCTTATTTAGGCATATTTTAGCACAACGCACGTTTGGCTCGTTGCCTTTTGGCGTCAGTAAACTCAGTCAGCTTCATTTTAGACAGCTGGTTTTAGGTATTTTTCTACACTCTCCACAAATAGGACCCAACTGATTTTGCCTGTCAGTTTATAATTGAATACATTAAAATGTGATCTCTTTCAACTGAAATTATTTTCCATATAGTACATAATGCACAATAAATTGGAAAAAAAAGTTGGTTTGAATGATTGAAATTGCTGGGATGTGAATATGGGACAATCTTTTAGGGTAGTGGTTCCAGCATCTCAGAAACAGCTGCTCTTGTGATTTTCACTACATTATCTAGAGTTTACAGAGAATGATGCGATAAGCAAAAAACATCCAAATAACGGGCAGTCCTGTTGCCGTTTGTTATTGAGGTCAGAGGACTTCAAATGGGCAGACTTCAAATTTATAATGTATTCAAGCTAACAGAAAGGCCACACGTGCTCAAATAACTGTTTTTCACAGCAGTGTTGTGTTGAAGATAAACACTTTGAACCTTGAAGCAGATGGACGTCAGCAGCAGAAGACCATACCCAGGTTCCTTTCCTTTCCTGTCTGCTAAGAACATGAAGATGAGTCTACAGTGGACATGGGATCACCTAAACTCGGCGATTGAACATTGAGAAAGTTTGCCTGGTCTGACGAGTCTGGGTTCCTGCTGTGGCATGCAGATGGTAGGGTCAGAATCCGGTATAAACAGCCTGGATCCGTCCTGCCTCGTGTCAGCTGTGAAGGATGGTGGTGGTGGTGGTGATGGTGGTGTGGGGAATGTTTTCTTAGCACGCCTTAGGTTCGTACATGCCATTTGCGTCCGATTCTCAGCTTTCTGAATGATAGTTCCTGTTACTGTAGATGCCTTTCAGTTGTGGCCTTGCAAGTATGGGCTAATGTTAAGTTTTAAGTTTGGCTATGGTTCACTAGTTCAGTATCTTACATGTTTGACTATTCTCGGCATGTTGGCTAAGAAGCAGAATGTAGAGCATACTTGCAATGCCCCTGCTGTTCTTGGCATAAAAAGAAAGGGTCCATGTAGAAAACAACCTGAACCGTACAGACCGTATTTGAATCAGTTAAATAAGATGAACTCAATAAGATTTTGGTGCATAGTTTTTCACCAAAAAAGTGTTTCCTTCATCATTTTCTGAATGATTATGTATGATTATGACATTGCCATTGAACCATCAAACCATTGTCAGATGAATCAAAAATCTGAAACTAGAACTGAGGTTTTAATAATATGATTAGCTGTTTTTATGAATCAATTAAAATGGGAAGAGGCTATAAATACAACCCAATGCCGCCCTGACTCAGAACGGCAGGGACGTGTGTGTCCCTGTCAACGACGTCCCCAGCCTGTTCAAGCCGAGGCGTTTGACAGTCATCTCCTCCGCGCCCACGCCGGGCCCGGATTGGCCCTCGCTCAGCCGGCGCGATCGCAGGCATGATGAGACGCGTAATTCCCACGAAGGGGCGAGCGAGCAGCCAGGCGGGACGTGCGAGGAGGGGGGGGGGGGGGTGGACAGCTGACGAACAGCGTGTCCGAACAGCCCCGTTCAGGCAGGACCGGGGGGCACGTGCCCGGGCCCGGCCTCCGGAATGCTAAGCCCGCCGGCCTTCGGACGACGCACCGGGCGGTTTTGACGAACGGCGCTCCGCTTGCCCGTTGCCCGCGGCAGCCCCGGGCTAATGACAGAGTAATTGTTCCCGCGCGCCTTGCCGTTGACGCTCACCGCTCTTGGCGAGTGTGGGCAGAGGTTGCGAAACGGGGCCAGAGACGCAAGCTGTTCGCGCCCGCGCGCCGGTGAAAGGGGAGGGCGCGTGGGAGACGCATGACACGGGCCAGCCTCGACGAGGAAAAAAAAAACATTCATACATCACACGGCCTGGTGCGCGAAGGTCTGCTCGCCGAGAACAGCGTTCTAATTTTAGTGCGAGATTCGGATGATACATAACGCAGAATAGGCACCGCGCATTTTTCCGTTAAACCAAACGCGGGGCGACCTTTTCCGTACGTCAAGCGTTTTCAAAGAAGATTTGAGGCAATACCGCACTAAATCTGAAGTACCCGCTTATCTGAAATCAAAACTGAATGTGTACCAGAGCCAAAATGGCAGATTGAAGGGGGGCAGCAGAGGGGGTGTGAAAAAAGGTTACTGATTCACCTCATTCGCTGTAAATGATTTTTGAGCTGTGCGTATCTGGCCGTCTATCTGTATCTTAGTATTTGTATTCTTTTATTCAGCTGCTTCAACTGAAAGCAGACGTGAATAGCAACACTGTATGGAATCTTTCTCTTGTACCTGCTATATGTATCACACTGTTGATACTGCATGTTGAATGTTTTCAGCAACATGCGTTGAGTGAGAAATACCTCAGAGGCCCCCGGCTGTCAATCAAAACGGCCCTTTCCAAAACACGCAGCACTTTGTTTTCCTTTGACAAGAAACCGTAATTTTGCTAATGCAATATTTAGTTCTGAGTTGTTGTGTTACATTTTGAAAAGATAAGCAAGCTCCATGCTTGATATAATCTAGTTCCCATACATTTAAGTTTCCTTTTTTTTTCTTCCTTTTTTGCTATTATTAGACAGATTTTGTCACGGCTTGTTTAATGTGATTTCTGTTGTCGTTCCACTAGATCCCTGGAGCAACTTTGTACAAACCCACAGCGTTTCAACTGCTAATTTATTGGTTTTAGTTCCAATGAGTTATGATTTCAAGGCCCAGAACTTACACCTCTTCCATTTCTATTTTTTACTATTATTACTTCTAATTCTTATATCTGACAGCTTTGTTTAGAAACACATCGCAATTCAGTCTTGTTTCAGCTATAGTTCACTATCCAAATTTCACAGAAAGGTAGAGCCTGCTCGTCTGACATTCCCCCACGATTAATAGTCAGTCAAAGTGTAGAAATTCAGCTAATATTCAATTGGAAAAAAGTCAAGGTCATTCCTGGGTCATGACATGAAACAGGATCTCGGCTTGGATTTAGGCAGCGGTTTGACAGTATGCACACAGGTCAGAGGTCAGAGGTTACAAAGGGTGAGAACAGAGTGTTCAGTATATTTATCCAACTGTTCTGGATTTGTGGATAGCGAATTCATTTTCTGCAGACTAAACAGAGACCTTTACCATAGTCTAAAAGACTGCATTATGTCCACTGTAATCCATACGATGCCCCCCCCTCTCCCCCCCTACTAACTAGGAATCTCATTTTTATTAGCAGCTGCATGCTGTAATTGCAGGATCAAGAATGGGTTCATTAGGATCGAATGCTCCACTGCACTGAAAGCTTCTCCCCTTCAGCCGGCTATAAGTGGAGAGGTTACGGCGTTAGACATGCATTTTTAATGACGCCTCGTCCCGTCCTGTCAATTCCCCGTTCGTTCGCGAAACCGTCATCCATCCCGGACAGCCTTCTGTCATTTTACCGCATCTCGCTACTTTCACCACTTGTATATATTTTTTTAAAGCAGGAGAGTTTAAGAGAAGAATAATAACGTCTGCGGTGGCGAGCGGGTTGCGGGGGGAGAATATGAACGGTTTATGAACAAATAAAAGCGGAGTGTGTTTATGTGTGGCGAAATTCTCTTAGAAGGACACTTTAATAAGGCGAGCCGCAGCAGGGTAAATGTTACAGGTTTTTTCACACAAGACTGATCTGGATATCACGCCTGAAGGGAAACCATTTGGAAGCCAGACAAGCAGTAATAAATGCGCAGGCTGGCCAGATTAGAATATGCAATAACAACCGGTGGCAAGCAGTATTTCTCACACCAACCAGCATCGCAGATTAACAGCAGAATACATCATCTGGAGGGAGAGAGAAAATAAACTTAAAAAAAAAAAGAAACAGCCAGCAGATGTGAACGAACGTAAGCGAGCGCGGAAGGTTCCGGATGTGCGGGGAACGGCTTCTCCGAGCGGCCGGCGGGGAAAGGCGAGAAGCGCCGGGGTTTTGCGCGGAAGAGCGGGAAGGGTCCCTCTCGGCTGTGTTAGCGGTAGCACCACCGCCCTCTGCAGGCTCGCTAACCGCAAGTGATGATGTCAGCATATTTCACCAGTTAGCGCCGTGTGGCCCTCTGGGGGAAGGGCGGGGTGCACGGTCCCTTGTTCTCTGTCGCCCCGGTACGAGCCGAAACTCTATCCCCCCCCCCTCGCCTCATGTTTTGGGAAATACGCTTGCTTAACAGACAATGTTGACAGATGCCGAGAACAGTTTTATCCACGAGCGGCTCAATCCGGCTGAACCTTGAGATTATGTGGCAACACGTTTAGGGTGCCTATTATTCGATATGTGATTAGGGATACTGCGCTTCGGGCTTACGTGGGGTTGAGTCGCTCCCGGTTGCTAATTCGTGGCCCAAAAGAAGAATGACGCATGTGTGTGTGCCCAGAGCACACAGAGGAGACGTGCCCCCCCCCCCCGTCTCCCTCTGGTATGGTGTGCATCGCTGGGCGGTGGGGGCAGTTGCTGTGGGAGGAGGAGCAGCTGCAGGAGGGATCAGTGGAGGTGGTGGCCCCAGCCTTTCTGCACCTCGCTCTACTTACACCCTGACCGAGCCTGGAAAACACATATACCAGCATATGCACTCACACACACACGCACACACACGCATGCGCAGGCATGAATACTGTACATGCAGGTACACACGTACACGTGCCTGCCCACGCACACACACATACACACGTAGACACTCACATTCACTCTCGAAGCACACTTTCGTAGACTAAGAAGGCCATGGAGTTAAACGGGGACCTCTAGCAGATTCCTGAGATGACCCACACACACACACATAGATAGATGTATACAAATTCAAACACAGACATACTTTGTACCATTTTGACTTTTGGTTGCATACTCGGAAAACATTTTTTCCAATCTCCTCTAATACTGTATGTTTTTTTTTTATACTGCTAAACAAATTGTTTTGTGTTCCTTTGAAATAAGTTGTTTTGTCCTGTCATTCTGCACTTAGTTCTTAGTTTAATGAACAGATTATAGAAATATTTAATGAGAAACTACGGGTTCAGTCCTTACAGGTTATTTTTTCCAGTTATAAAATGGCTGGCACAAATGCACGCCAAGTAAGCAAACAAAAGGTTTCAAGAACCAAGCTTTTGTTTCCCTGCAAGGTCACACACAGCAAACATCTTCCTGTTTTATTTCCTTGAAGAAACGTGGTTTATTTTTTGTTATTACAAAGAAAAACATTATGCTTTTTACATGCGATTCTTTCCAAGAAGTCTCGAAGCAGCCCTGAAAGAAAAGGGGAAAAAAAATCTCATGGTGCGGATGAGATTACCTGAACCTTATCTGAACTGACTCTGGACACATCCCTTCACCAGAACAGCAGTCTGTTTTCCCCATCTCTGTCCCTCTCTCCCTCTTTCTTTCCCGTTCTCTACGGCATTCCCTTTCTATTCTCAGCCTCACTCCTTCCCTCCTGTTCTCTCCGGTTCCCTTGCTGGATCGGTTGAGCCCTCGAGATTACATCATGTGACCCTGGTATTTGGGGGGTGTGTTCTGGGGGGGGTCAGCCAGCCAGACGGTGGGAGGGGGGGAGTCAAGGAGCACGGAGACAACACTAAGCAGAGCACAGACGGCAGGAAGGGGTTACCATAGAGATGGAATTACCGCGACGGTTCACGTCGAAGGCAGCGGCGAAAAAGGGCCCCCGCTTATCAGCCCGGTATCAGACCCCGGCCTTGTTCCGTCAGCCGCGTATACGTCTAGAAACAACCGTGTATTTTACAGAAATGGCTCTGCCTAGAAGGCGAACGGCCCGCTGTGTTTTTATTGCGTAGCCTTTGCGCATATATTATCCGTGTTTAGAGTATGGATGTCACCAGGCATGCGGTTTCGGCCTGACGCACAGCTGGTGAGCGAGGCTGACATTGGGAGCGCATGCCTGCACTGGGAGCCTGCTGAAACGCAAGCATAGTTCATACATCAGTGTGATTCCAGCTTGTGTACACCCCAGTCAGTCCAGGCTTATTACGTGGGACAGCTGTGCATAAATAGAATAGAATGTCTGGCCAGTGGGCCTGTAGCGTAGTGGTTAAGGAACATGACTGGAACCCGCAAGGTCGGTGGTTCAATCCCCACACAGGCACGATAAGATCTGCGCAGCTGTTGGGGCCCACGTTGCTCCAGGGGGGATTGTCTCCTGCTTAGTCTAATCTACTGTTAGTCACTTTGGATAAAAGCGTCAGCTGAATAACATGTGCTTTACGTTGCATTGCAGGCGTTTAGCAGACGCTCTTATCCAGAGAGACGTACGATAAAGTGCAAATCAAACCCAGGGACAACTGCATTGAGGAAAGTACAGTTCTTATGGAAGGTAATGTGTTGGTAGCTTGAGAAGTAGGCCTTGACTGTGAGTGTCTCTTTAAATCTCCTTCACAACTTCACAGTCTGTGCAATGGTCGCGAACAAAACAGAAAGCACTTGCTTTGATTTGTAATTTACTGTGCTCACAGCGAAATGTTGTCCAGCAGATCAAATGTTGTTTGTGTGTTCCGCGGGCACACACTGCACCCATTTCGTTTTATGGGTCGCGTTATATGGTCGTTGTAAAACATAATGGAACAGCTTATTTGTGCTCCTCGAACCAATTTGTCTGGAAGAATTTCGGTCTTTTCATTTCCCCAGTAAAACGCAATATGCAGAATTTGCGCGGGCTGCACAAATCCCAGCTCTCGGAGTTAATGTTCCCACGCCCGTGTTTTATGATTGGCAGTTCAGCGCGCCGGGCAGAGTACAAACCCTTGCTTTCCATGTGTGAAATGGAAACGCACGCTTTGCATTCCCTTCTCACCTGGAGACTCCGGCTGAATTTTAAAGGTTAACCTTCGGCTCGCCGTCGTCTTCAAACGGAGAGATGCCGTCTGGAAGGTTCTCCCCGAGGGCCGGATTGATCCGGTGATGTCACGGCCAGCTGACGTGACATTTCGTGCCTCCCGCCTCCGCAGACGCCGTTCCGTTGACGCCGCTGTCCGTTCACGAAAGCAGCGGAGTCCGCCCGTCGCCTATCGACCCCTCATTTGCCGCTCTACGCACCGCCGCACTTCATTGTTTTTTAATTGTTATTTATTTATTTGTTTGTTCGTTTATTCATGTTTTATTTGACAGGCTCCATTCTCCTACAAGTCTTAAGAGAGTGTTTGGAATCGCGGGCTAGAATACAAATTAAGCAAGTAAGCAGATTTTGTATTTCATTCTGACATGTACACAGATGAGAGAGCATAAAATCCAGCCATTATTTCCTTTTAGTAGAGTAATACTCCGCGCTCCTGAAATTGCATTTGGCTTCAGTGCACTCAAAGAAAGTTTCTTCTAAGGGAGTATGCAAATGATATAACCTGAATTAAGAACATACCAATGGTGACAAGCATCAGCCTTGGAAATGGGTGCACTTAAGACAAGAAATAATAGTGAAGAAACTCTCCCCTTATTCCAGCAAGATCAGCTTATTTTGAATAACTAAGGACACTCGTAAAGTCCCACGGAGCCTAACATCTTAACGGCAACGCTCTGTAAATCATACTGAGAGTGTTCCTTCCTTGCTCTTTCAAGAAGAGCACACTGTACTCCTACATTCTGTTTGTGTAAGACGAACTTAATCATTTAATAAAACTTTCAGGAAAGGAGATCTGCAGTCTTATTCAGCTGATCTTACAGAAATGGAGTACTTGAATCGATGATGAAATTGAAACATTGAAACATTGAAGTAATAGGTTTTAGGAACTGAAATCTACTTTTATTTTCTCTTTGCTGACAGTACGTAAACTTTCAGGAGCAGCATTTGCAGCAGTACTGATCCCAGATCTGCATCCACATTTCAAACAAAGTGGCTTTAGTTCAAATCAGAAGTTGAACTGCAGTACAGAACTCGCTGCTCTCTAATTTGACCACCTGTCCACCATTTTGATGTAATCGGTTGAAGATGGCCGTTCTGCGATGTTTACCGGCTGCTGTGTCATGTGCAGATGCTCTGTCATGTGTGTCTGTTTTGTCGAAAGCCCCTTGTGTGACTGCTGTGTCAGAGTTGCACATCTTTTCATGTCCATGCATCAGCCTCAGATGGTTATAATTAGCTGCCTGCCTTTTGGGCCAGTCTGCACTAGGGATGAACTTCCTTCTGCTGCTCCTTCTTTTTAAATGCTAGCAGAGCGGTAGTCTTGGATCCAAAGTAGCCCTGATGATTCTCTTAAGCACTGAATTTTATTGCATCCTTTCCCCTCTTTTGCTTGCCTTGGAACGATGCATCTGCTGGCTACAGGAGACCACAAGGGCGAGTCAAATTTAGAAACGAAGTGAAGAGCCTTAATTAAAAACCTGTGGCACATTTCTTGGACTCTACTTTTAGGGTTTGGTTTTTACCCTCGGTTTTAGCCAAGCAACGGTATTTCAATTATCTGGTAGATCCAGGCCATTTCTTTGGCTTTCACGGTTATTACTGTTGAATTGGTTCTTTGTTTATTAGTTTTCAAATGACGCCAAACACTTTCCATGGTTACTGTTGGAGGCTTGCTGATACATCACATATGAAATGGATTTACTATAATCAAAAGCACTGCAGTTATTGAAAATGCCTAATGTATTAACAGGGTGAAGCAGAGGACACTCTTCATTCCAAAACCTTGACAAAGTAAAGCCATCCTCTCTGTTCATACCCCGCTAAGGCAAAACACCTTCATAATTACGACGTAAGAAAACATAGGGCTTTCATTTTAGTCCGGTTGCCTTAATTGAGTTGATTCCCAGTTCTAATCAGATCTTTCGGCCACCCTGCTGTCTTGGGGTTGTCTTGATGGAAACAGCTGAAATCAGCTTCCATGGCCTTTTTTTTAGGTGTGATTCACTGCAAGAAATATAAATGTGTTTGCAATTTAGGCTTCCCAATCTGAACATTTTACATGCAAGATTTCCACAGGAACTAAAAGTGAGCTTGAAGGCAGCTTAGCAGCAGAACACCCTCATCATTGCATAATGTACAAGACATAGACAGTCTTTGTTGGGCGTTATGTCCTCAGATCTTGCTCACCATGTGCTGAAGTCTGAACAACTTTTCCTTTCTGAGTGGCCATCTGTTGGAAGAAGGCCATTCTGATGTCAAACCATTGAAGAACAGTGCAGCTTTCGCTATTCTTATTTTATTTATTTTATTATTATTTTTAAAGCCGAGTTTAACCTTGTTTTCTTGTGAAAACAACAGCTGAGTACTGCTTGGACTTGTCTTCTGTATTTTTATTTTTTTTGAGCGATCTATTTATTGCTTAGCAGATGCACCTACCCAGGACAACTTGCATAGCTTACATTTTCACATATTATCCGTTTATAGAGGTCGGGCATTTACTGGAGCTATTGAATTGCTCAAGGGTGCAATGGCTGAGTTACAAGTCCAGGCTAATTCCATAACTAGCATTCCAGGCTGTTGCATCAACACACAGTGCATCATCGCTGTCCTTCCCGGTTCACTGTGGTGCACTAATCAGAGAGAAGTCTGTCTCAAAAATAAAAAGGAATCTCTTGACACCCGAGTTGGTCTTCCTGCCGATAAGCCACAAGCGGATGAATGTGTTTTTGTGTGCATGTACGGACCCGTTCGTACTTGGGTTCTTCCACCGGTTTCTTAGCCACGTTGGGTTTTTTTTTCCCTTCCTCCCATTAGATCAGAGGAAGGCAGTGCTGTTTCACAAAAGACCAAAGTAAAGCACTAAGGCCCTGATTTTATCTTGCTGCTCTGGCTCTTTGGCCTTAAGTTTGAGTTAATAGCTCAATGCTGTGGAAACAAAACAGATGCAATCACTTGAAATGAGCCAGTTCCTGCAGTTTCTCATATAGAAGTCGTAAGGCTCTTTTCTAAGTGGACTGGGTCCTCGTGCACATTTTTCAATCTTGCCTGGTACTGAGCTAAATCTCTGAAGTAAGCTGTAGCCCCACAGCAAAGGAGAATCCCATCTAACCACAATGTCCACTTTGCCCTTATAAATGAATTACATATTCAAAATGCATTTAATATTTTCAATCACTGTCCAATATGTATATTATTTACCGAGACCACCGGACTTCATGATTTGTGAACATTCATAGGCAGACAGATTTAGCTACGGTAAGGTTGGAGAGCCATAGGATGAATCTGGGGTTATTCATGTAGTTAAGTGTTCAGATGACACTAATACCTTAAGCTTGTCTGTTACTCCAGGACCAGGGTTGTCCTAGCTTGAGTGAGATGACAGAATCATTAAAGAACAAGCCATCCTGTTCAGGGGGGACCTGGCAAATCGCAGAAAAAGAAGTAAAGAGGTTAAAAGAAGAGAGTGGCGTGTTTGACCACAAAGGACAGTCAATCCGTCATTTGCTACCGTGCGACACCTTACAATAAAAACGTAGCCTTGCAATTTAATAGCAGGCCCATCCTGGCTCGTCGATGGCAGGAGAAAAGCTGAATATTCTCATCTCAGCTGTCTTGACATCATGTTGTTTCACCTCGTCAATTTCATTGAGTGCTCTGGATGTCCGTAAGGTAAAAACCGTCTCTGACTCATGCTCCAGGTTGGCCTGCTGCAGTCTTGACAGGACAAAAGTGGCCACTGCTGTCTAATGGAGGAAGAAGAGCAAAGTGCAGGACGTGATTGGTATATAATTCATACCTTTTTTTCCCAGACGCGTAATGACCATTTGACCCCAAAAACAATGTGTATGTGCTGAGAAATCCTGATGGTTTAGATGAGGCTAGGACTTTTTGCTTTTGCCATTCTTACAATCCAGCCAATCTACTAGAACGACATGGCACTGAAAGGTCTGGTTAGGACACCGGAAGATTCTGGAAGGACTGACTGAATTGTGAAGAAAAAAAATCAAAGTTGATTGTCATGATTTACATGAGTAAACTATGGATCCATGTCTGCCAGCCTCATGGAGATCAATTCCTTCAATCAATTCCACTTGAAAGCGGACAGCTGAGGTTACAGAGATGGGACTGAGTTCGAACAGGGGGTCGTGATGCTCTGTATGGATCACTAAAACATATGTCAGAGGATCTGCACCAATGGCCTCAAATGATACAAGAGAACACATTTTTGGCTTTTTGGCTTTTTGGTTTGTTTGGCGATACAAAACATCAACTGAAAAAAAAGAACTTGGCACATACAAAAACAAATTAATTTTTGACAAAGACAAATAATAGCCCAGATCCAGTTTTAGAAGTTGCATTTGCATTTGCTGAGGGCAAAACAAATCCTGTAATAAGCAATTATTTTTCATAGTCATATCCATCTTACTTTGTAAAAAGGACAACTAAATGTACCATAATGTAAAACGCCCAGAGGGCTTTCACAGAATGTGTTCGTTTGCGATTTGTAATATCCTTTCAGACATTTTGAATGTAAAGTACACTTTGCTGCCCTTGTCTAGCCTTTTTTAAGTCACACGAGGGAAGTTCCCCACAGTATTTAATAATGGCCGAGGTTACTGTTTATTTAGTGGTGTCAATGAAGCTAAGTGCTAGGGGATGTGGCTTAAATGGAATTCTGAAACAGGACTTGTGGAGGAATCCCATCACAGAATGATGGAACAAGGGAACAAAATGCTGAAAACGTTTATATACACTCACTGAGCACTTTATTATAAACATTTTTTAGGCTATTACTCCTACTTATTAATGTGATTATCTAATCAGCCAATTGTGTGGCAGCAGTGCAATGCATACAATCATGTAGATACAGGTCAGGAGCTTCAATTAATGTTCACATCAACCATCAGAATGGGAAAGAAATGTGATCTAATTGACTTTGGCCGTGGAATGATTGTTGGTGGCCGACAGGGTGGTTTGAGTATCTCAGAAACTGCTGATCTTCTGGGATTTTCATGCACACTAGTCTCTAGAGGTAGCACTGCCGGGGAGGTCCTGGGTTCGAATCCCCGTCGGCCGGGGCCTCTCTGTGTGGAGTTTGCATGTTCTCCCCGTGTCTGCGTGGGTTTCCTCCGGGAACTCCGGTTTCCTCCCACAGTCCAAAGACATGCAGGTTAGGCTGATTGGAGAGTCTAAATTGCCCATAGGTGTGAGTGAATGGTGTGTGTGCCCTGCGATGGACTGGCGACCTGTCCAGGGTGTATTCCTGCCTTTCGCCCAATGTATGCTGGGATAGGCTCCAGCCCCCCTGCGACCCTGTTCAGGATAAGCGGGTTAAGATAATGGATGGATGGATGGATAATCTCCAGAGTTTGCAAAGAATGGTGCAAAAAACTAAAAAAAAATCCAGTGAGCACCAGTTCTGCAGGAAGGTGACAGTACCGCAAATAACCACGCATTACAACAGTGGTATGCAGAAGAGCATCTCTCTCTCTCTTTTTCAGCATCCTCTTCTGAGAGTAACAATGAGATTTTCATTTAATGCCTTTTCTGTACTTCCCTATAGCAAGCCAAATCCCTGCTTTAGTGTGATCATCTTTTCAGATGTAGTAATCATGACTGCAGATGACTCTGCCATAGTAGTTCAATTTACCAAGGTTTTCATTTCTGCTGTGGGGTTGTAATCACAGGCCAGAGGTCAGTTTAGAATTCTGTGACAACAGAGTACCTATGAAGGATTACGTCTTCCAATGTCTTCATAAATATTTACCAGGAGATGCCATAGTAACATATTCCTCTATGGACGCATTTATAAAGGGCCAACAGTCCACCATTAAGCATGTGGGAGCCATTTTATTCTTAAATATCACTTGATCTTCAGTTCCATTACAGAGCTTGAAAGACGTTCAAAAAAATAAATAGCCTTTGCATTTAAATATCTGAAGATTTCATATGATGGAGAGTAGTGGTTATTCTATTATTTTTCATTCTGTGTACTCCAGATGTTACTTTCTTTTATCTTCATTTAAGAAACTGAGCACCAGAGGAGAGCACATCCTATACAAGTGGCAAATCACAGTGATAGATAGACCAGAGGATATGCTATTGCCTTATGGGGCAGCGTGTTTGCCTGCTGGAACACAGCCAAAGAGTGAGAAGGAAAGAAGTGGGCAAGCTGCAGCCGAAATGAATGTGAGGCGATGTCATCAAAGACGCTTTGTGATGACGTCGCAGATTTATCGGTTATTGCATTGAAATCTTTCTTTTCATAGTTTCATTTCGTGTCATATGAAGGACAACAATTTTTTGTGCCAAAAGTACATGCTAATGCACACAGCACAATACACAACATCTGCATGGTAATTAGCACCATTAGCTATGACCTGAAGCTGATCCAAGAAGTAGCGATGGATTTACAGCATGACATTCATCTACCCCTGTCTGTAGCCTAGGAATCGACACCAAACTGCTTAGCTAACTCAGTGGTTATGTAATGAAGATGTTCAATATAAAACAAATGTTCATACGTTTCTGCTACTGCAGTCACAAGTTGATGTTGTATCAGTGGTAGCCAGTGTATGAATTAACTGTGTGAATTAACCAACTGGACTTCATTCGCAGGGTTGGATTCTAAACTGTGTGTCATAAACCGCTAACTGGTTACCTGTTAGCATAAGAAGGGTAAGTACAGTAAGTGCCGCAGACATCAGCGCTGTGGATGCCATATTCGGTGTCTTTGTGCGAGACGACACTCACGTCAGCCTCGCTGGCCTGTCATCAAGCTGTTGTTTCAAAAGCCGCCTGTTTAAAAGTTTTAAATTAGCGCATATGCCGCGCGCAGAAATGAGCAACGTGTCAAAAGCATCAATGTTGCCTTCACAAAGGCTGAGCCAACCATCTGTCAGGGACAATCAAGCTGTCCGCGTGAGGGAAGGGTAGGCCTCTGCTCGAGTGAAGCCGAGCGCCACGTCTGACAGCTACACAATTTCCATAAAAGAAATGAAGTCTCTCCCGCCAACGCGCATGCCACCCCCGAGTCCACTCCCCCGCTGACCACTCGGTGGTCGGGCTGGGCCGCGCTGACAGATGTATAGCCCCATCGTCACTGTCCGACGCAACCGACTCTCTGAATTCCAATCTCTTTCTGCATGCGTTATGGACCCTAACAAATAACTTCTTTCACCTCTGTCTTACGTATTGCGGGTTCCCTTCTCGGCAGAATAATCAAATGCAAATTGCATTTTTTTTTCTCGCTCTCTTTTGACTGGGTTGCATTTGGAAAGCCCTTTTTTAGCCCTGAGATGGGATGCGCCCAATACTCACAGACCCACAGAAGGATCCCTGAAGGCTTTTCTTCATTTCATGATATGATAATGATTTTGGTTGGTATTAAATATCCTGTGGGTTTAAAGAAGTTGCAAAAGCAAGTCTGGAAAGATCCCTTTAATCCTAAAATGGGAAGACCTGTTGTGTGTGGTGAGGTAAGCATGCCCATTTTCTGCTGAGGATTTGCATTCACAGTAGTAAGTGTCTACTGTGTATATGGCTGAGGGTGTATATCTGTAAAATGACTAATAATTTAGTATTGTTTCTGAAACTATTCTTCCTTTGTGATTTATTTGTCGTATGTTTATTAGTTCTTCTGTAATACCGTATTCAGATATGCTAAACACATTAATGCCCAACATTAATCACATAATTAAAGTTTCATGTGCGTATGTTCATGCGTAATACATAATTTTACTACTAGACATTGGGCTCCAGAATTATTGGCATCCTTAATACATATTCAGAATAATGCCTGTAAACTAAAAAATAATAGTTATTGACATAAGCTTCTTACATAATGCGTCTTAATGATTCAATGGGATCTAGAAAGGTCTTAAATTCTCAAATAAAAAATGTATTTCCCCAAAAAACAGGTTTCGCAATTATTGGCACCCCTGGTTTATTATATGTGTAAACACCTTTGCCGAAGATGACAGAAATACGTTTTTTTTTCCTATAAGGAGGGACATGTTGTAATTTTGACACGTTGGAGGGACGTGTCATGGTTTTGACCATTCCTCAATGTAGAACTTTTCAGAATCCTTGGGATACCCCCCTCTTCAGTTCAGACCACGGGTTTTTCATGGGATTTATGTCTGGACACTGAGATGGCCATTGCAGAACATGGTTATTGTTTTTTCTGTTTGGAGTCATTGTCCTGCTGGACAATCTGTCTATAACCAAGACTCAGCTTCCTAGCACAGACAACCAGATTTTCTGGCAAGATTTCCTGGTACTTTGTTGAATTCATTGTGCCATTGGTCTTAAATGGTGGCCCTGAACTGGCAGCAAAGCATCTCCAAAACATCAATGACCCCCCACCATATTTTACAGTAGGTATGAGGTGCTTCTCCTTATATGCATTCTATTTTGCTACTCGGTAATCAAGTAGAGGTTTAATTTATGGATATGATATTTCAGTAGTGATCTAGTGAGCTATGATTCCAAGTGGAAGTCATTAACCGCGACGAGATAACGTTTTGATCATTGATTATCCATTACAGTAGGCTAATGACTTTACGCCCAAATTGTAAAGTCAGTTGGGGTATAACCAATTAGGATATATAAGTAATCATGGTGCTACAACATTTATTAGCTGATTTTGTTGTAAAGTACTCTGTAGCTAATTACTAAACATCTAGTTTGGACTTTAGACTTGGTAAAACTGGCCCTTGGGATTCCTCAGCTCACTGGTTGATACTCATCCTAGCTGAAATATGAGGAAGCTATATGATTGAACGCATTAAAAGTAAATTTACCAGTGACAAAGTGATCCTAACAAACTTGTATATATAAAAAAATGTTTGCATGTTTGTTAAATAACTAAAAAACATTGAAACCTGAGAGTAAATATCTTGAAATAAAAGTATATAGTTTTCCTGTATGAACATAAAATGTAGATAATTATCCATGTTGTGTATTATATGCAGCCTTTTTTCTCAATTTCTATTAAGGGTGGCAATAATTCTGGAGCCCACTGTATGTAACTTGGTTTCTGAAAGATATTTAACTTTTTTTCACAAGCAGACAAAGTGTGACACATAAGAATAAGTGTAAAGTCAGGAGACGTGTCACCGTCTAGTTCTGTGAATGTCTAGCGGATGGATGGCGGCTTGGTCTCTACACTCTCACATTCGCTGTCGTGCCAGGGGGAGAGATCTTTCAAACAAAACTAACACTGCAGGTCACGCAAGGCCAAACCCCTGCCTTTTTTTTCCGGAGGCTTCTACCATGGCCAGGCGAAGCGCAGTGGGCAAGCCAGCGAAATCAACCACGTTTAAATGTTTTCATAAGCATGACCTGGAATAGGGCTGTGGTCTTTTTGTGGCGCGTCGCACAGCATTAAAATTGTTTCCAGTGGCATGCGACGAGAGTTTGCAGATTAACAAGGTAGGCAGGTATTTGCCATGGTGGTGTTCACAAGATACAGCCTAGCAGCGACACAAAATGGTTATTCCAGTCAGGGGATTACAGGCACTGAGGGGAGCATTTAAACTGACCACTATGGGGCTTTGCAATTTACCAAGAAAACAATGTGAGCTATTGTGTACTGTATACAGTTTATTTTACATTGAACTTTTATGGTACATTTTAAAAAATGTCATGCTCAGCAAACTGACTGACTGACTTTGCTATTTATAACATAATGAAAACCAATGTATAGTTTTCATAAAAACACACTTTCATCTGCTGTAGCCTTAGGTTTGTGTGTGGTTGGGAGTGGGAGGCCGGACACAGACTTAGCACTAAGACAGGTTAAAGTAACATAGCTAACATACAACACTGAGAGCCAGGAAAAGTTCCTGCAACTTATATCCCCACAGTGCAAGCATTATGTGGTATATTTATTGCATTTTAATTGTGCGTAATATTGTTTTGCAGGGTTCCAAAGCGCAGCACAGTCTTGGAACGGCATTTAACTTTTGTTTATATGTGTAGCCATATTAAAATAGCAAAGCATTTAAAACAGCATACATTACCCGTCACAGCCACTGTTTCACAACAGTAATTTATAGTAGTGTAAGTACACCATCTCAGGCATAACATTGGAAAGTTTAGTCTGCACAAAGTTTGTTTAGCTATTGCTTGCAAAATGCTAATATTCCAATAAAGCACTTCAGAATAGCAGAAGGCCCAGATGTTGGCGCAAACAGCTCAGCTAAATCACCATTTCTTTAAAGAAAATGATGCTATTAATGTGCCGTTGACAGACTCGGTGGAACCCCGGATGTATTCCTGGTTGCCCGTTATTAATGGGGAACTGAAAGGCCTCCTTACAGAAAGAATCCGCGGCTGTGTTTTTCCTGCAATTGATTTTTATTTTTCCTCAGATGTCGACGCCCCCCTGCTCCGACTGCTCACCAACTCCGGGCCTGATCATTAGCGGCGTCTCGGCTTTTATAAATCTGTCCGCCCCAAGCCGTAAGTCTTCCCACGCGCTGACGTCTGCGCGTAGCGACCCAGTTCTCGTTTTCGCTTTTCGGACCCCCTCGAGATTGAGTGGTTTCCCGTTTGCGTGGGGCACAAAATGGTGGTATTACAGCCCGCGCCTTCCCTAGAGTGCCGGCTCGGAGGGAGCGACACATCTCTCAGACTCCTGCGCCACGGGCCACCACCTACGAACGTGTCTGAGGGATCTCCGTCTACCCCGTTTTCCGCCGCACGTGGTGTCAGCTTACGCGCGCCGCTCTTTCAACACTCCCCTGGCGTCGTGGAGACGTGACAATTTCACTACTGAACCGCAGCCTGTTTAAAGTGACACTTTGTACAGAATAAAACATTGCGTTCATTTTTTTTTTGTAAAGCATCCCATTTAAAAGGAACAATTTGTATGAAAATGAAATTCATTTTGCCAAGGAGAGATGCCAGGGCGAAGTGAGTCAGATGCTAAGCGCTTCAGTTCAAATTGTAGCCCATTTAATCTTTTAAATGCTCAGAGGCTATAATAAACATGCATTATTCATACACGGTGTAAATTGCCTACAATTACATTTACATAAGGCCTGTGATATATGCTGTTTACTGTTTTCATATGAACAATCGCATCTCCCACCTGTCTTTGAAAATGTATCTGTATAAAGGTATTATGCACATTTGAGTGGGATATGATGACATGGATTAATGTCCCCTCTTGTACAAGTAGCTTTGGACCGAACACAACAGGAGTTCCCAGTGTACATTCTGTTGAAAATGGCAAGTTCTAGAAAGTTCTGAAAAGGGAACTCTGGAAGTAGCACACGCTCCTGAGGCTAAATTTGTGCATTTTCTGTTTCTTCCTCCTCTTCAGCTCAGGACCCGGCTCTGGCCTGTCGTACTACATCTATCATTTCCTTCTCGGTTAACCTTTTGCTTATCGTCCTCGGGCAACGTTGACCCTGGCATAGTGTCCCGCTGGCGTTACTTGGCCTGTGCGAAAAAACCGCCATTTTGTGCAGCACTTGCACTTTATATCTAAGCAAAGCACCAGGGACAAATCATTCATTCACACCAAATCGAGTGGGAGGAGTGGAATGGTGTGCATTTCTGCTAATGGACATCAACAGCTGGCCTGATTACAGAGCTCTTCAACCCCCTCCCAAGACTAACACAGCACTCTGAGAAAATGCAGCTCACATTTCCTCTCTCCCTCTCTCTCTCTCTTTCTCTCTCTCTCATAGAGACACATGTTCCGTGCCCCTCTAATTGGGTTCAAGCTAATTACACGAAATGAAAATCGTATGAATCTGCAGTGCAGCTGCATCACATTTTGAATCATGATCATGATTACAGTTATCACGGTGGTTATTTCGGTGTGCATTGTTATTCGTCATTGTTATTCCAGCCTTTTTCTGTTTCAAGGAGTAGTCATGGAGTAGGACATGAGTATTAGTATTTTGTATGTATTTTGAATGAACATATTAAAGCACATCTTTCACGTATTAAAACCGGAGGTGGAAAATCCATATTCGGAAAGTAAAACTCCACAGTATTTAGTTCCAATCACCTGTATTTGCTAATTAGCACAATTCTTCCGCCAGGAGGTAAAACTAATTAGCGAAATTAGCTGGGAGAAATAAACACAAGGCAGGACTTTTGCTTTCTGATCCCTGGATTTTCCACCTCTGATTAAAGCGACAACATTAAAGCACGCAGTAACAACTCCGAGGTTTAAACCGGAATTCTCTGGGCTTGCTGGAAACAGAACAGTCCATGTATTGTGGCAAGCCTGGAGGTGCTTTTCCTAGGCGAGTCGCTCCGTATAATTCGGAGGGAGACATCACGCTAAGCACTTAGCCTTCCCCTGCTTCTGGCAAGCCTCCGGCTTCCTGAACCAAATTCAAATCCGGTCTGTCAGATTCCTTTTAGTAAGCCCCGGAGGTCAGCCGGGAGCGGCATTCACCTTTTGGCCCCTGCGAGCCGCAATCCCTGCTCGGAGGTGACACGGTAACCTGGAGGAAATGAAGGCGGGCCCCCGTCTGGCGGCACCTCATCAGGAGTCAGCGGACGAGGACACCGGCCCATTAGCTCCGTTCCAATGTCTGCGTCTCCGGCCCCTGGCGACGGCACAGCGCTTCCTGCCGACGCGTGCGGCTGACCGCGCGTCCGGGGAGCGGGGACGAGCCGCGCGTTCGCACCGGGCAGACCATCGGCCGGAGGGTTAAGCCGCAGTCGATGGGCCCGGCTTTTGTTGTCGTCCTTTTGCTAGTCTTCTTATTTAATTTTGCTCCTGATTCTTTTTTTTTTTTTTAAGGTGTTATATATTTCTGAATGCGCACCGACCTCATTGCTCTCCGATATCATATTGTTCACACAGTAATAGAAACACTGCATCCAAAGACAAATCAGAAATTGTGAGATTTTGAAAACATGTTGGTATTGGACACCCTTCTACACCCTTGGCACAGTTCTACAGCAGCACAGACCCAGCAGGTACACCAGTACAGTGTATCAGTATATCACAGCCACTCCCTGATCTTCAGATTTTGTGAAATGTTTGGTCTGGTAAAGCATGATTAACTGCTCTTTATGTTTGCTGTTAAACATCATTTTTATTTAAATTTCATAGAATGCCAGAAAGTGAGTTGATATATGTGACTGTGCAGGAGTGACCTTATCCATAAAAAAATACCTCTTTCCTTTTTGAGCCAAGGTAGAAACAACAGTCATATTTCTGAGTCCTGGATAGTAAGTTATGAAGCAAGTCAAGCGTTTTATTCTGAGTAGTAATGGCAGCCATGCTTTGAGAGCCTATTATAGCCAACCACGAACATATTTTGCTCTAGACAGAGATTCAAAACTGATGACACCTGTGCTACCATTTTCCCTATTGTGCACGGTGCCCATTGGATATTAATCTGATGCACCAGGAAGCACTCGCCTGCAAAGATGGGCTAGAGTTGTGTTAGGATTTCTGTGGTGGATTCTATGGGAGAAAACTTGCATGTCTGTCACAAGGTTAGGTTTGCAGAATGGTCATTCTGGTCAGAGGTCTGCTGATTATTAAGAGTGAGGTTTTTCATCTTAATCTGTTGCAAAATTTCTTATTTCTGCCCCAGTTCCATTTCAGGCAAATTTTTATTTTGTATTTATTTAACCTTTATTTAACCTGGAATGTCCCATTGAGAGAGAGACCTGGCCAAGAAAGGCAGCAGCACAAATAATGACAAAAAAAGTTTAATACAAACCACAAACAGCAAATTACAGTCAATTCACTAACAAGCATAAATACAATAGTTAGACATGGTAATTATGCAGGGCATTTCCGAATATAACAATCAAGGGAAAATAGGCTATTCAAAACATAGATAAACCATTGAGCCTCTAAATCCTTCTTATGGGATTTAAAGGCATCTAATGAGACCCGCTCCTTAAATTTTAGGTCCTTTCACAACATGTTCCAAGCAGAAGGAGCAGATTACCTAAAGGCCCTTTTTCGCATTTCCGTACAGGCATTGGGAACAGACTGCAAAGCGAGTCACAACCCAATGAGAAGAACAGTCCACATAGTAAGTGGAGCTAATGTGTTTGATTCAAGCTCAATGAATCAAGCTAGGTGATGTCATACCCTTTATTCGTTCCCCGTGAGATGGAGCCGAGCCTCCGGTTTAGCACGCCGGTCTCTCATCCTGTTCTGCGGTTTGTGGAGCTCGCCGTTCCGATCCCTACCCAGACAACATCAGTGACATCTGGTGCCATTAGACTTGGATATCTGAGACTGACGCCGTGCTCACGTTTTGCTGCAGGGTGCTCAGAGCTGGGGAGAGTGGAGAGGAGCTCAATACTGTAGGTATGCCGGTCCACGAGGGACGGTGATGTCAGCCCTTGAAGCCACGATAAGAGCTTGATTAGTTCCCCGGGCGAGGAAACCGGGTCTTCGCCGCGGCAGGCTAATCGAGTCTCTCATCGGAGAGCCGAAGCCGCGGAGTTTGCGGGTTTGGTCCGCCCCCCGCGCCCCAGCAGGAGGGACCGCGAACAAGTGTCGGGTCTTGCGGTGCGATTATGTACCTCTGAATACTGATTAGCACATATCTGAACCGGGGTTGGCCTGTTCTTCCTCCCCCCCCCCCCCCCCCCTTCTCAGTCTCTCCACGTGGGAGCCAGTGTGACAGACTTGGCTATCTCATCTCCGCACTCCACTGCACTTGGTAATTAAACCTCGGGGGCTGAAGATGGCGGGTCGCAACTTTAAGTAAGAAATATTTCCTGTTTGCCTCCCAGCTTCCCACACCCCCGAACCACTCGAAGTCCCACCTTGTGGTTGGTCACACTTGACCTGCCAGGTAAATAGCCCAGAACGAAGGCAAGAGGGAACGACTAACTGCATGAGAAAACGGGGGAGTGAGCGCTGGGGGTGTGGCTCTGTGCCGAGGAGCCTATCGCAGACACGGAGTCGACATTGCCGCACCCATTCCCTCTGGGGCTGGGGTGCTGACTAAGATTTTAGTCACAGTCGGGAAGATAAGGGTCAGCCGTGCAAATTAAGTCGGAAAACCAACAGAGTAAACAGAAAAAAATGTGTTTGTCAAAGCAGGACACCGCATTATCTTCTAAATTTAGATTTTTCAGTAAAAAAACAATGCCAAAGATTTTTTGAAGACTGTTTTAGTGACATTCATTTTATTCAGGAAGTAAGGGCAGCAATTAAATGGCATCACATTGACAGAAAAAGGTTTGTTCAGAGAGAAAATAATGAAATTCAGCCTAGCAGCAACAGGAAACTTGTCTGCTTTGTCTTGCTTGGAGGCGGGGTTGCTTCTCATTGATCATTGATGTTTAACAAGAGGCTTTAATGATTCTGTTTGACATTAAGAACATCACAGTCCTCCCCCACCACCTCTCCGCCCTTCTTGTTGAGTGTAATTCTGTGTTTTGATTAAATCCAGGTGTTAATACAATGAGTGGCATTAAACGCATTTAGAAAGTCATAGCGGTAAGAACAACTCTGTGGGTTCTGCCATGTCACAGAGAGCTGAACGAAAAAAGATTGATTTTCTTCTTATTTTACATTAGCTATGCATTGCAATCCAGAGTTGGCATTATCACCCTCTGTGGCACTTGTCACGTGTTAGTATAAATTGATTTATTCATTCTCACGTGTTTCATAAGCGAGAATGAAAACAAAATGGAGATAAAGCGTGAACTCTGACCATAGTTAATGTCCTGGAATGTGCGTTTCGCATGCGGGCTATGGTACCTCGCGGGTGTTAAATGTCTTTTTAATGGAGACAGTCTGGAAACCATTCACCCCACCAGCCTGGATGGAGCACTGGTAATTACAAAGATGTCCTATTCCACAAACTTTATGTTCTCTTCTGAAAAATGGGAGAGCTCGGTTCACTTCTTTTGGAGGAGGAGGAGTATCTGGTCTGGTTTCTTGTGTGACCCAGTTTACATTATGTGTCTATCTCAATTCACACAAACCAGAGATTCGCATTTCAAAGTTTATATTCTATGCACGGTTTATGTTGACGGCAGAAGAGGTCTGAGTCATGTGGGGTGAGGCATCTGTATAATCTCACGACCCAAGGAGACCTGAAATGCTCCCTTCCCTCTGGTTCTCTGGTGTGCGGTGGACAGGGCCCACTGAAGATGGCAGGTACCGTTGAGAGGAAACGGTGTGTTTTTGAACCCAAGCAGCCGTGTCTGGAAGAGAGGCGCTGAATGTGGAGTGTGTTTTATTACCAGTAAAGATGGCTGTCCACTGTGCTATGGTAGTCTCATGCACACAAGATGGTGCGGTCCCGACCAGACACCTTTCTGATAGTTTTGTTGTTGTCGATATTTCGGTTAGTGCACAACCTGAAGAAGTCTGTCACACACCACACAAGTTCGTATATACATGAGACAAATAAAGTCTCTTGAATCTTCTGGCCCCTTACTCTCAGCCCATGCAAAAAAAAAGCCCATGTTTGCTAATATATACTTAAAGTATACAATATACTTTAGCATATGTGCAGTACAATTAAAGCTACATAATTATATTTCAATTATACTTATTTTATTACATGGGAGGTCAGGCAAATCTATAATTGAAAAGCCAACAGATGCTGTGGACCCAGTGGACTGACATTTTCCCAGTTCTGCTGTAGGCCTACAAGGACAGCCTGTGCCTTCACAGGGCTCAACCTCACAGCACCCCGACAGCTGAAAGTTTCCCCAGTTTAGCTCTAGTCGTCAGTGCTTCCGTAGAACCATCTCAGTACAGTGGGAACTTGTACGCTAATTTCATTTTAGCCTTTTCCTCAACCCCGAGGGCTCTTATGCAAAGCTGTCACACAGCGCTGAGTGCCAAATGCATTTAGGCCTCGCGCAGAGCTACTTGGAAGCAGACAGAACATCAGACATCGCCCACAGCTCCGGACTACCAAACCCCCCGTCTGTCTCTCTTTCTTTTTTTTTCCTCTACCCAGAGCTCAGACATCGGTAAATGTTTTCTATTTTCAGATGATGAATGTTCTGCAAATCCATAAAAACAGCAGCCAAAATACAAACACGTTTACATTTCAGAAACTGCAATAACCACTCGATTTAGATTTTTTTTTTTTTTCGGGTGTTATTTTACTGAGGAAACGTTTAGAATACAGGCTGGATGTTCTGCTGATTTTTAAGATCTGGCTGGATTGCAATGTGTAGCCCTAAGGTTTGCTGTCATTTAATCATTTAAACTACTTCATTTTTTAAATAGCTTCTATTTTGTCATCATACTCAAAACTTGAAACTTTCCATGCACTTTTAATCTGGCCATATGTGAGTCATGACCCAGATCTACAGATTTCTATGAAGGCTAACTGATAGAACTTACTGAGCTATGGGCTTCCAGTCACTTCACTTGATATCAATGGCCCTCCATGGTATCGTTTAAGCCTGCAGAGGATAAGATGACCCTCATGCGCATTCTCACTGCCCAGTAGAACTACTTAGCTTTCACCAGAATCACTCTTGAGAGACGGTGGGGAAAAAAAGTTAAAATATTTTATTTTTCTGGAATAGTAAATGTGTCTGATGTGTCTCAGATGACAAAATCATGTTGCATTGTATTTTATTTTTATCTAATGTCCTTGTAGCGTGGGTCAGTATAGTAGAATGTGGTTCCTGAGATAAAGAAACATCTGCAGGGGACAACAGTTAATTGCTGGATTAGAGACAGCTATTAGAAAGATTAATCCGATTCCAATTCCTTTCACAAAGAGAAGATGAACTAATATGTTCACTACATGTGATTGTTGTCGATTTTTGTTATAGAAAATATATTATCCAGACTACTTTAGTTTTATAAAGAATGCATGTGTCTTTATTTTATATGAATAAAATAAGCACACATATCTTCATATATTTTCTGCATACTATTCTGTCATTGCCTGAAATATCATTTAAAATATGGTCTGTCTTGTAACACAGTAGTGCCATAGCTTTATTCTGGTTTTGATTGACCAATAGTGGCAGGTTAGTGAATTTCAAGAGTAGTGATTTCACACTTTATTTCTGTATAAAAACAGTGACAAAACTCAAAGATTTTTATTAGGTTAGTGCATCTGCTATTTTCATGGCGATGTGTTTATGGAATGGACGTTATCGACTGGGAGCTTTAAAAATGCTTTGCTGATCGAGAGCCAAATGGAAAGAGTCTGTCTGGACCATTTGGCACGGATGGCTAAAAAAGCTCAGTTCACTAGCTCATTGAAATTCATTGAAATCACACCAATCTAAAGCTCAAATCTAATCTAATGCTTCCTGTATCTGTATAAATCTTTACCCCACGCTTGGTTATCTTGGCCGATTCATCCATCTCCATTCTTAAGAGCTGAAATTCCCACAATGCAGCATAGACCAACTGTCATGTAAATTGCTTGCCTTTGCCGAGGAGTCCTTAGATGTCCCTTGTCATAATCCATAAAAAAATGAATTTCCTTACACAAGAATCGAATTTCATCTTTTTTTGTGAATTTATGAAGCCATTATTTGAACTGATATTGTTGTGGCACAGACAGTGCATCCTAAGTATTTCAAATGTATGCAATATTTCACAAACCCTTAAGAGTGTATGGGTTTTTTTGTCGAAATGCATCACTGACTATTTATATGTATATTACAATTCAAGCTTTCACAATTTAAATACATTCAATCAAAACTGATTTGGGCAAATTGCAACTGGTCAGTTACTGGATGCAGTGCTGTGGCTGTGTTGTACCAAATAAAAGAACAGTGGCGTGTAATTTTACATTTATATTTCCGCTCGTATTTAGCATTTAGCAGTCTGGCTAAGGAATCTTCATCTAAGTGCTTGAATGACACCACTGTGTTCTAAACCAATGTCACTCAAATCACTGACAGATTATAATGACCCGCTCACACATGCACACAAACACACACATTTACTGGGACAAAGACAATTTTTCTTGATTTGTCTCCGTACTCCACAATTGTAGATTTTTTTTTTTAGGGACAGCAGATAGCCTTCCCTTGTGTATTTCTTAATGTTATTCAGTTGGGGGAAGCAGAAAGGGTAATAGATAGAGATGGGGTCACAGTGCCATAGTGGGGAATGAAACCCCCAGCCGAATGGGGGATTTGTATTTGGCTGACAGTCAGCCGCCCTGCAAACTGCACTGCACAGTGTCCCCGAAAGTCATTTTATTTTAGAACAACAACACAACGACTGTTCCTTTGTGCAGAATGAATGCTAAGCTTCAGGTCAGCCCGCGTTTGGCGAATACATTGACTCAGGGAGCAAAATAAATTAAAATACTACACAAGGGGCGCTAAAAACTCTGCAAGCGCCACACGACGTAGCCTACCGGTCACATTCTTCGGTTCTTGTCAACGCGTAGTCCGGCTGTCACTCCTCACCTGGAGCAGTCTCTGCAGGCCGCACCAGATCTGTGAGAGAGCTGCAGGCGGGCGGAAAACAAAATGGCGGGCAGTAAAAAACGCCACCCACCCCCAACTGTTACTGAACACTCCTCATAATTTTTGGTTTTCAGATTTCCCCCGTGTTTAGTGGTCCTCTGACCTTGCCCCATATCGCACACCCCAAACACCCGTCTACGGCTGTGGGAACAGTTTAAGATGCTCCACACGCCGGCACCAAGCCCAGACCAGCCTATCTCCCCCTCCCTCCCTCCCTCCCTCCCTCTCTCTCTTGCCGTCTGTCTTCTAGGCTCAACTTGCATTTCAGTCCCTGATGTAATTAAATATTAACAATCCTTCTTTCATTTTTAAACTTATATATCCAAGGCAGGGATTCCTGTGGATAGAGCCTTCGCATTACATCTCCAAAACATTTATGAGGAACTATTAATATGAAGTTTCTACTTTTCATAATGTCGGCTGTAACTTTTTTTCAGCTCAGGCAATATTACAAAAGGCTAAGATTAATTAATGCATCAATGTAACTATTTACAAGGCTTTTCAAAGCTAGCGCTGATCTTAAACACTACGACAGCTTGTGAAGAAATGAATGACTAAATGAAGGTAATTGTGTGAGTTTGCATATGTATACTTCCATTAGAGTTTGTGTGTCTGGGTGTACATGCATATCAGTGCGTGCATATGTATGAGTGAATGTTTGTATGTTTGTGTAAGTGTTCATGTCTGTGTGTGTGCACATATGTCTATGTGTTTATAATGCTTCAGGTGTTTGTGTGTGCGCATGTCTATGTGTGTCTTAAGTGTTCAAGTGTGTGTGTACATACATATCTATGTGTCCATATGTACAGTATATGCAGTATATGTCCATATGTTTGAGTGTGTGTATGTGCGCGTGTGTGTCTGTGTGTGTGTGTGTGCACATTTGCATAGAGAGAGAGAGCAGGCTCCTGTCTTTCACACAGCTCCGTGCACTGTTTGTGTGTGTGTGTGCATGTGTGTGAGTGTGTGCATGTGCGTGTGTGTGTGCGCGCACATGTTTGTATAGAGAGAGAGAGAGCAGGTTCCTTTCTTTCACACAGTTCCCTACACTGTGTGTTTGCATGTGTGTATGTGTGTGTGCATGTATTTGTGCGCGTGTGTGTGTATATGTGCGTGTATATGTATGCGTGTGTGTGTGTGTGTGTGCGTGCACGCATGTTTGCATAGAGAGAGAGAGCAGGTCCCTTTCTTTCACACAGCTCCCTGCTCTGTTTGTGTGTGTGTGCGTGCGCGTATGTCTGTGTGTGTGTGTGTGTGCGTGTGCATGTTTGCAGAGAGAGAGAGCAGGTCCCTTTCTTTCACACAGTTCCCTGCACTGTGTGTTTGCATGTGTGTATGTGTGTGTGCATGTATTTGTGTGTGTTTTTGTGTGTGCGTGTGTGTGTGTGCGTGTGTCTGTGTGCGCGCATGTTTGCATAGAGAGAGAGAGAGCAGGTCCCTTTCTTTCACACAGCTCCCTGCACTGTTTGGGGCGCTGGCCAGCTGAGAGGAAGAAAGCGAGGGCTCACTGGGGTTTAATTGAATTGTAAATGTGTCTGGGGAAGCAGAGCGACAGATGGGAGGTACGGGCAGCCCAGCAGGGTGAGAGAGAGGGAGGAGAGGAGAGGGGGATGGGGCTGTGTGGGCCACACATTTGGGGAAGGGCTTGGGGCGTTGGAGTGACCCTGGGGCCCTTTAACCCCGTGGAAGCTACACAGGACTGAGGTGACCCCACCTCTCTCTCCGCTATTGCGCCTCACCGTCATTAACAAAAGACGACACCGCCGTATGCAGAGCGCTACTTCGAAAAAGTGTGTTTTTTTCATTAGCAAACGCCGCTATAGTATATCAATGAAACTAGGTATTGATGATCGTTTTATTGATGGATGAGGGCAATAAAATCGAATTATGCACTAGGCTCCCTTATGACTGCGGAATTGCTGATATCAATTTTATATCTCAGACGCATCAAGCCGGGGAAATCTCATATTTATTTCTCGCAAGAATCTTTGTCCTGTCTGCGAGCTAAGTGAAAGCAAAATTAAGGGGAAATTAGTATCTCGGTAGCAGTAGAGCTTGACTGTTTAGCTAATGACATCCCACATGTAGAATAATGTCCATGGGCCAGATGCACCCCTGTCTTTATCTCTGTCCAGCACATCCGTTGTGGCTTCCAATCAATCGCGCGGTATTTCCCTCTCTCCGCCCGGTCCCACGTTTTAATTAACCTGGCTTTGTGCAATAACGCCATTGAGATGTCCTCATCTGCTTGCCGTAGCCCCGGGCATTGGGAGAATCGCGCCTCATCAAACAGATCCCACGGGCCAGCCGGGGCTACAGACACAGGCTTATGAGATTGGTCAAAAGTTCTGTTTGATTTCAGCAGATCTATCCTATCTAAAATGGCATCCTGAATTGAAGTGCTCGGGGCATATCTCCCTGACATTCTGGAATCGCTGCGGCTTTCATGGCCGGGTAAGAACTCAGATATCGCGTTCGAATTTAAGACCGCTCGGTATAATCCCATCCTATGTAGCCACCTGGCTCAAACATTGAGAGTTTTTTCCTTAATACAGCTGGTCTAGTCCCTGTGGCCCCGGTAACGTTTAAGGTAAATTAAAGCGATCATTTTCAGGAATTAGGGGAGCAGTCAAAATAATCAGAAAAAACTATGGGCCGTGATTTTGGTCTCCTTTATCAGACGAGCGCAAAACATGAACGCAGGCACTTTGTTTGCGCACCACGGAGGCCATAATTACTGCATGATAAGACTATGGCTGACAGGTTAATAAAATATGTGCTGGTAGTACCAGGAGAATAGTAAGATGGATGGCCCGGCTTTGAATGTAATCTGGGGCTGTTTCTCGCTCGCGTTACAGCTCTGAAAAAAAGCTGTCTGGTTAAAAACAAAGTGCAGGCCACACAGTAAACAATGTGTTTGGAGAGGGAACCTCTGGTCTCCCTCGCTGTACCCCCCTATCCGGGCTGAATCTTGCTCACGGATGACTGGGTGACCCCAGCTAGCTGCTACCAGCCTGTTTTACATAAAGCAGTGCGGAGGTACAGTGAATAAACAGATTTATCCGCAAAGACTTTGACTGGCGGTGCTGGGAGTACTCCCCGCTTACATCTGGGACAGCAGGACAAATTCCATCAAAGTCTGCAGTTCTACACTACTGATTTCCCAGCGGTTAAGACCCTTTTGTAAGTAAGTAAGGAGTACTTTATTTATATAGCACCTTTCTTAAGCAGTTTTCACAAAGTGCTTCACAATGAAATACAAAAAAAAGGAAACAAAGCATTAACAAACAAGATAAAACAAAAAACACAGACACAATAAAAACAAGACAATATAAGATAGAATACAAAGATAATAAATTGATTTTTTTTATTTTAAATAAAGCATACTGATAAAGGAAATGCAAAGAAATGGCCACTGGATCAATAATCCAGGAACTCAAGGGAGTAAAAATACATTTTTAAAAAAGTTTCTTAAAAGTGCCAATGGTGTCAAACCAATCTTATGGCAAGAGGGAGACTTTTCCACACAGTCTAGGGGCAAAAACAGCGAAAACGCAGCCTCCCTTCAATTTAAGTCTAGCCCTCGGGGTGACCAGCAGACCTTGGTTGGAGGACTTCAGGGACCTCACACTGGTGTAAAGAGACAGCAGCTCGGCTATAGAGTCAGGAGCTTCTCCATGTAAATCCCTGTACGTAATCTTGAGAATTTTAAATTAATTCAGTACTTAATAGGAAGCCAGTGAAGGGAAGCCAGCACAGGGGTAATACGCTCCCTGTGTTTTGTCCTGGTAAGAAGGCGAGCTGCTGCATTTTGGGCCCGCTGTAAACAAGCCACCGCTCCTTGACTGAGGCATGTAAACAGGGAATTGCAATCACAAATTGCTTTTGTAACGGACCAGGGAAAATTGTTGATTCGTTTTCTTATTTTACTTTGGAAACAAACGTTTTATACACTGCAACCAATACCGTGAATGCGCACGTGTTCATCTGAGATATTTCAACGGGAAAGTATATCCAGTCATTATTATACTAGATATATACTGGAAAGGGGTTCAGTAATACTTCTCAGAGGCCTGTGCTTGTTGGCACTCATTCATAACTCAGGACTGGACTGGGCTGGAATCGGAAGCGGAATACGAATCAGCTCACAGAATAAATATAAGGCGAGGAGGGAATAAAACATACATGTAAATTGGACACAGATTTTCCCCTGCAAGACCGTGTTTTCAAAGGCAGACGTTTGCCTGTGCTATTCATTTCCACCACTGGTATGTTGACATTAAAGGCTGTCCATTAGTGTATTTTTTATTTTATTTTATTGTTTATTTTTCCAGGGACAGCACACAATCAAAAGGTAATTGCGCAAGAGTTAGCCAGCAGCTCATTTACATCTGTAGTCCCTGGGCAGGTAGACAGATAATAACCACAGAAACAGCAAATGCACTTCATGAAACGGCACAATCCATAAAGGCCCATCAGTGTAAATAGTTCAAATCAGTATTCTATGTACAAGGCAATCACTGGTGGTGACACATTTGTGCTGACTTTAGCCAAAGCTTGAGGCTGATTTTAAACCCTGCAAAGCTTCTTGAGTTTCTAATGTCTGTGGCTATGTAAATCCACTTTCCCACTACTTTAACCGAGAATGATGATTGACTAAAGGTTGCAAAAAGTATGATTTTGCCAATTTGATTCTTTGGTTGTATCTCTCTCTCTCTCGCACACACACACACACACACACACACACACACACACAGACATACACTCTCCCCGTCTCTCTCTCTCTCTCCCCCCTAATATGAACGCACTCCTTAATTGCTTGTTTGCGTTTGAACGAGTAAACAGAAGCAATTATAAAGCACTTATAAAGGATAAGGCAAGGTCAATGTTTTATGTTAATGGCAGCACCTTCAGACCTGCTGGAGTCGCCGCGCTCCAGCTGCGTGCTCCTAGAGCTCTCCGGCAGTAAGCGTCGAAACGAACCCCTTAATGAAAGGGGAGCCGGATCGGGAGATGGCCTGGGAGGGTGACCTGCTTTTCTGAGTAGTGGTGAGCTGACCTGCTGTCTTTCTCAGGTCACCCCACCCCCACCCCACTCTCACACACACACACACACGTACTCATACATATTCACATGCACACTTGCACGCGGTGACTGATTGCCCGAGCAAATGATGAACGCTACCGCCAGTCACCATCATCTTTATTCATTATCCTGTCAATCTTAATCTTGGAAAAGATAGTGTTTCCACTGAATCATTTCTGATTGATTGGTTTCCAATCTCCTACCCGGCTCCGTGTTTTTCTTTAATTTGCGGCGCTCTTTGGCAACGATTGTTTAGGCCTTTCTTGCCCTCTTTCGGGGCGGCAGCACAATTGATCAGGCAGCTGGACGGGGGGGGCAGGGCCCTGATAGAGCTCTGTAAAAGTTTTTGCCTTGAAAAGGGAAAGGCGTTTAATCAAGGGTCATATTCAGGGAGGCAACGGGCAGGTCAGGAGAAATTATGCCTTGTTCGGGGGGATATGGCAGCCTGTTTATGCAGCCGAAGCTTCTTCTGAAGAGCTCGGGCCTTTCTGTTCGGTGACTACGGCCGGGTCGGTTCAAGAAAGGGTCAGATTCAAATCAGGGGCCTGTAGACTCTACATCACCAGACACCCAGACAACACTGAGGAGGCTTCGTTCTTCAGGAGTATCGAATGAAAGCTAACGGCTTTGATACAGCTCCTACTGGTGTATTTGCCAAATATGTAATAGCTTCCAAAAATATCCACAACTTTTTTATTCGTTACATATTTTCCTTGTTCAAACTAGATTTATTTACTGATGCTTGAATTTATGTGCATTTATATCGGCTCACTGTAGCAAAACATCTCCAACATATGGCGGTAAGGTAAAATATAAACAAACAAAAAAAAAAAACTAAGTGAAATTTGCTAGCTATGTCAAAAATAATGTTTGTGCATGGTTGCCGAGGACTGATAGCACTACAACCCATGATTGGCGAGCTAACCAGTGGAAGCAGGCATTAATCCTGAAAGTTCAGGCATGTTTCCTGAAAAGTGTAGTTTGATGTAGACATTAGAAGGCTGAAGTGATTGAACACTGCATTGCTTAACATGAAGCAGGTAACATACAGTATAAGAACTATTTTAAAAGCATGTAAAAAGCTATGGGGTTATCACTGCTAGCATCCAGGATAAATCCACCGTAGATAGTAAATACTAGATGTCTCTCTTCAATAATGCTGCTTGTTTTCATCCAACGGCAAGAGGAATACTCTACCCATTTGTATATGGCTGAATGATTCTTTTTTGAATCGCATATAATGAGAGAGAACGGTCCTCCTTGCTTTCAGAATGTATTCTGCAATGTAAAAGCTCCACTGTTGTCATTTTCCACCGGGTCTTATGAGTCACTTGATCATTTGCATGATGATGTATAGGTGATATCATAACGGCATGATGTCATTGCATTACCTAACCTCATTTACTGTATATCTGCCAGACTTCTTGTAGGCAAACCAGCATGCCAGTGTTGACATCAGTATTTGCATATTAATGCAAATATATCAGAAAGAGTAAGTAAGTAAGAAAGTATTCAGACCCCTTCATTTTTTGCATGCTTTAATGTGTTGTGGACTTAATTTGAAATAGATAAAATTACTATTTCTGAACATCAATCTACACTCAAAAGCACATAATTACAAAGTGAAAACCAGTTTTCAGATTTGTGTGATAATTTATTAACAATCAAAAACTGATTTGTACTGAAGTATTCAGACCCAGATTGGTGGTGGTCAGTTGCATCCTGTTTCCTTTAATTATCCATGAGATGTGTATAAATTCATTTGAGTCCACCAGTGGCAAATAAAATTGATTCAACATAGTTTAGAAAGGCACACACCTGTGTATATAAGGTCCCACAATTCACACTGCATGTCAGGACAAAAACCAAGCCATGAAGTCGAAGGAACTCTCTGTCAACCTCCATGATAGAATTGTGGCATAGATCAGGGTAAAAAAACGATGTCTAAAGCTTTGAGTGTTGCTGGGGGCATAGTGGCCTTAATAATTGTGAAATGAAAGAAGTTTGGAACCACCAGCACTCTTCCATCTGGCCAAACTGAGTCTTCAAGTCTTCAAGTCTTTAAGTCCTCTGCAGAGATCGGAGAACCTGCCGGAAGGATGACCATCTAAGCAGGGAAGGATGAATGCAGCCAAATACAGAGAGGTCCTTGAAGAAAACCTGCTCCAGAGTGCATGCGACCTCAGACTGTGACCCGAAGCATACAGCCAAGATAATGCTGGAGTGGCTTCGGGACAAGTCTCTGACTGTCTTTGAGTAGCCCAGCCAATGTCCAGATTGAAACCCCATAGAACATCTGTGGCGAGACCTGAAGATGGCAGTTCACAGACGCTTACAATCTGACAGAACTTGAAAGGATCTGCCAGGAAGAATGGGATAAACAGCCGAAATCCAGGTGTGCTTGTAGCTTGTAGAGACTTACCCAGGAAGGAATACTTACATGAATGAGCGATTTCAGTTTTTCGATTTTTGATAAATTTGCAAAGACTTTGTACAAACATGTTTTCATTTTGTCATTATAGGTTGAGTATTGATTGATGGGCAAATTTGTATCCATTTAAAATTAGATCTACAACACATTAAAGTGTACAAAAAAGGAAGGGGTCTGAATACTTTCTGAAGCCACTGTACATACATTAAAGGTACAGTTTGTCTCCTCAAATATTGGTGGTGTCCCTCATTTTAAACCCAATATTGCATTGTTACAGCTTAAATCACAGTGTTTCTCGATACAAATGTCTCTACTCAGGGACTTCACATTTGCAAAAGAATGTAAGTAGGGCACACAGGAACTTATGACCTTTGACCTTTTTATTATACCAATCCTTATTCTTGGAAAACAAATGGCTGATTCATTGCTCTTGTCTTTTAATCACCAATAAAGGAGGTTTTTCAAAAAGATATACTTTGCTTTCTGAGGGGGAGCAATCAGATGGCGAACGATGCCCTGGAGAGTCGTCATAGTTGTTGTGTTCAAGAACGCTAGCTTTGCCCTGATGGTGCCTTATCCAGCTCTCCGTATTTCTAAAGAGTGCATTGAACCTAATCAAGGCTCCCCAAGGTATACATCACTCACATAACAACCTCTCTGAACTGTAAGGAGAGGTAAGAATTTATAGATGTCCCCAAACAATGACTCTATGGGAGACCGGGGGATTTAGAGCACAGCAGCCCTTTGCTTTAGAGCTCAACGTTGGTCATATTTTCAGAGGTTCTCTTATTCCAGTTCCCTTTGCTATTTGTGGTTGAGTGTGCCTCTAAGAGAAGAGAATTAATTGATAAATAAAGTGTGCCGTCATCTATTTTAGTAGTCTATCTTGGTATTATGTTCATGTGGGTTAATGTACAATAATGCATCTCCTAATTCTGGCAAAAAATCCATATGTGAAAAGGGGAATGGTTGCTGATTAAAGATAGTGTATGCTGTTTTGCTCTAATCTCCTGACGTTCAAGCTCAACAAGTCAGCTGTCAGATTGTATACAGACTGCAGAACAAAATGCCGCAGCATTTGGATTGAATGTTCCCTTACTACCAGGCTTTAGCTTACTGTAGGGATTTAGCTCAACGCCAGTTAGCATAACAGAATCCGCAGAAGCCCACTTACTGTAAAGTGAATTACCTCTACATGATAAACTGCTGGAACTGGGTGTTGGTAATTACATACAAGTATACAAGCAATTGTAGCCTGTACTGTACATTACTGACCTATTAAGAGTTGTTTGATATATGAAAGGTTGATATGACTGTAATAGGGTTGGGATTTGCATAGTCACACAGGGGTTTTGAGTGACGCATCCTACTAAAGCTCTGGTTCTATAAGGAAGTACCAACTGTGACCAGCACTACTACAGGGCACTGCATAATCGACTGTTCTCTTACCCAGGGAGGGAAGGGGTTAGCTTGTCAGGGTTGTCCATGTCTTGTCACACATGAGCAACCGTTCTGGTCGATCAAGCGTCTGCAGTCCGCCAATGTAAGGACTCCAGACCAGGGGACTGCGGAGAGAAAGAGCTGCCTGGGAGGAGACAGGTGCTAGTCTGCACCTCACCAAACACACGGAGCACATGGCAACAACTGGACAGGGCTACAAAAATGATTGGGTATTGGGCAAATAAAATGCGGGATACAATTTGGTTCGAAAAACCAGCAACCTCTTGTTGCCCTCAGTCTTTGAACATAATAGTATCATAAATCTACCAAAATAAAATTCATGTGAAAACTATTCATGTGTTGAGACCATGGGCGGCTATTCCCAAGACTGATGGGCTGCCATTAGTGTGAATAGTCAGAGATGATGGAATATTTTATGTGAAGTGTGCCTATATTAAATAAAATAATAGCATGATAAATAAATAATAGCGCGTTGGACACTCAGAGTGCCTTTGACCTGATCTGTTTTATTATTGTTAACAATTTCTTTTACAGAGCTGATTAGCAGTCTATGTCCTTGCATCTAGACATACCTCGCTTTAAGCTCACCGTCCACTATAGCTGGGCCAGAAAAACAGGGGTTACACTTATTTCCATTTAGCTGAAAGAGTGCAAGAGGCTTTTTTAAATAATTGGAGAGTCCACCCCCTTGCCCTCTCTGATCCCTCCTTCCAGCTTTCGGGAGAGGAGAGAGGTCGTGGTTTATAATGAAAGTTCATGAGGTCGAAGCTAAAAGTAGAGCAATGTCAAGACTGGATTCCACCCAAGCACTTAGTTCCAAGCCCCCTGGACATCAGTGGTTGCCATGAAGAGTCACAGGCATGTCTGTGTGATGAGTGATGATGCTTTCAACTCGCACCCTTAGCATGCATGACCACTCCACTCCATATGTCTTTTTTAATCCATTTTTGCAATTGAATATACATCCTTATTCAGGACAACATGCAGAGCGTTTGCCCTAGTGCAACAGAAAGTGCAGAACAATATTGCATTGGGACAGGCTTGTGACACAATGGTGTTTACTTCTAGGAGAAAGGCAATATTCCCAGAACTCCCTCTAAAAGGCACAGATGTTTATTTCATGAAGTTCAAAGTGAATGCACGTCATATGTACATACACACCAGATCAAATTTTTTTAGAATTGTGAGTCCATGTCCTCCTCATTTTGGACCGCTCGAAGGCAACTAGAATCAGGGACACACGTCTTTATTTTGATAAGATGCATTGTTGTTTCAAAGGATGTCCCTTAAAATGAAATAATACGTATAATTAGAAACGGAACTTAATATGTAACCTAGGGGGAGTGCTGGTTTTTCAAGGGTATGTTTAAAATGTAGCTCATGTACGCATTGCGTGCAAATGCAGAGGGGAACAAATTGATACCTTGCATGTGTTTCTTATCAATGCATCCTAAATGATGTTGCCTGCATGAAGATATCCCATTACGCTGCAGCGAAAAGGGGTTTTTGAGTCTGTCCGTGTTTACACAGCTGGTTTTAACTGTTTGATCGTGAAGATTATCGCTATTAACATCGTTTACCTTGGGCTTTTGTCTGTAAATCCAAAAAAACATGTGCACGTCCAGAATGTTCTGTGGACTTTCTCCTGTTCGTTTCTTTTCCGAACAATTCCCCCCTTTTTTCTCCCCGTTTTGGAATTGGCGAGTTGGCCCTCCTGAATCACCGTGTGTCACCTGTCCTCATGCAAAATCACTGCAACAGAAGCTCTCCTTCACTCACCCACATACCAACGATTATATTATTTACACCACGGAGTTCTCTCTTGTTTTTGGGTTGACTAGAGCTTGGGTGGCCTCCTTTAGAGATTGTCATAGCACCTTGAAGATGAAGCTAACCTTCGCGGTGTTGAAATATTGCACTTAAAAGTCACTCTTGACTTTATACGCCGCCATTATAAATGTAATTGCAGAGTAAGTGCTTTGTGACTTTCAGTGTCTCTTCAATATTGAAACGGAATGAGGCTGAGGTTGGAGCTCCCTCCCTCCCTCCCTCGCTGTTCCTGCAGACTCGTGTAGCTGAAACCCGTTGGAAGAAAAGTACTTGTTAACTTTCAAAAATACAGTCCTTCACGCTAGACTGTAACCTTGTTTGTGTTATACAGTATATCTTCCAAATTTCTTTTATAAAAGCAGCATTTTGTTCTTTCCTCGGAACACACTGTTACTGGTCATGGGTCATTAAAGACAAAGCAAAGGCAGCTGAGAGTTCCTCCAGGCAGAGGGAAGTTGCAACAGCTGGGTGGCTTTGAAATGCACAGGGGTTGTAAAAATTTCGTTTTGCACACTACCCTTAACAAAGCAGTGCCACACAATGGAACTGTTTGCGCCCGACATCATGATTGAACAGAGGGCGTTACAAACATTGTGGATTACAGTCCTTTGGCCTCACTGGCCTTTGACGCCACTCAGCCATTTTCCACAAGATGTACTGCCCTGCTGAAAAAAACAGCTTGAGGTAGGTTTTGAAACAGCTGGTAGCTGGTTGACTGATTCAGACCAGCTCCCAGCTCGACAGCTCAAGCTGTGTTTTGAAACAGCTGGTAGCTAGTTGGCCAGCTACCAGCTCAGACAAGCAACCAGCACTAGCTGGTTGACTGACTCATACCGAGCTAGGCCCTGCTTGGCCATGCTGGTTGACCAGCTCATACCTAGCTAGATCAGCACATGGTTAGCTTGACCAGCTCAATTTTCAAGCAGCCATCGCTGTGTTTTACAGCAGGGAAGTTATCTTGTGATAATTTTGGCTTCCACAGATCAAGCAAAATAATGTGAACATCTGCCCCCAAGCTCACTATTTGAAAGGCACATGAACAACATTAACATGATGCCATTCGGCAGGTGCCAGGCACATGGACCCCAGCTCACGACAGACACTTTCTCTGCCTTTTACAGTAATTTACTGTCATTTGTATTTGCTGTCATTTACAATCAGAGTCTAGCTATTAGTTCCTTGTTCATACAGTGCCCTAAGGATGACTCAGGGCAATGCTGACTGTGCACTTTGTTGAGAAGGTAGAGTACACTTTGGAGATTATGTGAAACAAAACCTTGATTCAGGATGCGCAGGTTTAAGGTTTCCTTTTAAATCTAATGCTGTAGTGTTTTTCTAGAACAAAGGTCATTCAATTGAGACAAAGTTAGTACAGAGGAAGATACAGTTTGGATGCAGACGTTAAGCTTCACTCAGCTTTGTTTCTGCTACCATTGCTTTCCCCACTTCAATATCTAAAAGCCCTCCCATTCAGAGCACTCATTGGACCATTGCCTGTCCTATCTGGATGTAGACAGACAGTAGACACATGCAGGCAGATGCTCACAGGGCTATTTTGATTCCTTGGTCTTGCGGGTCTAAAATATACAATTGTTTTGGATTCAAAAACCTTTCTATGCTTTACTGATGTTGTCTGGTGTATAGGAACCTATGAAACACTCGCCCACCACAAATCCCACCTTCTGGTCCCCTTGGTTGTCGAAATTGGCCCAGTCAAGATGATTTGAGCACAGAAAAGTATTGGAATCCAAAAACAATTAATTATTTGACCCAGGTCTGGTACACACATCTGCCATGGACCCTGCTGTAAAATGAAAAATTTAGCTGGTCAGTCATAAACTGGTCTCGCTGGGTAGGAGCTGGTCAACCAACACATAAAGCTGATGTAGCTGGGCATGAGCTGGCCAATTTTCTGAGCTGGTAGAGCTGGTCAAACCATGTCAAGCTGGGAGGTGGTCTGAACCGATCAACCAGCTAAACTTGAACTAGTTTCAATCAGGGGATCCACCTGCAGATGCATAGCTACAGATAGTCTCGGATTGTTACGGATATCCACCTGACTGCTCTGGGGCAGAGTAATGGGCACGGGTCTGTGGACTCGTAACTCGAAGGCCACGCCTGCGGCTCCCAGGTGGGGCTCTGTGTTTGTACCCTTGACCAATTCACTTAACCCGAATTGCTTCAGTAAACATCCATCCAACAAACCCGTAAAAAATGAGCCACGGTATGTGAGTCACCCTGGGTAAGGGCGTCAGGGAGGCGAATAAATAATGCAAGGCTTTTATACCGAGCGGGACCGAGGGGGCTCGGTATCTGCCCGCTAACGTGCAAGTGCTCTCTCTCCTTTCTCTCTCTCCTCCCTCTCTCCCCTTTCTCTTTCACCCCCTCACGTGGACCCCTATCAGCTGAGAGCGCTGCTGTCAGTGAGGGACGTTAACTGTCTGGAAATTTATACCCGCTCCACCTCAGGGTCATCCCGACGAGACGGACCACCCAGACGGAGTGACCCACCAAGGACACCGCGGGAGAAAATAAATAAATAGCCGTGTGGTGTTCGCCCCCGGGACGACGGTGGAATAGCAGAAGACGGTCGAGCTTTGCATGCCTAATTCACGTACAGCGCCCGCTTCTACACACAGGCCCTCGTCTTTCTGCCACGGGGCCGGGCAGGGGTGCTCATGGGAAACCGTCCGAGAAACCCGGCGTGTTGTCCGTGCCGTCCATCTGATCGTCTTCGCTTCTCTTGCACTCGATGCTTCTAATCGTGTCACCTTTCCAGCCTCCCCAACCGTGTGTGCATACATCTCTTAGTCATCGTTTCCAAGCTGTGCTGAGAAAGTAATTGGCTTTTATCAATCACTTTCTCCATCAGACAGTGCGGGCCATTTACTGTCTGTCCGTTCCGCTCCCCTGTCGTATAAATCCCCTGTGGAAATGATTAATTGAGACCGAAAGTGAAACACTGCATAAATAATTAATGAGGGGGCAAACCGCAGCCTCTCTTTTGTCCAATCAGGAGACAGCCCCCATGAAAGATCATATTTTGCTACTGTTATCTCTGGCCACACGGGTCATTTTCATTCTCATGCAAAAAGGCGTCCG
Source organism: Conger conger (assembly GCF_963514075.1). Classification (NCBI taxonomy): domain Eukaryota; kingdom Metazoa; phylum Chordata; class Actinopteri; order Anguilliformes; family Congridae; genus Conger; species Conger conger. The sequence goes on along the minus strand of NC_083764.1, from coordinate 19,115,918 downwards.
AATGGCAGATATAAAATGCGTTTGTCCTGAAGCAATAGGCCAAAAAAGTTGATTTCAAATCTTCGTCACACTGTTTAGTGTCTGAGGCGAGCTTGAAAAGTCAACTACGGGAGAGTAAATATCAAATGTCTAATGGAACACAAATCACCAGCAATTTGATTTCCTGTTTTGTTTGTTTTATTGCGGCGAGGGGAAATCAAATTGCAAATTCACTTCTGCCATGGCTCTCTGCGGCTATGACAAATCAATTTCCCTCATGTCAGGCAACTATTTTGTGATTTGCCGTCGTCCTCGATTTTAAAATGCAAGCTTACGGCAAGCGGCTAGCAGACTGAAGCATTTTCAGCATCAAGCCTTTATATTGTCCATCTGCACTACCAGGCATAACATTGAATAAATACATGCTGGTTAAGGCATTGAGGGCCAGATGTAAAAGGACTCCTTTGAGTTGAGTTTTTGTTTTATTTACTTGAGACCACTCTCGAGAGTTTTTATGCTGTCATGGGTGTTGCAGACCAGGCGTCCTGAATGAGAATTTCCTTGGCCGGTTGCTAGGAAACCGAGTCCCTGGCTGGAATTATCGCTAATTGACAGCTGCCTGCCCTGAGGGGCTAATTCTAACCCCGAGACCCCAGTATAATGGGAGAGGCCACAGCTCCCCCCCCAACACACACACACACATACACACTGCAGGTCAGTGTGAGGGGTGCGTGCGTTTCTGTTGGGGGCTTGAGGAGATTTGGGGCAGGGATTGTGGTTGGATTTGATATGGGGGATGGTGGGGGTGGGGGCTGTTGCTATGACAGTGGCTGCCGGTGGATCTGTCGTGCTGTGCAGTCCGATAGGGCCGGAGGTTCGCTTGAGCGGCCTGATGACTCATCAGCCCCATCTGGGGAGGTCTGCTGAAACAACTCAAAACGCAGCTTTCCGTTCCATTGATTTTCAGCGTGGATTATAACCGTGACATCACAAATAAAGGAATAACCTACATTAAAATTGAACTCATTATGTATGTGTATGCTTTGCAGTAAATTTATATGGAAATAATAAATTAAATATTCACAGGGCAAGTCATGGTTTAGTGCATATAGATACAGTCTATACTAAAGGTACACTAAAGGAGATTGTTTGTTGTGAGCATGTAAAGGTACATGGATGAATTTAACGTACACTTTCGAATGTGTCCCACAATGTTCTCCCACACAGTCCTGGTAAGCTATTTCATGCATTAGTAACTCTGTGTCAGTGTGAAATTTTACTTCAGCCTGAACACAATCAAATCTCTTCTGAGTCTCCTTTTGCTGAGACTAAAGAGATTAAGTGGGGAATTTCTCTAAGACTTCCACAAATTACTGCGAGTGCTGAAAATGAAATTCACCCCCACAAGTTTTTGATTTAGTGAGGTTTTTCCTCAAAGTAAATGAACACTTCTTCATAAAGTGGTTTACATTTTACTCATGCTATTAAAAGCTTGTTTTGTGCAGGTGATGACAACATATATTGATTTCACTGGAGAGAGTTCCACTGTAAACTTATGTTACAAAAGAATTAAGGCTGTATAGCTTGGCTATGCTGCTGTGCAGTAGAAATTACAATGTACTTTTCTAGATCTTTAATCTCACCTACTCTCCATGCTATCGTGTCACTTGGAAGGCCAAACGTCTTGATATTTTTTCCAGGGACCTCAAGTGGAAAATAACATCTCCATGTAATTTTCTCATTGATACAGTATATCCTTATTGCAAAAATATATCCTTATTGTAATAATTACTGCAGCCCTATTAGTGCTCTTATGCCTGGGAATATTCGTTTTAAGGAATTATGACAGTTTTGTTACATTGAGTCAACTTACAGCATACAATGTATGATTTATCAGCATCCATTTTGTCAGCCATATGTTCAAATCAGTTTGTATCCAGCTCCCTGTTTTATTAATTACAGAAAATGTTCCTCGGGTGAACACAACTGCATTTCAACATAAATGAATGTTTTATGAAATGTAGTGGAACTGTAAACATGATGTTGAAGAAGGCGACAAACTAATAAAGGATAGAGCAATGTACACATTTCTAAATCCACTTCAGTAGAAAGTAGGGAATTTTATATGTATATCTAGTATGCTTGGTTATCATAGTAGCCCAAGTGTTGACATTCAGAACACAAAAAGATGAACATTGAAATGGTGTGGGTATGTGAAAGGTAGTAATATTAATATGAATGCATTTGAGAAAAATAAATAAATCAGATATTTCTTGACAGATAAATTCGAGAGATTTTACTAAAATAAAATTACAGAGTATGTGTGTTAATAAAAGCATGTCGTTTCCACTGCAATTATCTTCATATCTCTGTAATTAAAAACAGAGATTATTCTCATCCCTTAAGCCTTCCTGAGCAGTAATCCTCTTTGAACTTTTCATTTCAATGTGTTGATACCGACTTTGATATTGTCATGCAATTGGCAGTATTTGTGATTGCTGTGCATACAAATATGTCTGTTCTCTTGCCAGCTACATGGCAGAACTCTCCTTCCTTTCATTGCCATTTAAAATGGTAATGAGCCATTTTCCAGGGGAAGGGAATTCTTGTTTTACATTGAAACCTAAAGGTGGAAAAGACTATTCAAATGATTGACTTCAGCATCCATCGTCCTCTAGTCTACAGTAATTGGGGTTGTTGGAATGGGTTACCACACCAGCTGAATACTTTAATAGTTGTATCGGTCAAATGAAATGCTTTATCCAGTGACTGACGTTGTTTTCAGTGTTGCATTTAAACCCTCCATTTCTACACGGAAATTCTGGGTAATTTTTTATTCTACCTGTGGGAATTCAAACCTATGAACTGTACATGTGGAGTTACACTATCGTGCAAAATGTTGGGGTCACCTTGGCTTTTTCTGCTCTGATAGATTTTTATACATTTTGGTTTTACCATGTGGGAGTGGGACTAGATTCAGCTGTAAATTATGCTGATACAGTATGGAACACATTGGCTAAATGATTCTTGTAATATCTACTGCATATCTGGCAGCAGCATGATGATGTAAGGATCATTTCATACCTTGGACTCTAGATGTCTTAAAGCCATTTAGCTAACAAATCTGGTTTGAACGGTAGTGTACATATTAACACATACATATTAGTCTTTAAAATTTCTATATCATCATATAAAGTGCAGACTTCAGCCATGTCAGTATGCTTGAAAAGCAAAGTGCAATTTCAAGTAAATTCAAATGAAACTGTGAAGTTAAGGTCAAAGAATCAAACCACACTGATACAACAGAGAACATACATATTTTGTATATTTTTAATGGCAGTGTAATGCTTCTGATGGTGGAGTTCATCCATACACTGGAATCGTTTCCCTTTGTAACATGAGTGAAGTTCAGCCCAAAACAAACATAGTCATGCAGTGCACAAGGGTGATTGAGGTCATATAAATCACTGTGACATTTGTTCCTTACAGTCGAATGTAATTTTTCTTTGCTCTTTTCACCTATACAGAACATTTTGTCCCACATACCTTGAACTTTAGATAACATTACATTGTTTCTGACTTTTTCTCGATACATGGTAAAGCAATAGCCTTCCCTCTCTTCCTGTCAGTATTGGAACACTCCAGGGCAGACACACACACAAACACATACAGGCACACACACATACCTATAAAGTTCACACACGAACACACGCAAACATACACACCCAGACACGCATGCACACGCAGACACACACACGCACACACTTTTTGTATTCATCGCCAACTTTGAGGGTCCCATGTAGTTTTTCTTTTAAGGTTTTGTACACAGCATCAACCGCCTAACTGCCAAGAGGACTACTCTCCCAGTCAGTGCTTGTCATCAGGTTGTAGAAAGTAGCCCCATTGGTGTTCCTTCATTCACATTGTCGAATGAATCTACATGGGTCTAAACTGTCTTGAGATTTTGCATTGATTCTCTGAATTATCTCAGCATCAGTACTAAAAGCAATGGTGTCACCCAGGGACAGATGGGAAAATTGAAGTACAGAGTACAGCGTGTGCTGTACATGCACCACAGGAATGTAGCACCAAAGCAGTTTTGCCAAAGTCAACAAGACAGCCTATGTGTGTTGGACTGGAGGACACATGGAAGCATGTAGTCATTCGCATGATCTTAAACTAACCAGAGCGCACTTTTTGATCAGCCCCTGCCATTTTGTACTACTGACCTGATTGCATCCACTCCCTTGAAACTACATTTGAGGAAATGTGTTGGCACGGCCAGAAAGGAACAGCTCACCCAACAACCGCAGATGTACAGCCATGCGTTTTTAATGGCAACAAAGCCAAATCTAAAGCGATTCGCTGTCATTTAGAATCTTGGGGGGAATGCCAAGAGGTAGAATATCAGAAAATAGTATAATTAAAGGCAGATGCACAACATTCATCAGTATTCCATGCAATTGTGTGTACATTATACGGCTATCTGGAACTGTGATCCATCTGGGTAATGGATTACGCTGCTGGAGAATAGAATCGGAACACGTCTCCTTGGATGGTCTTTTCATAGGCCTCTGTGTCCTTAATGTCGGGATGGTAGGCGGCACATCAGCCATTATAACTGAATAACATGCAGCTGTGCTCGCCCGTCATGGCTGCTTGCGTGTTCAGTAAGGCACAGAGCAAGCACTGTAAAATCTATTGTGTAAGTCACATCTGTTTGTCAGTTGCTCTGTTGTTTTGAATTTCACAAGCTAGAGTGATTGGTAAGGAAGCGCTGAACTTTACAGCTGATCTGATCTATTTCACAGCAATTGTATTTTTATGTGTTGTCGTAGTGCTGAATGACATTGAAAATTTATTTTATGTCAATATATCTGCAATATATACCATTTCTATAAGCCCACTCCGTACCTCCACCAAATTCAGGAAGCGGCATTAGGTTAGAGGTCAAAGCAGCATTAGCGAGTGTCCAGGCGTTAAGTGCCAGTCAACCCAGCAGCCTCACCAGCTTGTGTGAGATTTGATGCCTGTCGTCAACCTGACGGTTGGGCTTTGGGAGCTTGCTTGTTTTTGCAAAGCGTGACAGAGCTGTTCCATAGTGCCTGACACACTCCCGTCACGGGTCCCACAAGAGGACAGCTGCTACAGCTGGGTCTGCACACTTCTGACTGTTGTTTTGGTCATATCAACAGCGATGCTCACAAGGTCAAAATTCAGGGTGGGTGAGTGGGTTAGCAGATGCTAAATTCTGAGTAACTCGCAATGTGGGAGAACTTTAGTGCTCCCATGTGAGTTATATGAGCAGTGGTGACATTTAGCCTAGGTTATACAATAACATGAGTGATTCTACAGTCATGTTTATCAGAAGTTCCTGAGATAACCATCTATTGGTTCTTCTGCAGAGGCAATGAATTAAAGACCGTGGGAAGGAGAGAGGCGAAATTTAGTTTGAGTGGGTCCACTATGCTGAACATTTAGTTAACAGTCAATCTGTCTCTTCTGTGGTCCATACCCTGCTAAAAGAAAAACAGCTCAGCCAGGTTTTGAAAAAGCTGGGAGCTGGTTGATCAGTTCAGTCCTGCTCCCAGCTCAAGATGGTTTAGCTAGTTGGCCAGTTCAGGCCAGCTTCCAGCTAGTAGCTGGTCAGACAACCTACCAGCTCTAGCTGGTTGACCAGCTCATACCCAGCTTTATGAGCAGCTTGGCCATGCTGGTTGACCAGCCCATACCCAGTAGACCAGCTTATGATCAGATTGACCAGCTCAATTTTTGAGCTGTTCAAGCTGGCACAGCTGGATTTTACAGCAGGGTAGAATCACAAGTTTCATAATGTTAAGCAAGGACAAAACTATGCTTTATTAAAGTGCCTTTGACTGGTGTCAACATCATGTTTCTTTTCTTTTCCTTGCACATGTTGGGTAAATATGGAGTGGCAACGGGTTTGTGATTTGTGTTCAGATAATGGGCTATAACTGTGATCTCATCCTGCTGTCTGTTGGCTCAGGCCGGTGACAGGTGTCTGGTGCTCCCGCCTGTCACCTCACACTCGTTAAAATCATTACCAGCAGGAGTAAGGGATAAAAATGACTGTTTGTGTGTGTGTATGGGTGTGTGCGTGTGTATGTGTTTGCATGGGCATGATATATGCCTTTCGCCACCTGTTAGGGCTTACCGAATCATGACACATCTACCATCACCATGCTCCGAAAATGCACTGCTCTTTTTCTATAAAATGCCAGTGATGTAATGACACATGACGCAATTGGGACCATGACTCACCTCGGACTGTCAAACGGGGTTCTGGAACGAGGGCATCCTGTAGGAGTGACAATGGGGCTTTGATAATCATTACCTCATTCTCGGGGAGTTTAAAACATCATGCATCACCCTCCTACTTCATACAGGCTGCGTATGCGCTGTAATTATAACGTTCGGAATCCAGAGAGAGAATTAAGTGGCTCTGATTCATGACTCGTGAAAAGCGAGGGTGATCGGCTGGATTGGATTCAATACGTTCGAAGACCGCCCCCGCAGCAAGAACTTCTGCAGTCTCAGACAACCTTTGGACACCTGCTACCGCTCACATCACCAGCTCCAGATTAGTCACCTATTCAGGACCACTTCCCACACTTGCGCCCTGCTGAGCTCACAAATCAGATCAGAAGAAGTTGTTCAACATAAATTGAAACCCAATGGAGCCCAATGGAAACCAGAGATTCAGCTGGAAAGGAACAGGCTCTCTTAATCTATGCCATGCAAGGAACGATGTACAGTATGTCAATGAATAGATTAAAATGACAACTGCCCTACCACATATCCATCCATCCATCCATTAAATCCAGATGACTGAGGATGATGTGCTAGTTTCATATAGTAATGAACAGTGGTTTTCGTATACCCTTCAAAACTGTCTCTGATTTCTCCTTAATTGCAAACACCAAGGATATCAGAAGTAGCAGAAAAGCATGCATTACATTACATTCATGGCATTTGGCAGATGCTCTTATCCAGAGCGACGTACAGTTGATTAGACTAAGCAGGAGACAATCCTCCCCGGGGCAATGCAGGGTTAAGGGTCTTGCTCAAGGGCCCAGCGGCTGTGCGGATCTTATTGCGGCTACACCGGGGATTGAACCACCGACTTGCGTGTCCCAGTCATGTACCTTAACCACTATGCTACGGGCTGCATGCCAGGAGTGGTTGAACAGACAATACTCCAGAAACTCAGAAGAAACTCCAGAACTCCAGAAAATAGTGTCCAAACTGACCTGTGTATATGACGGTAGTCTAGGACTCCCTCCTCCTCTCCTTCCCATACTCTGACTTGCTGGACTGGATTAAAGCAGAATTGGACCCGAGCCAGCACTCAGACATAATGAGCTGGTCAGAGATAACATGCTTTTTGATTATCGGGCTACACCTCTGTCAAGTCTCTCCAAGTAACCCACACAGAGGGGTCACTGATTCACTTAACACAAGATATCAAACTGAAGATAAAATGGTTCTGCTCTCTGAATGCAGCAAGGCACAATAAGGGGATTAAAAGAAGTTGTTGCACTTAATTGCGTGTATGTGTGTGTGCGTGTGTGTGTGTGCACCTGTGTGAGTCTGTGTGTGTAATTTTCAAGATAAAAATCAATTTTGCATTGCATTCTTGCCATTTTTACCTATCTTACAAATCAGGATTTGCTCAAATTCAAGGTTGCGCAAGACTCATGCTGATACTTACCAAACATGCAGTCTTGGTGAACAGGATGGCATGATTGATAATATCTTGAGGAAATGGACACAGTAGCATTGTCTGATATCCATGAAGAGGAAGTGATTAATGAGGCTGTGTGGCAAAATAACAAACACGGCAACCAACCAGGTGTTCTTGATCTGCTTTAACAAACCCCTTGTTAGTTATTTTGTCATTTATGATGAGGTTAGCAAATAAACCAATGCAGTATTTGTTACCGTAGGCTTGCAGCCCGATTGATTTCTTTAGCATGGAGGGTTATTTGTGTCCATCTATCACAGAATGCGCTGCATTCCCTTTGCCCTGTTTCAGACCAGCTGCAGAAAACCGAATCTGCATTGGCTGTGAGGTATTGTGGGTAATTCCACATATCTGGAAGAGTGAGTTGGCCCTGTTGAAAGGTGTTCTTTGCTCTACGAAGCTGGCACTCAGGTCTCTTGCGTAAGATTATTCTAGAATTTAGAGACTAGAGCCTAAGACAGACTTGGGATGTTCCAACCCTGTCTTAGGTTCTTATTTGGCAAACTCACAAATTCTCTAAGACATTGTTGGCCAGCTGGTGGTACTGAATTTAAGGGCGCCCTCACACCTGCCCCATTTAGTCCGTTTGAATCAAACCCTGGTGCATTTCCCCCCCCGGTGCGGTTCTTTTGGCCAGGTGTGGTGCGGACCAAAACAACCACCCCGAGACCCTGTTGAGACGGTGGTCTCGGTCCGGTTACAAACAAACTGTGGAGGGGATCATTTGTTGTGAGAACATGATCCGACCTAGATCCAACCGAATAACAGGAAGCATTTTGCATTTTGGGTTAAACTGGCTTCCGTAGGGATCTGTGTTGTGCATTATGGAATAAGGAAAAGTTTTGTTTTTCCGCTTTGTCCTACTCAACGCAACACATTTTTGTCCAATAAATAAACAACCTTAGCACACACGTGGTTTTGTTTAGAAATCGTGGTTCGCTTAAGAAAAGGCAGTGTGAAATATAACTGTACCAAACAAAAGAAATGCAACATTGCATTTGGTTCGGACCAAATCAAGCAAATTACAGATTACAGGTATGAAAGTGCCCTAAGAAAGCCGTGCAGTACCAGCCATCCCCAACCGCATGGAACGTTGAGGAGAAATAAAATGTTCCATAATGTACTATACGGTACAGTGTACAGGAATAAGAGAATAACTGAGCATTTCAATTTCCAATGTCTACCCATTTCCCAATGCTCCACCTGCAGCCCAGAGGCATTGTTGTCAGAAAATGTGACAGTTGTGATGTCTGCATTTCCAAAGTCACAATGCATTCGCATATCCATTGGGCCCAAAAGACAGAAATATAGTCTATAGACAGCAGAGCTGTGCTGTATGCTGGTGGAGTACAACCAGTGTGGTAAACCCCGATGTGGGTTCTCACACCCCTTCTTGATGAAGGCACGTCTGTTTTTTCATTCATTGCAATGAATTTTAAATGAACTACAGGGTGTGAAAGAATAAAAAAAAGACCTAGTGAAAGTCATGAAATGTGTTTCATTTGCAAACTCTTCAACCGGTAGCAGAAAATGAGGTTAAGGAATGAAAGACGTGTCTTCTTTGTCGTTAATGAGGATTAGTAATGTTGTAGCGTGCTACCTATGGATGCATGCAATAACAGGCAGCTTGCCTTCCCGACCACCACCCCCACCTCATCTTAGTCTTGGCTGTTCTGGAATTTCATTAGTACTGTCGATCGATAGCCCGCACCAGAATCAATGCGTTCAGACTGTTTAATCATCATTAATTGATTATTATGAAAACTCTTCAAATTGGTGGTTAAGTTCTGGCTTGTCATAGAATTACAAAAGAAAAGGCCAACAGAGGCCTCTAGATTCTTATGCCCCATTTACCTGTATGCCCCTTCAGTTCCTTTCCATGACTGACCAACATTTAGTGTGTCTGCATTTCTGTGGAAAAGGCCTTGCCCTGCGATGACCTCATCACATTCACAATGTTCAGTCACTGACACACAGCTCATTTTCCGAGTGTACTGTTCATATTTTTTTCTTTAGGGAGTAACCATTTATATTAATTGGTTCAGAATTTCGATGTAGCTGATATAGCAATGTTCTGAAGTAGCTTCTTTCATTTCTTGGGAATTCATATAGTTACAAATGCATATTGCTTTGAAATAAATGTATGGCTTTAGGGAGTATTTTCATTTTAATTAACACTGCGTTTCTTTCATCATGGGACTTGGCTGTCGATAGAATGAATGTAAAATTCGAAAAGATCAAGTCAGTAAAAAGGTCAAGGCAGGCTGCTGTAAAAGCAGGCAAGTCTTGCTCTACCCTTCTTTTGATCAAAGATGATGGCACTCATTTAAATTAGGTCACATGAGCAATGGATTGCCTTGCCTGCTGGAATCGGGGTCAAAGGTCATTGTGAACTCTCTGTGAAGATTTTGGAAGGCAAGATGCAGGGTCATAATTGCTCCTCCATGATCAGAAGTAAGGTTACTACACGGAAACCTTTTTTTTGGGAATCAAACAAGCACCCCTTGCAATGGTGGTACTCCTCAATAAGAAGGTGTGTGTTTGCATATCCAAAATAATTACATGTGTAACATGGTAAATGTACCCACCCACCTGCCCTAGCTGTCAAATGTGATACCTTCAGAACAACTGGAAAAATATGTAACACATTTGGTAGCAACAGCAGCTTGCAGAAACTATTTCTCCTCATCATTTCCTTTGTCTTTTCCTTCACCCTCACTCACTCCTTCACTCTTTCACTTGTTGGCTTAGCGGCTCGCTCACGGTTGACGGCAGCCTTCCTTGTACCACTGGAAGTCTAAAAGGCAATAATGTGGGGATCCGCCAAAGGCACAACAGCCTCAGAATAGTCCCTAGCATTACGCCTTGTTTTTGTTATTTCAGATGATTGTAGCAAAGCAGCAATCAGGTTGTTGAAGACCTGCTCCTTGACCGATTGTGTAACCAGCTGTTGAACATGGTTATGAAATGTAAGCAAAGTAATATGTCAAGATGTTCTGAGTCTATTCTGAGAATGTTCCTGAACTCTAGTAGCTGACGAGAGGAGTAAGCTTTTGACATGTTTGTGTCATGCCAGTAGCATTGATAGATGTCATAAGCCAAGGAGCAATGGAAAAATCCATCTTCCTTTCAAGCTACACAATTATGATTATACTTGGTGGGCATATACAGTGGGCTCCAGAATTATTGGCACCCTTAATACAAATGGTGAAAGAAGGCTGCATATAATAAACAATATGGATATAGGAACAGTATATACTTTTATTTCAATATATTTACTGTCATGTTTCAATGTTTTTATAATTTCTTTCTGAAAATCAATTATTGTAAATAAAACAAAACAATATGAAATACAGTTTTACTTAATATAGTTAATCTCAGTCTACAGGAATATATTGTGTCATTCCATCACTTCTTGTTTCCCTGGAGTATAAAATTGAGGTTACAAGCATGCAAACCTTTGTCAACCATCAGCATGGGGAAATCCAAAGAACTATCAATTGAGAAAACCCAGATGGTAATTGACCATCACAAGTTGGGTAATGGGTACACAAATATACTTAAATGGTTAAACATACAACTTAGCACTGTAAGTTAATAAAAAGGAATAAAACTCATGGAATGGTTGCAAACTTGACAGGAACAGGACACAAGTGCATATTATCCCCATGGACGGAAAGGAAAGGAAAGGAAGATGTTGAGGGAGGTGTAGGGACTACAACTTCCACATTCCCACAGGAAAATTCCGCGACGTCCACCACGAATGACGTCTAACTTGGTTCAGCCAATCCCGTAATGGCGGGAGCAATAAACGGTCCCGTATAAGAGCAAGACACGTTCTTGGGATCTCTCTTCTGCTTTCTCTTCTGCTTCTTCTCTTCGACGCACCCTTTTTGGCCATTCGCTTCAGCTCATCTGCTCCGAGACTCGGACAGAGGCTGAATGCTGCACAGCGCACTACCAGGCCTACGGACACACCCAGTTACCTTGCGGTAACTTTGTGGCCTATAGCGAGTGGAAACTGGTGTACGCGGAACGCTACATCAGTTTACTCCTGCAAAGCTCACCATCGAACAACAGCAACAAACTTTTACACCTGGAAAAGGACCAGCGGATCAGACGACAATGCGCTGCTAAGACGGGAACACCCCAGCCTGCGCATCACTCCCGGACACCATTCACAGCACCATCGCCGCTTCTACAAGGACAGCATGTCTTTTGGATCCAGCAATGCGTATGGACTCAGTAAGAAAACAAACATTCAGGCATAGCCAGTGTTTAGTTTAGTCTTAACTGTTTTTGTGAATCTGTGTTTCAATATTTACCATCCAACCATTGTAATGTGTTTGGTTAGCTACATATATATGTACGTGAATTGATTTGCCGTCTTTTGCGCATATATAGAGTAAAACTACGCAAGTAGTCCCTTCTCACAGCTAACTCTAACTCATTACCACACCCAGAACGCTAGCTTACTCAAGCTAGCTACTCCCACTTTTACCTTACCTTTCTTTCAAGCGACACGCGCGCTTGCGCGCGCCACACACACGCACACACACATACCCAACTAAATTTCCTTACTAACTTCCCGTTAGTTTATCTGTTCTGTGTTTTACGTTTGTTTAATAAATATATTTTATTAAACCCCGGTGTCCGTTTTGGAACCGCATAGACATGAGAGCCGAGTTAAAGCAGTCTTTCGAAGAACTTCCAACCTTCAGGTTATCGGTATGTTCAATCATTAATATTGGATATTTTAATTAATTAAAATACTAAATTTGTGGTTGGATATTTCTGATAATAGTAATTTTATGAGACTGATTACTTTTTGCAGTTATACTGCTACACAACGTTTAACTGGCGCCCTGGTTTCGTAGAGAGTGAAATCCCTGCGTTATTTGGCGGCCCGTGCGAGGACCCTACATAATTTGGAGTCCCGTGCGAGGACCCCTACATAGGTCATAAGTAACCCAAGAATCGCAGTTTAAGAATTGCAGAGAGTGATTGTGTCTTGGGGTCACCAACTCTCAAAAAAATCATAAGATGGCACATCCATAGTAACAAACTCTTTGGAAGGATGGCTTACTGAGCACAATAAACAAAATCAAGCATCTTGAGTTTGCCCAACCTAATTGGAATTATGACTGGTAGAGTGCCAGTCTGAACATTTTGGCCATACACAGCATTGACATGTTTGCCAGCAAAATGGAATGCATGCAAGGAGAGGCACCTTATACCAAATGTCAAATATGGTGGTGGGTCATTGATGTTTTGGTGCTGTTTTGCTGCCTGTGGTCCAGGGGCATTTCAAGTCAATGGCACATTCCATACCTGGAAAGCTTGGCAGAAAATCTGGTTGTCTCTGCCAGGAAGCTGAGACTTGGTCATAGGTTGATTGGCCAGCAGGACATAAATGGTTTAGTGAAATCCATGTTCTGCAATGGCCATGTCAGTCTCCAGACTTAAATCCCAAGATAAATCTGTGGCCTGAACTGAAAAGGGGGGTATTCCAAGGATATCAATGACCCTGAAAAGGTCTGCATGGAAGAATGGTCAAAAATGCCTCCAAATGTGTTCTCTAACCTTCTCACAAATTATAAGAAAATGACTCATGACTGTCATCTCTGCCAGGGGTGGAATAATTGTGGAAGCCGTTGTTTTTGGGAAGATATTTTTTATTTGAAAAATGTAATTTGTGCATATTTATCAAGGGTGCCAATAATTCTGGAGCCCACTGTAAGTCATAGCATTTCTACATCATATGTACATCTGTAAGATGGTTCTGCCTGACCTTGATGAACATCACAGTTGAGGGTGATGGTGTGTGTGTGTGTGTGCGCGTGCGTGCGTGTGTGTGTGTATGTGTGTGTGTGCGTGCGTGCGTGCGTGCGTTATAAGAGAGATGAGGTGAAGACACACACCTCTGGTGCAGAAACAGCTGCAGGACAGCTGATGGATGGCCTCCATGTGTTTCATATTTCATGACCACCACCTCATTCTAAGTGCATTTGCAGACATTTGGCTGTGACATGTGATATGATTTTTATTTTTATTTTTTATTCTTTATTTTCTACATTGGCACCATTTGTACCGATGTGATTATGTTGGAAAATAATACAATGTATACAAACCTATTCAGTCATTGTATATTGCTCATTAGGCGTGTACAGTAAGTGTGAATACATGATGTTTTCCACAAGAAATTATGAATAGTCTAAATATGTTATAATTAAATGTTTAGACTCCACATTAAATATTTTAACTCCAAATGGAACAAAAATAACAAATACATGACAAATTGAACAAAAATAGCTGATTTAATATTATGATGATTTTTATAAGGGACATGCTGTGATCTCTTATTTATAGTATAACTCTGGTACAAAACCAAAACTTTCTTTTTTTCTTTATTCACAAAGGTAGAATTGTAGTGTAAAACATTACCCAAGGAGGTGTAACAAAAGCCAACATCATGTATTGGTGTATGTAGAGTATGGGAGTAGATTTTTATGGGGTTTGGTATTTAAACTAATTTCAGGTTTAGCTTTTAGGTTAGAGACAATATTTGGAGCAAATGGGGCTTTGGATTGGCGTATGAGACCAGGGAAAAGCCTGCTAAGCCCTCGGGCAAGTCTCACACCACAGGGCAGGCCAGTGTGTTGCTGTGTGTGCTCACTGCCTCCACGCTGGGAGTGGCAGGACCAGCTGTGTGAGGAGGGCCCCACCACGGAGCTCCGTGGAGCCGCGTCTGCTCTACACTGCGCTCCAAAAGCCCCTGGTGCTGAGCCAGGATTGGCTGCTGCCAGCACATCTCCAGAGCAACAGCGAATAATCAGGACCCCAGGGGGTGGGACAGTTGGCTGGTTACCTCAGAGACTTCTGGTGTATCTTGCTCCCTGGAAAATTTGGAACGCTGTGCCAAGGAGAGGTGAGGAAAGGAAGGGGGGGTGCAGGTACCTTTCAGAGCCAAGAAGAAAATGCATAAACAAAGTCTCCAAGCAAGAAAGATCAAGATTCACCCAAATTGCTAAGAGTACTCACCTTAAAAAAACGCTTTGAAACAAACCTAAAAGCCAGCGGGCTATATAGATGTATTATGTAAACCCTAATATAAATTGGATTGAATTACTGGATTTGGAAATGGTTTTAACTGGATTGAACAAAGTAGTCATGCTAATTACCCTGTCTGATATGAGTAAAGCAGGATTTATCTTGGGTAACATTTGGCTCTTGTCAGCTCTTTCTGTGGTTTGACTGTATGATCAAGGACATGGCTCTGTGTGTGTATGCGTGTGCCTGTGTTTGTGCATATATATGTGTGTTTGTAAGAGTGTATGTAAGTGCGTACGTGCATTTCTGCATATGTGTGTGTGCGCTTGTACGTGTGTCTCTCAGAAACTATAAACACTAAAGCGCAATATATAATTATAACTACAATTTACTCTCTAATTGGCAAACTAACATTTAAACATCCAAACAGTTTCATTTGGATGACCCAATACACATAATTTAGTGACCCCAAAGGACCTAATAGTAGGGAAGGTCCAACCAGTTAAAAATGTTGGGTTCCTTTTCTTTTCTGGTTGCAACCCCCAGATTCACTTGAATGGGGATCACATTACAGACCTGCCCCTGACCCCCTAACCCCGCTCCCCCCTCCTCCTCTCGGGCCTGTCCCGTGTGAGGGATGGCTCTCATTGTGGCACAGGGTTCTGCGTCCTCTCCCCCGCACCTGTGCCCTACTCTATTTCACGGTGCGTCGACCCCGCCCGCCAGTCTGCTGGGCGCGCTGAAGGGGAGGTGGCGTTTCCTGAAACTGATATGCCTGTCACCACTGCACGTCTCGCCCCCCGTCCCCCCCCCACCATCCCACCCACCGGAGGCTGTCGGCAAACAGATTGAGGAATCGGCGTTCGAACACGGGAGCGGCGGTGTGGCAGGCTCCTGGCAAATGAAGAATCAGCTGAGCATATGTCAGCTACGCAACGGTACTGCTACACTGCAACGGTTCACAAAAATATGCCGTTTCCGCCATTGTTTAGCTACTTAAAACTGTATTTTTTCAGTAGGCACAGAGCAGAAACTCAGTCAGCAAGCATGCTAGGGGTTTTTGCGCATGTCACCAATGCAATGGTAAGGCCAGGTACCCCTGCACTGCAACGGTTCACAAAAATATGCCATTTCTGCCATTGTTTAGCTATTTAAAACTGTATTTTTTCAGTTGGCACAGAGTAGAAACTCAGTCAGCAAGCATGCTAGGGTTTTTTGCGCATGTCACCAATGCAATGGTAAGGCCAGACACCCCTGCACGGTTCACAATTATATGCCATTTTGGCCTGTGTTTCGCTGCTTAAAACAATTTTTCTTCGGTCTGTGCAAGTAGAAGCTCAGTCAGCGAGCGTGCTTGTGCTTTTGAATCTGAGGCTGCACGTGCTCTTCTGCATGGCCATGTGTTTAATTTTAAAAAGTTGAAATTGAGTAAACTTGCAATGCATCTTCCTGAAAAATGTCTGATCGTATGTAATGGCACGATCGTAATTTAAAACCTTCTGCACAGCTGAAACAGTTTCTTTATATAACATTAGATACAGTATGAAATCCCTGGTCGATACTGGAATGTGTTCAGATGCCTAGAAAATATTGAATAGTAATGAATAATTGCCCCCTTTTCACAAAGGTTCCTAATCCTTAAAAATGCCCATGTGACGACTGGAATACCTGGAACTGAATGCGAACACATCTAAGGAACTGAATTTATTTAATTCGATTTCAAAATTAGGTCAGTTTCCTAGCAAAGTGCTTTGCATTGACATTTTGTTAGATCTGATGTCTGAGAATTTACCATTCATGTTCCTTCTCACAAGAACACCAGCAGTTGATGCTTTAATGTGTAGATGACTTAATACCCTCACAAAGCTGTTTTCAGCCTGTTATTTTCCCTAGGGAGACCTCCCGAAACTTCTTTTTCTTTTCATTTCGCTATCAGATGACAGGAAACCTCCTGTCTGTGATTGCGACGTATTAAATGTAGGATTACTCTTGGCTGCATTGAAAGGGGGTTTTCTGATGGTGGTGCCGTTTTCCTGTTGCAGTCTTGTTAATGCAAAGTCAAAATATATGTAGGAAATCTGCTTAATCCAGGTTCTATCCCTTTGGTGCAAACAATGAGAGGCCCAAGTTTTCCGTTCAGAACGACATGCAAAAACACAAGAAAAGGAAATAAAGTAGTGAAAGCTAGACCTGAGCTTTCTTGGCATAAACTCTAATAACCTAGCAAAAATTTTTTCTCTGAATTTCACTATCTGAAGACAAAATACTTTATGAATAAAAAACAAGTCGTAATTAAACCTGCAAGCAGGGTTGAAGGGGGCCAAGCAGTCCAGCAGGGCATGGTCACCATGACACAGTTTCTTTTCCACATCCTCCAGAAGGAGTCCTGAATTCATATACCAAGTTTGGTGTCGATACATCAAAGCGTTGATAAAATATGAGCTCACTTCCTGTTTGGCAACTTTGCCACCAAATCTGATTGGCTGTGACGGATGAACACTTTTGAAAATCAAAAATCCATCTCATAACTTTTGTGAAGCCTGGTCTGAAAATCCAATATGCCGGAAAATCCAATATGCCGGAAATTGACATCAATGTTTGACCAGCTACCAACACCAGCTGGTTGACCAGCTCATACCTTGTTCGACCAGCTTCATGACCAGCTTATTGTTGGATTTTACAGCAGGGTCCATGATAACCATTATTGGATCTGGCTTTGTACAGAGTTTAACTTTATTATTCCAAAAAGTAACAAAAGTAACACCATCAAAAAAGTGATGTTTCTTTCCTGTGGTGATTTTCACTGCTTTGGTCAAAGAGATTATACGACTGAAAACATTGTGTGCCAATCTCTATCCTGTGGATTCAGAGACCAGGCAAGACATGACAGTAGACTAGCGCCGCCAAACGTACCAGCAGCGTGTAGTTTTATCCTCGAGTGCAAAGAGCGAAATAATGGCAGCTCCACTCTGTCAGGTCATTGGTCGGGTCTTTCACAGCATATGGGGCTTTGCTTGGGCATGATTCCAAGAGCAGACTATATGAGAACTCCATTTGATATTACCCCTGAGGTTTGGGTTCAGTTCTACAGTTGACAGCAATAGCTTTTGCAGTTTAACAAGGTCTGTTGTCTGGATGAATTGTGAAAAATGTAACTTTTTACTTTTGCTTCAGAGATGCCTGACTGAGAGAATAAATGGAGATAGAAATGACATGATGAGAGTGATGAGATCACTGTGTGAAGGCCAAAGATCCCCATGCAAAACAGTTTTTAGTACACTTGTCTAGGTACCATCTGATTCATTCACAAATCTCCTTTATTGCACACGATGGCATGTCCATTTTTGGCAAGGATTGTCTCTGCTTATTGAGTGAAATCGCCTGCAATCTCCTTTCAGCTCCTGCCTCTTTTTGTCATGGTTCATGTGATTTTGCTATTCTTTTGTTTGTGTGTGTGTTGTTTATTTGTTCTAGTTCTGCACTTGGTTCCGTCTGGAACTCATTTTGGAATGGAGTTCAGTGCCATCTCAGTGCAAGATGTGCCATGGGTAATCACTAGTGGCAGAGTCTATTCTCCTGTTAATTTAGACTGATTATTTTCTGTTGGTTAATTGCCAAATTGGATGCTTTATGATTGTAAGGCCAAGTTGTCGTTTTTGTCAGGAATTTGGAGGTCAGTTATTAACCAAAAATGTCTTTGCCCATGGAGTCAAAATTAGTGTGACAAAGTTCCTTGGATGAGGGGATCACAAAACAAACGTTCTGCTGTCAGTTTCACATAGCAAGTGATTCACCTAATATACAGTATATTAGAATTTACCTTGACCTCAAAATAGTATTCATACAGTATGCAAACAGTTCATAACATTGTAGCATACACTGTGCACTTTAGTAGGTAGACCTGTACACCAGCTTGTTAATGCAAATATTTAATCAGCCAATCATGTTGCAGCAACTAAATACATTAAAGCGCACAGAGGTGGTCAAGAGATTCAGCTGTTGTTCAGACCAAATGTGAGAATGTGCAAGAAATTTGACCTAAGTGACTTTGACTGTGGAATGATTGTTGGTGCCACACAGGGTGATTTGAGTATCTCAGAAACTGCTAATCTGTGATTTTCATGCAAAACAGACTTTAGAGTTTGCAGAGAATGGTGAGGAAAACAAAAAACATCCACTAAGCAGCAGTTCTGCGGGCGAAAATGCCTTGTTAATGAGAGAGGTCAGAGGAGAAGGGTCAAAGGAAGGAAGGTGACAGTAACGCAAACATAACTGGATAGGCTGCAGCTGAAGACCAATACGTCTAAAAAATAAGTCTAATAAATACCTAATAAAGTGCTCACTGAGTGTACATTCAGATTCACTTCTTCTCCATTCGCTTCACCTCTAATGCAAATAATGGCAAAAAATGTTTTAATGTGATTAAGCATCAAACAGACAAGTGTGTGTAAGCTGAGTATAATATTTGACTGCTCAGAAATAGTATGCCCCCTGGCTTTTCCGTTTGGCTCTGTTGATCAAGTTCCTTTGCCAGTCCTCTGTGTATGACATCGCCATGATGTAATGTCTAACCAATCACAGGGCTCCTCCTAACGAACAGTACTGTAGCTCCGCCTATGGAGGGCAAAGGAGCTCAAACAGAGAAACCTGTACTTAGAAAGAGTGTGCCTAGTGTTTGTGGCACATCTTCAAAAGACTTGTTGAGTCCTGTATCGGATTTAACTGCTGCTCCTGCCTGCAGTCACACATCGATGTTTTTCATGTGCTAACGAAGGAATCATTCATTTAACTTCTTGCGCCCGTTCAGAGAGACAAAAGCCCGGAGGAGTTCCTGAATTGCACACGGATCAATAACCAGTCTCTGATATACTTCAGAAATGGAAAGAGATCCTTTAGCATTGCCTTTAACATCCAGTCCATCTCTCAGTAAAAAAACATCTTCTGCTCACTATAAGTTTTATTTCTGTTTGGTAGTTATCACCATCACTGCAAGGAAGATATCTAAAAGATGAAAAAAATGCATCCATATGGCATATACTGTATATGTTCACCATGACATGGCATATGTCTGGGTAGTCCAGTATATATTTAGGTAATGATTGTTTTTTGTCAGACCTGGGAATCTGGAACAGTGACGGGGTGTCACTGTAACATGCTTAGCCTGTAGTCAGTAGAGAAAAAAAAGTAATTAGAGTACCCTTCTGTCAGCATAGAGCCATACATATGTGCCTGTAACAGACTGTACCGATTATGTCATTTCTGTGACTGCGTGTGTGCGCGTGTGTGTGTGTGTGTGTGTGTATCTGTGTGTGTATGTGTGTGTGTGTGTGTGTGTGGGCACACAGGCGATGCAGAAATTGAGGTTGGCTGAGATGAAGGAGAAGCAGGTGTGCTGTGTATCTGTGTGCATTTGGGAGTGAAAACCAAAGACAGAAATACATACATGCGCACGCACACACGCCCACGCACACACACACACATACACACACACGCACGCAGGCTCAGTCCAACACGTCCGTGTGCGTCTCCTGCTGCTCTAGTCATTACGACCTACCGAAAAAAAACCCCAGTGAGGGGGCGACAGTGATTTGTTTCCTGCCGCACAGCACACTGCGTCCCGAATGATTGCATTATTTAACGGAAAATGAAGTCGGACCGCGGTGGACGCCATTCATCTTTCGCACGCTGCGAGCCCGGCAGCCTGATCCGCGTCCACGCCGTTTACAAAAGATCACATCACTTAGCCGTAAGTCCGCTGCCGGAGCAGGGAAAAAACGCATTTCAGTAACAGTGCGGGGATACGCACAAACACCTCCACAAAAACTACACAAGGGATAGCGTTGTCAATAACTTAAATAATGGTACGGTGAGCAGAAGCAGAATTATGCTGGGCGGGAAGACTCGCTCCTCTCTCATGATGCATTCATACGTGGGACTTGATTCGGTTGGGTGTTTTTCTTGTTTTACAGAGCTTGAAACAGAAATGGATTCCCATTAAGCGTGCCCTCAGATCAGTCCTGTCTTCTGATAAATGCCTGAAATGTGTGAATGAAAGGGAGATGAATAGACCACTGAACGTGGAAGGTGGTAATATCTTTTTTCTGGGAATGAAAGCTGAGACGACAAAGCTGATAAAACAATGATTTCTAGTTCTATTTATGAGGTTATATTTATCCTTAAAGGGTCATACAGATAATTGAGAGGAATGTAAAATGAGATACTCAATTTTAAATGCAATGAGACCAAACAGTGGTGGTCATATTACAAGACAATAAAGACAGCAGTGGTATATCTGGGTGCATATTAATCCTATGCATATGTTAATTATATGGTTTATTTATTTATTCACATTTACTTACTCACTCACTTACTAACTTACTTAATTTACTTATTTAATGGGAATTGTACTTACCATCAGATTTGATTATTCATAAATGTAAGTAAAATTACATTATATGAAGGGCAGGTCACAAAGGAATGTTAATATATTGATATAGAGAGAAAATGTATTACATTTTAGTCTAAATTATTAATATACTGTACATTTCAGATGTCAGAATGTATTCTGTGCTCCATTTCTAAATCTTTTACGGAATTCTACTAAATGAAGGAATTCTGCCTTTAGAGCAACAAACAGATACAGTGAAAATCTGTGAGGATGGCCAAAAAGAAACTATGGAATATAAAATCTATACCAGCAGCAAAAGTGGCAGAACAGTTTGTACTCTGAAACTCTGGCAGTATACTTAGGATCCAAATTGAAGCAAAACACCTGGTTCACATTCTATGTTATACTTAGGCCTCTTATAAGAGGACAATTCGTTCTCAGTGCTCAGAATGTTTCATTTTGCATTTTGACTTAATATTTTTCTATCTTCATTTCTTAAAATGAGACATTCAGAAACAGAATATAATACATTGCTGTCATTACATTCAAAACTGTGGCATAAACAAAGATGTTCTTTCAAACAATAACATTCCCTAAACACATATATACACTGGGAAACAAAAAGCAGTGCTTACACCGTGCAGTATTTAAACCATGTATGCATAACAACAAGACTTTTTGGTTTGTTACTTTTGCTAAAACCATTTTCTGCTTCTCTGCTTGCCATAGATCATCAATAGTCCACACACTTCCCGGCAGCACGGTGACATAACGTTCTCAAAATGTTCCCATAGCAACATGGTGCCATGCTGAGAACATGGAGTTTCAGCTGAGTCGATGTTCTCTGTGTGCACTTTCTGAAGTAAGAGCACGAGGGGTTAAACGGTCCAGGCCACAGAAAAACAGACTCATCCAATGCCCTGAGATAATTCTCCAGTGGGGGTTAACATGTAAGAACTAAGAGGGTGCCAGTGATCCTACAACCCCTCCACAAGAACAAAGAGGGAGAGTTCCCAATGTCGTTCTACTATTTGCAGATATAAAGTGTGTGCAGTCTAAATGGGACTGAACAAATTCTGAAGCACAGAGACATAAAACACTCACAAATCAGATGAGCTACCAGTATTAGGTAGTCCAAAGGTGCCAACCCAGCTGTAAAATCCAGCTATGCTAGCTTGGCCAGCTTGAAAATTGAGCTGGTCATTAGCTGGTCTAGGTGTGTAAGTTGGTCAACCAGCTAGTGCTGGTAGTTTGTTAAAACATAGCTTGAGCTGGTTAAACCATGTCAAGGAGGGAGCTGGTCAACCAGCTACCCGCTGTTTCAAAAACCTTTTTCCAGCAGGGAACTGTTGTATTGTAAGGCACAACACAGAATATGTGAGTTTCGCAGCTGTGGCTACTTTACATGGAAACATAAAAAATATATATATATTTGAGGTGGTTTACCATTTCCAGTATAAATAATAAAGAAAAAAAAAAACATACTAGCAGATGTTTCATTGCCCAGGTTTGTTTCTTTTTTGAACCTCTGTAAAGGTACATTACGAAGGTCCTTTCTGTTTATTGGATTTTTTTTTAATCCATTTTTGATTGATGAAAGGAAGAAGGGATGGTGTGCTAGTCAAGATGTGTAATCATGTATGACACAGTTGGGGGCTGCAGCGATGCGATTCACGGCTCTTAAGAGCCCAGTGGAGTCATCTGTCTGGAGACGCAGGGGAGAGGCTTTCGTATAAATAAGACCAGAGGCTATGTCGCTTTGTGAGCTGGTGGGGAGAAAAATAATGCTTTCTGCATTCGCTTGAAACAGGGTGTCACAGTGATTACTATCACTATAAAATCATGTTCACCCGCAATGTCTCCATAACTGTTGACGGCTACGGAAAGACCATCCTCTTTTCCATTAAGTTTTGTTAAGTCATAAACAGCTGCGCAGATTGAGGCCTGAAACGAAGAACTCAACAGCAGGAAAACTGGGATATACGGTATCCTGATAAGGAAAAGCAGAGAAATTAATGGGGCAGTATACTACGTGTGGCCACCATGTCAGCCGGTGATTGGATTGGCGACGGAGGAACCAAAAGAATAGAGAATTGGTTGGCTGCCATTTTATTACCTTCTTTATAGTTCACAACAAATGAACAAAGAGAGCAATGAGGAACGTATAAAAAAAAGAATAACTTTAGAGAAAGATGCCAAAAGAAGGTCTTGGCTACTGTATGGGTGGTGCGCGGTGGAACGTGGGGGAGAAACTTCCAGTACACACTCCACTGTGTGGTCTTGTATGACAACCTCAGTGCCAGTGCCACGCTACATCTACAGTGTATGTAGGTCTGCCCCCAAAAGGCACAAAAGAGTTGGCATCGTACATTCAAAGGTCTGACATGGGCAACGAGCAACATCTGGGCTAATTACGAGTCAACCTCAGGTGTGCATTTATTCATTCCTGATGGTCTCCTAGGATTCAGGATGGACAGGAACATCTGACAGCTGCCAAACGGGTGTGTGTGTGGGGGCTTCTGTTCCAATCCCCCCTCTGCCTTCCATACTCAGCTATCAGACAAAACCCAATCAATTTAACCTTTGCTATCTTTATTTTACTTGCTGTAAATCAAATAATATCAATGTGGCATGCCTGTAGACGGTATCTACAGCTATGGTACATGTGTGAAGTATGTTACGAAATGTAAATTCTGTAAGCCTGAGAGAAATACACGGGCTTCTGCAGACACAAGCATTTTATTCTGAAGCCGAGCTGATCAATGGCTGGATATACAGCAATGGCTGAAATTTATGGCGCTCCTGTTTCAACTCATCATCCGTATTTTGCTTATTAGTACACCCTGTCAAAACATATTTCTTGGACCCACAACCCTGTGGAATTTTCTGCCTTTGTCCAATGTACTGTCTCCCGTAAGAAATAAGGAACCTCTGTGAATGAGACCTCCCCTGTAAGAGCTTTGGCGGTGCTCTTTTGCGAAGTCTCGGCAGATTCATCTGTCTGGAATGCAAGGGGGAATCGCAGGCCGATCAGATGTAAAGCTATCCAGAGACGGTCAGTGGGTGAGCATAGCAGCCCGTGGGGGTGCATCATGGATGCATCATACAAGAGATAAAATGGGAAGAGAGGAGGGCAATGTGGGTGGATTGTTGGGAGTTACAAGGGGGACTTCAATCTCCATCAGATCCACGTCACAAAACCTGGCTGTGACGAAGCACGGGGCCATTCCTAAAAGCTGAACTAAAGTGTACTTTCGGGTCTGTGTCATCCAAAGGCAGGTGGTGTATTTCTTTGGGAAAGCAATGATTAAGTGCTTACTCACATGTGCGCATTGTGTTTATATTTCACCACGTAGCAGCATTTTGACACTGTGCCAGAATGGCTTCTTATTGTTTATGATCTCTGTTGATACCGTTAGTCACGGTGACTCCCAGATAAATTATTGAGTTTACAATCGCCACCAGTCAAAATAAGGAACATTCTAATGGGGAGGGGAGTCATCTGAGACTGCTATATAATGGTAGGGCACACATCACTGCTATTGTGTAATTTCAGTGTTATCTGTGTTTCTGTGTAAAGGACCATTCACACATGTTAACATTTTAAAATGTCAGCGCTACCGCATTTTGACCGTAATATTACTGTTTTGTCTGCAGTTTTAAAGTGGGATTTTTTTTCATGCTTATTTACAAATAACCATTTTTATAATGCAAAGTTTCTCAACCAGAGATTAACTTTGAAATTGTGGTTCAATACAACAAGCCATATAAATGTATGCCAAGCCTTGCAGACAAAACAGATGCCTACAGGATTTCAAATCACATATCATCTTATCGTTGCCCTTTAATATACCTATCACAGATCTTATGTTTGTATAGTATTCTATCCTTCTCATCCTGTGTTACAGTATCTAAAATGACGCTGTTCAGTTTTGCAAGAAATTGATTGTTTTACATATGAATATCTCATTTGAATCGAACTTGTAACAAGGTTTTGTCTGCGTTTAAGTTTCTTGGAATGGGAACAATTTATGTAGGGGCCTGATAAAATGCAGGTACTTCAATGGCTTGCATAATACATTTTATTTGTAGTTACTCATTCTCAAATACAGAATTGCAGAAGATTATATATGAATTATATATCATTGAAGGTAAAAAAGATCCCTAGGGTCCACTGACCATCAGTTGTCTCTAGAGCTGAGCAATTATACTTTGGTAAATACTTTTAAAATCTTTTTTATAAAATTAAACAATTCTATGGCTTAGAAAATGTATTTTAATTGACTCGGTGTGGGAAAATCATTCATGCAAACATCGTGCTATTAATTAATACCCATGAGTAATAACTCAATCTTGCATCATTTGAGTCTAAGTTGTGTCTAAAAATCAAACCAAAAATGGAAATGGAAAAGAAGAGTTTGTTCCAAAACATGTGAAGCTTTTCTTTCTGGTCATATAAAGGCTAGTGCAGTTTGTTGGTGAATAATAAACTAACTCACACACTGTAATAACACATACACGCATGCAGTCACACACAAACAAAAAATAAAATCACTCACACAGCCAAGAATGTATGCGTAAACATACACTCAGTGAGCACTTTATTAGGTATTTATTAGACTTATTGGGCTTCTGCTGCTGTAGCCTATCCACTTAAGAGGTTTAAAGTGTTGTGTGTTCAGAGATGCTCTTCTGTATACCACTGTTGTATTGTGGTATACGTGGTTATTTGCGTTACTGTCACCTTCCTGTCAGCTTTGACCAGTCTGACCCTTCTTCACTGACCTCTCTCATTAACAAGGTGTTTTTGCCCGCATAACTGCTGCTCACATGTTTTTTTTTGTTTTTTCACTCCATTCTCTGAAAACTCTAGGGACTGTTGTTCATCATAATCCCAGGAGATCAGCCGTTTCTGATATATTCAAACCACCCAACAGTCATTCCATGGTGAAAGTCACTTAGATCAGATTTCTTCCCCATTCAGACATTTGGTGTGAAAAACAGCTGAACCTCTTGACCACGTCTGCATGCTTGTATGCATTTAGTTGTTGCCACATGATTGGCTGATTAAATATTTGCATTAACAAGCTGGTGTACAGGTCTACGTAATAAATTGCTCAGTGAGTGTAAAAGTGACACATTAAAAACACACATGCACTTGTATGCCCATGTGTAAATATATGCTATATTTACCTACTGTACTCCCAGTCATGAACACACATTGCACAAATGCATGCAACCATTCCGTGCACATATTTGCATTTAAAATGCCAACAGCCAGTTCAATTCATCAAAAGTGATTAAGATTAAATCGTGTAACCCTTCAAGAGATTCAGATGGATATGAATATGAATGTATAATGAAGCCATCCAATCAGTATCCAGACTTTTTTTTTTTTTTTTTTTGCTGAATTTGTGATTTGACACGTGTTTAGCACAATAAAAAAAACCCTGTGATGACATTTATCATAAAAATGCTCCATTCAAAATCCTATAGTATGTTTTCTCATGTTTGGACATAACCTAAATGTCTGAGCATCTGAAAGATTTAATTCAGTCAATGGATATCTAATAGAATAGAAATTGACAACCATTTTGCTTTTTCCATCAGCATTTTGCTACCTGCTTTTAAAAACATGCTTTATGATGGTTAGTATCATTGTTTTCTGTTGTTTATTTCATATTCATTAAATGTCCACCAGCCAGTCCTGACTTGAATTCATGAAAGCACCATTGATTGCATGGTGTTTTTTATGTAAAGTACATTTTATGCAGTGTCCTATGTTGACATTGTTTTCTATATACAATATAAGCATTTGGCCAGTGATCCAATTTTGTTTTGGCTCCATTCACTTTAGAAATGAAACAGTTTCATTTACGTATAGGGGCGGCCTGTAGCATAGTGGTTAAGGTGCATGTCTGGGACCCGCAAGGTCAGTGGTTCGATCCCCGGTACAGCCACAATAAGGCCCTTGAGCAAGGCCCTTAACCCTGCATCGCTCCAGGGGAGGATTGTCTCCTGCTTAGTCTAATGAACTGTTCGTTGCTCTGGATAACATAGTCTGTAATGTAATGTCATTATGTATTTACATCCTTATCGGGTGAACCACGTTGCAAGACTTCTTATACATAGTCCTCCCATTTTGGGCCTAAAGTTGATTCTAGGCATTTGAAGTCTTGGTAAAAACATCTTCACTGCCCGAGTCAAGCTCCTGGCTTGAATCCAATTGAATATGCATTTTACTTGCTGAAGACCTAAAGCCTGAAGGAAAAAATCCCAAAACAAAGACAAACTGAAAATGGCTGCAGTGCAGGAGGCCTGGCAGTGTCTGGTGATGTCTATTCAGTCAAACCTACGGATTTGCATCCAAGTACTAAATATGACAACATATTTCAAATTATGTTCATTTGGTACCCTTAAAATGCAAAAATATTCATAAAAAATGTTCTACACTGGATATGCATACCCTAAAATTAAAACTGCAATTTAACCTCATACCCATTGTTTAATTTCAAATCCAATGTGCTGGATTACAGAGCCAAAAAACTAAACTTTTGCCACTGTCCAGATATGTAGATATGGTATGAAGGTTTGCAGGACTCAGAGGAAGTTACATTGTTTATGCTCATTTCTAAATTCCAGAGTTCCTTTCTTTACAGCAATGTGTAATCTCCAGTGTAGATGCTTTCATGTATATTTGATGCCTATAGTTGAAACATTCCAATAGTTTATGTGGAGTTCTTTTACCAATTTATTTTTATATTGTCTTTTTCTTCTCAACTGCATGTGTACAATGCGCCTACACTTGAGAGGATTATTGACAGTCCCTCCTAAGGTCTTGTTCATACACGGCTTTGAGAGGTCCACTGCTCTCTCCTTCCACCTCTCCACAACCATTCCCCCCCAAATCATTGCTGTTATATTGTTATAGTTATTACAGCTGGGCAAATTTAATCTAGAGATTTAAAGGGCATTTGGTGGAAAGGGTACAGAAATAAAATTGTGTGTGATTGATAAATGTGCTCTTGAATGTCCCTGGTCTGGTCTCATGTTCTTCCTGTGATCCTGGCAGGTGCTGTCCAATAAAATCTAAACCACTGGTATACAATCGCAGTCATACATTCTGGAACAAGCCAGGCACTTCTTCATACAAGACCTGGCATTTAGACCAAGCTCTCAGACAGTGGTAAATAATTCATAAGACAAACTGCGCTCGAAGAGCACTTAATATGATCCGCAGTTCAAAAAGAATATTGGCGAGACCCTCCAAGCTAACGTGTCATTCCTTTATTCCAAAGTATGTTGTTATAAGCAGATCTGCTCCTGATAGAGTATCCCGGAGCCAAAAGCAAAAATTCACATCAGCCCAGTACCAGAAATAGAAATCCCGCATGTAAATCTTGCGTGTTTTGATTTTTCCATTTAGTGTTTTTCATTATTATTATTATAATAATTGTTATTATTATTCAGAGATTGGAACGGAGATCTTTACCCAGGCTGCCAAGAAAAGAAGGACGGAATATAAATCGCAATCCATTTACTCCTAATGAGCCCTGTCTTTCACTTCTCCAATCTCAGCTGAAACAGCTGCGGACTTTTGGAACGCATTTCTGAAGACGATAAAGATATTTTCTCCCGCCGGGAGCAGCGCGTAGATTAGTGAAGAGAGCACTAAAGGTCAGGTTCCAATGTGGTCGAGTCCGTGTCTTTCATGGTCACCACAGCGTAGCCCCTTGAAGTGTCGCACCCCTCGACAAATGACTGGAAATGTGGCATATTAGCCGCTGAGGCTCATGCGAATCTAATAGGTTTTTATCAGAAGCCTTCATCGTCCCAACCATCGGCAGTCCGCGCCCCCTAATTGGCCGGCTTGCTTTCTTTATGCGTCAGCCTTTCCGTACGTGTCCATGGGAGCGATTTGATTGATGGCCATTTCATGCTGCTCCGACTTCGCAGACAGGCTGCTCTGGGCTGTGAACACAGGGGTGGGGCATCGATTCATATCTATGAGTGGGGTGACGAGAAGGAAGCGACCGTGAATCCGCCCCTCGGCCCAGGCGTGGAAAACCCGGCTTTCAGCGCCACCCACCCGACCCCATGTCACTCGATCCACTTGACAACCGCGGCTACCGACAGGGCAGGCATATTAGATCAGATTAGATAGGTGCGTTCGTATAGCGCTTTTCTCACACTCAAAGCGCTTTCTGGTTATGAGGGGGACACTCGCCTCAACCACCACCAATGTGCAGCAGCCACCCGGGTGACGCGACGGTGGCCATCTTGTGCCAGAATGCTCACCGCCCTTCAGCTGAGGTGGAGGGGGAGAGACAGCGCGTGGACAATTTGTCAGACAAGTTCTTACAAAAACAAACCAAAGTAAATAACGTAAACAGAAGTGGCTGTATTTATATGTGTTTTTAACATGGTTTTGTGTTGTTGTGCCGTCCTACCCGCCCAGGCCAGGTCTCTAGGGTCACGGGCCGCCAGGGCGCAGACTGATTTATAAAGCGGCCGACTAATCGCGCCCGGTGGCTCCCAGCATCCTTTGTGTCCGCCTGGCAGAGAGTAATGATGGGCTAACAGAGGAACGAGATAAACATCTGCACCGATAGGGCGGTTGGGGGGAGTGGACACATCCTGGCCCCGGTTGCCGTGATGTCATCTGACAGGGAAGCTGCGTGTTTGCGGAAGGTGATAAATAAACAGGTTCTGTTGACATAGATTATTGCTGCTCTTGTGCCCATTGCCCTCCCCTCCCTTGCCCTTGCTCTTTAATCTGTGACAAATTTAGACCCGGCTATGTAGACAAAGCCTTCAATAATGCTCGAAAGACATTTTAATTAATATCGGCTTTCAAAGCCGCATGCCATAAACTGACCCCAAGGTAGCGGAGAAACGTGTTCGAGGGACCGAGCCCTGACAGATTGTGCTCTTCTGTGGCATTGTGTTGACCCAGCTCTTAGAAAAAACAGCAGGTTCACCATCCATAACTAATTACAACCAGGTAGCTCATTATAACTAATGAATGAGCTTCGGTTGTAGCTCTCTATCAATGCTTTTGTCCTCTGGCCTTGGTCTGCTGATCTGTCTCTGATCTGTGTTCTGTTCTGCATGATTTGTCTGTTTTCAGCTAACCTTGAACAGAACACAAAGGTGCCTTATTACATGTGAGGCTACAGTTTAAATAATATGTGAAACCCTGGAGGAAATGCACTCAGTGACCACTTAGTTATTTATTAGTTTTATTTCTCTGCTGCTATAGCCCATCCACTTCAAGGTTTGATATGTTGTAGCATTGTGTGTTTAGAGATGCAAACCACTTTTGTAGCATTCCATGTTGCTTGGCTGACGCTTTTTTCCAAAGTGACTTACAGTTGATTAGACTAAGCAGGGAGACATTCTTCTCTGGAGCAATATGGGGTTAAGGGCCTTGCTCAAGGGCCCAACAGCTGTGCGGGCCATACCGTGGCTACACCGACCGGGGATTGAACCCCCTATCTTGCAGATCCTAGTCATGTACCTTAACCACTACGCTACAGGCTTGGTGTATTATTTGCGTTACTGTTGCCTTCTTGTCTGCTGGAACCAGTCTGGTCATTCTCGTCTGTTTTTTATTTTTCACACCATTCTCTGAAAACTCAAGAGACTGTTGTGTGTGAAAAGCCCAGGTGGTCAGCAGTTTCTGAGATACTCAAACCACGGCATCAGGCACCAAGGATCATTCCTAAATTACTTACATCACCTATCTTCCCCATTCTGATGACTAGCTGATTAAAGAGCTAGTGTACTTGTCTACCTAATAAAGTGGTCACTGAGTGTATATCCAAGCAAAATCAGAGATAGAAAGTGACGGATTATGGTTGCGATAAGATTGTCCTGTGCTTATGTATGAATATACATACCATAGTGCATCTATGGTAAGTGCATATTTATACAGTATAAAAGAGCTTTAGGAAGAGAGAACGGATCGTAAGCAATTGACACAATGAGGGAGGAAATGAGAAGAGTGAGTGTAGTTGAGATGATTGAGTGAGAGGGCAGTGAGCGAGTGACTAAAAGAGAGAGAATAACTCTAACTGTAGTCTGTTTATGTGTCAGTTACAGAGATCACTAATATAAGCATGTCACTGGGGTAGGGTTGAACTATTAAAGGCTAACTGTTACAGTATGATTGCTTGTATGCTTTTTAGTTACTTATTACTTTACTGTATATTACTACAAACTGTTGTGAATTGTAATAAATGGTAAATGGATGGGCTGCATGTATATAAGTCTTTTATTCAAAGCGCTTTACAATGCCTCTCATTTACCCAATCACACACTCACACACCAACGGCGATAGGCTGCCATGCAAGGTTGCAGAATGCACATTTTTGGTGATATTCAAATTTGAAAGGGGATTTGTCCAGTGTTGTGGCTGTGGCTCTATTGTGTTTCTATTGTGTTTCTAACTGCATCAGCCACAGCCACAATAATCTGTATCTATTCAAAAACAGAAAATCTTTCAGTGAGAATAAAAGATTATTCTTGCACTGTGTGAGACCAGGATTATGACTGAAGTCAAAAGGGTTCAAGAATAGTAACCATTTTATTTTGGGCATGTCATTTTCAAGCTTGTGTCAAGAAAAGGGGCGATACTTAAGGGGTTAATGTAGTAAAGCTAATTTTGATCTTAAACTAATGTGACATCATCTTCTCAACAAGTGCAGGCCAGGCCAAAACCTGTGCATTTGCAAATGGAGACATTCACATATGAATTCCAAAATAAATTTCCCCAAAGGGCATTACATTGCTGGAAAAGTAGAGATTAAACAGTCAAATCTGTGTTAATCGGAAAAAATGAGTTAATTCCTACATCATTTCCTGGTTGCCACCACCGATTTTGTTCTAGTAAACCACCTGCAGACCTGAACTAAAAAAGTGCTTACTCCATAAGCCAGCTTTCCGTGAAAGTTGAGCAGTTAATGCCTGAGCTTCCTTCATTAAGTGAGTACCAGGTCAAATTAGCTAAAGATTCTGCACCCTAGAGACCGATCAATGAGGGTAAACTGATGCATAACAGAAGGAGGCAGGAGAGTCACTTAATTAATGTTTTCCTGTTGTTACATGTTGCTGGTTCCAGTCCCCCTTATTGCAGAGATAGTGTTACACTTCATAAATGCTTAATAAATTATTGAACTATTTCAAATAATATGGCAGTTTCAAATAAAATATGTTGTTGCATTTTTGAAAAATAAAATGCAATTAATTGGCAAAATGCTATTGCAAAACGCTATAAATCCACTCATGCAATAAAATTAATGACAACTGACTTACTTTTCAAACACCTTTATTCATCAAGATCCTATTATGAGGGTGTCACACCCCTGGGAGGACAGAAATGCTGGACACTGGGAGATACGAAAAATGTCGGTTTCCACCGGCGTTTATTTATTCTGATTGCCTACTTCACATGGAATTTTCTGTTCCTCCTCACTACTTCATCTTTGACAGTATTCAACGTAATTTGGGTGGATTCACATCAAGCAGACTCAAAATAAACGAATCCTAAAATACCTTATTGGGGTTTCCATAAAGTTTGTTATGACTAATAGCCAAATCTGTCAGTAGGCCAATGTGGCATAGTATACCTCAGTGGGTGTACACTGTACAGCCAAATGCTTCCATTTTGGCTCCCCCCAAATACACAATTTCCTACATGTTTCTCATTCTACCGTTCACTGAGAGTTAATAGGTTGATTTCCTCCTCATCAATGTGCACTGTATCTGATCAATCCTTTCTTTAATCCTTCTATGTAAATTTTGTTCATTATACTTTATGATTTATTATTTTCTGGGAAAAAGTGTCATATTTCCCTATCTGAAAACGAGGCCCAGATGTTGGGATGTTCTGTGCCAGATAGTCAAGTCTTTGGTCTGTGTAAGGCTGGTTTATGTGCTGTTTATTTAGATCCAAGAATTATTTTTTGATGGGTAGTGATAGTTAGTTAAATCCTTTGGTGTTTTTGCGAAGAGTCTATTGTGCACCATTATATATTGGTATATTTAGAACATAAACATTTGTCACTTCCTCATTTGTATGGGTGAGAAAGTGGCCATTAGTAAGTGGCTAAACACCACCTGCTACTGAAAGTTCCAAAGGACAGATTGCTCTTTGATGCTCGAATGCATGTAATAAAAGACCTGGGGCCTCATTTATCAACCTTGCATACACCCAGATTTCATTTTAAACTGTGCATATGCACATGTTCACGCCACAAGCGTGATTTATGAACACAGAAGAAAAGTTTTATTTGTGAAGAAAAATATGTTTGCACATTCCAGATCATGCTGTCTGCTCAGAGATGTTGTTGTTTGCCAACAGCATATCAGGACAGAAATGAAATTCAGTCTTGCGGGTCTTCCCATGAACTTTAACTCAGGATGATATTTTGGAATTGGTATTGTTTTTCTAATCAGATTTTCAGATATAGATTTCTGTATTGCAAAAGGAAGAAATATTACATTTTTTTAAATTAATTATATATTCTGAAAAGTTAATAATAGTTGTTGCGGCCTTACTTCAAATTTATTTGTGACATTCAATACACTTGTACCTATTCGATACAAAAGAGATGGAAGTGAACATAGAGTATTCTAGTCAAAGAATGTTCTAGATACAGTGCAGTTTGAATCTGGAGTAACTGGCCAGCATCTCTGATATAACAGGGCAGCACCTCTCACCCTGTTCCACAATATTTCGCACCATGATGATTAAAGTATATCATTCAGAACATCCCAGAGTCTGTGATGAAGATGAAATAAAAGGCCAACATTATAATTCTCTGCATATTGTTGTTTTAATGTTACTGGAACAGTTTACAATAAGGGCCCATCAATTTCCATGAACTAATGGAGTTGTTAACTAACTACTTCAGAGAAGTTAATCTGTAACTAATATATTTGTACATCATTAATCCATGTTAACAAGTGCAATAGTTATTGCCAATTCATCTTGGAATTAAAAAGTCAGTTAATGTATTTGTTAATGGCTACCTAATTGTAAGTTCATCCTATGGTTTGCTAATGTATACATTTCGTGCAAGAAATGTGTTAGTTTGTTGGTAACAACTAATGAAGAGTTCATTTCATGCTTAATTAATGTATTTGTCCATCATTAGTTAATGTCAACAACTACATTAGTTAATGCCAATTCATGAACCTTATTGTAAAGCATGATCATTTTACTTGTGCAATTACCAGGCCTGTCAAATGAAATATTTTTGAGCCTGCACCTCAAAACGCTATTATTTCCGCATCAGATTCAGAGAAAATGATTTTGTTTTCACTGCCTGCACATTGCATTTCCTGTGGCAACATTGCATGAATACATTATCCCATTTTCCCAAATATGTGCATAAGGTTTGCGAAAACAGAACTTATGGAATTCACCCATGTTTTCCAAAAAGCATTAAAGGTGTATCCACAGGTCTGGAAAATTACTGCACATATGAATATTTTCAATAGTAATTCAGTGCACTGTTGAAGCAAAGCAGCCTTCTGCCCCCTGGCACATTATGTAAAAACTCCCGTTTCAATCAGGCCATGGGTACATACCATTTCCTATGCAAAATTAAGGCGCATTCGATCTAGATTGAATTCGGGCCCAAGTATGTTAGCGAGATACAAATTATTATTTGCTGCCGAAAATGATGACCCAGCTCCGTGTCAGTTATTGCAGCATGATGCCGCGTGCTTTAGGTAGAACGCGTCTGGATTTGGTCTCTGACGGGCTGAAAGGGAGACGGATAACGGGGAACATTTAGAGGGGGAGTGCACATCGAGAGCGCCACGTGACCGACGCGGAATTCATCTGCGGCAAGTGGAAGAGGTTCAATAAGACTGAGGGATGAAAGGGCACAAATAACAAACAGAGAAGAGAAAGAGATGGGAGAAAATATCCAGTGTGGAGCCAAATAACCTGTTTGTTATAACATGGAGAAATATGGTGGTTTCTAACATTTAAGTCTTTAAAGACCCGCGCGCATCAACATTCTCTTCCTGGTTTTAGTGTCTAAAACACCCGCAAAACGAAACGAAAGAGCAGCGAGGTAGGTTTTTTAAAAGTCCCTGACTTGCCCCAGAGACCAATCCCTCCTTCTCTGTCTCCTGTGGTCAGTTCTCTGTGTTAACTTTTAGGAACGATAATTATGCAAAAACATACGTCATGTCACGTGGGAAATTACAGTTAAAAAAAGGGGAGTTAAAGAAACCTGCAGTTTAAAAAATGCAGGTTCACCATCCATAAGTGAAATATGCATAATTTTAGGCAAAATTGCATTTGCTTTACTTGGATCAGTATTGAACACAAATCCAAAGCTTCAGGATGATATGAATAGCTGTTGGGCTGTGGGCCTGTGGGCCTTTAAGAAGAACAAACAGTATCTTCTATTCAAGATCCAGATTTATCAGAACAGGCAGATTTTCCCATATTCGTGTTACTTGCATGATGAAAAATGTAATGAAGGTTTTTAAACAGACAGAAAGCCCTGAGGACAGTTGTTGAAGAACTGAGAGTGGGTGATAGCAGAGCATGTATTCTGCCCACTTTCTGATCCAAAGCAAGATATCTTTGCAACTGCTTTTATACAATCCACTCACAACACTGCAACTAGTTACAACCCAACATTATTTCAAATAATATCATATTAATATCATAAATATTTTTTATGATAAACGTTTGATCTGGAGAACTGAAACAATATGTCAGCAGGCAAATCACAGATACAGCATTAGTACGTACATGTGTCAAAACAGGCTGGTCGGTCATATGACAAACTGCACTCTCCTGATATACTATACGTACAAAATAGACCTCTTACACAAGAAATCACAATTCTATAACAACATTGCCCATAAACACAGGTAATTATTTCCTGCCATGTCAAGTCCAATGAATATCCTAAACCCGATCGCTCTAAAAATGACAACATGGAATTCCACTCCCAAAGAATACATTTTTCTGTGGCTCTTTTTCTGTGTAATATTTTCAGATTAAATTTTCATATGAGAGGTTGGTCTGTTCAATGGTCTTGCACTCATCAGACTGCTTTCTGCCAGGAGTTTTAGAGTTTGGTTGCTTTCCAGACAACTGAACTTAGCGTGATCTAAAAAGCAGTCTGCAGACCAACCCTACGAACAAAAACTGGATCTCCTCAGCACCACCTGGTGGTAAAATTACACAGCTCATTCCTTTTCAAAAGTCAATGCAAGCGCTGTGGTGGTTTTTACATAACTGTCAGACTGTGACTGCACTAATTCTGAGTCAAGTGGCTCATTCATTTTGATTATGAATGACATTTTCTTGCTCACATGAATGTAATAGGAGCCAAAAAATTATGTCCAAACACTCATTAAGTCAAATCACTCTTCTTTATCAGTATTTAACTTGAAAAGTTTGTAAAATGCTTTAGTTTTGTATAATCTGCCTGTGTATTGTCTTCAATTTCGACCTGTGTCTGACCACATTAATAAAGACCTCTACACATCCATCCATAATTTCTGTACTAAAATAACATGCATTATTCAGACCTCCAAAAAATGCCAAACACACACAGGCATATGCACACACACACACACACACATACATGCACACACACACACTCACACACACACACACACAAACAAACAAACACACACACTCACACTTACACACAGGCATATGCACATACACATAGACACACGCACAGAGAGACACACATAGACACACATAGACACACACACACACACACACACACACACACCTCCCTCGGCCCCGGTCAGGCCATAGCGACTCTCCAACACTGCAGCTCTGACTCATGTCCCTCACCATCTCACTCTCTGTACCTGCCATAGCTAAAAATAAGCTGGTGTTATTGAAAAAGCAGGAGGAACATGGTGGCGCTTCAGGCTAGTTATATTTCTCTGAGACTCACTGGAGTGCTTACTGTACATCCTGTTTGCCCTCTTCACACCCCAGAAGTGCGAGAGTTCACTTACCGGCCTATCTCATTTACATTCACAGCAAGAGGGAGGGAAGAAGGGAGGAAGGGATATGTTGCGGGGAAGAGGGAGGGAGAGATGGGGAGTGGATGTGTTCCAGGTGAGAGGGAGGGAGAGATGGGGAGCGCTTGTTTTCCTGGTGAGAGGGAGGGAAAGATGAAAGAGTAGATATGCCGGTTTGCTTCTTGACACTGTCCACTTCTCAGTAGGAGAGATTTTTCTGGATCTATTGATCACAGTTCAGTTTGAGTAACACGGATTGACTGTTCAATCCACATTAGCTCCCAGTAGTCTCTCTCTCTCTCTCTCTCTCTCTCTTTATCTCTCTCCCCCTATCTCTCTCTCTCTTTCTCTCCATGCATGAATTGACTTGTACCTGAGGAAGACGATTTCAATTAATCTCAATTAAAGGTGTTTTTAACATTCAAAAATGTCTCTCTCCCTCCCCCCTTTTTTCCAACTTTCCCTTTCTTTCTTTCTTTCTTTCTTTCTT
The DNA here is from genome assembly GCF_963514075.1 of Conger conger. Taxonomy (NCBI): domain Eukaryota; kingdom Metazoa; phylum Chordata; class Actinopteri; order Anguilliformes; family Congridae; genus Conger; species Conger conger. The sequence continues at coordinate 19,078,223 of NC_083764.1, read as the reverse complement.
TCTGTCTCTCTCTCCTGCAGCCATGGATACTCTGCGCCTCCTGGTGAGCGGAGGCTGGTGTTGGGTGTACGTGGAGCTCAGCGGGAGGTCCCTGGCGAGGTGACGAGGAGACCCCGTCACGGTCTGAGAGGAGCCGGGGCCCGAGGGCTCCTCCCTCGGACCTCCCAGCAGTGGCTCATCCCTCCGCTGCTACACCAGGATGAGTCAGGAGTTAATGAACTGGAGCGCATAAGAGCTCATCAGCTGCAGTGAGTTCATTGAATAATTGCATTTTTTAAAGAAAAGCGGTATATAATCTTGGATTTTGTGTGTGTGCGTGTGTGTGTGTATGTGTGTGTGTGTGTGTGTTTGTGTCCGCACGTACATGCGTGTGTTTTCTTTCATCTTTCTTTCATCATATTTTAAATTATGTTCAAATGATTGGCTGGCCATGAAGACAGTTTCCAGACCATCCACTCAACTTTATTCATGAATATGACATGTATTATGTATGCAGAAGTAAGGGGTGTGTGTGGGTGGTGGTGGTGGGGAGGGGGGGGGGCAGTAGTCATTAAGCTTGGTAGCAACATTATTTCAGGTAGCTACAGGAAGAATGATGTGAAATACATCCTCTTTGTTAGCCAGAAGACAGTATATTGTAATCTTCGCAGATTGTTCATCAGACTATTTAGGTAATTTAGGTACATTGAAAAGGGTGGAGGCGTCAGCTGCTAGACGAAAGGCATGTACTGTCACTAAAGGTACGGGGACGCAAATGTAATGCTAATCTCATTTATTTTTAACACATGAATTTCAAGTTGGCTGCAGGGTGTTTGAGTCCGCATTGCGATCCTCCGCGGCCCGGCCCCGCCGTCCCACTGCAGTGCTCCCAGCTCAGGGATCGATGCCGGGTCTCGCAGGACCCCGGCGCTTATCTCCTCCCCCGCAGGAGGGCCGCGTGTCAGCCGCTTCGCGGCTAATCGTAGCCGCTACGCCGCTACCGTCTGGTGAGTTCAGGGGGCGACAGGGCTGGGGTTTCCATGTAGTCGCGTCCCTTCACGAGTTCCAAAATGATGCAAGGTTGAGCAAGATAGTGTGTAAGGTTAGCTACGCAACCTTGTGACTTGGACGAGGGAGGGATGAGGGAAACTGTCACTGCTAACGCATTGTGCTTCGCATTGTCACATGACCAGTCTACCTGTGATTGGTCAGAGTGATAGTGAAGTCATGGTACCATGGAAGCACTGGCAAGTGTTGCTGTCAGCTGTGTGGACCCTGTCTTTGGCGTCAGGTGTTACTGAACTAGTATGTTGGTGGTTTCGTTTATTCGAAAATCTCTTATTTTGTTCAAAATAGCCTTTGGACAGATTTTGTTTTCAAATTTTTTTCATTTGATTTAATATCATAAATGGTAGGTTAGTTCAGATTGCTAATACTTTTACAAGCTTTGTTAGCTGCTTCCCGTGATGTCTTAAATTACAAAGACATAGCAATGCATATTTTGTTGTGTGTCACTCTGGATAAGAGCGTCTGCCAAATGCCATTAATGTAATGTAATGTAATATCAGCAGGTACGGCAGTACCATTGTACAATTACTGGTGAATCATTTGCAGACCTGGATTCAAATACTTTTCTGAATTTCACTAAACTTGTCTGGTGTATTGGAACATCTTAAATGATCCCAAACGTGTAAACCCCGCCAATTTCCTCCTCTTTGCAGGCTCAAATGCACCAGGCAAGATCAATATAGTTCAGAAAAGTATTTGATTCCAAAAGAAATACTATTTGAACCTAGGTCTGATCATTTACTCTGGGTTATAGATACCATTTCCACAGAGATTCCACTGAGACCTAGACAAGGCCGAGACTAGAACTTAGTCTAAAACCGAGATTAGAATTTAGACTGACACCATGTATAATGTAAGTTATAATAACAGTTTTGCAGTCAGCCTCTAGTTGTTCTGATTAAAGTTTGCCCAAAATGGTAATTCTCCATGCATGTGCTGTATGCCGTCTGCATAGCAATGTACTGTAACACAAAGGATTCTCAGTTTAAAAAACTCCCACTAATGTATGGGAATGCTAGAATAACACCCAGATACAGTGAAGCCAGCTCTTATTACTTCAGAGAAAAGCCTGCCTATGGTTATGAATACCCCATTTACAGAAATCAGGGAAGCATTGCAAGTGAAATTAAAGCAGTGTCTCATCATTTGCCTGTGAAACCTTACAGAACTTCATTATCAGGGTATGGCTATGGTTGAGACTATCTGTCATTCAAATTAAGCGGCTTACTAGGACGTTTTTGTGAACCCTCAAGTGTAAAATCTTGGTGCAGTGCAATCCACTTCAACAGTAAACTTTATTGCTAATATAGACCACAAGTCCGGCGAACAAAACAATGTCCATTTGAAATCGACCGGTCCTAAATTGCTGTCAATTTTTTTGTGTACACAAGCTTCTGTTGTTCAGACTGAGCTTGTGTAAACATAATGCTTGTCATATTCATAGGAAGCTATCTGTCATGCAAGAATGTATCTGCCTACATGCATTTGGCCATAATGCTCTTGTAGATTTCATCCTCCCAAATAAATATATCACATACGTACAGTATATTCAGTGCAACCCACATAAGCCTATTGGATATAACTCTATAAGATGTTGTAATGAAAGAATTGTTTTAATTTGCATCTTGTTTGAAACCCCACATGTAATAATAAGGTACTTTGTTCCTAACAGTGGACATGTTTATCAAAAAATAATGTGAATGTAACAAATAAAGCAATAGTCCATGTTTGTTCATGTTTGCTGCCTCTATTCATGAAATGATGCCCGCGAAATGGTTAATTTATGACTGCAGCAGCCTATTTAGTAGAAGTTGGCAAGTTATCAACATACCTTTCATTCTTAAAAACAACTGAAATAATATACGTTTGTTTTATGTTTCAAATGAATAAACGTCTGCCACCTGGTTGAGACAGCATTGCGGTGTGATTTGTGTATTAATCTCATACCTAAACAAGTGGCATAAAATAGTTTTACTGAGCAGTACTATCACAACTGTAGTTCATAAAAAGTGGTATTAAAAATATATATATAGCTTTGTTCACTGCTATACTGTGTAATGTAGGGCCACCAGTTTTCTTGTTTTCTTGTGTTTCCTGCACCAACAAGAGGTCGATGTCATGCCACTTCAAACAATTATCCCAATTACACCACCCCAATCATCTACATTGATAAAGTAACTACCACTTATTAACCACAGTCAATGTTCGAGAGCAATGTTTTCTTTTCTTTTTGTTTTTTTTTCCCTCCACCATCCACCCACAGCTGAACCTCTTGACTATGTTTGCATGCTGTTATGCATTTAGTTGCTGCCACATGATTGGCCAATTAAATATTTGCATTAACAAGCTGGTGTACAGGTCTCTCCTAATAAAGTGGTCACTGTGTGTATACCCCCGAATTCACCCAGTGACATTGCTATGCTGTTTTCTTGTGCAAATAATTGCACATCTCCGATACATCTAAAACAGTAGTCTGCTTCTGTTGAAGAATTTGGGATCATTCCTCTGTCCAGTAGAATATTTACACTTTGTGCAGAAGACATCTGTTAAATTCTGAATTAAACATGCCGCCACTCAATGGCTGTTGTTGTCCCTGCTGAGTGCTGATTCCTCCTCAGTGGTTGTCCTTACAGTAACTGAAGTTTGTTTGTTTTTCACCGTAAATCGATTGTTATCTTATTTGTGTGATTTAATGGTAAATTGCAAGTTCTGCGAAGCACCTTCCTTTCTTTCCCTCTCCCTGTATTAGGTCAACTAATTGTTTTCAGAGAAACACAATTAGCCACTCAGTTGTATAACTCCTCACTAGACTGTACCTTTCAGTTAAAATTCAAGTTGAAATCCCTGTAGCTCATGTGATAGAGTAAAGCATATATAGAAATACATAAGTAGAATAAAATATGCCTGTACATTTTCAATTCTTACAAATTCACAAATTCAGTCACTAGCTGAATATACTTCACTTATATAAATACTGCTTATAAGAATAAAACTATCCAAACCAGATGCTCAGTTTACAAACACTGTATTAAAAACAGAGTAGTATTTACACTGTGCAGTTAGTACTACTGTACTACTTTTCCATATTGCATGCAGGTCTAAGGTGGATTCAGCCTCTATTCCGTCTACTTCCTGTGCTTAGCATTATACTGTGCATGGCAGACTCTTACACAAAGGCGTTTCCAAAGGTAAATTGTTGCAGGCTACAGCTGCAGCTACAGGCTCACAGTGCTATGCTGAAAACACAAAGATGTCATTTTCTGTCACTTTTCACTATTAAGTCCAGAGACACAATTACCCACAAAAAAGGGTACATGGGTTATTGGGAGATGTCGGAGCGCAGTAGCATGGCTCTGGAGATAGGGAGCGGTTGTCCTTGCTTGTCCTTGTGGTCACACTCCAATAATATTTTGTGCTATATTCACACTATTGGTCTCACAACTGGAATTTGACAATTACCACATCCCTCCTCAGCACACCTTCAGACTCTACCTTTGTTTCCCCGTTATCCATGCACAGACACGTGACTACTCCATTTGTTGGTTTGTGGATTGAAATTAAAGCATACCTGACCCTAGATGATTCCCCAGGGTGGATTTAACTTTGGCATCTTATTGTTTGAACTGCAGGTTGGTGCACAAGTGTAAGCACATTTCAGGACCATTGTCTGATGGTGAGGTCCAAGTGGGCAGGCAGTGGGTTCCTCTTCTGCTTGTATGACATCAGTCTACACAATCTAAATATGGGACAAATGAACAGTTTAGAAAATAGGTGGACCCAGGGCAGGGCCATGGGGAACACTGGGGAATATTTTGGCATTTGAGGGCTCAGATTGACTGAATCTCCGGCCTAGATTAGTGTACTAAGATCCTTTAGTTAAAGTGCCATTATAATAACCGCTTAGTCTCCCTGAGTAAATGGGGTTTGTAATGTGAAAAAAATTTGAGTTGATCAGATATGGTTATCATCTAATATCTTTCTCGGTATGTAACCTACCTGTCCTCATTCATTGTTTGTTTCCCGATTTCAGTTACAGTGGAAATAAGCAGTCTAAAGATTAATGGAACCTCTCTTATTACCTTATTTAAGTACACACATCCATACCTTCCCCACTTAATTGTGGTGACAAATAATTTCATATCAATGTTTCCACACATAACTTCAGCTTGCATGGTACAGTTCGGTATCATTTCCAGAGTGTATCGTATTATACCCAGCCTTGGGATGTACATCATCAACTAGCCTCCCAGAGTGAAAGATTATTAGGGAATGTGTGTACAATTCATCACCCTCAGCGGACAGCCTCGGGCAGGAGGGACAGCAGCACCACATGAGTCAAGCGCATAAGCTGTAGTGCACAATAAAGAGCTTTAATATGCTGGCAGACCACACAGGCAGTAAACCCTCTGGATGTCGAACTGGGAGTGAACATGTCATACAGAAGCTCAACTAACCAAAAGTTGGAAGTAAGTAGCGTAAGTGGTCTTGGTTAATTTTGGTTTATTTGTATAAAATTGGGTACTTTGTGTGCATGAAGAGATCGTTTATACCAATCTGCCTTTGCTCGGGAGCAGTTGTTTGCGGTACGACATCATCAAAGTCACGAGCGCTGCAAAGTCATCGATCTCCATTGTGTTAAAGAGATAAATGCCAGTTGCACACGCTCTCACATACAAAAGTCTGGTTAGAAGCATGTTTATGGAGTCTTCAATCACGTAATTACAGGATTTTCACCCTTGATTTATACAGTCAACTTATTTTCTTGAAGTTTCCAATTTGTCATAAATGCATTTTTACAATTACCACATTCTAAAGAAATGTGAGTGAGTTTACACTAATTAGACATTACTCAAAGTTGATGACAAAACTGTGCAGTGATTTTTAGGTGTCTTTGTTATATATCATACAGAATAATGCAACATTTCTCTCATTATATAACACTAAGTGGGCAGCTTTAGCGTACATGACTGGGACCTGCAAGGTTGGTGGTTCAATCCCCGATGTAACTACGATAAGACCTGGACAGCTGTTGGGCCCTTGAGCAAGGCTCTTAACCCCATACTGCTCCAGGGCAGATGCTTAGTCTAATCTACTGTAAGTCGCTTTAAAAGTGTCAGCTAAATAACATGTAATGTAAGCAGTGCATGGAAATGCTCAATAAACAGATTAAACCCAAGGAAAGTCCTAGGCTATGTAAAGCATGTGTCCAAACATTCTGTTAGAGATTTTGTGTATTTGTGTATTTTGTGTGTTCGCAACATTATGAGCTAACACGGTCTTCCACAGGGACGTTGTGCAGTTATTTGAAGTTTTATCTATATTGATTATTGGTCCAATTCACATCAATCAAAGTGTGAGATAGTGAATAAGCAACCATAATTATAAACCACATTCCTCAGGAGAAGAACTACCATTGAACAGACGTTAACTTCTGGTGGAAGCGGCCACTTCACCGTGTTCTGTTCGGCACACGGTGAGTTTATGTTATATCAAGTAGCTTAAGATTCACTTCATACTCAGATGTGTGAGATATTCACTTGAATATCTTAGCAGAACTGCACAACAGTTTCCCCCAAAATATCCTATTCATTATAGAAATACACAGGAAGATCCTGGCAGAAAACGTCTGCAAGATTCTGTCCAGTAGTTATTTATTATTCCATGCAGATCCCAAGTTTGGTCAAAGCCCGAGTATGATTATCTGACACAATTTTGTTTTAAAGACACCGAGGCATTTTGCCTGTGCACACGTTTACACTCAGTGAACACTTTATAACTGTAGGTAGACCTGTACACAATCTTGTTAATGCAAATATTTAGCCAAAAAAATAAAAAATATTTATTCAGCCAATATCAGCCAGTGGCAGCAACTAAATCAGGAGGTCAAGAGGTTCACTTGTTGTTCATACCAAACCCCAGAATGCGGAAGAAATGTGATCTAAGTGACTTTGCCCGTGGAATGTTTGTTGTTACCAGACAGGGTGGTCTCAGAAACTGCTGACCTCCTCGGATTTTCACGCACACCAGTCTCTAGAGTTTACAGAGAGTAGTGCAAAAAATAAAAAAAACCATCCAATGAGCAGCAGTCCTGTGGGCGTAAATACCTTGTTCATGAGAAAGGTCAGAGGAGAATGGCCAGACTGGTCAAATCTTAAGGAAGGTGACAGTAACCCAAATAACCACAAATTACAACAGTGGTATGCAGAAGAGCATCTCTTAACACACAGTGCATCAAACCTCTGAGTGGATAGGCTCCAGCAGCAGAAGCACCATTAAGTCTAAAAAATAAATCAAATAAATACCTAATAAAGTGCTCACTGAGTGTATATACTATAAATGACCGACAGTGAAGCAAGGACAGTAAACAACGTGGACTGTCTACATTACATTACATTATTGGCATTTGGCAGACGCTCTTATCCAGAGCAACGTACAGTTGATTGGACTAAGCAGGAGACAATCCTCCCCTGGAGCAATGCAGGGTTAAGGGCCCTTGTCTATGTCTGTCTAGCTACTGGATCTGGTGGCTTTTGTTTTCACCTTCAAATTAGTGCCCTGTTGAGACCCGGGTAACCAATTGAGGTGAGTTAACTGTGTCATCAACTGCTCTAATTGCTTAATTAAGTGCAGAGTAACAACAAGAACCAGCAAACCCTGTAGCTCTCCAGGACCAGGGTTGGAGACCACTGGTCTAGGTACTTATGCCAGGTGCTGTGTGTGTGTACTTAGTAGTGAAAAAGCAGAGATCTTCTGTTGTTAGTGAGCCTCTAGATTGTATTTGGATGCAGTCTGTTTAAAAGCCATTGCTTGAATATGCCTTGTGGGGGTACCAATGTCTATGACTTCTGACCTTCTACTTAGTGGCAGAAAATGGTAGAAAACACACAGAGTAATGAGGAGCCTGCTGGGAAATCTGTGACAATAGACCACCATTTTAACTAACTGCATGTAATTAGGAAGTTCAGGCCATAGATATTGTATACTAGAGCAGACTGTATTTCCTGTAAGTGCATCAAATAGAGCCTGTAATTTTGATTTACTCATAACCTAGTGCCTACCAAAAGAAGGAACAAAATATATAATCTGTTTATTCACAAGTTATTCTAAACAGAAATTATTTATTGATTGATTGATTGATTGATTTTAAAGTTTATACTAGTTGCGACCTGCGTTGTTTATGATTTACATTACATTTACATTTTAGTCATTTGGCAGATGCTTTTAATCCAAAGCGACTTACAAGTGCATAGGTTCTACCATAAGTCAAAGCATCACATCCAGAACTAGCAAAATACACATGAAATGCGTATAGTTGTCATCATAAGTGCATCATAAGTGCATTTTTTTTTTTTGGGGGGGGGGGTTAGACAAGGATAGGGATATCAGAAAGGAGGGGCAGGAGAAATCAGGAGGGAGGACTAAGGTAGAGTTTGAAAAGGTGGGTTTTGAGTCTGCGTCGAAATAGGGGGAGGGATTCTGCTGTTCTGACAGCGGTAGGCAAGTCATTCCACCACTGAGGAACCAGAACGGAAAACAGGCGTGAACGTGCAGCTCGACCGCCAGGTGCACGTAGAGAGGGGACCATAAGGCGGCCAGAGCTGGCAGACCGGAGTGATCTAGCTGGGGAGAAGGGAGTGATCAGGGATTGTATGTAAGGTGGGGCAGTCCCCTTAGCAGCTTGAAATGCCAACACTAGGGCCTTGAAACGGATGCATGCGGCAGTAGGAAGCCAGTGGAGGCCAATGAGAAGCGGCCAATGATCCAATGGGATCAGTCACAAAAGTGCTTCTCTGTTTAGAATAGTCCTCGAGGGCTGATTTAGGGCTGGGTGATTAATCAAATTTTATTTTCTAATTTGATCTTGGGTTCCCACAATTATGAAAAAATAATAATAATAACCAAGATAAAAACTATTGTTTGTGCCCCATTTAAATACACAGTCCAAATAAAGGGAAGGTATCTCACTCTTGGCTTCACAAAAACCAATCACTAGTCACAACTCAATGTAAACATGTGCGAGAGTCTTGAGAAAGATAGAATATTGAAAACAGAAACTGTTTGGGGTGAAATTGCTGCCTATTGCAGCGGATATTGCATGATGTAGCCAATTTATGTAATTTGGATGCCTTGTATTTTTTTCTCAGGGAAAACTACATAAAAACAAAACATGTTGTCTAGTCTGCCAATATTCACATTTATATAGCTATTGTATGTTTTTATCCTTTTGTATGTTTTTACATCTACCTAGTCCCAATTTGGTAGCCATTTGTACCCTGTCTAATTCAATTAGCGCTAGTATTAGATACACCGCCAACACCCTGTCCCTCGGCGGCCCTACGAGAGCGACACGCCTTCTTCAAGCCGTCTCGCCACATGCTGGTAACCGTGATTCCGAGGCACCCAAGGTGCTTTTTGTGCAGCGATCTACTGCCAAGTCCCTCCCCCTGGAGCAGCGAGCCAATTATGCTGCTCCACGTGAGCCGGCCAAACTTGGCTTTTGGCAGGACCGAGAATCAAACCCCGGTCCCCGGTGTGCAACTGCAGAGAACTGCAACCGCAAGTCTGCTGCATCTTAGCCTGTTGCGCCACCGCGGCCCCTAAGTTTGAGTTTTCTGACAGCTCTATAAACTATGTTGGTTTACTTTGACCTTGAGTACAACCTTCACAGTAAAAATAGTCACCACAGTAAAACCTTCAGGACACACATGCAATCTGTGGCTGTAGCCCGTGCTTATACAATTGAGAGATCAAGATATCCTTGTGCGAATTAAATAATTAATAACAGAAGTTGGCAGAAGATCCTGAAATGGATCAGCCCTGTTTTAGACCACTGGGTGTCTTGAGGGTATTTTGTAAACAGGCATGAGGCCCCAAGGGCTGTATGTTTTCATTCCAACAAATTCCTGACACTTGTCCAGTTAATTCATTACAATATGTTCAACTACAGCATATGAATACATTCATAGTAATTCATCATTAATATACACCGCCATGAATTATTTGAATCTGCTGAAAGCGTGTGACTGAGACATTTCATTTTTCATGATTCCTTATGTCCAACAACAAACTTTAAATGAAAAAAACATGTGTTTTGAGGCGCGGTATGTGGATATCTGTTTGCCGCAGCCCTTCATCCAACACGAGGTAAGCAAACTGCAGATTACACATTCAAAAGGCAAACAAATTCTGTCTATCATTAATTACAAGGGCAACATAACTGCCTCCTACCCTTGCTTTTCAAACCCCGCCACCGTCAGTCCTAGACTCCCCGTGCTCTCGCAGACAGAAAACGAGCTTCCTATATTTCAGTCTTCCCGCTTCCCCCCCTCCCACCTGGCCCCGTGCCAGCCGAGCTGTCACCTCCGGGTTTTCCTCTTAGCGCCTCGGCGTTCCGGCGTTCCGGCTCACACGTGCCGTTAGAGGCTGGCACCTGTCCGAGGATAAGGAGCTGTCATCCCATCCCCCCGCCCCCCCCTCCTGTCAGAGCACGGTAATTGGCGCACGTTTGAGCCGCCACGTGCAGGCAGCTGCATCTGTTCCCCTGAACCTAGAACCCCCCCCACCCCCACCCACCCAACCACCCACCCACCCACACACACACACACGCAAGACCCCCCTGGGTTTACACCACAGTCCTGTTGCTGTAGGCAGGGTTTTTTTTGCAAATTTCGGTCTCTGAATAAAAGATAATTGGCTATCTGGAGGCCCGTATAATGTATGACACACACACTCTCACACTCGCAGACACACACTGTGTGACTGAGAATGTGGGGCAGAAGTAGAGTCCATACCCACACGTTACAAAACAAAGTCCGCTTCACATGCTTCCCTCCTTACTTTGAGCGATAAAGTACAGTATGTGAATAAAAATTAAAAATACATGTTTATTACACTTATATAAAAATATATGGCAGACAATGTATTCACAGAAGTGTTCTTATCAGTTCATTGTTTTGGGGTTGAACAATGATTGATTAATTGAATAAGTAATTACTGAGTACGTCTAAGTGTAAGTCTACCTGCATTTTTCTTAAAGGGCAGATATCTATAACAACAAAGATAAGAACAAAAATGGCACATTTGTATCTTCTTTTGCCATAAACACACCTCTGGCCACATATTCCTAAAGATATGCTTAATTCAGTGTAGGGTTCAACTTGAGCCTCAATAAAAAGTGATTAAGAAGTGTATGGGCACTGAGTTCACAGAGACAGAGCTATGAGCCACAGGGCTAAATTACCCAGGGCACCATTTTGTCAGTGCTGTACCCCAGCTCCAGTGTCTTACTCTAAGGACTGCAGGTATTTGGATATCCAATCAATAATTTCAATCGATAAGTGAAGATGCCTGAGTCTTACAAATGTATTGTGCAGAGCACTTAACAGCAGATTAAAGGTTGATTCCCAGCCTCGGTCACAAATGGCTGGGCTCTTTTGCGGAATATGAAATTCCTTATCACAAGTCCATATTGTGCCACATGGATGTATCATGTTCCACGTGTGACTGGATGTGCCCTTGCCACTGTAATTCCTCAAATATCAGCACTGTTCCTGGAAAAAGGCTGGGTTCCCCACCATGATGAAAACTAGTATTTGACCACTAAGGCGGAAACCAGAATCCATTTCAGCTTAATCAGTGGGGGCCTTCAAGGTGTGGTGGGCAGTATTAACATCACTGAGGGTAAGGGGGCTTAAATTAGCAAGGGGAATGAGAAATTAAGACAGCTTCTCTTCATGCACTGGACCCTATCACAAAACCATATGCATTATATTACATTATTGGCATTTGGCAGACGCTCTTATCCAGAGCGACGTACAGTTGATTAGACTAAGCAGGAGACAATCCTCCCCTGGAACAATGCAGGGTTAAGGGCGTTGCTCAAGGGCCCAATGGCTGTGCAGATCTTATTGTGGCTACACTGGGATTTGAACCACCAACCTTGCCTGTCCCAGTCATTTACCTTAACCACTAAGCTACAGGCCGCCCCTATATGCTGTAGTTATCCATCAGTCAATAATGATTAGTCACCAACAACAGTAAACCTGGAATATTGTAAGTCTGCAGACATGATGGGGCATGCTAAAAACGTATCTTTTCACCGAACATGGGCCTATGCCCCACTCGGGTTAAAAAAATTCAGCGAAGCCCTGGAACATTCTCACCACGTATTGAGAACAGCACCCTGGGACAATTTTTCAGGGAGACACCCGACTCCAGGACCTAAGGGTTGAGTTAATCTACAGCATACACCAAACAGAAGGCTTCACAATTAGTGCAAATCAATAACAAATTTAAGGCGGCATTACTTTTTGCTGTCGGACTACGGTACAGTACAGAACCTTTTGTTCATCTTCTCAGTCGGAACTGCATTACAGGTAAATGTGTTATTGATTTGTTCTCGCCGCGCAAGATTCTGCCACAACGCTTATATTTAATTGACCCCTCAGTACATTTGTGCTAATGAGGCTGGTTTCTCTTTGATTTTTCAAACCAGTCGCTGATCGATTAAAAGGTTCTCCCACGTGCCTTCTGTGTTTCATTTAAAATTCACTTAGACCGACTCCGACTCCTCACGGCCGAGGCGAAAACCCTTCGGTGGGAGAGAAGGGTTTTCAGTCTCGCCGCAGAAAAAAAGGAAAGGTCAGAGTTCTTTGTTTTGTCTCGGCTCTCTGTTTATTAAGGAACCGTACCTGCTGGGGAAAGTCGGAGAGGTGCAACATCAAAGGTAACCCAAATATTCACAGGGAGCCGGAGAAGACTGCAGTGGAAAGAGTATTGCTGACATCATTAAAATTAGTTTGTCTTCTGGACTCATCTCAGGGTCAAATGCGGGCACTGACCAGACATGGGTCTTCTTCTGGATATCCTTTAAACTCTCGTTCACTGAACAGAAGGCGTGACAATGAACTCGCTCTCATTCACCTGTTGAGTCTGTCAAACCGGGGAACAGGAGAGCAAGTTCGCTCCACCCAAAACAAGAGGCAATCAGTGTCCAGCCAAGCTTGGCAGCCCTTGGGCTATCAGTCAAAGGGATTATCTGACAACAGCATTCAAAAACTCATTACAAAGAGGCAGACATATATGACTCGATGCTACAGCCTCCGATAGAGGCATTAATCAAGTTGACGTTTGATGAACATGTTTGATTTTACACACTTTGAGGTACATGCTCCCAACCGCAAGGAGTGTTTTACGAATTAGTGAGACGACTGTTTTTTTAGTGCAGGAGTCAATCTGATCTGTGGGATATACTCTTTGGTGTCACTGGGACAATCTGAGGTTCGGTATGAAGATGGTCTCTGTCACCACAACATGCTATGAGGACTCCCTTGGAGGACCATAGCCAGTTAGGAGCAAGTTCCCCTTCTAATACCTTTCAGTCTGTTGGGTTATTCAGCCCTAATCCCTGGTGTCAGCTAAAATCACTGCTTCCTGGTATAGATACAGACCTCTGTGGTGAGTGACAGACAGTTGATGTGGCAGAATTTGATAATGTCCTCAGACACATACACTCAGTGAGCACTTCATTAGGTATTTATTAGACTTGTTTTTTAGACTTATGGTCCTTTGCTGTAGCTTATCTACTTAGAGGTTTGACACGTTGTGGGTTCAGAGATGCTCTTCTATATACCACTGTTGTAATATGTGGTTATTTGCGTTACTGTCACTATCCTGTCAGCTTCGACCAGTCAGCTTCGACCGCTGACCTCTCTCATTAGATGTTTTTGCCCGGAAAACTGCTGCTCACTGGATGTTTTTTGTTTTTTGCACCACTCTCTGCAAACACTAGAGACTGTCCCAGGAGATCAGCAACAAACCAACCCTGCCTGGCACCAACAATCATTCCACGGCCAAAGTCACTTCGGTCACATTTCTTCCTCATTCTGACATTTGGTCTGAAAAACAGCTGAACCTCTTGACCACATCTTGCTTTTATGCATTTAGCCACATGATTGTCTGATTACATATTTACATTAACAAACTTTTGTACCTGTCTACCTAATAAAGTGGTCACTGAGTGTACATTCTTCTGAAAAGGACAGGATCAGTTCCAAACTCCATAGCAAGCATTCCACGACCAATAAACACCATTTTGTTTTGAGTTACCTGGTGCAATTCTTTTTCACTGCATAGTCCATTTTGTCAATGTGGTCCATTGCAGTCCTTCAGTGGGAAATAACTTATGTGGTTGATTTATTTTGACCTCACATAATTCCTGTTGACCTTGCTGACATGTCAAGGGTCTGTTGATAAGCAATATATCAATAAGTCAATCACATCGTTTGTCACAATTCATGCTTCCTACGAGACAGCAGAAGAGCGCTACTCTCTGAGCTACACAAGTAGTCGCCTGCAAGCTCTCACACCCAACATAAAGCAGGCTGGAGCCTTCAGTTATTTGCATTGCAGGAGCCAGCACTGATAAGCAATCTGGCTAATATCCCCTAGTGTTTGAAGTTGGAAAATGCCTCCGCATTAATGTGAGGGTCAGACAGAGATAGCACATACTGTTTATGTTGTGGTCTGGCTACCCATACAAACTCCAGGGAGTACGTTTCCAGCCAAGGCCGCAGATCTTTTATCCTGCAACATCTGCCATTCGGGAGGAGAACAGACTTCTGAATTTGCAGACTTGAACTCCGCCATGTTACTCAATTAACGTGAAAGAAAGCTTTTCTTTGCCATGGAGATCACTGTAATCAAGTTAGAGTTTTCAAATAGAGCAGCAGACATGTCACGATTATGCAGACATAACCTTGAATGATTGAAATGAAAACCATAAATGGGAAGAAGGAAAAGCAAAAGTGAGTGGGTACAGTATAGCAGGTCTAGCCAGGCAATAGTATACTATCATGTATACTATCATACAAAGGACTGAAAAGGTCTTATTTAGTGGTACATATTCAGAGGGCAAGCAATGCAAATAATCCTGTAAAAAGTTACACATACAGTAAATATGATGTGTGCACTCCATACTGTTCATACTGTTGGCAAGTTCAGACCAGGAAAATTGAGGCAGGTTAACCATGAATGATGATTATGATTCTTTTTTTAAAATTTTATTATTTTACTTTTTGCACTCTGGCATCTGAGCATCTACAACAAAATGACCTGAGAAGCCTAGAACGGAAAGCAAGAAACTATTTCAACTATTCTAATATAGTCAATAGGAATATAAATATATCTGTTTATGGTACTGCATGGTATATCACAATATATGCAAATAAATGACCAATTATAACTGTTCGCATTCAGTATATCTTGGAATACACTGGCTTGTTGTACTGGGTATGTACTGTATATTGTATAGTAGTTTTCATAGTACATTAAAGTACATTTAAATGACATATTGTTATTAGTCTACATTTGAACAAACATAAGCACTGTGTACAGTTCTGGAGCTGTAGTTTTCAAATTGACTATAATGCTTCAAGAACAAGAACTGTTTTTTTCAGTCAAGCGAGATTCTCCTCGGCCTCCGGTTCATGTTCTGTAAGCAGTTCAAGCAAGCTTGCACAGACCTACTGACCTCAGGACTTTATTCTCTGCCACTAATTTCCCTTGATGAGAAGACAGTACCACGTGAGCGACCGCATTTATATTTTGAACGCATTGCTTGTCACAAAACCGGCCTGGAGTGCTCTCATAATTATTCAATCTTTTCATTTAAAGGAGCCAGTCAGCCCCATTAATCACCAGGTTCTGGGTTTGTCACAGTCTGAGCGATGAGCAAGCCTGTTTCTCCGGAAAGAGAATCGCTGCTGACCAAGCTTGATGCTGCCTGCCAAAGAGGTTTACGATAGTGGGAATTAAATACAGGTTTTTTCTTATTTAAAAAATAATATTTTCAAACCTACTGTAGAAATTCTCACCTAACCCTAACTCCATAAAATTGTGGGCTGGATTCCTGTGTGAGGCACAACCAATTTACCCTTCAGCAAGGCTGCTAGCCTGCCACGTTTCCATAAGTAACAGTGGTAATGCATCAAATGAAAGACCCACTAGAGGTGTCTGTTGAACCAACAGGCTTTCTAATTTAAGATTCTCTGCATTTTCTGGAAAGAGGACACCTCTGAGTAGACATTAGGCCAGCAAAGTTGTTCCTGGGCAGAATCCAATACTGCTTCTCGCTGAGGGAGGCTCACAACTGCCTGCTCCTGTACTGCTGGGAATAGAGGGGGGGAGGCTGCGGCAAGTAAACAGCCCAAGAAGAGGCTGTCTACTGAGGGTAGACCCACAATGCACTGCAACCGCTGGGCACATTAATTTGTCTGAAAGCTGTGATTTATTTTTCTGCATGAGAACCCTTGACCCCCCTATATAGTTTACACAGGATAGACACAAAGACAAGGCGCATTTCTTCTGGACTTGAATCATATTTACATATATTTGTCACATCTAATACATTTCCCACAGTCTGAGAAATGTGCATTTTAAAAACTATTTATATATTTAGCTGGAAAATCATATCTAGTGTACATACCACTGAAAGGGCTTAATGGAAGTCCTTCAGACTGAGATGTTATTAGAAACAACAAAATGAATATTTATAATATCGTTTATTAATTATCCTAAATGTTCAGAGGCAATATTTGACCTTATTCATGCCACAAAAAAAGATATATAGTGTTTTTATCCATAATTGTTTGCATAATTTGAAGGGCTCTTCTAAGGTTGCTATAGTTCTTGTATACTGTAATATGTTTTCTTTGTCATACTGAACAATTTAAACTATTAGAATGTGTTTATATAGCTTATTACCTATTCTTAGGTTTTCTGTTTCGTAAAATCTGTTATTTTATTTCCTAAAATCTTATCCGGGTTGCCTTGATATGGTTTGATATGCGTAGTCACTTATTGCTTAATACACCTGTTCATGATATATTCTCCCCTGCATCAATTCTGTCTTTAAAATAGTCTATGAATGAGCAATGGAAATTAAGGAATAAATAGATAATCAAACAAAGAAATTAATAATCTTCTTTTTTTTCAAATGTAAAATTTACTTTGCACACGCAATATACACACAAATAACAAATGTGGAGACAAATGGTGAATATTTTGGTCTTTGTGCCTTTGCCTGCACGTTAACCAGTCTGCTAAGCTTTAAAAGGCTTGGACAATGTCTGCACTATTCTGTTAATGACAAAAAATGAAGTCCAGGAATCCTGCACTTTAGCAGTTATTTTGAAGAGCTATTGCAGTTTGAATGCATTAATTGTCTTCCTGGCTAATTGCTTCTAAAAACACTGCTGTATCTTGTCAGGCACAAACAGGCTTCTCTCGCCTCGTTGGCCACCGCTAGGAAAGGACTAGCTTTGGCAGCAAAGGGTCGAATCGATCGGTATGTGGGGCAGAAATGATTGCCTGCATCTGGGAGTGATCCAGGAGCTCCAGCCAGATTAAGGAAAGTGTGGGTTGTTATAGATTTCCATCTGATAGGATCATTTCTTTTGGCCCTTCCTGATGCCCCGCGCAGATACTTTAATTCCTGATCTAGGACTCTATCACAGGTCCGAGCTCGACGGTGCGCTGGCTAACTGTCAGGGTTTACAAACTTTCTGTTATTAAAATAAACCTCTTCCAGGGAGGTGCTGAAGGACACTATGACCTGGGAGCTATGGATGACGGGGATCTTCCCTGGGGACATGTAACTACATGAGAACACGTAAAACAGGCAAGACCATTGATACAGTGGAGCACCTATGGGCTATGCATGATAGGGACGTAAAGCGGAAGTCCTGCTGAATGGCATTTCCGATATATTGCTAGCGGATTTCATCATAGGCGGCAACAACAACAACTTCATGTAAGCAAATGAAGCATGAAATGGCTCCAGATCATCCGCAAATTATCGCAACGCAGGTTTTGTTGCTTTAAAAAAATGTTCTTGGTTACGAGCAGACGGTCAAATTTGTGTAGCAAATGCAACAACAAGGATGACGTTATCTATCCTGGGATGACTAGTCTCACAGGACGTACCAACACATTCACGCCCATGAGTTTTTTTTTCCCAATTGTGATAAATGAATACAGACACACTGTCGGTGGCATTAGGATGGTCCAATTGTGGAGATTTTGTCACTATGAAAGGGAAAGCATTATGGGAGGCTGAGTTTTAGTCTATCTCACCGATTTAAAAACGCATGACATTTTATGAACTGAATGCTATCATATTCAGTATATAGCTATATTTAAACCATGAAAAGCATCCTTTTAATCCAGACTTTACATTAAATATAAGCAAACATTACATAGTTTGCTTATATTTAGCTTTTGCCGCTCTATTTAATAGGGAGCAGTATACTGGAAGTATAATTTAACTCCCTATAGCACTATATAGAATTTAGAAGTAGCGTAGCTGCTATTATTTGCCGATGCATAAGTGCAGACAGGGACATCTAGGAAAATAGAATATATGAAAAAATTATGACAACCTGAAGTTAAATAAGGAATGTCCTTAAAGCTGCAAAAAGCTCTAAATGATTCAGAGAGAGAGAGAGAGAGAGAGAGAGAGAGAGAGAGAGAGAATATACGTATTTCACTCCGTCAATAAATACTTGCCACAAAATGAAGGCAGAGACACACATGCAGTGTTTGCTTAGCATTAATCCAAAAAAATCCAGCTTTGGAGAAGCTGACTGTCAATATGAATAATGTGAGACAATCTGTCATTAATGGACTTAAGCTTGGATTGCTCAGAGCAACGCATCTGTTCCATTTTCCCCCCCTTTCAGGTCAGGCCAGTGAAAGGCTCCCGTATTCAGTCCCCACAAGGATTAGTGGGGACCGAGATCTCCTTAAAGACCCCTCACACGAGTCAACATCTCTTACGGCTTCTGTGCATCAAGCTGAGCGCGGCACCCTCGGCAATCCAGACAGCCTGTAATTCTGAGGCTAATTAGCATTTAAGTATCATTCTGGACTGACACATTACATTTACCAGCATAGTCCCAATGGGTCCTCCCCAGCCAGGTCTACAAGAAAACTAACATTAGAGAGCGTAAGGATTGTTGTTAATGAGTTGTTTTTTTATTATTTCTTTTTGAATGTCAAAGACAAGTGTAACTACCACAATATATTTCTGGTCTATGCCTAGATGTTATCCATAAAACTTGAGTTACATTGTACTTTGCGTTCGATTGCATGAGAGCGACCATTTGGCATCTTTATGGTATGACGTAGAATCCTATCAAGATGGGACGCCTGAACTCCCATTCTCTTCCAACCTACTCAAGGTCCTGGCACGGAAAGTCAGAACAATATCACAGCATTGCAGGGTTAATGCAGCCATATGTTACCTATAATCAATATACAAATTCATGTTTTTTACTTAAGCCATCAAGGTACTACCTCGGTGGAGGTTATGACAGCAGCAACCTCCTCTGGGATACAGGCATGGTACCCTCAGGCAGACCTAGAGTCTGTTTTCAAGCATAAGCCTACCTGTCTTAATGGTCTTCACCTCATGTTTAAAGTATTCTCACTGGCCCATGGTCTCAGTGCATTGTCAGACATAACATTACTCCCACTGGGAGGCTAAACCTTTGGTTGTAATGGGTTTTGTCTGACTGTGTGTGTGTGTGTTTGTGTGTGTGTGTGTCCAGTAATGAAGATGAAATAAAGCACATCGTATGAACAATCTGCCTCAATATTTTCACATCATTGTGTTTTCTTTAGCTCTTTATACCTCTGTATGTCTCAGAATTGTCATATTGACCTGGCTCCAGGCAAACTTGCCTGAGTGAAACTAAAACCACTAAAGAACATTTTCACCACCCTCCTCCCCCACACCCCCCGAAAAATTCCTTTGTATTTTTAATGAGAGCATCTGCTCTCACGTTCCTCTGTTCAAACTGGGTTGACTTAATCAAACCGTTTATCCTTCAAGATCCCCTGACAGGCTAAGATACCAGAGATATCAGGTAGCACCGCTTGGAAGACTGAGAGACAGAGATTATACGATATTTGATATCAGAACTTAAATGTGTTTGATGTGAGTTAAAAGGAAAGAACGGGAGATTAAGCCAGAGAAAAATCTGTCAAAGAACTGTCTCCTGAAGGTTTTATTTCTTAGCACTATCTGCTTTGAGTGCAGGTGGGTGTCCTGTGTGTACAGAGACAAGGTTGGTGTTGTGTGTGAGGAGAGAGGTGAGTGTTGTGTGTGGGGAGAGAGAAGGTGGGTGTTGTGTGTGGGGAGAGAGAAGGTGGGTGTTGTGTGTGGGGAGAGAGAAGGTGGGTGTTGTGTGTGAGGAGAGAGGTGAGTGTTGTGTGTGGGGAGAGAGAAGGTGGGTGTTGTGTGTGGGGAGAGAGAAGGTGGGTGTTGTGTGTGGGGAGAGAGAAGGTGGGTGTTGTGTGCGGGGAGAGAGAAGGTGGATGTTGTGTGTGGGGAGAGAGAAAGTGGGTGTTGTGTGTGGGGAGAGAGAAGGTGGGTGTTGTGTGTGGGGAGAGAGGGGGTGGGTATTGTGTGTGGGGAGAGAGGAGGTGGGTGGTGTGTGTGGGGAGAGAGAAGGTGGGTGTTGTGTGTGGGGAGAGAGGAGGTGGGTGTTGTTTATGGAGAGAGAGGAGGTGTATGTTATGTGTGGGGAGAGAGGAGGTGTATGTTATGTGTGGGGAGAGAGGAGGTGTATGTTATGTGTGGGGAGAGAGGAGGTGTATGTTATGTGTGGGGAGAGATGAGGTGTACGTTATGTGTGAGGAGAGAGGAGGTGTATGTTATGTGTGGGGAGAGAGGAGGTGTATGTTATGTGTGGGGAGAGAGGAGGTGTATGTTATGCGTGGGGAGAGATGAGGTGTACGTTATGTGTGGGGAGAGAGGAGGTGTATGTTATGTGTGGGGAGTGAGGAGGTGTATGTTATGTGTGGGGAGAGATGAGGTGTACGTTATGTGTGGGGAGAGAGGAGGCGGTGGCCCAGGACAGTCTTTCATTCTGACAGATGGGAGCTGGTGTAGGTGGGTTGAGTTACTGGATCACCTACCTGACAGTTCAACAGCCATTACGTCTGGAATAAAGAAAAATGTTCAAAGAGCAAGAACATTCTTCATTTTTCACTAAATTGTGTATAATTTATACAAGAACTTTAAACTTACTTTTCAAATGTTAAATGTGTTCAATTAAATATCATTTCCATATTTGATTCAGCAAGTAACTGCAACCTCTGCTCTTTCTCTCATTGTGTCTGTGCAGGTATACAATATGAATTATTAGCATTTGTCTGCAAAAGGGTGTTTGACAGAGAATAACACTGTTTGATCTTTGATTAATGACACTTTGATATCCATGTCTTATTGAACAATGATGTAACATGACAATGGAAGATGATGAGGATAGCAGTTCTCTCCAGGAAGTGCCAGTGTCTGCCAGTACTATATCAATTGGAGTGTTCTTCTGTGGGATTCTCAAGACACATACAGGATCATAAAATTGACAGAAATTTCCGTTTCGGTTTATGAAATGAAAGTTCAATTTCAGTTTAGCCTAAACAAATGGTGACCAATATGGTGGCCTGTGAATATATTAGCTTTGTCGCTTAAAATGCCACACCAATGAAGCGTTTCAGTAATGTGTAGCACGATTGTTTACACCTCTATTTTAATTGAGTGAGATATTCAAGTAATTCTATTTTTACACAGACAGCTCAACATGCTGGTTTTTTTTTTGTTTGTTTTGTTTTTTGACGAGGAACGTGACCTTGGCGAAATCAGCAATTCTGTGAACCTCGCATTGATCTTCTTTCATTACCAGCTGCGGCCAACGACAGAGCGGCAATAATATCCCACCGACTACTCCTCCCTCAGCCTCTTTTACAAACCGTACGAAAGAAATATTACAGGACCCAGGGTGCACTTTGGAGCTTCCTACCCATAAGGCGGAGAGATTTGAGACAACAATGCAAAGGTATTCATCTCCTTGGTTTGCTGCGAGCGGGGGGGGGCACATCCAGTGTTAAATAGCGTGTGGCTAAGATAACCGGAGACCCATGACATAACCCTTCCCACCCCACACATCATTCTGCGGCTAATAACTGTCTGGCCTGACAGGTTCATTGTTGTAACCCAAACGCGGCTGAAAGAAGATCCACAGCCCAGTCGGCCCCATCAGTTTCCAGGTTGTATGTCATAGTTATAGAGTAAACCCACCTCGAGACTTTCAGCGCTCTACCAAATGCAAATAAATCAAAATCATTTCCAGCAGCGGGATGCATTACTGGTATGTTTTTTTTATCTGCGAGAGCAGGTTTAGCAAATAAATAAAAAGGTATGACGGTGATGGAAGTGTAATGCAAAAATCTATAATGTACCTTGCTGAAATAAACAGCTCCGGCTAGGTTTTGAAACAGCTGGTAGCTGGTTGACCGGCTTGTATTCAGCTAGACCAGCTTATGGCCAGCTTGACCAGCTCAATTTTCAAGCTGGCATAGCTGGATTTTACAGCAGGGTAGTAAGGCCAACAAAGGCTCCCATATCCTGTTTGGGTTTGTTATCTACACAATGTGCATATAGTAGTTGTTCATATATACATATGTGAAAGTCTGGCAATGTGGAACAGTATCAATTAAGATTTGTATGGTAATCTCTACGGGCGTGCATGGTCAACACTATCTGTATCTGTTTAACCAACACAATTATCTGTATTTGTACATAGAAAAGGGGGGGGGGTGGTGGTGGCTGCAAGCCAAAACTGAAAACTGTTGACCAAGGGCTTATATGTGGGAGGGTGTATGTGTTCGTCTTGCATCTCTCATAGTGCGCTGTGTCACAAAATGCATTAAAAACCAGTGTCACTGTGCAAAACACATTTACATTGCTGCAGGTTCCATTTTAATGCTTAGATTTCATGATAAAATCCTCTTCTGAATAGAATACAAGTGCTCAACTTCGGGAAGAAATCAAATCTGTATAAAGTGCATTAACTGTACATTTCTGAACGTGCTATATGGGGTTATATACATCCCTCATAGTCCTTGACAAATGGTTGAATGAGAGCATCCTGGGCTCCCATATTTTATTTCAGAATAAAAGCCTTCTGAAAGATTCACAATGAATGGGAGTGAGGACTGTGCTACATTGTCAGGCTCAGCGTGACCCTTGACCCCAGCTACCATTACCACCACAGAAGCGGACCATAACAGCCATTTGCAAACAATCTGTAGTTTGTATATATTTCTGTGCACATCGTGCTGTTTTTGCAATTTGCAGAAGATGCAACGCTGAATGACGGGTATGGCCTCGATTGGCTGGCCAGGTTATGAGCTGTGAATGCCAGCGGAAGTATAACTATTATTTTGGCGTAATGTTTCAGATAGGTGATAAACAGGGGAGACTGTGAGCTTCTATATACAGGGCTTGAGTGGGGGCAGGGCAGGGGGGCGAGGACAGCCGGTGCTGGCTGGCACTGCACACAGGCTGTGTCGCTTTCCCTACGCAGGTTCTAACCGCCTCCGTTTCAGCTGCAGTGTGTGTGTGAGTGTGTGTGTGTGCGTATGTGTGCGTTTAAGCAAGTTCAGAGTCAGACAAGGCTACAGTATTCTTATTATAGATAGTACTATTAATCACACAAAAGCCTCTATCTGGTTTATGCTGACAGTGTTGATATTGCAATGGCATTTTTTGTGTTTATAGGGATACTTTCCACAAGTAAATTGCACAAACAATGCCTTTTTAAGTGATGTTTGGTGTTTGGGATGGTAATCCTGTCTCAGGGATTGTACTGATGTGTCCTGATAGTAGCTCATAATTCTCTTATCCACCTCTGTTGGGACTTCTGAAAGCTGTACAAACTTTGGCTGATATTCTTTAAAACTTTTCAGTGGTATAATCTTTCTTGGTTTTTAAGTTCAGGTATAATATGCTGGTTACCACTTAAAAACTTTTTTACTCCATGAAGACGAGTCTGTCTTGAAAAATGTAAGATTATAATTTTTGCAGCACAGTTGCTTAATTTCTTCTGATCATTTCAGCTCACTGAAATATTGCTGTGAGGCTACATATTTTATTCATGTACTGATTTTGGCTTTTGAAGAAGTTGTCTGTTATTTTGCAAAAGTCTCAAATGCATGGCTTCACTGCTCCTGATGTTTTTAAAACCCTTCTCCACTTATCTCACCTGTCTCGTGGCAATACGATAGCCCCTTTTCAGTAACAGAGCAGAGCTGTGCTGTGCTGTTTAAACAAAGTTCACTCGGTCTCTTATCCCAAATCCAGGCTACAGTAACAGACACAGATCTGAATCAAAATACAGATACATACTTTCATTTGAGCCCTCAAATTTCCCTTTCATACACAACATGAATATAAACAAAGCTTCATTTAACTATATTTGTTAACTATATTTTGTTTTAATCCTTGTTAAATCCCCCAAACTGAACCTGAACAGATTCTGTGAAAAATCAATTTTCAGTGAAGCTAACAATTACTGTACAATCGTACATAGCGAGATTAAACAATGGCAAATCAGTGTTACTGGGCCATTTGAACATGCAGTCAGTCTTTTAATAGCCAAATTGCTGGCTACACTTCTTGGAATATTGACCGAAGCATGCCGAGACATTTCCTCTGTCCTGATGGCTTTGGTTCTGACTAATATAACCCTGTCCATTAACCCTGTCCTGCTTACGGTTTGGTGGGATCTTGACTGCTTGACAAAAAAAAAACACTCACATTTCTGCCATTGAGGGATCATTGTTAGGCATGGCTACTGTAGATCTAGTTCCTGAACCCCTCCACATTTTTGGGCTCAGGCTTGTGCCACACTGAAACAGACAGAAGTTTGGAAAGGAAATCTCTATGAAAGGTAATTTAATCAGAAGGGTCAAATCATTTAGAATTTACAGTTGTTGCCTGGGGGAATAGAATGGTTAAAGGGATTTATACAGTTTAGCTGGAGAATGGTCAAGAGCCAAAACGGAGTCAGAAACACTGCTTCATAATGTATCACCCAAAAAGAAAGCACCAATTTCAGCACTGCAGTGTACAGTATATCTCAGTTCAGTGGCTACAGCATTGCACTTTAGAGCTTGAAATTGTTTACCGATCAAAATAATGTGCCCTCGGTGTACATGGTGGTTTATGTCTTGGTATATAATCTGCAGTACATGGGCTACTTTGCACTTTCTAACCATAGGAAGACAGATACAAATGTGAAATGATACTAGGCAATTTCTGCTCTTTAGGTGCATATAGACATACAGTATTTTTCTAATTCAAGACTTCAGATATGGCTTGCCTACATACTGAACTAATCGCATCACTGAACTGTGTTTCGCGTTGCTTGAACACTTTCCAAATGAATTAGAAATAAATAAATAAAAGTCGCTGATTGAAATTTACTTTGGTATCATACACGGAGTTGCTTCTTCGTCCT
Organism: Conger conger; assembly: GCF_963514075.1. Taxonomy (NCBI): domain Eukaryota; kingdom Metazoa; phylum Chordata; class Actinopteri; order Anguilliformes; family Congridae; genus Conger; species Conger conger. Next base: position 19,052,811 of record NC_083764.1, on the reverse strand, counting down.
GTTAAAAGCGTGGATTTCCGTGCCGTCTCGGGAAGTCAGCCCGTCATTAGTCCGTTGCCGGCTGAGCTGGCCTGAGCCGGCTGCCGCAGAGAGCTTGGAGAAGAGTGCATCGCTCTCCCGCATGTTCCTTTCCGCCACGGTGGTCAGCTGGGCCACATGGCTGATCATTAGGAGGATTTTTCACAAGAGCCGTGGGACGACTACAAAGCAGGCAGATGTCGTTTTCTCTACCGCGGGAGAGTCACAGGCGGAGGAAGTTGAATGAAATCATGGGGACTTTAGACACATTCTCTGGATGCATAACTGAAATAGTTCGCTTTTGTGCAGTTTTCAACTAAAGGGTAGAGAGAGGGAAATCGGGAAGAGAGGTTATTTCACATGGTTGTGGGACCATTTGTTATGCACTTCAGAGAAAGCTTTTAATATTTAGGTGATTCGATACAGTATATCTTCTCAGTGTATGGCTGGTAATTCATGATAATACATTGGAAAGAGCCCAACAAGGGAGAGCAAACACATATTTTTGTTGGCTTTAAACACCCAATATTTCACACAGGCATCAAACTTCTCCTATGAGCTCAAGGGGGAATATGGGTCTGAACAATAGTGATCACATTACCGCAGCTCATCCCTTATTGGTCAAATTGATGGTGTTACAACTAACCCAATGTTACAACAATCTCCTCTATATGAAACAGAACTCCTAGAAAACTCCTAGAACTCACCATTGGGCAATTATTTGTATTTGAAAGGACTGGAGTGCGACAGCAAAGATTCATAACCTATCTTATTGTAAATTCAATTAACTGTGCCCACAATTTGACAAAAGACAATACTGAGCCAATGTTTTTCTCTGTAGGCTTTATTATGTAATTGCGAACGGGAAAAGGGAAAATGTAATAAATGTGTGGCTTGTCAGAACTGTATTTTCCTTGCAGTTGGAGCAGTTAGACGTGAGCTTGGCCCCAATCAGCTCCAGATATGCAGAGATTCCCCCTGTTTTTGACAGAAAAATTGTGATTTATCGTGTCATCTGCATCTGCTGGAAGAGGAAATAGGCAATAAGCTGTGTGTCACTTGAGTCCCATTGAGTTATGACAGAGCCTGATGGTGTGGACTGGGTCTAGAGGAGAGCCAATCTGGCCCAGCTTTGATAATGACATTTCCCACCATGTTTATGTATCTAGCAGATCGATGTGCACCGTTTCACTCAGCTACCGGTTTTGGTGGGTGACATCTTCTCGCCTCCTAAAATACAAAGAGAAAGCTGCTGAAGGCAGGAAGTATCTGACCTCCGTCTGGGGTAAACGACTAAAAGCATTCAAAGCAAAAGTTAAAAGCAGAAAAGTGTGAAATGTAATGGCCGTGCTTAGCGTTTATATTTAAACAGTATGAAAGGGATTGAGCTGGGCTGAATTAGCATCGAATGTAATTATCTTTATTACCCAAAATGAGTGTAGAAGGACCACTGATGGGGTGATGATAACCGAAGAAAAAAAAACAAAATGAAAACATGACTATTGATTCTGCACCTTCTGACAATAGTTTCTTGGAGAAAAGGGCAATAATTGCATATTGCGTTTGTACAGCACTTATCTTAGGTCCTTTAGGATTGCACAATGCACAGTAATTCTTGTATGCCACCATTTGGGGTGATATGTGGCAGGCATTACCCTCGCAACACAACAACCGATGTGCCGCAGCAGCGATTGATTTGCCCAGCTGCATTGTGGGTGATCGCGCCTGCAGATAGGAGAGCTAAAGTCGCCAGGGAAACAAAGGTCACTAAGGTCTACTCAACAGCCTCCAACACTGAGCTTGGTATCCCAGCTTGGACATGCGACCACCATAGGCCTTGTGGATTTTCTAGTGTACCTGCTAGTGTAATACCTCTACTGTAACCATCTTAACCTATAGGCCAGCGGAGGATTGGCATCCCCCTATAGCCGGGTTCCTCCTGAGATTTCTTCCCATCTTGGCGTTTTTTCTCAGTTCTGTTTGAGGGGTTTTCTCCAGACTAGGGAGTTTGTTACCTCATGTCCAATTTGGGAGCTTAGGGCTGGTCTTTTCTTCCCTTCTGTTACTCTGTAAGGCATCTTTGGGACAATCTTCTGTGAAAAGCACTATGCAAATTAAAGAATTGAATTGAATTGAATTGAATTGAATTGAATTGAATTGAATTGAATTGAATTGAATTGAATTGAATTGAATTGAATTGAATTGAATTGAATTGAATTGAATTGAGCAATGCCGTCAGCCTTTTTCAGCCCCGGTTTCGGAGTGGAACAGATTCTGATTCCCATACGACGGTGCGGGATCAAAGCCCCGCTGGCAGCCGGCCGTCCTCCCACCCTGAGGCTGGACGGGGAGCGGGGGGCTGGGCGTGGCCGCCAGCTGGAGCCCCACGCGGGCAACTGGGAGACAGAAGGGGAGCAGGGCCACGGAGGGCCCCCAGTGCTTGTGACCCGACCCCCCCTTTCCCTCCCCTTCTCTAACACCGTCCCCTCTCCTGCTGCTCCAGCCCCTCCCACTCTTCCCACTCTTCCCACTATCCGCAGTCTGGGAGCCGTGCCAGCGGGGCCCGTCTCCCAACCAGTAACACATTACTCTGCCCCACACACACTCATCAGCCACATTCACTTTACATCCAGTCAGGCACAGCCCCAACAGAACCAACACATACTACTCTCATGAGTTACAGTGTGTGCTCATGCATGGATACAAAACATAAAATACAAATAAACCATTATATTTCATATATACTGAACAGATAGTTCAGTATATATGTACAGTACATACAGTATATACACACTACATATTGTAATTGTGTATACACTGTAAGTATATTCATATTTTGTACTGTAAAGTATTTTCAGATTTTACGAGATATTAAGATGTTTTAGGTATATTTTCCACGAGAGGATCATCACAAATTTCAATTTTAGAGTCTGAGAGCTCTGTTTTTTCTCTGTTTTTCACTGACTCACTTGGCTTGTTATAAAACTCTTCCTACAGTCTAATTATTTCAAATAAGAACTGCATTTATCCTTATTTTACTAATGAAATATTGAACCTGTTGTTGTGTAAACATGCCTAGGGCTACTGGCAGCCCTCAGGGCTCCACTCATTCCTTGTCTTGGCTGTGGGGTATCTACATTTCTCTTTGTTTTATCTACAGACTGGTATGCACAGAAGGCTGCATGCAAGCATAGCACAGCTAAAATGATCACTGTGTGTGCGTGTGTGTGTGTGTGTGTGTGTGTGTGTGTGTGTCTGTGTGTGTGTGGAAATGAAACGGTCCTCTCTCCTTCTCCTGGAGGTCTATGTCAAGCTCACCCACAATGATAGAGGAATGGTAGACACGAGCAGCCTGACTCACTTGTTAGTCACAAAAAGCGTGACTTTATTTCAAGGTGAAGAGGTGTGAGGTAGCGTTTATGACCCTTGAACAGAGAGGACTGTGGGCTTGAAGTGGGAGCATGATGTTCAGGCAGGAAATATTGCCCTTGTAAAGAATATGAAACTCAGACTGTCCATGATAATAGTAAGGTGATGCTAGCATACAGTGAAGTGAACATTTATTGAACTGTTACTCCATACATACAAAATTAAACATAAAATGGAATAGCTGCCAGTGTCATTTATAATGATCTGGGGCCTTAGAATCCAATCATTGCATGACCTAGCATTGGATATAAGTGTTTATGATGTGTAACTATCACAGGGAACAAAATTCTTTACTATGATGCCTGCAGTTAAATGTGTTTTCGCACATTTTTTAAACTGAACTATATTAAGATCATAAAATTCAAAGGCACAAGCTCTCTGCCAACACTAAATAGACTGAGAAGCTGTGTTTTAGACAATATTACACTTTCATGCAAATTCATATTGTTTATTCATTGACTCTGTCATTGCCATCAACAGCCACATTTCATATTGCAGACCTGAGAGTCTGTTTTATATAATTTCCGTATTATTTGTTATAAACAAATAAGAGACAAATGCCCATGTGATATAACAGGACATGCTGTCCATGGCAGGACAGAGAATGTGAAAAAGCTATTAAAGATATCCAGTTCGTTCTGTGTTTGGGATGTTATTCAGGGTTATGGAACATGTTGTAGCATGTCCAGACATGTATGCTGATGTGTCTACTCTTGTGCTGGTTGTTGGATCTGTGCCTAGCTCTGTCCCATTCTATGAATAGTGACTGTATTATGCCTGCTGGCGTGCATGGAACCAGGCTTACATTTTACACTGCACTGCCATCTAGTGGAGTGGAAAGGCAGTGGTCTGAGCTGATGAAGACAGGTCAGCTTGTCGGTCTTTCACACAGAAAGAGAAATCATGCAATTTTGACTTGCTCTTCATTGGGGAGAGCAGCCACACTGCTTGTAAAATTGCTGTGATTGGTGACATGGATGCAGTCAACCAATCATTCCCAAACATGAGAAACATAAGATATCTTAATAAGATAGCAGACAATATGGCCGTAATATACAGTCAGTGAGCACTTTATCAGACTTTTTAAAATGATTGGTGCTTCTGCTGCTGTAGCCTATCCACTTAGAGGTTGGATGCGTTGTGTCTTCAGAGATGCTCTTCTGCATGCCACTGTTGTAATGTGTGGTTTGCGTTACTGTCACCTTCCTGTCGGATTCAACCAGTCTGGTCATTCTCCTCTAAACTCTCCTCTAAGGCAGAACTGCTGCTCACTGGATGTTTTTCGTTTTTTGCACCATTCTCTGCAAACGTGCATACTGATGTGTAGTGTACTGGAGAGCAGCATAGAGACTGTTGTGCGTGGAAATCCCAGGAGATCAGCAGTTTCTGAGATACTGAATCATCCTGTCTGGCACCAACAATCATTCCACGGTCAAAGTCACTTAGATCACATTTCTTCCCCATTCTGACATTTGGACTGAAAAACAGCTGAATGTCTTGACCACGTCTGCATGCCTTTATGCATTTAGTTGCTGCTATATGATTGGCTGATTATATATTTGCATTTACAAGCTGGTGTACAGGCCTACCTATTAAACTGATCACTGAGTGCACATTTAGGTTCATTCATTAAAGACTATATTATCGGTCTTTGACTTTAACTGGTCAGAACAGTGGTTCACTAGGAAGCTATCAGTGGATGTCATCTGAAGACTGAAGTGAAGGCTGCTACTTTATATGAGTGACAGCATTTTCTGAGCTTTTCAAGCAAAAGGCTGAATCACATTTTGCATGTGTGAGCTCTCTGTTTGAAATAGGCATTAGTTTTGGTGGACTTCACGTGCCTCTTCCTCTCTTTCTACTTTCTACTTCTACCACAAGACTGGCTGAATTTATATCCCCATAGTATATCAACTCTACAAGGCCAGAAACAACCCGCACGCAGGCAACAAGTTACAGCAGTCATTACCACAGTCACACTTACACTTCCGAACACAGCGCGGCTAGCAGTACGGTTCCGTCTGTTTAAAAGGAACACTGATTCAGTGCTCACACAGATGGGTCTTTCAATTATATTTTAGTACCATTTCATCTTTCAGTCAGCATGCTGTCTGCCAGATCACTTCCTCTCACAGTGATTCATCTTGAACAGATGTAGAGTTTCCCAGGCAGCTAAGTCTTGGTACACGGTGCTCCCGCTAAAATATTGGTTTCAAAGGGAGGCGGTCGGAGCCGAGAGACGCGGTCAATCAGCATTCAGTTTCCGACGGACCCGGAGCATTGACATCCAATAAGATCCTTTCCAGGGGAGGTCCTGCGCCGGATTTATGTTCGCTGGTTCCGTATCGGAAGTCCATAACGTTAGGGGTGAGAGAGTAAATCACGGCCGGCCAGGACGACCGCTAATCACTCGCGACCTGCTCGGAGCAGCCGGACAAGCTCAATGGCGCTCTTTGTTCTGTCCAATTCATTCGCCACTCCTGACAGGCCTTAAAATGGCTTGCCCCCGGTGAGAGAGTAGAATCAATGGTGACACCCTCTTTAGAGAGACGGGAGGAGCACGGGGCTAATCCATCACGGAGTTCAAAGGACTCTGGCCAGGTCTACAGCCTGCACTTAGAGTGATGTGGCCATTTTTTGGAGCATATTAAAATAATATGCGCGGTTACCTGTATGTACTCTATGTGTGTGCATGGCATAGTAAGTGGCTGAAGGGAGTGCAGCTAAACCTCATTTAAGTGTCACCACTCATTGCTTTGTGCTCTGGAAAGTGTAAAGTGCAGTCAGGGAGTTTCACAGCATTTGAGAGTGGAAATTGATCAAGCTTTCTGTTTATACACTCGCTTGTTCCATATCTGGCTTTGACTGTGACTGTATCTAATACCAAAACATTTTTATTTGTATTGTTCCCAACAAATGAAAGAAAATGATGACAAAAAATGGTAAACACAATCAGAACCAAGGACAATTTTATGTTTGGTCAAATATACAGCTGCAGTAGCCTTGGCTTTAAATGACATTACATTACATTACATTATAGGCATTTGGCAAGTGCTCTTAGCCAGAGCGAAGATACTTAAATACTCAAGAGGCTACACCATGTGACCAAGAGAACAAATTTTGTTCAGGAAATATGCATGGAAGCTTCACATTGTATTCAAACAACAGAATGCGTTCTTCTATAAACAGGTAGAGAGAGTTTTCAATTTGGAGGAATGGGTGGCAAATAATTAATAATAGCATGAATTTGTTTTTAAAAAAACTAAATAGGAGCAGTTCATACAGTACAATATGTCAAGGGATTTCAAATGAATGAGAAATGACAAAGAAATAAAATTATTTGACAGTATACAGTATTAACAACCAGTTTACATGGCAGCTCCTTCTTTGGACTGCAGGTGGCAGTATTATCAAGTATGAAATTAGTATACATATTTGATGGGTCTCATTTCAAGGCATGAATCACCATTCAAATGCTAATAAGCTACCACAGGCTGTATTCACTGCTTACAAATTGGAAATGTTGGTTTTTTGCTGTATTAAAGAGCAGTAATTTTGAAATCTATTAATTGAGCATTATTGGGTAACTGAAATCTTATTGAAATAATTTTATCCAACTATATTACACTTATATACAGAATCTGTAGGTGCTCTTGCAAGCTTCCTCTGGATATATACTGATATAATTTCATAGTTATGTTTTTTTTAAATCCTTGTATTTTCATTTGCCATGAATTCATACACTGGGGAAAAAAATGCTTATCTTTTTATCCTTTAATACCTTATATAATCACCTTGCTATCCAATCCATTGTCGCAACTCATCATATTTTTATCTGTTATGTAAATAATATGATTTGGTCCTGAATATATTGATTTGTAAAGCAAGTCAATTGCCCATCTGCTCAGTACAATACACTGTAGATAGTAACTTCACATGGCTTTAGCAGGAATCTGTTTCCTCTAGGAGAATGCCTCCGCTCAGCCGAATTAAAAGGCTTGTCTGGCCCAAGCTGTTTCCTCTTTTTAAAAAAGGGCAAAGATGTGGGTGTTCGATAAGCGAGGGATACTTGCAGGTAACAGCCTAAAGGATTGTGTTTTAGCTGGGGTTTGGGTTGTGGAAGAAGTCTTGGTTTCTTAATGCAGTGATGATGCGCCATTGCATTGTCATTTTTGTACATGCATACATACATACATATGTACGTACATATGGACTTACGTACACACATACACTCACCAAGCACTTTTTAAGGAACACTTTTACTTTATTACACCTACTTATTCATGCGATTAGCTAATCAGGCAATTGTGTGGCAGCAGTGCAATGCATACAATCATGTAGATACGGGTCAGGAGCTTCAGTTAATGTTGACATCAACCATCAGAATGGTGAAAAATGTGATCTAAGTGACTTTGACCGTGGACTGATTGGTGACAGACAAGGTGGTTTGAGTATCTCAGAAACTGCTGATCTCCTGGGATTTTCACGCGCACTAGTCTCTAGAGTTTGCAAAGAATGGTGCAAAAAAAGAAATCCAGCGAGCAGCAGTTCTGCAGACAGAAACGCCTTGTTAATGAGAGACGTCAGAGGAGAATGGCCAGACTGGTCAAAGCTGACAGGAAGGTGACAGTAACGCAAATAAGCACATTGCAACAGTGGTATGCAGAAGAGCATCTCTGAACACATCATGAAGTGGATAGGCTACAGCAGTAGCATGCAGCCATACATTATAGTTCATATCTGCATGAGCTCACACACAAGCACACGCATGCACATACAAACTGCACACAGATACACACACGCTTGCATTCAGTCCTTGCAAGATTATAAAATGGCAAAATAAATGTATTTGTCAATATGTTCTTTTTGACAACAGCAGATGTACAGCTTACTCACCCTTATTGACTGCCTTGTGCCTGCAAACAGGAAACAGTATGTTCTCATGCTGTTTTAGCGATGAGGCTAAATCCGTCTCTCTGTTCAATGCGCAGTATGTGGCACATATGTAATCCACTTCAGGCAAAAAAAAGAGACAGAAGTGACTTGTTGTTCTCAAACTAGCAATTTATTCCCGTGATAAAGTGCTAAGAATGTCTCAAATGAACACTTGCAAGTGTGATGACTCATTTTTAGCTAATACTTACTGAATCATTTTGATATATCAATTGGTGTATGTCAATTGCTTTCTCACAGAGTCCACTATTTGATTGTTATCTTGGACCTGTGTTTTATTGTTTTTCAAAAATAGCTAGCAGGTCTGTTTCAACAAAGTGCAGTAATCACCAGCTACTTCTCTTTTGATTAAAATGTCATCTGTGATCAATTTAAGTCAACTGTATCTGCAATATCTCTTTTATTATCAAAATGAATAAATGTGGGTTATACAATGAATAAATATATACTGTATTTTCCATCCTATGTGTGGTTGAGCATATGCAATTCCCACCCCAATTTGGAATGGCCAATCATCTGGCCATACATACGCAAACCCTGCTGCAGATTTGCGAGATTGTAGACGCCTGTAGATCATGCAGCGTGCACCTAATCAACCAATGGGGTCATTAGATAGTGAGGACCTCTGTCCACCTGAACCCTCTAATACCCAATAGGTTACACCTGACCCCCTTTTACATTACATTACATTACATTATTGGCATTTGGCAGACGCTCTTATCCAGAGCGACGTACAGTTCATTAGACTAAGCAGGAGACAATCCTCCCCTGGAGCAATGCAGGGTTAAAGGCCCAACGGATCTTATTGTGGCTACACCGGGATTAGAACCACTGGCCTTGCCAGTCATTTCCCTTAACCACTACACTACAGGCCGCCCTATGGTGGTCTCTAGAGCCATATGCGCTATGCCTATCCTCCTGTTGACGTTTTGTGTTTTTTAGTATTTTATTGTAAAGAACTTTGTAACCATTGGTCTAGATAAATTAAGTATTTCTTACTTACCTTGCTCTCTGCATTCTCTGCAAATTAATTTGAGGGCCCATCTTAATAATATGTGCTGATATATAAATCCATAAAATATTGGTAGCCTATATTGTTATAGACAGTCACGTGATTGATGAACATAAACACATAAAATGTACTTTGGTTTTAAAGAAAAAAGAAGCATTGGTATTTAATAGTCGTTTTATTTTAAATATGCTAATGCCATCCATCTATGCACATCTGATAATGTCATAGATATTACCAGGGCTATCATCTCACCTATCATCTTTAAGTTTCTAGTGTCCATGGCAGATCGAGCCATTTGAATTTGAATTTGAATTGAGCATGTTATCTGGCTACATTTTTGCCAGGATGGCTTCTTATTGTAGCTCTTCAAGACCTTGTAAGTAGTTTTGTTCAATTTCCATTTCTATTACCACTTTTTTACTTATTCCAAGACTCCAAACCTTTCAAGTAGAGCAATCGTTCTCCATACCAGAGCTGAATGTGGTCAATTGCTGAAGTTATTGTTAACACCATGAAATATAAACAACTTTGAATCAATGCGAGTCCTGTCCAGTCAGTCACAGATGGGGCAGCATGAAAAAAGTTCAGTTGCTTGTTCTACATAACAGTTCAACACCCTGTGTCATAAAAACAAGCAGCAACATTATGCATAGTATTGGCACTAATCTATCTGAACACTAATAACTAATTGCATAACAATTTTTGTTTGTTAGTTTGTTTGTCCTGCTAGTTGTAAAGTAATGTTTCCTATCATTACATTTCTAACCAGAGGAAGCAAAGCTATCAAGAAGACCCAACAAACTCAAAGAGAAAGGTTGATATGCCTACTAGGTAGCCTACACTGTCAGGGATTCAAATTCAAAGCATTCAGCTTCAGAATATTATTGCCAAAATCCACAAGATCAGCAGCTACCCTGATCATCTTACTCACTGTCACTCACACATCACTAATAGGCTACATAAACACATGTATGAATCTCAACAATTATTAGGATTTTTATACTATCGGTTACAATGAAATACGGTTATTTAATTGTAAATCTGGGGGTGGGTCTTATCAACTATCAAGCAGCAGTTAGCACAAAATAAGGGAACAGACATTGACACAAATATACATTCTTGTTTGCGTGGTGTGACGAATGTAAGACGAATGTTTTCAGGATGAGTTTGCAACCTCTAAAGATAAAGCAATGCTTTGTCCTGCATGTTGTCATGAACGCCTCTTGGCCGACAAGGGGCGCTCCCAGTGATTCTCTTGTCTTCAGAACAGAAGCCGGCGTTCGGACTCTAAATTCGCTTCAACTCGTATAAACACCGACAAATGGCGTCCGTCCAGCGAGTCTTTGGAAACAGCTGATTTCCCTTGCCGCGTTTCGTTTGCAGGGGCATTCAAGTACCATCACCTCGTAACGCAAACACGCGTACTTTTGGTGTTACATCGGGTATGCCAGTGTGCAATGGTTGCAAGGCTGTGAAATAAGACGTCACCTAGTCGTGGAGGAACCGGTGGCTAATTATCTTCAAAGGTAAGGTTGTATGTATGATATTACTTGCTATGTAACAAATAGTCTTCATATTAATGTGGCTCTATTGTGGGCTTGTGTTTCACGGTCTGTACAGTAGCCCCCCTCAAAGCGTCCCCATAATATCAAGTAATTCTAAGCCTGACACTCTGGGACGTGCCATTAATAAAATCGTGGATTTCAGGTGCGATGTCGTACTTTAGTAGTTATACGTATTCCCGTTAGCGAACAACATAATACTGTTTTAAAATCCTGAATGCTGAATAAAATCCTGGGAAACTCTGGATTCGTCACTCACCACTCTTTTAGTGTCTCTTGCGGTTTGGCGAACGTCAACGCTGATTTCTTGTGTGAACATTGTTTACATTGTGTACTTGCTGCATTACACCATGTTGTTAACAAAACTGTTATTTAAATTTTGTTTGAGAAAAGCATGTTTCACATCTCCGTAGGGACACACCGGGCTATGTTTTAGTTGTCTTGGGTATTCGTCTAGTTCAGGGGGGCGCAAACATGTAGAGGCTAAGTAAATGGTGTGTTCTTCGTGGTTATTAGCTGCGCATACTGCAGCTGGACCCTGATCCGCGAATAGTGCCAGAGCAAAGAGCAGTGCATGCACAAGCCCTTAACTTCAGAACGTATAAATTTGGACAAAGGGCATCAATTAAGAGATGTGCGACACGTATACATATAATTTCTATAAGCTGTGTACAAACTGGACACCGACACATCCCCGACAGTTGCCTACGAAGGTCTTAATTACCACAGAAACCACGCTCCGTGATTGTTTTCTTTGAAGAACATGTATCTGCTTAAACGTTGGGGTCTCATTTCTACCGACTGTATGAATTTACATGTTAATTATGAATCATGTGTTTATGCCTAGTTTGTGGGGACATTAGGTTACATATCCGTCGTACAGGAACACTGGATGAAATCATTTATGCTACCCTGCTGTTTTAATGGTTCTCAGATCACTCGAAAAAATGTTGGAACAGCATTTTGCGAGGAAACACAATTCTTTCACTTGCAAATGATTCCTTGTAGTCACAGCATGAATTTCAACTTTCAGAATGTCATAAGGAGTACGCAAGAGCTCACCTCGCACAAAAATTTGCCATTAAACAGTAATCTGTCTGTTTACCGTGAGCTTTGGTTTTGAAAGTTTCACTTTCACACGCATACTTTCTCCAGGGGTCCTTATCACCATATCAGTGGTTTGCAAATTGTCTTACCAAGAGCAACTTGAGTGTGTGCAGTTTAACATTAGCATACATGTACAGTTGCAGTAGCCCAATGCAGCTGGATGCTTACTGCAACAATCAAGGTATGGTGCTTTGCCATTGGTTGCCAGGTAGGGTCTTTCAGCGCACTTATCCTTGGTTATGGGTTTGCACTTTGCACTTTGTTGTACGTCGCTCTGGATTAGAGCGTCTGCCAAATGCCATTAATGTAATGTAATGTAAAGGTAGGATTATAGTGCCTTTTCCTGCACTGGATGCCACAGTTTAGGTTATATCTTAGGCTATACCTACGCGATCCACGTGTTTGTAGATTAATCACCTGTTTGTTCCGACACACTGGAAGGAAATTGCTCATATGTTTGCGTAAAATAAAGTTAGCTGGACTCGTGGTGTTAATGTTTTTAAATGGGCAACATAGTCCCTGTAATCTTGAGTATACTCTTTCTGAAAATGTAGATTAAAAAGTAGTCCTGCTCAATCTCAAACTGAACCGTCAAAGCACATTTCCTGGTCTAAGAATGCAAATACAAATATCTAGAATTAAATAAGATGAATGGCAAATAAGAGCATTGAACCAATAGAAACCATTTTCTTTCTTTTCTTGATTTTTAGCAGAATCTTGTGTAGAATTACTAGTAAGTATTCAGTTGCAACAGAGACTGCACCGGGCGACATTGCCTCTGGAGGTAAGAGCAGTCGTCTGCCCGTTGGATCCTGCCCTGGGTGTGTCAGTGTCCCTGAGCAAGACACCTAACCCCCAATTGCTCCAACCCAATTGCTGGTTGGTGCCTTGCATGGCAGCTGTTGGTGTGTGAGTGTGTGTGTGACTTTGAACAAAGTTTGTGTTCCTTCATCAATGTTCCTGCTAGTCTACCCTATTAGAAATATTTAACAGTTGGCGACTGTTCAATGTGTTATAGCTTTAGAAACACGTGTGGCCCTGTATAACAGAGTCCTGAGCCTTTACCTATAAAAACGCACGAAAGTGATTTCACACTGCTGAAACAGTCACATAATCTCCACCTGACCTATTCTTGTCTCTTCGATGTTGGTGCAACTGTAGAGTAACATGCTAATAGAAGCAGCCATCTATGACTCAATGCTTCCCACTCCAGAAATAACCCTGGCTCATGGCTAAAAGTATGCTTTTCTCCACCCCTGTAGGATCCCTACAAGTGTCGTGGTAGGGGTCCAGTGTTGATTCAGAGTTTAGTAAAGCAGAGAGACTAAGTTCGGGGGGGGGGGGTTGTGTTAATGAAACAGTTTTGCTCACAATTATGCAAAACTACCATCTGTTGTATGTGAGTGAAATACACATATTGCAGTACATCTTCAGAATCTTTCTCATTGTGGCATTATTCACTGAATCGGATTGCATTATTTATTCACTTTTCTAGCTTCCTTAGACTGCCTGCCCTACAGTCTTGCCTTTGTGGCCAGTTGGGGGAATTGCTTTGTCCAAATGGACAGCAGTCCTCCTGGGGCCCAAAATAATCTAGTTCCTAGCTTGAATAGAATTTGTGGGACATTAATCTACTGCTATGTCTATTTTTCATTTATAATATATGTAAAGAGTATTTTCAATAAAAAAAATCTTTGCTCCATTAATTTCATTTAGGTCTTCTCAAATTCATGCCAGAAAAGTTCAGAGATAGAATAATCAGACCAAACCAAAAGTTTGCAATGATTTATGTGGATGTATATATTTTGCTTATTGAGTCTGCTATTGTGTGAAATTGTTCCCTCAAGAAATTCTGCGGGTGGAGGGGTGGTGTAACACACTTTGGACTCTCTCCAAAACTGGCAGCAAATGGTTCATTCGTATCTCCAGAGGCATTCCTCAGAGTGAAGTTTGCAAATGAAGAGGTTGAGGGTGCAGTAATGACGAGATTGGGACCCAGCCTATGATTAAAAAAATGGCACTTGTGAGATTGCTTTATTCGTATGCCATTAATTCTTAACTACAACACTGAGGCTGCTCAGACTTTTTCCCAAATACACTGTAGCCTACTTTGTCTTACGCCACACTTTCCCACTTACATTACTTCATTAATTTATATGACTGCCTTACCGAGCGACTAGGACTGGTTGTGCTAATGATTCTTGTTCATTGTCTAGGGGCTGCAACTTCCTGGTTTATGGCCTTAGACTCCTAACCACTACTACACACTGTTGCCTGAGCATACTTGTCAGACAGTAATGTTGCATAATGCTTAACAGAGCTTGCAATTCCAAGATAGATAGTTTGAAGTGTAGCATTATCACTGTACCCTTGTTAAAGGTACTTGACTTGAATTACTTCAATAATTCAAGTCAAAACCTCTTGCATATGCATTTTATGCTAAAATAATAAAAGTTGCTTTGGATAAGAGTGTCTTCTCAATGTGAATTAATTCTGTTCTGTAATGATCTCGGTAGAAATTGAATTGGCTGCCTTCAAGCAGTGCAGATATTATGTATCCTTAGTTGTTGCAGGGTGGTTGGATTTTTTTAATCCAGTTTTTTTCCACTGAGGGACAGACTCCTGGGTCCCAGTATATACTGTGCCTGCCAAGTCTAAATACCCACCTTCCCCTTCACCCATCACAAAACGCCCTATTGTCCCTTTTAATAATTGATGAACATCCGCACACAGAACATACCTACTTGTCATCTGAGAGCTACAGGGGTGGCCGTACTAGAAGAAGGGTCATATTAGCTTTAAATCTGTATCTTAGTTCAAACTCTTATCTAATCAGTCTAAAATGGCTACCTGGCATTCCGAGGTAGAAGTGCCCTTGCACGTTGTGCATATTCTCTGCCCAGAACTCGGTGTGCTGTCTCAGGTGTCTGCTTTCACTGTGATATACTGCAGGTAAATAAATAGCCCAGCCCCTGAGTGAGTGGGTTCAGCTCTTGTTTGGCTTTGATTTTAAGTGGATGGTCAGTCCTGCTCCCCTCATGACACACTCGGCTACTCAGTAAGTAGGCATTATGGCTTTTTGTTGTTGTTGTTGTCATTGTCTGTTTCTCTTTTTTAAAATATGTATTCAATAAAATGTGTTTTATTGAATATTTGGTTTTATTCTGTCAATTAGGACAGAATAAAATATATCTGCATTTCCTCTTTCAGCTATGTTCATAGCTGTGTGAATCATTTAGTTTTTTAGTAACACATTGCTCTGTCCGACCTTCTACTGCATAATGTTAGGAGACGTGAGTTTAATTGGTGGATACGTACTGTATGTAAGGTGTTTTGAGGGATAAGTTGCAGAATGCAGCCAGTTGATGCTTTCGAGGTGCTTTTATTCAAAATTGATTGTGGCAGATTGGCTTATGGAAGTTCCATTTAACTTGTTGCTTGCCTAAATTCCCATTACACCGAGTTACTGCTTTTGAATTAAGCTTTATTTTTGTGGCAGTGTGGGGAAAGCCCTGGTCTAGTTTTGAAAAAGAAAGAACCCTTGAAACCCTTTTAGGCTGGACCGGTAGGAGTACTGTGGAAAAAAATGCTGGAATGCGACAAGTACGCATATTGCGGGTAAACGTAAGAAGCTAAGTCAGGAGTCCAAGCTATGTGTATCATCTGTGACTCGAATACCAAAAAACAACAAAAAGACGCAAAGTGAAATCCTCTCCCTGCAAAATCTTTTGTAATTAAGGTCTAATTGCCTTCTACTATATTTCTACCCTCCAGTCCTAGATAGTACCGGTACAGTACTGTTTCACCATAGCTTGGTCACTGCTGTACGAGAATGTGAGTGTTTCCCTGTATGGACGGGCATTGTTAATTCTCTGGGAGTCTTTTCTGGGAGCTCATCATCTTTTCTTAGCTTCTGCATCTCTTGGATTTATCTGCTGGAATGCGAAAACTTCTAAGCTTGACATCCTATTTTTAACTCCGAGCGGACCAAAACACGTCCTTCAAAGATGTAATGCTTTCTTACACATCATTAGCCTCAAAGGCTGCAATACATATACATGATATGCTAAGTTTTCTGTCCATTCGTTCCATCAAATGATACATTCTATTCGACTTGTGAATGTAAACAGATGGATATGCTATATCACAGTCAAAGGGGAGAAAAGTAAACTGCTGTAGGCCATTACAGCTCGCCGTTTTCGAGTGTGTTTGCATGCGTGTATGTCTGTTTGTTTTTCTGTCTGCATGACAGAGAGGGAGATATAGTCTGTGTGCTAGGGGCAGCTAGTAGGGTAGTGGTTACGGTACATTACTGGGGCCCACAAACTTGGTGGTTCGATCCTCAGTGCAGCCACAATAAGATCCGCACCACTATTTGGCCCTTGAGCAAGGCCCTTAACCCCAGGCGAGATTGCCTCCTGCTTAATCTAATCAACTGTAAGTCGGCACATAGAAGCTTTGGATGAAAGCATCAGCCAAGTAAGACGTAATGTAATTTAGAAAGTGAGTATGCTTACGTGTATGTGTATGTATGGTATGTGTCTTTTTTGATGAAGCAGCATTACAAAGCTTTTTAGCCTCTCTTCGTGTCCTGTTCTAACTACTGTGTGGCAGAATCCTCAGAGACGGAGGCAAGTTCTCTTTCTCTCTGTCTCTCTCTTTACCCATCAAATACACAAATACCTAACCGCAACGCTTCCAGAACTCTAGACAACAAGATGACATACTCTAATGAGCCTGATCCTTTTTGAACACACAAGAACATGCATTGCATGCTAAGATGCAATTACAGTCATTTCCACGCAGTGCAATTTCTCAAAGGAAAGGGGTAAAGTAGCAACAGGGCAAAGGGCTATTTATTCTGAGAAACACGTGTGTAGCCTGTGGCTTCTGGAAAAAGCAACTGTATTACAGAAATTACTGTGCTTTTGAAACCGAATTGGCTGTTGCGTGTGAAATTGCTGTTACATAAATGGAATTGGATATTTTAAAAGAGATTAATACAACTCTCCTGCCACAGCCAGCTGTCATGGAAGGGGACCCTGCTAAAATACATATTAAAATATATATTTCCCCCCCATGTATCACCTTATTGTTGTCATGAAGGCCCAGGGAGCTACTACAACAAAAAAATATATATATATATATATGTTGGGGGTTTTTTTAAATAATAAAGTTAACATTTTCTTCTAAGTGAGTAGAGTACATTTAATTAACAGCAATCTGAATGTAGTAGGCTGTTCTGTTTTTAAGGTAGTTTTGGCACAAATGCCTTTAATAATGTTACTTATTAAAAGTCTATGGGTCTCCTCCAAAAATCAGTGCCCAAACACATTACCTTACACTAAAATTGGTGAAGTAATGACGCGTTTAAAAGGTACATGGTCACATTTGTCATTCGAGTTCATGGTTGTGCTGTCTCCAGTTTGATTCATATGAGGATGAATGATTTATATAGAGTTCAGGGTAGATTAGTACTCAGCCTATGGCTAGTAAACTAAATGAACAAATGATGAATTGGTACTCGAGTCCCTTTGCATGACCGTAGTGAAAAATGTGCTGCTCTGAGGCTCTTTTTTTCTACATTTTGCATGAATATAATTTAGACTTGCATTTGGCAATGAAAAGAAATTGTATGGGCCGCTTGAGTCTGTTTACCAAAGTTGTTTACTCATTAATTTTAAATGAAATTCGCTGTCATTTACGCTTCAATCGCTTTTACTCTTTTGCTGTAATTTACTATTATAATGTTGTATAATATATTGATAGAATGTGTGGTATACTCTTATTTCATTCTCATATTTAAGAAAAGTCCACGTAACAAATTTGCCTTAGGAGCTACATTCATAAGCTCTCCGCAATAATTATTTTTAATATGGATCAAGAGCCTTATGGCCGTGTAACAGAGTCTGTATAAGCTTGGGTAAGAAGGTTTTGATTAGATTAGTCCTTTCAGCTCCGGTTTATTATGTCAGAGAATGAGGTGTGTTCTTTTTCCTGCAGTGTTCCACGTTTGTGATCTCATTCTGTTCCGCCTGGCAGAACGGGGTTCTCAGTTCTCAGGAGACGGTGGTTACATGGCACTGTAGCGGACGCGTCAACAAGCGTCAGGAAGCGGGAAGCTTCACTTGGGAAGCTTTGTCATCCTCAGTTTGTAGCTGAGCCATGCAGAAGCTATGGCTTGGCTGGGAAGACGGGAAGTGTTCAGACTCATGCCAGTTTGTATTATTTACATTTAGACTGGGTAGGTCAGCTGAGATTCTCATTTGTATTGGTGGCCTGGGGAATCAAAGTCGGTATAAAATGGAAGGGGTTGTGTCACCAGTTAAATGAAGGGAATGATTAATGGTCAAATATAGAGAGCCAGTTGTAGTGGGACCATGACATTAGGGTTATCTCCCCTCTTTCACCAAGTGTCATGGGTTCTGTCATGACCAGTGAGTCATTCGACGTCTTGGTGATGTCATCTTATGGCTTAATGAAGTTGAGCTGGTGATGTCATGATTATTTCCATTAGCCTATATGTATGAGCACATTGTATGAGCTGAATGTGATCCTTACTTCCATGTTTGACATACATTTTTAGGAAGATTTGCAGTGAGAATGTGCTCCTGGGGCAGAACCTAGCCATGCTAGCCAGAAGCAATACCAGTCTCATGGTCCAGAACTGGCTGGCTGCAAGTGCTCTGAAGGACACATATGCTTGAATGACAGAGTTGACAGAGACAGAGAAAGTTTGGTTGAGAGAGTTTGGTGAGCACTCAGTGAGCACTTTATTATGTATTTATAAGACTTATTAAGTCTTCTGCTGCTGTAGCCTTTCCTCTTTGGTTTGATATGTTGCGTGTTCAGAGATGCTCTTCTGCATACTACTGTTGTAATGTGTGGTTAGTTGCGTTGCTGTCACCTTCCTGTCTGCTTTGACCAGTCTGGCCCTTCTCCTCTGACCTCTCTCATTAACAACGTGTTTCTGCTGCTCACTGGATGTTTTTTGTTTTTCGGACCATTCTCTGTAAACTCTGGAGACTGTTGTGCATGAAGATCCCAGGAGATCAGCAGTTACAGAAATACTCAAACCAGCCCATCTGGCACGGACAATCATGCCCGGGTCGAAATCAGTGAGATCACATTTCTTCCACATTCTGATGGTTGATGTGCTTCAATGTGGTTGATTAGCTGAAGCCCCTGACCAGTATCTGCATGATTGTATGCATTGCACTGCCACCACAATTGGCTGATTAGATAATCGTATGAATACGTAGGTGTACAGGTGTTCCTAATATAGTGTTCAGTGAGTGTATATAACTCCTTCATAAGCAGTAGGACATTCACAACATACTGTAAGCATTCATATGCACTTAAGTCACTAACCAATATAAGGGTCTTCTGTCAGTTCACTCGGTATGTCATGTCACTTGCTGCACATTTGCGGTTACTGACATAAGTGCTCATTAATGCTTATGTAGTGCTTATGAATGTGCTATGTTGTGCCTACAAAGGAGTTATGTAGCTCTCATGTTGGACCCTTCAAATGAAGTGTTACCAGAAGTTTTGAATCTACACTTGTCAGTGGGTATTCCTAATTTACAGAATTCACACAATGTACCTTTAATAACATTGTGCACTTTCTAAATTTCCAAAATTGCCTTAATAGTTGTGTTACTCTCTGGAACACATCCGATTATACCGGTCTCTCTCGGAGGAGTTGGGTGGTGGATTTCATTGGAGGGGCAGTGTGAAAGTGTTTTAATTCCTCTCTCCGACAGGCTGTGATTTGTTCCCAGTCGCATCTTGGGCATGACAACAGACGGTTCGCTGTTAATGCCACCTGAAGAAGGAAGGATAATGTAATCCATTCATGTGAGGCAGGTCCATTCTCTGCCAGGCTGCCAGGATGTGGTTTGACATAAAGGTGGATGTGGACCTTTTCAAGGTTTTACATGGGGCCCTATTCATCCACCAGAAATCCACTGCCTGGAATCAGGCTGAAGCGGGGAAGCAGCCAGGCATTACAGACATGCTGTGGTGGGGGTGTACCGCAAACAGGACATGTTGTTCCAGTCCGTGACCCTTGGCCAGAGGGTTACTGCTTAGAAAACACATGCCAGTCAGTAAGAGAGAGACAATTATAGACAATGAACTGAATCACTGTTTGTATAAAATTGGAAAAGCTGAATAGCATACTGTAAGTTATTGATCTCTCTCTCTGTCTCTCTCTCTCACACACACACATGCACACACACTGCAAAAGGTGACTGTCTTGACAAGTGTTGGTTTTGTAATAAAACTTAAGATCTTAATTTTTTTAGTAGAAGTAGAAAGTATTTGCTTGTTTAATGTTAAAGTTTGCTTGAAAAGTGACATCTTACTCCATTTAAATTGTTGAGATGTCAAACTGTCTTACCTTGTCTTATTTAGCAAAAAAGTAATGGAAATAAGATTTTAAGTCTCAATATAAGACTAAACTTTGTTTATTTAGGGTTTTTATGTGCATAATTGAAATGATGTTGCCACTTGCAGATATGAGAGCCTTTTGTCTGTCAACAATGGTGTCTGTGCAGTGGATGGATTTGAACACACTTAATGGCATTCACATTGACATCATGAGAGTTCAAGTTTTTATACCAGTTGAGTGGGTGGAGTTTTCTCAGAGTACTGGTTTGGGTGCCTGCGTCTCAGTATTTAGGGCTTTTCTGAGAACCATCAGCAATTCTGTCTCTTTTTGCCTCCGTTTTGTTCTCTAGAGACAAAATGTGGCTTGGAGGGTTTTGTTTATTAACAAAGTTTGACATGTACCCGATAACATTCATCCTCATGTTTTTGTGAGGTCTATTTTTGGAACGACGTTGCCAAAAATGATTCTAATTTGATCTTTTACAGTCACAGTGGCCACATTACTGTACAACAATAAGGCAAATATAACATGAAAAACTTTGAGACCTGGAACCATGTATTCACATGATGCAAAAATAAATTACAGAGCAGGCATTTCACAAAGTAGGAACACGTATTAATTATACTCCTGCATATCTAATCATACTGCCAGCACTCGTCACTGACATTAGTGCAAACTTTTGCCCTAAGTGCATGATTAATGTAGAAGTGCAGATTGTGCAACTACTGGACCTTTCCTTTCTAACATTATAAAATTTATTTAGAAAGCTTTCAGCTGGAACTTTTGGGGTTTTCGAAAGCATCTCAATTTATGTTCCATGTCAAATCTGTAGATATTACAATAACCATTGGCCCTTATCATGTTAAATGCCAGTGTCTGAAATTTCTATGTTACATTACTGTTTACAGTACAATGCCACTCTGTTGGTTTACTGTGAACTTCATGTGAACTTGTGTCAAGAAGACAAATTATTCTCCTATGGGGAGAATGACTTGCACAGTCTGATTTATTTTTATTTTACTTATGTTTATTTTACATAATGTGTTATGGACAGATTTGTCAAAAGTCTCCAGTCATAGAATTTTCTGATCGTTGACTTTGATGTTGCTATCCTGGGATGAAAATACATTTCTCTGTGGTTCAAACAATGGTATCGATGATGCTGATAGTGGTAAAGCTGCTGTTTCTCCAGGATGTACTGTGGGAAGAAGACAAGCCGGTGGTGGGAGTGTGATGCTTTGGGCAAGGTTCTGTTAGGAAATGCTGGTTCTGCATATTCATGTGGACATCAATTGGACATCAATTTGACACAAGCCACCTGTACCCAAACATTGTTGTGGACCAGGTACACCCCTTAATGGCAACGGTATTATTCCCAGATGGCACTGGCCTCTTTCAGCAGGATACTGCACCCTGCCACACAACATGAACTGTTCGGGAATGGTTTGAGGAACATGATGAAGAGTCCCCAGATCTCAATCCGGTCAAGCATCTATGGGAGGTGTGGGAACAGACCGGAGGGCTGAAACGAGACGCATGAAAGACAGGGTGGATGCAGCATGAGGTGGGAGGATATGACAGGTGACACAGGATAGAGTGAAAGGGCCAAGAAATCGGAGCTAGTTTGCAGCTGGTGCTGTGGAGGGGAATGTCTTTAGATGAGAGCCAGATGTTCTGGCCAACTGCGTAACGAGGGGCAGGATGTCTTTGGCTGTTGGCCCAGCTCTTAGTTCCAGAGACATAACGCAACAGGGTGGTTCTGGGAGGGAGTTGTAGGCGTACTCTTTCGACGGAAGAGCCCGAGACCAGGATACAGACCCTTCCCCAGTTCCTGGTTTAGGCGCTCTGACCATTAGTCTCGTGGTGGAAGCCTGAGGAGAGGTTCGGGAAGGCCCTGATGAGGGCACAGTAGACTGTCCAAAACCTACTGGAGAACTGTGGGCCTCGATCAGGGACAACCTAGCGGGTAAGTCCATGAAGGTGTTGGGAAAGAGAATCTCCACGGTTTTTCTGGCAGAGGGTAGGTAGGGTGACAAATTGGATGGATTCCAGCAACAGATAGAGAGTTCAGTGACAAAGTCCAAGGCAATGTGTGACCATAGGCGTTGGGGTAGCGACAGGGGCTGAAGTGACCCGCTGGGCCATTAGTTATAGGTTTTGGTTTGGCCACAGCTGATACAGGCGGCAACAATGAATCGGTGTCTTCCTTGATGGTGGGTCACCAGAACCGATGGGTCAGCAGCGCCATAGTGTGGGGACTCCAGGGTGGCAGGCCAGTTCTGTGAGCCCAGAACAGGACCTGAGAGCAAACCGTTTCCTGGAACAAACAGGTGATTGGGTGGAGAATCTTCAGGACCCGGGTCGACCGCAAGGGCTTCTTCCACGGCCCTCTCAATATCGGACTTGACCACGGTCCCCAGGCAGTGGCAGAGTAGAACAGTGACAGGACTCCCCTCTTCTGCCAGGGAAGAGTACAGGTGGGATAACGAATCAGGTTTGACAGATCCAGGTCGGTAGGTTGGAGTGAGGTTGAACCGGTTGAAGAACAGGCACCTGACTTGCCGAGGATTGAGTCGAGCTGAGGTATTCCAGGTTGTGATGATTTGTCCAGACCATGAACGGAAGTCCTGTTCCAAGTAGACAAAGGTACATTGACCAGTGAAGTTACGGAGCACATCACCATGGTCTGAAAAACAGCTTGTGTGTTAGTGAGTCCGAAAGGCATCACTCCGTACCCGTAGTGTCTGGTGTGCGTGTTAAAAAGCCGTCTTCCACACATCACCCACAATGATACAGACCTAGTTGTAGGCATTGCGAAGATCCAGTTTGGAGAAGACTTTAGTCTTCTGCAGGACGGCGAAGGCACATGAGATGTGGGGTAGTGGGTATCTATTCTCGACAGTGATGCTGTTTCACCCCCGGTAGTGAATGCACCGGTGGAGGGTGACATCTTTTTTCTCAACAAAGAAGAATCCGGCTCCCATAGTTGACGAAGAAGGGTGAATGATGCCCGAGGCGAGGGAATCTTGATTCATGCTCTGGGTTTCGGGCTCTAGTGGGCATGGTATCAGGGGGCAGGTTCATCATGCAGTCGTATGAGCGATGAGAGGGTAGTGAACAGGCACAGGAATGGCTGAAAGCCTGTCACAGGTCTAGGTACTCAAGAGGAATCTTAGAAAGGTCGGTAGGTTCCTCTTCACAGGGAGACGGGAGATGTCCAGGTCCGACTGGGGACTTCAGGCAGGCCGAGTGGCAGTTGGGACTCCACCCCAGAATGATTCTCTGGACCCAATCGATCTGGGGGTTGTGCAGTAGCAGCCAGGGACATCGTAGAACCACCGGTACACAGAGGACCTACAGCATATTTGACAAGTGGTCATAATGTTTTGGCTTATCGGTGTATATGCTTGAGCTTAAATGGTGAAAAAATTAAATAGCTGCTTTGTTCATTTCTCTTTGATTTGAATATTGTGGGAACACTTAATCTTTCAAAGGTCGTGTGGACTCAGTGTTTACCTATTTCAGAGATTCAGATCAATCTCACTAAAACATTGATCTGTGAGAGTGAGCTATATTTACTACTGGTTTCATGTAGTTTTTTTGTGTGTGTATGTGTATGTGTGTGCTTCAACCTTTCCTGCTTCAAACTGCTATTTCCATCTCCATCTTCAATAACAGCATATATAAGATGGTGGATGCTCGTTGTTTTCATTTAGTCCGTGGGTAAATGTCAAGTGGTAATAACCGGAGGAACTGTGAATCAATGAAATGGGGGGGGGGGAACTAATTCTCACAGGAAACCTTAACAGGTTTATCAGACATGCATAGTTCATTGCTGAAATAAGGTGCTGCTTGTGACATGGTTTCCATACCAACGGAAGGTAACTGCTCATTATTTCATGCCGGGCCTGCAGATGTGACCTTTTAAAGAGACAGATGGATTATGAGCGGCTTGACACAGTGAGAGCAGACCGCGCCTCTGGTTTCAGCCAGGCCAGACAGCACTGCCTATGGGTCAGGGGAGAGCTGTTGCTCCAAAGAGCAGTGCTCAAACACACAGGCTTCTGTGCTAATCCTAATAAAAACTGAATGTGTGAATCACATTTGATGGTTGGTTATTGAACATTTTGTTGGTTGCACCTTGCAGAAGTGAAATGATTTGTAATTGGCTCAGTTGCACTAATACATTGGCTTGGTTATAGGTATAGGTTATGTTCTCAACAGCTGAGATAAATGCTATTTTATTTTCCATCAGGTTCACATACTGTAAGTTTTAATGCAATTTAAAATGTCCTGCTGGATTTTGTAGCAATAGTCTTACCAAAATATATGGGGACACTTTCTGAATTGGCAGAGAATGCACACGTGCTCCGAAATTAAATGATCAAATCTGCATTCTTAAACAAAGCAACCTACATCATAAGTTGCTCTGAATAAGAGTGTTTGCTAAATGATATCATAATATCATGTACAGTCTAATTATTTTCACACATTTGATTAATCAAATGCAAGATCGGTATATGACTATTAATGATGAATAAATACATAAGAACAAAGCCCACGAATGCAGTGAATATCTGAACATGGCTAATAGTTGAAGCATGCACTTGGATTATTTGAACTAGATATATTCTATTCTTGAGGCAAATGACAAGGCGAGATGGACTGTCTCATTAAATGTTTTTATGTTCTATAGAGAGGGTCCTTTAACATGGAGCTGATTCATTATTTCTTGGCTTGAAAAGTAGAGGAAAAGTGCATCACATTCTCTACCTTATCTGTAATCATGTACCCAGCTCTGCTAAGCTAATTGGTAGCGGCTTTTCTCTTAATTTGTATTATAATTGCCTCTTTGGTCGTGTCCAACTTTTCTGGTTTTCTTGGCTGTCCTCCAGTTTCCGAGACCTCTGAGGCTCCCTGTGTATTCCACTTTCTCTTTCCCTGTGTTGATCTCAAATTGGGCGGACCAAGTTCCTTCTCAATCTAATTTGTATGGAATCCTTCTCATGCAGAATTGTTTGGAATGTTGCTGGTCTCAACCTGGTTTTACTGTCATTTCTATGCAGTGTTCTGAAGCTGACGGTAATATTATACGTGGTTATCCTATGTCCCTCCAGACATTCCAGGGAACATTGTAAAGGACCCCATTTTGCTGCGGGCATTCAGAATCATTGAAATAACAGGGATGTGGCTGGCATGCCAAACCTACTGGTGCATATGATTAGGTATTGCGCGTATCACACAGTATAGAAATCCACTTTATCCAGTTATGGTGAGACCTTCACTCTTTATAGTCACTGGTCCTGGTGCTATGGACACCACTACCATTGTCTGGTTTTGTCTTCAGACCTGGTTCAAAAACTTAATTGTTTTGGATTGAAATACCTTCCTCTGCTCATTTGATTTTGCATGGTAATCCAGAAGGCATGGTTTGCACTTTTTGCTGATTTGGGTAATGAAAATCCAGATACGGTCTGGATGAGCAGTCAGGACCCAAAATGGCTTCTCCCCATGACTTGTTGGACTTCACTTCACTGGACCTTTTTAGCAGTCAGGCCAGCAGGTTCTGAGGGAACCAATAACGGTACACTCAAGAGAAGCGATAGCGCCTGAGAATGAGACCAAGTGACATTCAAATGCCATCAAAAAAGAAGAAAGACTACAATTGGACGTGTAGTAGCACCATAATACATGGAATAAAGATACAGGAATGGATAACCTTTTACATATTAATTATTGTGCCTTGCTAAAGGGAACAATTGAAGCCCCCCAACCCCCATTGGTTAGGTGTCTACTGTCATCCCTCAAAGAATGTAGCGTTCTGAATCTGACATTCAGTGCAATGGTGCCACATTCTTATATCAACACCTGTACCACAACATCAATGTCGCAAACAGTCCATAACACTGTCACCTCCGATATTCATCAAAGTCTCTTCTTCAAAACTGTCCAAAAGCAGTCAAGAGACGTGGGGAAAGCAGACAGCTTTCATTTGCGACCTGTCACACAACTTTCAGCATAATTACATACCGTCGCATCAAATGATCGCACAGATCCCAGTTTGAATCTATCAAGGTTCATTCCAAATTAGAAAGCTGGCCCTCACAATATACAGTACTGCCACCCGGATGCAAG
The DNA here is from genome assembly GCF_963514075.1 of Conger conger. Lineage (NCBI taxonomy): Eukaryota > Metazoa > Chordata > Actinopteri > Anguilliformes > Congridae > Conger > Conger conger. The sequence continues at coordinate 19,026,200 of NC_083764.1, read as the reverse complement.
CCTCGTTCAGATGGCAGCATACTATTGAGACATCACCTGGCAGAGAATCCTTGTTTACAAGGGCTTCAGTTGTTCCCTTTAGCAAGGCACAATAATTAATGTGTAAAAGGTTATCCATTCCTATATCTTTATTCCATGTATTATGGCGCTACTACACGTCCAATTGTAGTCTTTCTTCTTTTTTGATGGCATTTGAATGTCACTTGGTCTCATTCTCAGGCTCTATCGCTTCTCTTGAGTGTACCGTTATTGGTTCCCTCAGAACCTGTTGGCCTGACTGCTAAAAAGGTCCAGTGAAGTGAAGTCCAACAAGTCATGGGGAGAAGCCATGTTTGAGTCCTGACTGCTCATCCAGACCGTATCTGGATTTTCATGACCCAAATCAGCTTGACAGTACAGAGCCCAAATCCATTGTGACTGTGAGACTCTGTTTGGACTCTAGAGTATCTCTCTTTGCTGCCTTTGTGAAATACACACTCAGTAAGCAATTCATTTGATAGACCTGTACACCAGCTTGTTAATGCAAATATTTAATCAGCCCATCATGTGGCAGCAACTAAATGCATAAAAGCATGCAGATGTGGTCAAGAGGTTCAGCTGTTGTTCAGACCAAATGTAAGAATGGGGAAGAAATGTGATCCAAGTCACTTGATTGGTGATTGTTGGTACCAGACAAGGTGGTTTCTCAGAAACTGCTGATCTCTGCTGATTTTTACGCTCAACAAAGTTTGCAGAGAATAGTGCTAAAAACAAAAAAACATCCAGTGAGCAGCAGTTCTCCGGGCAAAAGCATCTTCTTTATGAGAGGTCAGTGGAGAAGGGTTAGACTGGTCGAAGCTGACAGGAAGATGACAGTAACACAAAAATAGCCACGTATTACAACAGTGGTATGCAGAAGAGCATCTCTGAACACACAACGTGGCAAACCTTGGATATTGGATAGGCTACAGCAGCAGAAGTCCAATATAAAATAAGTCCAATAAATACCTAATAAAGTGCTCACTGAGTGTATTGCTTCAATGCCTTCTCCCAGTTATGTCTAGACCTCCCCACCCCCAAGACTGGAACACTTGATTATCTTTGATTATTTCCAAAGCGCTTCATGGATCATTTTTGAGTGCTTCTCACTTAGGATGGATGGTGTCCCCCTGTGTGTTTTGCATGATTACCTTTCAGTAGTCAAATCTCTGTGCGTGTGCGTGCAGCGCAAGACGCATTTTAAATAAGAGCCCTCCTTCTCGGGAAGCTTTCTCCGACGAGCCGTTTGTCTCTGTCAAACAAAACACACCAGTGCTTTGTCGTGTGTGCTCGGGGATTATTGACTGTGCCAGCTCTTTCAATAGGGAAACGCAGCTGAAGCGGAGGAGGAGGAACACCAGAACGTTTTTACTCCAAGGGTTTTTGCTAACATCACTACGTGTACAAATCTCATCCGGAGAGAGATAAACAGATGGGGGTGGGGGGTGTGTGTGTGTGGGGCTGGGCATGACACGTGCTGGGTTGTTCTCTCGGTCTGGGGAGAAGTGCTCCAGACCTCCCCTGTCAACCTCGGACTGATAAAAGTCTGTTGTCTGCATTTAACAAGCCCCGGGCTCTCCTCCACTCTAACCCTGCCAGGATTGATGCACTTAACCTATGGGGCATCAACGGACTACGCCAGCAAGGGTAACTGACTTAGAGGCTGCTGTGGATCTCCGCTTTATTGTCTATATATTTTTAGGCTATCATTCTGTCATTGTGCTGTCGCCACAGGGGGTCATAGATAGGAAAATTTGTTGAGTGATTTCTATCATTTTATGATTTATGTTCCCCTGATTTGTTCCCCTTCAGGGGTCAGTAATCAGCACAGGCTTGAAAACTGGGTAGTATTGCGAGAGGGGATATAGCACTCAGTGTATGGAGTATACGGGCAATTGTGTTATATAGGGGATGTGACCAGCAGCTCTGCCATCAGTTGCCTAGCAGCCTTGGGTACGAGGCATTAATGCACTTCCCATGAACACTTGAGTCGGGAGCTGCTCTGAACTCGTGTCTTTTTCCCCAGGGCGGGGTGGGAAAGTGGGGGCTGGGGCGGGGGTGGCAGACAGAAATAAACCCATTCTTTCTTTAGCAGCAGCTGCAGGTGACAGAAACAGATTTAGCGTTTTTCGCTTGACTAAGTGTTCTTGTTCTTCGCTTAAGACCACAAATAACAGGTGACGTGGACGGCTCACGATAAAAGGTGCCGTTCCTCCTCGGCCTGAGGGCATCACTTCAATTCTTCTCCCAAAGCGGTGTCTGGAGAACAACAAAAAAAATGAAAAGTTTCCGCAAACATAGGTTACGCAACGTCTCTGGAGCGCTGTGGCGGTTGCTGCGTGTTGGAACACTTCTGACGTTTTGTAATTGATGGGCAGGAGTCATAGCCCCAATGGGCATGGCAGGTCTCTGAGTGACGCGTGTGTGATGGTGTGTGGATTGGCCTAATCTAGGTTGTGCTCTTCTGCTTCAAGCTCCAGGTCCAGCTTTATAATTGGATACTAAAGCACTAGAGGTCCAACTGTATAATTGGGTACAGTGTGTGCCATGTTCAGATTCCCTGGGTGGCGGCATATCCTGGGAGGATAATCGTAGCATAACAACTTGATGATGAGAACAGACCAACAGTGCTTGGAAAATGGCGAGCATGGAAAAGGGGAAAAGGTCTTGAGATGATGGGAAAAGAGACCTACCTGGGTCCGATATGTAATTGTTTTGGATTCAAATACTTTTTTTACACTTTACTGAGCTCATCGGGTGTTTCGGGACCTATAAAATACTCCCAAAAAGTGAAAGCCCCTGCCTTCTGGTCCTCTCAACTGCATCATTCAAGCACAAAAAAGTATTTGACCCAGGTCTGAAGAGAGATGGTGTTGGGTGCCCTCAAGATGAAGGTGTGAAGTTTAGTGTGGTTTGTGTGTCTCTTTTAGGACTACACCGCCCGACCTCATGACCACCGCCAGGTACCGGCCCACCTGGGACCTGGCACTGGACCCCCTGCTGTCCTGTAAGCTGTGCCTTGGAGAATTTCCTTTGGAGCAAATGACCACCATCACACAGTGCCAATGTGTATTCTGTACTCTGGTCAGTATTGCTGATTTTTGTATTCTGTACTGTAAACAACACTGCCAATGTATCTTTTTTTACTCTGCTCAGTAGTGAGAATGTGACTTTTTTTTGTGTGTTTTGTTTTCATCTGATCAATAGTGTGTATTCTGTACTGTTCAGTAGTGGAAATGTATTCAAGTCAATGTCTTTTTTTCTTCTGTACTGTGGTTAGGTGTGCCAGTTTGTTTTCTGTTCTCCGGTCAATAGTGTTACTATGTGTCTTTTCTTTTTCTTTTTACTCTTAGCTTTTCCCCCAGTTGTGCAAATGTGTTTGGTCAATAGTACGTATCAGTGTGATATTTGTGTTGTGATCAGTAGTGTCAATGTCTGTTGAAACCTTAAGTGTTCTAGTGTTCTGTAGCAAGTCTGCTTCTCCAAAATATCCAAACTTATATCCTTGCATGCATGTTTTGTAGCTTACGAGCTGTTGTTCTGAGGAAATTATTTTCCATTTAACACATATTGTGTGACTGTTAGCCTGGCACCTGTACTGCCTTGATGATGTGAAGGTAGTTTGTCTGACATTACCAAGTTTTGTCATAGGGTTGCTCCCCAAAAAACAGGTTTCACAATTATAGGCACCCGTGGTTTAAAGCTTGTACTAACCCCTGGCAAAGATGACAGCCATTAGTCTTTTCCTGTCCTTTGTGATAAGGTTACAGAACAAATTTGGAGAATTTTGACCATTCCTCCTTGCAGAACTTTGCTCCATACAAAATCATCAATCCTTCTGTTCAGACCACAGGTTTTTAATGGAATTTAAGTCTGGAGACTGAGAACATTGATGTTTTCACTTGAGTATTTCTATGTGTATTTTCATGTATGTTAGGAGTCATTGTCCTTCAGGACAATCTGCCAGTGACCAAGTCTCTGCTTCCTAGCAGAGGAAATTTTATTGACAATTTCACTTTGTTAGATTTTATTTACAATAATTGTTAGGGGTGCCAATCATTTTGACACCTATGGATTACAAATTTTTATTCATGCAAAAATATTGAATCATGAGAGGAAATGTATTGAAATAAATGTATATGGCTTTCCCATAACATATAGAACATAACGTGTAGATTATTAACTTTATTTTATGCAGCCTTTTTTCTTCATTTTTATTAAGGGCGCCAATAATTCAGCAGTAGATGTGCGGCTTTACTGTGCCATACTGCAGTATTTTAAGAGGATATTTTTCTTTCAGGCAGAGAGGTGCCACTGTAATATAAATATAGTCTGATATTAGTCACAGGGCTCCAGTCAATTGGCTACGCGGGAAGACGTGAAGTAGAACTATGGTGCAAAGGCGCCCGCTCTAAACAAAGACGCTGATTAACGTTTGCCCACTCCATCTTTGTTCTCCCTCATCACGGGGGTTCTAGCCGTAATCGAGTCTGGGTTTCAGGCTGGATTGAAGGGCAACCGTTCTAAAATGTGAGTCTGTATAATGCTTTCATCTCTCACACTTTCACCTCTCTCTTTCTCTCTCTCTCTTTATTTCTCTACATCTCTATCTCTCACTCACTCTATTTCTCTCTCCTTCCTTCCTCCCTCCCTCCAGTGCCTGAAACAGTATGTGGAATTGCTGATCAAAGAGGGTCTTGAAACCGCTATTACCTGCCCTGACTCTGCCTGTCCCAAACAGGGACACTTACTGGAAAATGAGGTAATTTTCCTTTTTTGTGCATCACTACCTTTGTCGTTATCCTTACCTTTCACGTTTGCTTGCCAGGCTCTCTGAGGTCCTGTCAAAACTTTACTGAAAGATATTATGGTAAAAAAAAAAAGCCATGGAGTATTTGTATCAATATCGCTGTTGGTTTCTATACCATATACTGTATGTCCAGTGCCATTTTGCGGACAGGCCAAGAGATGACAGACTTCTCACACTAACCTCTAATCGGTATCATTCCACATTATTGTCATAATTCATTGTGACAAGAGCCTTGCAGCTTGAATACTTGAATCTCGATAAAAGCAGTGAGAATAATTACAACATGCCAGTGTTTCATTTGGTCGTATGTACAGGTATCTGTTCATTTTTGTTTAACCTGGTGTAAAAGTACTGTCAGATATGTGGCACTACCTTTACTGCCTACCACCTGGACTCAAATTTCCGGTTTTAGATATTCAAAGTGAATAGGGTGCGCACGCGTATGTGTGTGTGCCTGTGTGTGTGTGCTTGCGTGTGTGTGTATGTGTGCGTGTGTTGAAAGTTCTGCAGTGTGTGTGCGTGTGCGTGCGTGCGTGTGTTTAAAGTTCTGAAGTGCAGTTCGTTCCTACGCTCCGTTTCCAATGTTCCTAACCGGTGCTGACGCATTCTCTGCTCTCCCCATTCATTAAGCCTCTCCCTTAGTCCTCGCTGCCATTGACGTCTGCAGTTCTTCCTCCCACAGATCGAGCTGATGGTGGCTGCGGAGATCATGCAGAGATACAGGAAGCTGCAGTTTGAGAAAGGTGAGCAGGGTCTCACCAACCTCATCTTAAAAGGCTTTCGTTCCCACACCTACGTCTATTCCTGAGCCTCCGCACGTCATTTGCTAAACAGACTGTGTGCAGCTCCCAAGAAATCGATAGTGTTTTGTGCACAAATGTTCTTTTGACGCACCATGGATCGCAGAGACATTCAAAGTTCAAAACATCAAAAAAGCCTTTGTAATTTTCTTCAAATCTGCCTCTATACTGTAATTGCAGGTTTTCATAGTAAATCAATCGATCAAGTTGTATTGTTCACATACAGTACACATGACGTACATGACAGTGAGATATGTTGTTTTTATATGTATCTCTTTCAATACACATTAATCACAACAATAAAACAGAATAAAGCAGAATAAAAATAGCGCTTACAAGATAAGAGTAACAATAATTAATAGAAGTAAGTAGAAAAAAAAAAAAGAAAGTGTTTTGATTGTGGCATTAAAAATGGCTCAGTGTTAAGGTTACAGTTTAACAGATGGGTATGAGGAGGTGGGGGGGTGGGGTAGTACTTTGCTTATTTTTTCATAGAATGCAGTGTGCACTACACTGTCTGTTTTTCAGCTGCATATTTCTTGAAGCAATTCAGGCTAATTGAGAGGCTAACAGTTTCAATGGCAGTTCCCGACCTTGGAATTGAACCTGTGGCCTGTAAGTTTAATGGCAAATCCAATTTATCGTGATTTCAGAGCAATATCCTGTGTCTTGATATTACCCTCGATTAAGATTGAGGCGATGATTCAGCACACATCAGAGAGGATGTGAGCCCTTGCGGGTTTTTATCAAATTTAATTTTAATTGGATTTTTCTGGATTCAATGCTGCTTTCTTTAACCAAGGTATCTCTGTATTAAAATATTGACCACACCACTGTACATACTCTCAATCTTATGATTTACAGATTACATTACATGTTATTTGACTGACTGATTAGACTAAGCAGGAGACAATCCCCCTGGAGCAATGTAGGGTTAAATGCTCAAGGGCCCAACAGCTGTGTGGATCTTATCGTGGCTACACCGGGGATTGAACCACCAACCTTGCGGGTCCCAGTCATGTACCTTAACCACTAGGCTACACCTAACCACTCCTGTTGCCGGCCTACTACACCGCATCATACCGCCTGTAATGTCGCAGCGTCATACGGCACGACACCGCGTCATGCCCTGTAGTAGGCTGGCATCGGGCTCCGTTGGCCTTGCGGAGGGGTGCCAATGGCGTGCGGTGTCTTGTCACAGAAGTGCTGCTGGACCCGTGCAGGACGTGGTGCCCGTCTTCGTCGTGCCAGGCTGTGTGCCAGCTTAAGGAGGAGGATCCCACTGGGGCCCAGTCGGTACAGTGCTCCGTCTGCAGCCTGGAGTTCTGCTCCTCCTGCAGGGCGGGTTGGCACCCGGGCCAAAGCTGCCAGGAGACCCCGCCCAGCAGCTCCTTCCTGGCTGCGGAGAGCAGGTAGGCCTTGTCTCCGCCTTGTTTTTGTAATCTCCGTCGCCGCCATTATTAAGGTCAGCGGTATAATAGGAAGCTAATATCCAGGGCATTCAATGCGTTCCATGCTGATTGGCCCAGTCCCTCAATGTGACATGCCTGATCCAATCAGAGACAAATGCTCATCCCGATCATTATCCATTAACATCCTTGTCACCAGATCACCAGAATGCTTTGCACCAACATTGTTGCCGTTCAGATCATCGCCTCTTCTATGAGAAATAATTAAACGGAGTAGTGCACATACACACAATCAGATTTTGTCCACTTCTATCTTACATCTTACAATATCACTAGTAGCATTGTAGGACATTTTGACACTTCATGACTTATCTTACGATAGCATGTTATGTTTGGCACATGCAGTATGGTCAATATGACCCAGCCAGGAATGAAACGCATACTGCTAAATGTCAAAAGTAACCTAGGCAACTAATCTACAATACACAAGAAAGCCTCAAACACTCATCTCTGGTAGAGCCAAGCAAACTTCTATTCTGGTCCCAGAGTAGATTCTTATTACTCTTGGGATTCAATGCATGAATGAGTTTCCAAGGTTACCAAGAGGTTTTACCCATTTAGAAAAGCGCTATAGTTGACTCCAGGCAGCCAGTGCATGCGGCAACATAATTCTTTGTTAGCACGTTAGCATGTGAGCGCGCAGCTGTGTTTTAAAGCGATATAGACACTCCGAGAAAAATCGGTCAGGGGCCACCGTGCCCTGTCATCAGAACGAGTGTTTCAGCTCTCCAATCACTGTTGCGTGAAGGATAAATGAAAGGTGCAATTTAATTGGCTCCCTTTGGATCAATACTCTGAGAATTGCCCTGGAAGTGCAATCAACTTACCTGCTCTCTGTGGACGTAGAGAAAGGCCATTCAGTTACAGAACGGGACAGTTTCCTGTCAGACCTCTTTCATCTCTGAGGCGTAGCCTCTCGTAGCACACAAGGGTATTGATACACGCGAGGGAGAGGATAAGGTAATGCATCCACGAGTGTCAAGGAGGGACTACTGACGTATTATTGAACATGGTCTTAAAGCCATATTCCTCTGGAAATCTCATTCAGCATTCTCCAAGCTTAAATGAAGTTTTGTTGAATCACTTCTTATTTATTTTTTTTTCCCTTCTTTCAATATAGCTGTACAACCTATCTGTTCTGGGCTGCTACCAGAATTAATATAGATTTGTTGTCTTATTCTTCTCAAAATATGAATCCTGGACAAATTGATTGGTGTTGATACATTAAACTAATCAAATATGTGAGGCTTTAAAACAATCATGTTTTTTTGTTTGTTTTGATACTGTAGTGCTGTAGCCACTAAGGATTTTAGCCTGGGATCTTCTCTTAGATTTTATTTGTCTCTCACATTTGGAGAATGGCCTGAGGCTCTAAAATGCTATGTGCAGTTTAGTCCCACAGCAGATATATCTGGAGTGATCGAGGAGTCACAAGGCTCCTGGAAGGCATTTCAAATGTGTAGCTTAATGATAGTTTGGGTCACAATTTACAATAAGGAAACTAACATCAATTAATGGTGCACAAATGCATTAATTAAGCACAAAATGTTTCATTAGTTCATGTATCTGTTAACTACTAGCTAATGTATTAGCAAACAATAGGATTCATGTACAACTAGTTAATCATTAATCATTTTTTAAAGTCCAATATGAATTGGTATGAACTAATGCAGTTGTTACCATGAAGTAATGATGTACAAATACTTAAACAAAGCTGTACGGATTAACTTTTCTGTAGATAAGTAGTTAACAACTACATTAGTTAATGCCAATTTTTCAAACTTTATTGTAAAGTGTCACCTTAGTTTCTTTATTTCCATCGGCCTTTGTGCTGTAGTCAGATTCCATAATCGCTTTGTCCTAACTGGCAGAATTTGACAGCACAGCCAGAGAAAAACGCTTTGAAAGACTGATCTCGTTTCGGCTTATCGTTGCCTCTTCCTTCAGCTTGTTCTACAAGGGCGACGAGGACGACGTTCCAATCAAGCGCTGCCCCAAGTGCAAGGTTTACATCGAGCGAGACGAGGGCTGCGCCCAAATGATGTGCAAGAACTGCAAGCACGCTTTCTGCTGGTACTGCCTGGAGTCCCTGGACGTGAGTACGCCAACGCCATTAGTACTTCTTGTCTCTACGGACCTGTTGTCTGTGCGCGGCTGCGGTGACGTTTATGTTTGTCAGGCCCGCACAGGCAGGTGCGGACACGCTGTAATGTAGTGTTTCTGTGCTCCCCTCTCCGCAGGACGACTTCCTCTTGATTCATTATGACAAAGGGCCCTGCCGTAACAAACTGGGACACTCCAGAGCCTCGGTTATCTGGCACAGAACGCAGGTCTGTGCAGTGACATCCCACATAGATCTTCTTATTTACAGTCCAGTTGTCTCCGTGTGTGTGTATTTGTTTGTGTGTCTGTGGGCGTGTGTGTCTGTGAGTGTGTGTGTGTGTCTGTGCATATGTGTGTGTGTCTGTGTCTGTCTCTGTCTGAGTGTTTATGTGTGTCTGTCTGTGTCTGTCTGTCTGTTTGTGTTTGTGCATGTGTGTGTATATATATATATATATATATATATATATATATATATATATATATATATATATATATATATATATATATATATATATATATATATATATATATATATATATATATCTGTGTGGCTGTGTGGCTGTGTGTCTGGGTGTGTCTGTGCTTAAGTTTCATGCCTTCATCTGCAGGCCTTGAAAACCCCTCACCTTTACTCCACATAAATGCTGTGCAAAGGTAAAGCCATGATCCTGGCTCCTACCAGATATGCCCTGTCATTACACCTCTATCTCTTACGGAGTCCATTTTGTCCCAGTCGGTAAAGTACGTCATCTTGTAGACTCATTTTGAGATGCAGTGCTGTGTGACTCCATACTGTAGTTCTGGGAAAAGACCCTGCCTGAGTGACTCAGTCCCATGCAACCTTCCCCTTAGCATTATCTCCCCAGAGAGCAGCCTACTACTGCATCTTTTGGTATTTTTAAGCTATGGTGCTGTAGCCTGTCATGAACATGTCGTCACGTACATCCAAAATCACACCATTGTGGGAATCAGATGTGGGATTCCTACCTCATATTATTGACCCGTTGACACACAGCAGGTCTGTGCCTGACTGCGAATTGTGCTTGAATAATAGAAATTGTATTGCTGAGTTGACTGTCTGTGCTTTTGCGCATTCATACATCACATACCTTATGCCGATATACAGTAAATCCTTTTTTGTTATCTGCTGCCCCTTTGTGGAATTTATATGCCATCTCAGGGTTATGCTGTGGAGCGGAGCTCCTGGAGATCTAGTGCTCTGTAGGTTTTCACTCCAACTCCACACCTACAGATCTTGTTGATCTGCTAATTCGTATAATTAGGTGTGCCAAATTAAGATTTAAATTAAAAACCCACCCAGATGGTTGATCTCCAGAAACAGGATTGAGTAGGCCTGCTATGTAGTATCATGACATAGAAGGTGGTGTTTGAAACTCTTACTGTGTTTAGTTTGTGGTCACATCTGTGAGTGGTGGCATGAAATCCCCACACTCTCAAATTCAATCAACAAGTTTTTCATTTTAGGAGTTGCCAAGCTTTCATTTGAACCTGATAGATGGGCAAGGTTTGGCAACTGAATGATCGGTCCTAAACTGGTAGTATGACATTTTTCCAGTCTAAACGTCAAGTCGAATTATTTACTGATATAGCGCTCAGCAGTCCTTCAGCCAGAGGTGTGAATTTTGGTTCTGTGGACTTAAATGGTCACAGAGGTTCTATGTCTGCCTTGCTGTGGACAGGTGTCATAAATTCACAGGTAAATGGGGAGTGAAGGCTTGTGGATGTCACTGCTCACCAATGGATAGATGATAGGTGATAGTTCCCTGGAGTAGTCGGGCATTCTGCCAGCTTGTTTCAAAGAGATAAATAGACATGGACTGCGCTGTTATTTCAGCTTTTTGGGTTAAAATAGAGGACTAGAAATCTTTGGAATTCAGTAACTACACAGATTATGACCACCTAATAGGCTGCTGGTCCTCTGCATGCCACCAAAACAGCTCTGACCTGCTGAAGCATGGACTCTCCAAGACCTCCGAAGGTGCCCTGTGGTATCTGGCACCAAGACATTAGCAACAGATTCCTTAAGTCCTGTAAGTTGTGAGGTGGGGACACCGTAGATCGGACTTGTTGTTCCAGCACATCCCACAGATGCTCGATCGGATTGAGATCTGGGGAATTTGGAGTCCAGGGCAACACCTTGAACTCAATATGTTCCTCAAACCATTCCCATTGTGCAGTGTGGCAGGGTGCATTATCCTGCCGAAAGAGTCTACTGCTGTCGGGGAATACCGTTGCCATGAAGGAGTGTACCTGGTCCACAGTGAATGCCAGGACCCAGGGTTTCCCAGCTGAACATAGCCCAGAGTATCACACTCCCTCCACCGGCTTGTCTTCTTCCCAGACCTTGACATGCGGTGTTGTTATGAGATAATCAATGTTGTCAATCTGTGAGTGGTGATAATATTTTGGTTCATTGATGTATATTAAGCCTGGTAGTTTTCAATAAAGTTTTGTGTACTCCATGCTTTAGTTAACAGAGGTTCTCATTGGTAGATTGATGACACTGTAAAGGTAGGTATTCGATTGGCACACCATTTTACCGATGAAGATAATGTGCCAGAATGTTTTAATAGTGTAGCCTCATCTTCACTACAAATTGTGACCTTTGAATTATGAGGTTTTATCTGCATTACGAGTGGTTTTGAGATATTGAGCTTCAAGGATATCAAAGTTGAAAGGGGCTCCAAATACATACAATCTTTTTAATGTAGTATTTTTTCATACTTTTAAACAGTATTTTTTTGTAAAACCTCCCACATTTAGTGCCCTGGAAACAACGTATTTATGACACTAACTCATTTTTGTCTAAAATGTCGGAACCTTATAATTCCAAGGTCTCGCGCTGTTTATGTCAGCTCTGCTAACTCTCCCATTCCCACTTTGCCGGCAGGTGGTTGGCATTTTCGCCGGGTTTGGTCTCCTCCTCCTGGTTGCCTCCCCCTTACTCCTCCTGGCCACTCCCTTCGTCCTGTGCTGCAAGTGCAAGTGCAGCAAAGGAGACGACGACCCCCTACCCACTTAAGGGAACCCAAGAAGAAGAAGATGAAGAAGGAGGAAAGACTCGCTGGTTACCAATGGGCCAACTCCCCCTTAGCTCTCATTTACTTTTTCCTTGCGCGTGCGGAGAAAGCTTTCATTTCGGCAAGTCAGGGTCTCTTTTGGAAAGCCGTACGGTTGGTCACCTGGCCTCTCGATGTTGTAAGGGCTGAGCTTCGACTGAGGGCGCTGATAGCAGGCCGAGACCTGACATGTTGCTTGGTCTGGGTGGGAGGCATGGCCTCAGCCTTTATAGCGTGTTGTAGCGCCAGTCAGCTGCTGCATTTCGGTTGAAAGTGCGGATTACTCTGTGGTCAGGGGAGCATTACAAGGGATTTTTCTGAACGTACTTTTCTAAATCGGGCGTCTTGAATTCTGTAGAGGCTAAGCGCAATCTAATTTCTTTATGGGTCTTTCTCTACATTACCTCATAACATTTTTCCAGTGTGTATATATTTGGGGGTGACACAAATTTAGTACTCCTGTGAGATGAGCACACTGCCCCTGGTGGTCATGTCTGGTATGTGTGCCTGCATTCCTGTCCCTGTTGGATTGTGTTTTTGTTTAGGAAGCAATATTTTTGATTTGTGCTTCTTGACAATGCACATTCGTCATAATCCTCAGAAGAATGTGTTAAATTGTGTTTTTCATGTCTTTGTCAAGTTCTGCTATTGACTTTATTCCTTAAAGTTATTCCTACATCTCTATTCATGCTAAATATTCAAATCACATCCTGTCAAAAATAATTTTGCATTTTCTCTTATTGCTAATTTTGTAAAATACATTTTGCTTTGCAAGTCTCATGTCCCTCTGATGTGAAATAAAAAAGTGAAAGTGATATGGTTGTTTGGTTTTGTTGGGAGCAGTTGTTTTGCTTTATTGTAGATATGCAGAAGGTTGTTGAATTTTGCCTAATGTGTTGTTGAAACTGGTAAATGGCTTGTGGCTTCATAAAAAGGGGTTTAATTCTTCCGACATTCAAGTTATTCACACTAGAAACTGCCCTTTAAAAGCAAGGGATTATTGACCAGCTGCTTACTGTGCGCTTTGGAGTTTGTGCTATATAAATAATTTATTGGTAAACCTCACACAGTAAGATTTCATTCTGAACATATTGTTGCATCACTGGCTTACTGTAATTTTTTATTCAGTTTCATGAACTACTAAACTGTATGCTTTTACAGTACGTTTGAACAACTCATAAATTGATGGACACTTTTCCAAATTATCCAAATATGCCATTGTTTTAGAATTATGTATTATTCCTGACAATGTCAACTCATCTTAATTTTACATGAAAATCAAATGAATGCTAATTCAGTGGGAGATAAAATGAATATAATTCTCAGTGTTTTCAAAATGGAAGCAGGTTTAATATGTTGGGATCGTTCATATAAAATGTGCCAATATATTTACAGACCAACATGTTTGTACTAAATAGGTAACTTCATTGCATTGTAATATCTATGCAAGTTTATATGGCTTTTAAAATCAATTTAGTACTTTAAGCGCTGCTTATGCTATGTAAATTCAGTAAGTTTCATTGTACAAAGCTGTTAAAAAGAATGGTACCACCAGATCGACATTCAATTTGTATTCTATCAGGGTCAGTAACAGATTTTCAGTTATACACCTTCAGTCAGGTAAATAAAGGTAATGCAGTTCTGTCTATTTTATACTGTAGCATAACACATACAAAGCATATGACTCGTACTACATTTCAATGAAAATCATCCTGAAATTTGGTATGAGTAGTATGTTAATAGTAATATGCAAACACAGCCATAGTGAATGTTCAAGTGTGATGTTTATTAATGCTCCTGAAGCTTTTTTTTTGTTGTCCAATCAGCTGGCAGCTGTAGCAGTCAGACCCCTTTCTGACCAATCAGCATAGCTGTAGCAATTAAGTCAATTTATGTGCAATCAGCACAGCTGTTGCAACTCAACCTTTCTGTCCTATTTGCACAGCTGTAGTAATTAAGCCTGTCTGTATGCAGTCAGCATTACCGTAGTTGTTAAACCATATTTTACCAATCAGAACTGGAAACTGACCTCTTTTGTGTAGAAATTGTTAATTTTTTATTTTATTTCAGTTACAGTGCAGTCTATTTGTATTTGGACAGTGGTGCAATTTATGTTCTTTTGGCTCTGTACTTCAGCATTGAGATGACAATGAATAGGTGGTTAAAGACTGTCACCTTTAATTTGAACATATTTACATCCATATTAGGTGATCGGTGTAGGAATTACATCCCTTTTTATACTGTACATACTGTAGTTCCCCCCTCCCCCCCCTCTTTTAAGGAACCAAGCGCAATTGGACAGTTGGCTCAGCTGTTTCTGATTAGAAGCATCTTATCGGCTTAAATTCAGTCAATTGACTCCAAACTCATTGGACATTGCTTCACCCCACAGCAAGGCAATGATCCCAAACATACACCAGTACTCTCTTTCTTCTTAATGATGTTACAGACAGCTGATTCTGATAAGTTAATTGTTTTCTTATGTCTCCATTTGTTTTTTTGCCTTATAATAGCTTCTTTGCCTGTCATCGGCAACTCTGGTCCTTATGTTGACAGACTCCAATCACAACTGCCTCCAAAGGCAATCCAAAGCCTAGAATTAAGAATATATGCAGAGAGCTTTCTTATACCTGCACAAAGGAAGCGATTGAATACACCCGACTAATCAGAAAGAGCTGAAAAGCCAACTGTCCCATTACTTTTGGTTCCCTTGATAAATACAGATGAAAATACCCTCAAATTAAATGCGATAATCTGCATTGTAATCTCATATTCAAATCTAATATTCTGGAGTAGCAAGCCAATAACAGAAATTGTGTCATGGTCCGAATACTTACGGACTGCAATGTATATTCAAAAATGAAACCCAGCCAATGCTGAGTGGAGGAATTATACATTGAGACATTACAGTATAAACTGAACCGTTGCATAATAAGTCATAACTCATGCATGCATGATGCATAAAATATATCATTATTGATCATGTATTATAAGTTTGATTTTGTGACTGCTCCATTCCTACCACTGTAACGTGTTTTATACCATTTTATTGTTTATACATACAGTAACCCAGTAGAACAATTGGAGTTGCAAATCCATTTGTTTCTGCACATCTGATATTTGTACAGTTGCTTGATGAAGATTACCTGAATGTTCCAGTCTAGTTCAGGACTATCAGAAAACAAGGTGTTGATTCAGTTCAGTGCTGTACAACTGGCCCTGTAGCCATTAGCTGCCGATTAGCAGCTGCAGGTTTTCAATTTCATTAGCTTGCTTATTGCAACAAGCAACGTTTTATACTGTAACTGAGCCAGGGCATGATGCCATATCATATTTGATGGTTTTCAACAGCATTTTTTTTCTGTGTGCATCATGGTAGGACTAAATTGTGACAATCACAGCATGAGCCCAGAAAGTTTCCCAGATGGGCATGAGCTGGGCATGAGCTACTGTTGCAAACTGGTACATGCATTTGCAGCATTTACTGTATAAGAAATGGGACTGGATTGATCGTGTGCATTTACTCCTGCATTTGCACCATTTTTGAAACCATCGTGAATACATTTAAATGCATTTTGTCACCTTGTTTTCCTATTCAGTGGGCTTAAATCTGATGACAGATTTCCACCCAGTCAAGTGATTCAACCAAATATGTGGTTTCAGCTTGGTGAATTTTTAACTTTTTTATTCTTCATAATACATTTTTACCACCATTTCTTGTAATTTCACATAATAATGTACCTCACCACCTGAAGCAGGCAATATGAATAGACGGCTATTAGAAGAAAGACGTTGACAAAGTCCCAAAACTATCTTTTAACATTTGTGAAACATTTGTACTTTGTTATGCTTCTGTGAAAAACAAAGACAGAAACCCATTATGGGCTTATATCCAGAAAAAAAAACATTTTGAATCCTGACATAGATCCTCTGAAAAGCTTCTCGGGTTGAATTGTGTCTGATGCTGATGCAGAGCAGTTTCTGTACCCAGTTCATCTGGTTGATTTCTTTACGTGAATATGAGCCAAACCAGTTTTATCTTTTGACGATGCAATGCCTTTCAACCTAAGGCTTGTTTGTCTCACTACTCTGTTTAGCTTTTATTATTCACCATATTTATGTGTTTGCTTTGTACAACTGGAGAAATCTTATGTGTTTATTTACTGTAAATGGAAAAGCCTGTAATATAGTAACCTTGTATTTTGCCAAAAAATAATCACTGTGACAATAAAAAATAAGTGTGCAAATGTTCAGCGTAACTGATTCTTACAATGGGAACAACTGGGATTTCCATTAGCCATACACTAATGGAGGTCACATTATTAAAACCTGTCTTGAGCCGCATAGGAATAGGAATGCAATCTATTTACTGTATTTATACACTCAGTGAGCGCTTTAGTAGTTATTTCTTATATTTTAGACTTATTGGTCTTCTGCTGCTGTAGCCTATCCGCTTAGAGGTTTGACAAGTTGTGTGTTCAGAGATGCTCTTCTGCATGCCACTGTTGTAATGTGTGGTTATTTGAGTTACTATCACCTTCCTGTCAGCTTCGACCAGTCCAACTCTTCTCCTCTGACCGCTCTCATTAATAACAGGTTTTTTGCCCGCAGAACAGCTGCTCACTGAATGTTTTTTTTTGTTTTTTGCACCATTCTCTGCAAACTCTAGAGACTGTTGCACGTGAAAATCATCAGCAGTTTCTGAGCTACTCAGGCCACCCTATCTGGCTCCAACAGTCATTCCATGGTCAAAGTCACTTTGATCACATTTCTTCCCCATTCTGATATTTGGTCTAAACAACAGCTGAACCTCTTGACCATGTGGCAGCAAGTACCATTCTTACTTGCTGCCACATGATGGCTGATGAAATATTTACATTAACAAACTGGTGTACCGGTTTACCTAATAAATTGCTCACTGAGTGTATGTACTGTGTTGTGTTTGCTAATCTATGCAGCAGAGCTAAAAAGTGAATCTGTGGGAAGTTTATGATTACTCTGCCCTCTAGTGTTCAAAACGAGTATTATTCCTGCATGAACAAAGGCTATTGGAGGAGCAGGCTGGTGTCTTTTTTTCATCCTTTTTTTTTTCTGCTGCAAGCTCCGCTACTTGTGATTATGTGAATAAACATACTAGATACGTATGATTTGGGTTTGAGTACAAACTAACTAAAGCACTATGCTAATGCATCCCCCCCCCCCCCCCCCCCATTCTCTGCAATGATATAACTTCGTTTTGATTGTCAAACCTGCCTTTTTATCAATTTAGATAACTTTTGCAAAGTTTCAATTCAAGCAACGACAGCTATAACCTCTTCTTACCTGATCTTTATTCAGCACAGTGGTCTTGTTCATACTGAAGAATGTCACATAAATGTGATATTTGGCTATGGTGTGGCGTGAATCTGCCAAGTCCTGAAATTGCTGATCAGACACACATATCTGATGAAGCGCTCCAAATCATCACTGGTTGCAGCTGGTTCCCAGTGAGACGTGCCAGGAGGCGTCCAACAGTCATTAGGTTTCCTGAAGGTGTTTGCAGGTGCGGCCCAACTGCGTCCATTAATGGCCATTTCCCATCTATTCCATTCTCTGTGAAGTTCCGTGGTTGCCTTGGAAATGTTGATGACATCACAGAGCCAACAGAATCACTTTTCTAAGCAAGGGTCCAAGTCATAGACTGTGGTGCCTGTTGCGTCACCCACCAACTAACCGTGGGCTAGTGAAAAAAGTTTACAGGTGCCGCCATGTACCATTCGTGTACAAAAAACAATATGTGCAATTTAGCATGACATAACAACAATAGTCTAAGCCCTGTTCCCTGAAGTTGAGTAAAAGTCTCCGCTTGTTATCAGTGAGGCCAGCCTGGGGTCGCCAACCCTGGTCCTGGAGAGCCGCAGTAATCAGTAACCGATTCTGACCCAAGAAATATGGTGAGGTGAGGTGAGTTAACTCTGTGATCAACTGCTATCATTGACCATTTACAGTAACAAGCCAGGACATTCTGTGGCTTTCCAGGACCAGGGTTGCTGACCCCTGGGCCTGTCTGACGGGTGTATCTGTCTCTCCCATACCCCTAACAGCTACTGCAGAGATCCAGAGTGAGGATGGTAGTGGAAAAGGCTGCTTTGCTCATGTAGTGGATGGGCCTTATCTACTGATAGAAGAGCCTTATCTGCAAAGTGACCAACCCTGATGCCTGAAACAGGCTGATTATGGTCCCAGAGGCTGCTCCAAAAACCAAACCTTTTCAATCGTATCGTGTTCCACTGCTTTAGGTAGAAGAGCGATAGTGCAATAGTTTACTCAAATCTGGTCCTCAAATCCCAATCCGGCCCTGTTTTCCTTTTCTCCTCAGTAATTAACCAAACCGACTGGCTAGACTGTCTTCACACTTGACTCCCAGGTGAAGGGCGGGTGGAAAACCAGCAAGTTCTCTACCCTCAAGGATCTTGATTCCAGTAATAGAGGGTTTATAACAACAGACGGTCTCGGGTAGGTTTGTTGACTGCCGACAGTTTGAATACAGCTAGCGGGGAGGGAAGAACTCCAGAGAGGTCAGATGAATGGAAGCTGATCTGGGATCACATTGAGGATCCAGGAAGCAGGTGGCTAGCTCCTGAGAGACCACAGGAAGTTGGCTGGATCAGGTTCTGTGAGCGGAGGGTAAGCTAGCGTAGCTTAGCGGGAGGGATGGCCAGGTGAACCAGAAGGCCCGGAGGAGCAGCTGGGGACCTTCAGAGCCTACGGGTGTCAGCAACTTTGTTCTCGAAGAACGCCACAAAGTCATCCGCAGTGAGAGGGGGGAGGAGGGGAGAGGCAGAGAACAGTTTAAGTGGGTTAGTTGCTGCGAAGCATTTGACTAATTGTCATTCCCACAAGGGGGACATCAGGGTAGACATACGACCTTATTCTTTGCACCTGCTGTTAAATGAAATTTTGAGCAAAACCCCTCTCCCAGTGACATATAAATCAACTGTAGCGCCTTAGCTCTAGTTTTATTTCTTTTTTATGTATTTTTTTTGTTCTGGTCCGTCTAGCCTGTTCATTTATTCGGAGCATGTGTGTGTGTGTGTGTGTGTGTGTGTGTGTGTGTGTATGTATGTGTGTGTGTGTGCACTGAATGAATTACTAAATGGGCTAGATAGGACCAGAAAGATGTACTCTAAGTAACAAAGAATGTATTAATGTAGCCACATTCAACCACTTCTGTGTATTCAAACAATCCAGTGGAAATTGTTTCTAAGACAAAACTTTAAAAAAAGATGCTACAGTAACTTTGAAAGTGTAGAAATCCATGCCACTTCTGAGGTATAGAAACAAAGAATACAGAGACAATGACAAATAGAATCTGAGTACCTGTTAACAAGATAGTAAAAGTGTGATACATTTCATTATGTGTTTATTTTTTTGTACGTGACTGCTGCCTGGGTCAAAACTGGATAAGTTCAGCAATTCGGTGAATGTAAAAGTGAAAGGCTGGATCCTCGGGCTTGGTGTCCCTGCCAGCATGGAGGTGTTATACACAGATTCGTGACTGCAAGGGACGCGGCGATGGGCCCTAGCTCCCAGCAGGCAGGGCATCCCAGGCCATTCATAATAGATGATGCTGATTTGGCAAGCGCTCGATCCTTATGGCCTGTTTCTCCCTCCACAGCTGCCCAGTCTCTGGGCTCTTCAGCTCCACCCACGGTCTGTGGGTGTGTGAGTGTGTGTGTGTGTGTGTGTGTGTGTGTGCACGTGCATGTGCACATGTGTTTGTGTGTGTTTGTGTGTGTGTGTGTGTGTGAGTGTGTGTGTATGCGTGCGTGTGTTTGTGTGTGCGTATGTGTGGACGTGTGTGTGCATGTGTTTGTGTGTGTGAGTGTGTGTTTGTGTGTGTCTGTGTGTGAGTCTGGGTGTTTGTGTGTGTGCGTATGTCTGCACATGTGTGTACATGTGTGTGGGTATTTGTGTGTGCATGTCTGTGTGTGTGTGCATGTGATTGTGTGTGCACATATGTGTGTGTCCATGTAAGTGTGCATGCATGTGTGTTTGTGTGTGTATGTGTGGTCATGCGCATTTACACATAAGTGTGTGTGTGTGTGTGTGTGTGTGTGTGTGTGTGTGAGTGTGTGTGTGTGTGCGCGTGTGCGTGTGCGTGTGCGTGCGTGTGTGTGCATGTAAGTCTTCTTATGTGTGTGTGTGCATGTGTGTGTGTGTGTGTTTGCGTGCATGCATTCACTCATGTCTGCATGCCCCAGACTACATCTGCACTCAAGTTCCTCACCTGCCACCATCCGTCATTCACTGTCTGATGTCATCTCATCATTCAATGTGTCAAAAATGCAAACACTAGGTTGCTACATATAAACACGTATATGTTTTCTGATGCCATATAATGATATCATCTTTCACTATATCAAATATATAAATCAATGTGTCAGATTTAGCAATAAATGTATAAGCGTTCAACATTAAATATTCATGATGTCTAGTATAGTATCATAATTCAGTGTACAAGGCATAATACCAGCATTAATTTTGTCCGACATTAAAATGAAATATTGAATATCAACTGAAATTACATTCAGGTAAAGATTAGTATTCTGTTTGTAAGATACTGAAATGATATGTCACATTTAGTATCGTCATTGTACGCATAAAATATGCATATTGATGCCTTTTTAATAAATGGTGAGAGCGTAAATCTTTAATGGCTGATCATAAATTTGCACTTCTCTCTCTTACCAGGAGCATATACAATACTCCCACTCAAACCTCTTTCTCTGATTATGGAATGTTTCACATGGGTGTTATAACTCTGAACATAGGAAATCCCACGCATTACTGAAATGCTCACATATCCAGTTATATCTTATTCTATTTACTCGCAGTCAACACATAAATCCCAAGGGATTCTCTGCTATCCCTCTGATGTCCTTTTCAAGTTGACCTGTCAGGTCCTGTTACCTTGTTCTTAAAGGGCATGCTTTTCTGAACTATCAACTATAGAGATTGGTACAAATATGATCCTCCTGAATGCAATGAATGCTGCATGCCTGGACATATTTGTGGGAGATTGGCAGGGATGGATCAGGCATTCAAAGAGGTTTTTTCCTATGTGTATGGCAAAAGAGGATATAAGGTGTAATACAGATGAGAACTCCAATCCAGAGGACCATGTTGACTAGCATTGATGTGCATATTTATCAATGAGTACATATTCTATATACAGTATGTCTGTGTGTTTTTTGTAATACGACATTGGCATTGCTGTGTCATTTTGTGTATTTTGTGTTTCCATTTTGCTTTGGCATTTTGGAATTAGAGTACTACTGCATTTGCCAAATATATGGCAAAAATACAGCATATTGAGGAATATTGCTGCATTATTGATTATCTATCCATCCATCCATTATCTTAACCCGCTTATCCTGAACAGGGTCGCAGGGGGGCTGGAGCCTATCCTAGCATACATTGGGCAAAAGGCAGGAATACACCCTGGACAGGTCGCCAGTCCATCGCTGGGCACACACACCATTCACTCACACACTCATACCTATGGGCAATTTAGACTCTCCAATCAGCCCAACCTGCATGTCTTTGGACTGTGGGAGGAAACCGGAGTACCCACACAGACACGAGGATTTGAACCCAGGACCTCCTTGCTGTGAGGCAGCAGTGCTACCCACTGCACCATCCATGCTGCCGCATTATTGATTAATTCCTTTAAAATATATTTTATTACATTGCATACAAAGTACTGTTCTTATTTTGCAATGGAATCTTGGGTTTATGTAAAAAAAAGATGCTTCATAGAAAAATGATGCATCTTGTAATGCCACCTCTTCTGAGTGTTTTTGGATCATTCTATTATGAGTGACAAAGTGACCTTGTTGTGTGACACCTTGTGTTTTGGTAGTCTTAGTGCATTTTGTGTGCAAGATTAACTGTTGTGCCAAGCTGCGTGTTGGTAAAGAGAACTGTGTTAAGAGTTTTGAAGACGTGTACTCAGTATTGAGACATGGGTATAATGAATTGTAAAATAATTGCAAACTCTTAAAAGTTTGATGTCAAAAGTACGAGAGCTCCTGAGAATATGCTTTTAAAGGATGATGCTAAAAGCAAATGTGCTAGTATTATGTTAGAAAGACTTGTGGTTGTAATAAAAATTTTTTTTAATCAGATGAAATTATTACTACATTTTTAAAATATAAAATCAGTATTGTCATCTGGAAACTAAGTTGCTATTTTCATTAATTACCTGAAGGGGGTGCTGTGACTTCAAATAGTGTCAAGAAAAAAAAGAGAAATATTGCATATATGCACACACACACATTTTCTTGACCAATCAATGCACAAGTAATGTAGAATACAGATGAACATATAAGTAAATAGCAAACAACAGCATTCTAAAGTCAGGGTGCTTAAGCTGTTTAAACATATTTATCCCTAACCTACCATCACACAATTAGTCTTAGATTCACACCTCAGTATCATTACTTTCCATTGGAGCTCATTTAACTAACACCTTCTGAATGCACAGGTGTTTGGCATCTGTTTGCATGATCACACAGATGGTTACTGTATGCATTTTTCAAAGTTTGCTTTTCTGACAGATGTTTGCGCTGATATGGAAAACTATTTTTAATCTACAAAGCAGGTGTATTTCCCCCAGAAACTATACATCCATCCATATTCTTAAGCACTTACTCATAGTCAGTTGCTAGGGACTGAAACCTCTCTCAGCATACATTAGTTGAAAGGCAGGAAGGGCTGGTCACTAATCTATCACAGGACCTTTTTTCAAGGTGCAATTTTCCATCAGGATATGCCATTTGAAAGGTTAAAACGTGCAGTTCTATCTTTATAACCCATTATAAGATGCCATTGCTTTAGCGACAACAGTTCCTTATTCTATAACATGTGGGTGACAAAACAAGCGTGGGCAGACGTTGCCTTCTCTGCATTTTGGAAATTCATATACTGGACAAAATAAGGTAATGTCAGTGTCCTTTTCACGGCAGGGTCCAGTGAACCAACTGCATTTTAATGCAATTCTAAAAACATGTTAACTTGGAGAAACGTCAATAGAATGTCCACTGTTTACTTAGAATGTCTCTAGAGGAATTATCATTGTTGTAATTTCCGCCATTGCATACTTATACAAAAGTACTTATAGATAGGAATGTGATTATCTGTGTTTTGTATTGGCTCAACACAGGATGAGCCCACGTGCAGGCTTACCTGACCAGTACCGCAAATCCAGTTGCACAATAAATGCGTGATCCCCAACCGTGAGCAAAAAATACAATAAATTCTTGCTCAGCCTAGAACTGGCTAGTGGTATGGTATTGAAGTAATGACTGAGAAGCATTTTAGCTAATGACATTATGTTTCCAACGTTGTATAGCTTGTTAGGCTTGCATAAAACAAGGAAGGATAAAAATTAGCGATTTGAATGATTGGATATTCCATCCATGTTCACTTCCCTTCCATTCCATATTAAGTGTTTTTATAAATGTTATTAATGTCACAGTTAGCCTTTCTATTTTATAATTACACTCTTGACTTGATTTGATTGCCTAGTGCAGGGATACTCAAATCTGGCCCTTAAATCTAAATCCAGTGCTGGTTTTCTTTTCTCCCGGGTAATTAACTGACCAATTACTGCTACTGATTGGCCAGACCATCTTCACACCTGATTCCCACATAAAGGGAGGGTGGAAAACCAGCAGTTATTGGCCGTCGAGGGCCGTGATTTGAGTAGCTTGGGCTACAGGGGCCTCGGACAGATAACGATTAAATTTGCATCATGTGCCTCCAAAAGTATAGGATCAGGAGAGCGAAATTTGTTATTTTTGATTCATACTGTACTTAAGGCATTTGGAAAATTAGAGCAAGAGCTGAATATGAGACAATCAGCTTTTACATATCATGGATATGCATATTTATTTATACTGCATGTTTCACCATTTTACAGAAACAGCTGATATTGTGCTGAGCGTCCCCAGCAATACGACCGGACTCAGGGGAGACATACTCATCAGTACCCTATGAGTGTGGTGTATGACAGAGAGAACATAATACATAAATTTAACACCCCTACATGCAAACTGATTAAACCAGCATCAGCCCTACCTCCCACGCAGTCAGTAAATATGCCGCATAGCTTTCAGCAGCGCATGTTAGAAGACAGTGACAGCTGGTAGGGGAGGTTAATGGGCCTGCATGCAAGATTAAATTAAACAAAAGGTGGGACGGAGGGGGTAGGACAGAAACAGAACTGGACTGCTTTAGTTTGCTTCAGTTTCTTTCAAATTATCAAACAGTCTAAACTTAGCACGCCACCAAACGCAGCGCAGAATCGGTTACGAAACGAATCCTCTAAAAGCGGGAACAATAGACGGACATCTGCGAATATCGCAATTTGGCCCTGGTCGTTTCGCCGTTTCTCTACCGAGGCCGCGTATCCTAAGGACCGATCTACAAAACACGGACAGCTGGTGCATCTCCGTCGCAAAGCCTGCTGGGACCTGTAGTTCTTTGCAACGCCATGTGCAAATCCCAGCTGTGCCTCCCGCCCCCAGCATCCCTCAGCCGGCGAGGGAAAAGCGGCGGGGTGATTACCGCGCCAGAGCTGTGCTCCCGCATTCGTCCTCTGGTTTTTCCGCAGGTTCCTCCAGTTTCCGCCCGCCCCGGCACAGATTGTCTGCTTTGCTGGTAGAGATGGATGCCTTTACTCAAGCGAGATGTAAAACCGCGGCACCCATCTGCCGAGCGGATTTCCGCAGTCCCTAAATGGTTTGGCAAGCTGTCACTGGAGCCCCTTTTTATCCAGTGCAAACTTCAGATTAAACCTGGCCCCAGGCAAGGCGTCGGTTGTTCTGCCGCTAACTCGGAGTACAAAGGCTGGTTTAAACCGGTGGGGTCCCAAATCGGAAGCCATTGATGAGGGGACAGCACGGGTCAAGCGACTCTTAAAATGAGCATGTTATGTGCCTCCAATCAGGAGAAAAACTGTACTCCTGTTATGCACAGTATGTCTATACAGTGGTGTGAAAAAGTGTTTGCCCCCTTCCTGATTTCTTATTTTTTTTTGCATGTTTGTCACATTTAAATGTTTCAGATCATCAAACAAATTTAAATATTAGTCAAAGACAACACAAGTAAACACAAAATGCAGTTTTTAAATGAAGGTTTTTATTAAGGGAGAAAAAAAATCCGAACCTACATGGCCCTGTGTGAAAAACTGATTGCCCCCCCTGTTAAAACATAACTTAACTGTGGTTTATCAAACCTGAGTTCAATTTCTCTAGCCACACCCAGGCCTGATTACTGCCACACCTGTCCTCAATCAAGAAATCACTTAAATAGGACCTGCCTGACAAAGTGAAGTAGACCAAATGATCCTCAAAAGCTAGACATCATGCCGAGATCTAAAGAAATTCAGGAACAAATGAGAAAGAAAGTAATTAAGATCTATCAGTCTGGAAAAGGTTATAAAGCCATTTCTAAAGCTTTGGGACTCCAGCGAACCACAGTGAGAGCCATTATCCACAAATGGCGAAAACATGGAACAGTGGTGAACCTTCCCAGGAGTGGCCGGCCGACCAAAATTACCCCAAGAGCGCAGCGACGACTCATCCAAGAGGTCACAAAAGACCCCACAACAACATCCAAAGAACTGCAGGCCTCACTTGCCTCAGATAAGGTCAGTGTTCATGACTCCACCATAAGAAAGAGACTGGGCAAAAATGGCCTGCATGGCAGAGTTCCAAGACGAAAACCACTGCTGAGCAAAAAGAACATTAAGGCTTGTCTCAATTTTGCCAGAAAACATCTTTTGGGAAAATACTCTGTGGTCTGCCGAGACAAAAGTTGAACTTTTTGGAAGGTGTGTGTCCCATTACTTCTGGCGTAAAAGTAACACCGCATTTCAGAAAAAGAACATCATACCAACAGTAAAATATGGTGGTGGTAGTGTGATGGTCTGGGGCTATTTTGCTGCTTCAGGACCTGGAAGACTTGCTGTGATAAATGGAACCATGAATTCTGCTGTCTACCAAAAAATCCTGAAGGAAAATGTCCGGCCATCTGTTTGTGACCTCAAGCTGAAACGAACTTGGGTTCTGCAGCAGGACAATGATTCAAAACACACCAGCAAGTCCACCTCTGAATGGCTGAAGAAAAACAAAATGAAGACTTTGGAGTGGCCTAGTCAAAGTCCTGACCTGAATCCTATTGAGATGCTGTGGCATGACCTTAAAAAGGCGGTTCATGCTCGAAAGCCCTCCAATGTGGCTGAATTACAACAATTCTGCAAAGATGAGTGGGCCAAAATTCCTCCACAGCGCTGTAAGAGACTCATTGCAAGTTATCGCAAACGCTTGATTGCAGTTGTTGCTGCTAAGGGTGGCCCAACCAGTTTTTAGGTTTAGGGGGCAATCACTTTTTCACACAGGGCCATGTAGGTTTTTTTCTCCCTTAATAATAAAAACCTTCATTTAAAAACTGCATTTTGTGTTTACTTGTGTTGTCTTTGACTAATATTTAAATTTGTTTGATGATCTTAAGTGTGACAAACATGCAAAAAAATAAGAAATCAGGAAGGGGGCAAACACTTTTTCACACCACTGTATGTGCATGATTTTAAAAAAAGTTCCCGACAAAATTTGAAAAATACAAATTTAGTCCCTTAACTCCACTTGCATGTGTCGCGAACTTACGCTTGTGAATTGAATCCTTTATAAGGGGTTATAACTGCAGGGTATTATATAACAAAGAGACGACTGCAGGCTCTTCCTGTGTGGTGTCACATTCAGCCTGCTCCCCTCCCTGCTTATAGATGTCGATGAAAAGATGTTTTTATGTGGCCCGTGTATTTATATGCATAATATAAATAAAATGAAACAGTTTTGTATATTTAGTTTTCACATATCCAGCTGTGGAAGATGGACCTGCACAAAGGGAGTTCTCATTATATTTTGTCATAAGAATTGGACAATATTGGAATATTGGAATCCAATGAGTAAATACTATGGTGAATTACTATCATTCTACCAAGCCATATTCTTTTGATGTGCTACTGTCTTGTGATATTTTAACATACAACATATCTCAGAATGCGATGTCCAGATATTGTTGTAGACCCAACAATATGAATATGCATATACCATCTACTATTTGTATATTTTTAAACATTATTGTCACACACCGTGACACTCTGCTTGTGGGGATAGAAGAGATGGACACAAGGAGGTACTGTACAAAGAATGTTGGTTTTCACTGGTTTTATTTTGTAACAGAAGCTGGAGTGAGATAGAGAGAGAGCACACGCCCCAAACGGAAAAGTAAAAGTGTTCACCCATCACCCTCAGGGGATCCAGGCTAAATGAACAAGCTAAAATAACAACAATAAAGAAAAAAACTTTTCTAGAAAGTGCAAAATAAGTATATTGCCTAACTTTAATATGCAAAAATGCCAATACACTTTACAGTGCACTACTTGAAGGTGATGAATTCTTTGAGAGGTTTGAATCAAAAAGAATCTGTTGTGAGCACATATAGTTTGACATACAGTAGACATTTTACAGGGCTGTAGCATGTTGTCAAAGAATTGTGCTGATACCTTGATGGAGAGAAGGCTGATGTTAGCATTAGGGCTGATCCTTTAAGTTGTCTTTTGAGGCTTTCAGCAAATGCAAACATTTCACTTAAAACTATTTTTTGTGGTGAATGAATATATTAAAATAAGAAATGTATTTCTTAAATACATAAAATTTTCATAAATTAATATGAAATCCATCATATCGATCTGTGTGTGCATATACATGCTTGAAATTCTCTGCAATATTTTTTCTTTTTTTTGGTTAAATGAGTGGTGACCAAAGTAACTATGCAACATTGCATGCCTTGCAAACTTTCATTGCGGTTTATTTTTTCAGTCCTACCTTGCTATTGAGCCCGGCTTTAGTTTAACACTTTACAGTTGGGGTGGATATAAATGTGGTGGAAGTATTGAGTAAATTACCCAAAATAAAAAAGAGGCCCTCATGTAAATGTTAAAATCCTTTAATCCATGGGCTAGAACACATTAAAATGCTGGCAACCAATGTAGTTGCTAAACAGCCTTCATTAGTAAACTGTTAATCTTAAAATATCTTTACACTCATCACATTCAATCACTGTTGTGCCGGACAGATGCTATAACTCCTCGGATCGAAATTGCAGTATTTGCTTGGGATAGGCTTTGGAGTCTCAGATGAAAAGTTTTGTAGAAACCACAACATAAGATAAAACCAAGATTGAGGTCTCTGGTACCAAAACCCTGTGTGTTTCTCGTGAAGAACCGAGTGTTGCTTCTGGGAATTTACGCTGTGACTAAGACACTTTTTCAGATCTGCGTGGTAGTGCAGCTGCAGAGGTGTGATCCAGTTTTGGAGACAGGGGGGAAATAACTAGAAATATTAGCATGGGAAAGTCTCTGGGTGGATTACGCTGCAGTCGGTTTAATGCACTTAGTTTTGGTATGACAGTTCTTACCAACCTAGAGAGAATTCTATTTGTTAAGGTCATCACCGAGGTGTCATAATTTCTTATTCCACCAGAGATCTCTGTTACAGCTCTTTTTGAAAGAAATAAATCGATGTAATTTTGATTACTATGAAAGCACTATTTTCTGAAGGGTATAAATTCTTGAAACATGTTCATGAAAAGGATAAAGACCAGGGGCTGGACCACGAAAAAAAGGGAAAATAAAAACTGCCTGTGAAGAGATAAGTACACAACATCATACGTCAGTGTTGGCTGAGCTGAACCCGCAGGCTGACCTGTTGTTTGCCGTCTTGAAGGCAACAGCTGCCTTCCAGTCGTCACTGAGGAAAGGAAAGCACCTTGAGCGTTCCGCTACAAGTGTTGGTAAAGCCAGGATCTACTCATCAGATGGGAATGAGAATGTAGTATTGCATGTGATTATGTCCAGTTCAGTGTAAAGACGCTCTCCTCACTGTATGGATAAACGTGAACCGGGCTATGTGGGCCTACAGAGAGGTGGAAGAGCAGAGTATGATAAGTACGATGATGAGAATTATCAAGTTTCTCATCTCTGGTGCCACGTACATGGTCTGCAGTCTTGTGGTGGGAGGCAGGATGTCAGATGCCAGAACTAGCGGGGTATTACATAGTTATTCTGCTGAGTCTGTTCATTTGTATGGTGAGAGCAGGCGGAGTGTGGCACCCATATGGTGAATTCCTGGTTTCATCAAAGTCAACGCAAGGGAGATATTCTCTTGACAAGTCAGTCAAGCTGTAGATGCATGAGTGCCAGCTCTAACTGTTGGACTCCAGTTGAAAATTGAAAACATATTTTTATTATTTTATTTATGTTGATGTATATTTTAACTTTTTTCATCTATTACTATTGTACTGTTTGATTGTATTTTTGTTTTAAAAAAACTGGGTGGTTTGTTGGTGTTTAATCACTATTTTGATTTGATCTTTGGAGTATGTCTCCAGAGTATGTATCAATCTTATTGTATCTTGTTCTAAGTTTACCTGTTTGTTTCATATGTTATAATATCTAAACATACAGTATATTTAGGCAATTATCATTTCAGGTCCAAAAACTGTTTCATTGGACACAGTGATTTCCCATGTTTATTATTATTATTATTATTATTATTATTATTATTATTGTTGTTGTTGTTGTTGTTGTTGTTGTTGTTGTTGTTGTTGTTGTTGTTGTTGTTGTTAGCAGCAGCAGCAGCAGCAGCAGCAGTAGTATTATTTTTTGTTGTCGTTCTGATACTCTCTATTGAGCAGAATAGATACAGATGGATGTATATGGATGAAGATGGATATAGAGGAATGCAGAGAGACACACACTGGTACTTCACTCGCTAACATATGTGCTCCTCCATGATAATGATCTGTGTGTATATGCATGTTTGACATTCTTGAACATGCATAGCATAAATATCATAAAACTACCACCCACACACACTCTGTCTGTCTAACTTAAAGCATGTACACCAGAAGTCCCAGATGGCTGCCTTTTCCCTATTATTGCCTGTTTCATGAGCTCAAGTGATTTTTCTTTTATTTATTAGCAGGCTTCATCAGTTGCATTTCAGGTCTCGAGTTGTGGCATATCAATGAATATTAATTCATACATCAATGCATTTTAAATGATACTGAACTAATAATCTGAGATTACCTGGATCAAAGGAGCCTTTTTCTTCATTAAACTTGACTAAGCTCTACTCAAAACAGGGAAGTCTTGTTAGTCCTGCAGCTCACATACATTTTGCAGGTAACTCTGAAGATCTAATTAACAAAGTTGTTTTCCTACTTAACATGTTGCATATGGCCATTCAAAGAAATATGATTCATATCTGAACTTGCCGTTTCTTGATTTGACTGTTATTTTTAATGAAAAAAATAAAAGTTAACTTTACAGTAACCTTAATTTACGCATGAATCAGCACATACCAAGCCATCCAGTGCTAGAGTGGAATGCAGTACGTTACTGGTTCCTCAAGAAAATATGGCTTTGCATATATTTCACTGAGACCCACGCTAGATGCTATTTAAGTGGGAGGGCATGGTGGAAGGTATAACTGCTTCTAGTAATACCACAAGAATATAGGGCGACACTGGCAGACACTGTTCACCTTTAAAATAGAGACATTTCAAATCTCATCATTTCTAACTGAAAAATGCCATTGTTTTATAAAACATATAGCACATAAAACACTTTTCATTGCTTTCCTAGAATCAACTGGGTTGTCTGAACACAGCTACTTTCACGGGCACAGCTGTGGATAACCATGCAATACATGTGTGTGAGTGTGTGTTTGTGTGTGCATGTACGTGCGTGTGCTTGTGTGTGTATGTCTGTGTGTCTGTGTGCATGAGTGTGCTTGTGTGTGTGTATGTGTCTGTGTGTGCGTGTGTGCTTGCATGCGTGTGTGTACCTGTGTGTGTGTGCATGTGTGCCTGTGTTGGTGGAAGCTGGGGTTGTGCGTGTCTCAGACAGTGACCTGGGAGCTGACAACACATCTGTCACATTTGAAGTGAACACTTTGGATTTCATCATTTCCTGCTCCGTCTGAAGGGATGGCAGCACCTGGTCCACACAGCTGTAGCTCATTTGGAGAACAGATTAAAGAGAGGGAGGGAGGGGAACGAGAGAGCAGATTAAAGAGAAGGAGGGAGGGAGGGAGGGAGAAGAGGAGCAATACCCTGGTGCCGCTGGTTTGTCATTAGGCGAAGCAGAGTGGCTTTCACTCCCGAGACACAAGCCAGAATTTTAACATCCCTGACAAACAGGATAGCGTTTGTTAATGCTTCAGAAGGTACCACCATCATCCCAATGAAACACCCTGTTCAAATATTCCATGTAAATATTCAAATAATACGTTGAAAAAGTCCTACTCTATAAGATTCCGCTGGATACTATAGGCATATTTATATTGAAAATAAGGATTAATTTCTGGACCGGCTGTGGCAATACATTATCACTGTGTATGACAGTGGCACGAAAAAGTAAATTCACACATATTTTTCCGAACCCACCGGACAGCGGAGGAAAACAAGTGAAGTTTATCTCCGCCGCTGAAGAAAAGTCAGGTGAGTTGGAGCTATTACTCTGAAGTTGATTGTCATTGGGTTTGACAAGCGTGCGCATGGGTGGGAGGGGGGGAAACAAAGTGGACAGCGATCAAAGGCAGGCACTTTACCGCCACACTAGAGACCCCCTCCCCCCCCTCCCCGCATTTTCTATTCTACCAATCTGTTGAAACAGGCTGATGAAATCCTGCGATGGGGATTCTTCAAAGAGCAGACTCGGGGCCCAAGCTGTATGACAGCTGCAAGGAGAGTATGCGAAATATGGACAAAAACACACTTCCACGGATACGCGCGGGTTGGACAAGGAGGGACGTAGCATAAGGAGTGTTAGTCACATATTGCGTTTCGTAATTAGACTTGCGTTTTCGATACTCATGCTGAAACTATGCGTGAGCTGGAATGTCATGTTCGTGAAGCGATTGTTTTGATTATAAAACCTTATTGAACTTACAGTTTTGTCTTTCGCTAATCTTCAGGAAAGTCACTTTTACTGTTGAATCAGTATATTCACAAGCATTATGGAAAAATCAAGACACATGAAAAACATTTTTTGTTTCCTTAAAGGCTTCACATTTGACAGTAAAGGCAAAAAACTCAACTTTGGGGCGACAATAATGCCACATTCTTCTCTAAACCCCTGAGTCCTTTATCAAAGAACGAGTGAACATCTTGTAGCAAACAGGAACATTTGCATAATACATATAGACCCAACCTGTAACCTGGTGGATGGCATACCTGTCCTCCCAACAATAATATGTGGTGACAATAATATGATAACAGATTTTTCTTGTGTGAAAGATACATACACGTAGTACAATGTACTATATGTATTTTATTAATATGCCAAATTTTTCCTGAATTAATGCCACATACAGTTCAGAACATTTTATATTCACTCTAATGGATTGATGTATCTGTTTTCATCAAGGGGATATGGTAGATGGTAAATTTATATAGCACCTTTATCCAACGCGCTGTAAAATTGATGCACTCATTCTCCATGCATACACACAATGTACAGTATATGTACAGTAATGGAACATTTCATGGAATTCATCCAATCAAACTTTAGAGACCCTGACTAGAGGGGCGATTTGTTTATGCAATACCTTTCTCTGGCCTGCAGGGGGCCTGAGGAGCAGGGGTAGGTTCAGGCCTGAGTGGAGGGGAGACACACCTGGCAGCTGTGGGAGGGGTTGGGGAGATTTTGGGAGGGGGGCAGCTCTGTGATAATGGCCCAGGTGTCTTCTCCACAGCTGCAACTCCCAGGTGAGGGAACCGGGAGCCTCTCGGTCCATACACCTGCAGTGAGACAAAACGCATTAGTTCTACGCAGCCCCCCATACCTCATCTGCTCAATCTAATAATTATAATCACCCTCCTCATTAATAAAATGTCCGCGGGAACCCAGGTGCCACTTCCAACTCAATTTACGGAGGCCTGCTGACGCAGCACCGGGTCTAATTCCAACAAACAAAGAGACGAACTCGGGGAAAAAAAACATCGACCGAAACGAAGTCTCTCGCTAGTGGCGAAAACTTCAATGCGTCTTCCGCTAATTTTCGAGCAGGGCAGTCGTACGGAGGGGCACGCTGGAGGAAGGGAAGCCAGGGGGAGGCGGTCGAACCGACCCCCACGTCTCCTCCCATCCCTGGCCTCCCCCCGTCAGGCGCGACCACCGGAGCCCCCCGGATCAGACGGCCCTTGCCGGGGGGTGGGGGGGCTCCGGCGGGTCCCGCCCGGACCGCGGCGAGCCACCCGCCACCCCGCTAGCAGATGGCGGCGTGCCGCCGGGCCTCCTCCTCCACGTAATTACCAGCCCTCTCCACAGATGGAGGCCTCAGCCGGTCTCGCAGGCCCTGCCCGGCTCCTCCGCCTCGGTCCGCGGCCCCGCTCCGCCTGGACTCCCCTCTGCCAGGAGCACGCCATGTGTTTCCCCACCGCAGCCCGGGCAGCCAACCAGAGCAGCCTCCTCATGAATATTCATGCCAGGGCACAGGGCGTGCTGAGGAGTGCCCGCCGTGTAGTTACTTTAGTTACCTCGTCTCAAATTCAAATGTTCAAATTCAAATTCACAATGCTTTTTTGCCATGAAATACATCAGTAAATACTGGCAAAGCATACACGCAGAAACAGGGATACAAACATTGTACTAACAACACACGTCTCTCTCTCACTCTCTCTCCCTCTCACTCTCTCTCTATCTCTCTTTCACTCACTCTCTCTCCCTCTGTCTCTCTCTCTCTATATATATATATCTCTCTTACTATCTCTCTTATTATCTCACTCTCCCTCTGCCTCTCTCTCTCCCACTCTCTCTCTATCTCTATCTCTCTCCCTCTGTCTCTCTGTCTCACTCTCACTCTCTCCCTCTGTCTCTCTCTCTGTCTTTATCTCTCTCTCTCCTCGCACTCGCACTCCATGCTTTCTACGGCCCCCCAGGCCCGCCTCATGCCCTCGACACGGCGGAGCTAAGCCGAAACCAAAGCCCTCACACCGATTGGAGAACTTGAACAAATGATGTGTTTCATTAGCAGGTATATGTAAATGATTCGGGAAAACAACACGGATGCCAGAAACACGGAAGCCCACGCTTGCCACAGGCGTGTTGAGTCTCATGACCCTGGCCCAGAAGAATCGGAGGAAATTTAATTGGCCGTTCATGGATAATGTACCTGCACCGCAGCCAAAAAAAAACTGCTTGCTTGTTCTCTCTGGTCATTTGTCTTGCATAGTGCATTAGAGGCCTGATTACTACTTTGCACTGTATGTTTGTACAGCACTGTTCTTTGTCTGAATCATACATTTTACAGATAATACATTGGAATTATTGTACATATGTAGAGTATACACTCAGTGAGCACCTTCTTAGGTATTTATTAGACTTAGTTTTTAGACTTATTAAGTCTTTGGCTGCTGTAGCGTGGGTTCAAAGATGCTCTACAGTTGAAATTTGTGGTTATTTGCATTACTGTCAGCTTCCTGTCAGCTTCGACCAGTCTGGCCCTTCTCTGACCTCTGACGTTTCTTCTCCATTCTAACATTTGGTCTGAAAAACAGCTGAACCTCTTGACCATGTCTGTATGCTTGTATAAACTTAATTGCTGACAGATGATTGGCTTATTGAATATTTGCATTAACAAGCTGGTGAGCAGGTTTACCTAATAAAGTTGTCATTAAGTGTATATTATTTCCATTTATCAGTTAAAACCGGAGTCATAAAGTCCGTTTATTTCATTTTCCATTTTAGGCTTTTAGCAGACCCTTTAAATCCAAAGTGTTTTACAAGTGCATAAGCTATATATATCAATAAGTAAAAAGCAGAAAATCATTCACACAACTTAATTAGAATGCAGTCTGCTTCATGTGAGTAAAAGTGTCAAGTGCATATTCTGATATCTTTGTACTAGAGTGACATTAGAGGCTCCCTAAATAGTCTATGCAACTGGCTTCAGGTTAGGATTACTTTGCAGACTGCAAATGTGCTGAAACTCCCAACCACAAGCAGCAGAATGCAGATGCAAAGGTGCAAAATGCATCAGCCAGTTGCATCATCAGGAAATCATTGTTCCTGCCAAGTATAAGGTGTCCATAGCACATTCATGTTTGTTAATGAAGGGTTTAAAACAGAATTTGACTTCATTTCCACTGAAGCCAAAATTCTGTCCTAAGCACCAAGTGAGTGCCCAGCAGAGTGTACTCCGTCTTCCCCATATTGATTTATTGAGGGAGGGGGGTGCATTTTATTTCAAAGTTAAAGAGTGTTAGAAATGGAATTCATATTCTAGTAGAATCAGCAATGGTATTATGCTCTCAGATCATGGCATTCATCAAAGAAGATATTTATCATTTGCTAATAGTGGCTAGTAACTTCGAGGATGCCTGTTGTGAAGCTGAGAACACTGATACTAGTGCTGCCAAGGCTGTTCTCAGAAATGAATGTTTGTTTTGTTTGTCCGATGGAATAAAGGGCATCTTAAAAGATGTAGTATTAGGCCTGCTGTGGTTAACTTTCAGTGAGGAAAAAGAGAAAGGTCAAGAAGACAGTTATTTTTTTACCAAATTCAGAGGGGAGTAATATGAGGGGCTCCAGGGGGCAAAGGCCAGGCAGTGAAGAAAGTTCTGGAAAAGGACAATGTGCCAAAGTTCAAAACTAATGGGAGAAGGGAGTTGTATTCATTGAATTACAATAAGCTGGGATTCTCCACACTATACTTCATAATATAGCTGATACTTTACCTGTCAGCAAGGTAAATAGTGTTTTTAAGTGCATATGGATTTATATTTAACTTTATTTATATAGTGCTTTGCAGAACATGGCACACAAAGCGCCTCATTTTATAAAATGTATTATCAGTACCGGTTACATGGATGGAAATTATAATGTTTAGACTGGGTTTTAATGAATATCTTACTGTCCTTTCACTGTGCTGTATGTATATCGAATGTATTTTATCTGTTTGTATTACTCACGAATAACATTCTCGTATTTGTCACACAAAAATAAACGTGTTCAAAGCTCACTGCATTGATAATCTAATTTTTTTTACTTTGCTATTTCATTAGTAGCATTTAGCCATCATAAGAATAGCAGAAGTTAACTTCCTTAACCCTTGTGTTTTGTTAAGGGTAAAAAATGACCCGCCACTATGTTTAACAGCAGAGAAAACCACCTCAATGATCTTTTTTCAACTTGAAATTTGATGACAAAGTTTGTTTCTTCATGCAAAATAAATTAGGGGTTTAAAATTCAATTAAGATGCTATAATTTAGGGGTTTAGTCATTTAGTAATTTCTTTACCCTTAGGGCAAGGGGAGTATACAGAATGTTAAGACAACACAAGGGTTAAATATTCAACTAAAGGCAGAAATGATCAGCCACCCTGCTTTCTCTATTAGCATTTAGCAGCTCAAATGAAAGAGTACATGCACTGGGGCCTTTACTTCTTTGTTAAAAAATAACAGATTGAGCGTGTTATCCTTGACAGAGCAGAGCATTTCTTCTTGAGAGGCTGTGAGCCGGTTACACACCTGTTTTCATCAGTGTTTGCTCTCGGCAGTGAGAGGGGATCACGCGCTGCCGACATGCTCGACTGAAACAGCCATTTTACAAATAAAATCTTTGTCTGCAATCTCAAATTGAGCACTCGCCAAACGGTACACAAACCTGCACCACCCTTCATTTTACTGAGGAAGCACAAGTTCATTATTCATTGCCTGCTATTGATTTGAGGGTATAATAACACAATATTCCCGGCTATCGCATTCAGTTTGTTCATTTATGGGAACCATTTCCTGGTAGAGAAACTGCTATAGGAGTGGCGGAGTTGAAAAATAAGCTGTACGTGAACTGTGACCGCACAATGCCTGAAGGCCTCGGATTTCTGCAGGTTCCTTGAACGTGGAGGCTTCATTTCCTCCTCTCGCTTCGGGCAAGAAACGGCGATGCGTTCGTCGCGGCAAACTTTGGGTGTCCTCCTCCACATACTGTAGGGTTGAACGAAGCGGTGGAGAGATAGATAGAGAGAGAGAGAGAGAGAGAGAGAGAGAGAGAGAGAGTGAGAGGTGACCTTGTTACCAGCCCAGTTTGAGTTGGACAGGCTGACAGGAGGTTGGTGTCTGTGGGGAGGCGCAAACAGATGCTCCTCTCTCCTCCTCTGGGCGAGGCATCGCCCTCGGCCCCGCGTAGGCAGAGGAACATCTGGACCCGAGCATCTGTGACCCTAATGACCACCGGTGGCGTCGCACCCGCCCGGCCTGGCCTTCTCCAGCCTCCTTCTCCTCTTTGACCTACAAAGCAAACTGCGCTCAGACTGACACTCCGAACAGGGGGCGGATTCGCCCACCGTATTCTGAGACGCTCGCCTTAACCATACCGACCAGTTCCTAAAACCATTGAGCACCCAGTACTATGTTTGCTATGGTCTGAGAAACTGCAGGTTTAACAACTGCTTTGTTTCTTGTTCTTGTTCTATGGTTTTGGCTGCTTGAATGCGCACTCCAATGTTGCTTTGTAACTCTCCTTCTGGTGGAGCAGAGCTTGCAGAGCCATGGGTTTGAAGATGTCAAGCCATTTGTGTGATAACACTTTTTGCGCTGTGAAAGGTTTTCCATATGTTCTCACTCCATCTTCACAGCGATATTATGACACAACATCATAGGAGCAACGTTATGGCAGCATAATGTGCTAACAGGGTTGTTATGACATGACAGGGTTGTTGAGACCTTATCTTTCAGCTGTTGAAATAGCCTCGATTTGTATGAGAAGTTTTTATCACACACTTATTTAAGGGTTTAACTGTTTTCTTAAAACTATTAATTAGCACTTCATGAAACAGACTTTCACTGTCCGTGAATTGTGTCCTCTGAAGAAGTTTATATGATCAAATGTATGCATTATCAAAATTGTAATTTCCAGTACTGTGTCCGAAAACTGTCTTATAGAACACAATGATTGTCAGTGTTTATTAATAATAATAACAATAATCATAATTTTTTAATGACAATTATTATCAGTATTATATTATTTCAAACCTCCTGTACAGCAATTTTTCAAGTGATCTTTTTTATCCAACAGGGGGAGCTAGTTAGCTTATGTTGACTGAGCATTTCTTAGGCTTGAGGTTAACATGGAATCTTGCTTCACACGCAGTGCATGGCAATCTCCATAAATACTGTCACCACATCGATGCAGGATTACATTAAATAAAATTCCTAACTACTTATCTAGATGTGCTTTATACCATTACCATTTATGTATCGTACATTGTTCTTTATATTATCTAATGAGCCACAATACTATTTGAGACTGGATTTTGCTCATGGACTATGACCTTTCGTAGTTTGAACGCAGTCCTACTTAACTGCACTGCTTAGGCATTTTTCGCTGCGCATCATCAATAGTTAAATGGCAATCCTGACGTGAACCTGCTTCAGCGGTCCCATGGCCACGCAAAATCAAAAGCTCTCCAGAGAGCCCCTCGTTACTTTCATGCTCTGACAGCTGTGGGAAATTAGAGCTGATGTCTTAAAGTGGAGCAGCTTCTTTAAAAAAATAAACAAATCCATTAATGGCGCCAAGAGGCCCATTGTCTTTGCACTCGCTCGTCTGATCCAACTCCTTAGATCGTAAGGCTTTATCAAGTGATACTTTACTACCCATTTTAGGGTAATTCATTTCTGTATCTTAAAAGTAACCTTCATTTCAAACATTAGATAATACATAAAAGATAAAATATATCAGTACCACGTTAACACAGTTAACGCCTGTTTATTTATTTTTTGACAATTAAACCTGTAGGTGCTGGAATGAATGAGTCAATTTTGTGTTAGACTCCCCATCGACTTTTATCACGGTCTGTCATGTAGCAGTAGGCTAGCATTGTCAAGGTTGGCTAACATTTGCTTTGCTAGCCTAAATCTTTGACACTGTACATGCTAATCTCTGTCCATGAAATTCCTCTCATTTCCTTACCCTGGAGCTAGAATCAAAATGAATTCCAGTGTACAGGTACAGTAGTTGGGAACACTGCTGCTCATCTTCTGCTCATTGTCACTGCTCATCAGTGTAAACCCTGCTGTATAATCCAACTACTGTATGCCAGCTTGAACAGCTTGAAAATTTAGCTGGTCCAGTTGGTCATAAGCTGATCTAGCTGGGTATGAGCTGGTCAACCAGCATGGCCAAACTGATCATAACACTGGTCTAGCTGAGTACGAGCTAGTCAACCAGCTACCAGCTGCATCAAAACATAGCTTGAACTGATTAAACCAAGCTGGGAGCTGGTCTGAACTGCTCCACCAGCTAAACCATGTCGAGCTGGGAGCTGGTCTGAACTGGTCAACCAGCAACCAGCGGTTTCAAAACCTACCTCGAGCTCTATGTTTCAGCAGGAATACCAGTTACTGCCCTCCTGCTGAGTATCTGTGTGACAATAAACGTTCTGGCACCTGGCCCCTTTTCACCGGGTGAGAAGGTCCGGTAGTTGAGCTGAAGGTGATGACCCTTGGAGTAGCAGGGATAGCCTCTTTCTCATACACACCAGAGATCAGGCTGCTCCTCTTCTTCCTGGCTAGCTAACCCCCCAGCAAAGATTAAACCGAGCCAGCCACTGTCTCTTTGCTGAATGGAGATGGAGGAAGTAAGATTAAACTACCTCAGAGTCCATAATGAAAAACAACATTGCTCAATTACACAAGCATTCTGCAAATCGCAGGGGTGCAGCGGTAAGCTTGCATTCCTCATAGGGCTGAAATATTAATAACGAAACTCAAGTCAGTTCTTATTTTCGTCTTGAAAACATGCAATCGGCAGTCTAGACAGTAGATAACTGATAACTGTAAAACCAAGCAAATCAAAAACGTGCTGCAGTAAAAGTACCTGCAATTGGCTTTGTTTCTTTTTTCTTGACCTTTAACATGTTCATGATGAGCGATTAGCAACTGCGTCAAAATTTTATCAGACCCAACATCAAAAACAGTAACCTGCCAAATTGGGTATTTGTATAAACCCTTCTTTTTTTGGTATAAAGCAAATCCCTCCTTGTTGCAGCCATTCATGTGGCCCATGATTCTGTAATCAAGACATAACTATAAAATCAAGAGGCGAAGGATGAAGTAATCATTTCCTTTCCGCCCTGTTGAATATATTTTTACTGTGTCTTGCAGATAAGAATGATGTGAGTGATAAAAAGTTGACATTGAGAAATGCATTACGAAGGCTGAGCCTGGCAGACCTGAGTCATGGAAGTTGCCGTAGCGATGACCTCAGTGGAGAAGCGGGGGCCAACACGCTGGGTTTGTTTGTGTCAACATCATTGAAAGTAATGAGGGTTGCTGAGGGACTAATTGAGAAGTAATGCTCTCATTTTAAACACTCTCCTGCTCCCTCTGCCTCCCCCTGTGGCTAAAGTGCCTGTCTGAGGTGCGAAAATGGGAAAATTAGATTTTATATATGACAAATATCGCGGTTTTCAGAGGATAACATTTTTTAAAACCGATTAGCATAAATCATTACATTTAATTTTACTTACTTTCCTGTCAAAACAATCACCTTTATATTGATGAATAGCCTCGTTGAATTTGACTTTCAAAACTTACATTATTGTCCTTTTGGAGAACATAAATACCTTAGGTGAAATATTTTAGTAATATATACAACAGGAGAGTAACTGTCTGGTTATACGCATAGTGTCCCCTAAGCCATTTCACAATGTCAATGTAAAGCAATATGATATTGCCATTAGTTTTAGCTTTGGTATATACACTGCTAATGTACAGTAAGAGCAGGATAGTTTAATCATAAAAAATTGTCTTTGAGTCTGAAAAGGAAATGAGCTCCATCTGAAGCTTGTGTGTATTTTATATAGCTGAATATTGCTATGTGTTGCATTATATTTCCAAAAAGCGAAAGTAGACACTTTAAATTGAAATATCTCAAACTCTTGAAATGTTTGGTCAAAGTGTACGCATAGCATAATTCTTCATAATTTCAATACCGCCCAAATCCAGCTGGTGACATCATGCAAAAAAAAGTATTTTGATGGAACTATAACTGAAATAATTCCATGTTGGTGGTTCAGAAAAGCAGCCCAAAATGCAAATGCGAAGCCTCCCACATGAGGCTCCTAAGGGAGTCCAGATTGTTTGTGTACGGGCGGTCCAGCTTTGCTCTGCTGGGGAACCTGGGCCCACGCTGGCCCAGCAGGGCAGATCCAGGATATCTTTAGCGTGTCATGACAGACAGTAGCTAACATTGTTCTTTAGCATAGCCTAATCCAGAAAAAGCCTGGGAGCACAATGCCATCCTTTAGGAACCACTCTGCCAAACAGGGGGAGTGGGGGCGGGGGGCTAGCGGGTTGTACCAGCTGCTGAAAATGACATTTTCTGGCGGGGGCCCCCGAACCCCAGCGGGGGTACATCTGTGCACCTCCCTTTCATCCCTCCTGCCCGTCCCCTGGATCAAACCGCTGAATACCTGCGCTGGAGCCGAACCAGGAGCTGCTGGCCACAGATGCCCGGGGGGGCAGATCTGTCACAAAACGCAACCTCGTCCAAACGTTCCTGTCCTCTGATGTGACATGCCTCTCGGGAGACTCTATAGATACAGTCAGGGTCAGAGTGGAGGTTAGAGTTCGAGGTTTCTTTGGACCGGTTTGTCTTTTTTTTTTGCGAGCGTAGCTGCCTCCGACTGTTGTTTTCGGCGGGAGAGAAGAGAGGACAGGGCGAGCGGGCTCGCCCACCTGGGGCTTCTTGCCGCTGTCACGGCGGTGTTCCGGCGGGAGCAGCTGCGTTCAGAGAGAGCCCTCTGATCAGCGGCCGACAGCCCGGGGCAAGGCGCTCCGTTTCTGCTCACGCTCCAGCCCCTCTGCGACCCGGCGGAAAGCCGCGCTCTTACCTCAGCGACCGGCCTCCATCTTAAAGAGGCCTCGAAAAAAACAAAAGGTGAGGGCAGACGGGCTTGTGGGAAATGGAGTCCTTCTGGCCACGAGGCTCTCTGAGGGTGAATGCAGGCGACACACAACAGCGCCGTTGTCAAGATGGTTTTTGTACTCAGTGGGAAGAGGGCATCGCTGTAGCTCTTGGACCGTGAATGGACTGAATGAAATCATTTTTTTATTGTTCTCTCAAAAGTTGTAAAAAGATGGGTGTGTTTGAAAATATCTCTCCTGCGGAGGCGGAGGGTCAGCTTCGGGGTGGAGGCGGTATGGAGTAAACGCATGTGGCGAAGAGATATTTATTTTATGTTATACGATGCTTGTTTTGAAGAACCGAGAAGGCATCAAATGTAATTTATGTTGAAGGATTTTGAGGCATGTTTATTTTCTTTGGGCTTTAATGTGTATTCGCAGCGAAGATGTACGTGCAACTGTGTGTTTTGTTTATAATGGCTTTCCCTTCAGTAAATATGACATACATTTCCATACATATCCCTCAAATATATATGGGAAAAGCACTCAAATTGTTTTTTGGTCTCTGTTCAAATAAACTTGAGCTCGACACGCAAGCATAATGTTATATGGGAATGGAGAGACAGATGCATATTTTCAAATCCTGTCACTTTCCAGGAGACGTGAGAGGCGCTGGAAATGTACAGTCGGTGCCAGAGTGATGCGTGCAAAATGTGTGGTCTCCTAAATCAGCTCTTAAAGCCGCTGAAGACTTGTTTACTGTTTTTTGCACTGAAGAAGGTCAAAATGTTCTGTTTTCCCCCAGTAACATCCAATATGTGTAACGTTCTTTCCCCCGGGAATTATTCCGGATGTACAGACATGGAAATATTATGAAATTAAATTAAATGAAATCTGTGAAATGACCGTTACGTATGAAGCCTGATTTATACTTCTGCTTCGAATCTACGCAGAGGCTACGTAGTAGCCACGTTCCCTACGCCGTTCCCTGACGCGCACCTCCCCAGAAATGTAACTACGTGTCATAGCCTCTGCGTAGCCTACGGCGTAGGGAACGCAGCTACGCCATTGCCTCTGCGTAGACTCAACGCACAAGTATAAATCAGGCTTTACCCAGGCTTTAGCCGTTCGTCTTAAGCTGGAACCGGTTGACGGGGTCGTAGCACAGTATCGACGAGAGACCGACAGGGGTATTTCAGTGCGTATATCACCGGTTGCGGTACCGTGTGTCCTTCAACTGAGAGAGCGGGATCCTCTCGGCAGCTGCGTAGCCTGAAAGCTGGCAGGGTATGGATCGGGAAGCCGGATCGATATGGCTCTCGCACATTCCCGGCCAGACTCCGTATGGATTTATGACACAGCAGCCTTTCAGCGTGATGAAAAGTGCCTGTGCCCTTTTATTGCGGGGCTGCTAAATTGCCACTGTGATCAGAGACGGTAATTGGACGGCGCTGGAGAGACACTCAAGGCCATGACAGCACATCAATAACTGCACCCCGGGTCTCCCCCATCAGCCCTAGTGCTATCAGGCTGCGGCACGGGCGTCCAGGTAGCCTTCCGGATCTATCCGTGGCACTGTCCCGAGGTTTCGACAAAGGATTAAACGTTTCAGAGAAAATGCAGTTCACTTTAACTGCTGCAAAAATACACTTGTGTTAAAGATGGTTAAATATCCTTTAAAGCGGTGGTCTCAAACTCCTCAAAGTGCCATGTAGGGTCATGTATGTGCTGGTTTTTATTCCAGCCTCAGGTCAGCCTGTGATCTGGGGCGACATGGCTCAGGCAGTAAGAGCTGTTGACTGGCAGTCGGAGGGTTGCCGGTTCGATCCCCCACCCGGGCTGTGTCGAAGCGTCCCTGAGCAAGACACCTAACCCCTAAATGCTCCTGACGAGCTGGTCGGTGCCTTGCATGGCAGCCAATCGCCGTTGGTGTGTGAGTGTGTGTATGAATGGGTGAATGAGCATCAGTTGCTTTGGTTTTGCATTTACCATTTACCACTTGACCTTGATTATTGATTAGATCAATTATTTGCTGAATTAGGGCTGTAGGTTTGCACATAATGTATATAAAGTGACATGTGCTGTCTAAATAACAACCATTGCTTGTGTTCTGTGCTTTAATGCAATTGAATGCATTAGGGCTGAATGAGTAATTGCAATCAATTAAGACCGCATTCGCTGTTTGGATTGAAAACCTGCATACACAAGGCCTTCTGTGGCAACAAGTTTGGGACCACTGTTTCAAAGGAATTGCATTCTCCAATAAGATCTGATATTCGTCTTGGCTACAGTTCAGCACCTTCATCTTGATGGATTGTCATTCATTTCTGGTCAATCGCAGTATGCTATTATACTCAACGCTGTCATGAAAATGTCAATATAGTCCTTCTTCTGAAAGCAAGACAATGATACTATTTAATGATTTCATGATTAGCCATTTAATGATACTGTCATCTTTCTGAGAGACATGTCTCCATGTCTTTATATCTATACTTTATTTATTGAGTTTCAGGCTATTTGCATTAAAGAGCATTTATTAGAGGACCTAATAAAGTGGCAACTTTATATACACTCAGTGAGCACTTTATTAACTTATGAACTTGCGTGGTTATTTGAGTTACTGTCTCCTTCCTGTCAGCT
Source organism: Conger conger (assembly GCF_963514075.1). NCBI lineage: Eukaryota > Metazoa > Chordata > Actinopteri > Anguilliformes > Congridae > Conger > Conger conger. Next base: position 18,981,256 of record NC_083764.1, on the reverse strand, counting down.
TCGACCAGTCTGGCCCTTCTCCTCTGATCTCTCTCATTAACAAGGCGTTTCTGCCCACCGAACTGCTGCTGACTGGTTTTTCGCACCATTCTCTGCAAACTCTAGAGACTGTAGTGTATGAGAATACTGAAACCTGAAACCACCCTGTCTGACACCGACAATCATTCCACAGTAAAGTCACTTAGATCACATTTCTTCCATATTCTGACATTTGGTCTGAAAACAGCTGAACCTCTTGACTACATCTGCATGATTCTTTGCATTTAGTTGCTCCCACATGGCTGATTAAATATTTGCATTAACAAGCTAGTGTACAGGTCTACCTAATAAAGTGGTCACTGAGTGTATATATATATATAATATTGTTTTATTATTATTTCCTTTATATCTTCTGCTGCAATTAAATCCCATTCATATGCGTTTCAACAGCAATGCTTGACCCAAGATTCTCTTTTATCTAGGTCCTTATTCATTTCTCCTGTCTCCTAGATCATAATTTTGTGCATGAGCCAAGCACCGTGAAGCCGTGTTATGCACGGATATAAATGAACTGTGGCAGCTCACTCAATAAAGTAATCAAGTCTTGAAAGTGCTGATACAGTTGCTCATTCTGTGCCACAAATCTGGCCTCAGGCACCTTGACTGCCATTTAACATTAATGTGCACGTGGACGAGCACACACACAGAATGTACACAAATGTGCAAATGCATGACTCTCTTTCTCTCTCTCTCGCTCTCCCTCCCTCTCCCTCTTGCTCTCTCGCTCACCATCTCTCGAATACACACATTCTGTCTCTCACACAGACACATGCATACCTTTTCAGACAAATATACTTACACTGATACCAGCACAAAATCCTCCCTCAGAACACAGTTTCTTCAAAAATGTAGCGTTTATATAGAGCCCCACTGTTAACATTCTGCGTTCAGTGGGTGGACTGCAATATGGCATCTTTTTTTCAGTTTCAAGTAACATCTCTAAACTGAGTCAAAACAAACAAAAATGTGCACCTACTCATCCGTATCTGGTCTGCACTTGGGGAAAGTATTTGAACAAATGTTCTGTCCAGCCCAGCGCACATTCCATTGGCGATTTTAAGCTGCGGTATTCGAAAAACCACAAACATTTTTTTTTCATCTAGAGAATTTCAGTGTTAACTGGGTAAAAAGCACACATTCCTGAGTCATGGTCACTGTAAGCAGTTATGTTGAGATTAAGCCTGAAAATTCTTCAGTTCTGGCAGCAGTCAATTGGGATAAATCTCGCTGAATGTGCTTTCAGTTTTATGTAAATAGAAACACAGTGAACCGGGGCAAAGTGGTATTTATGAAATACATGGGAAAAGAACAACAAACAAAGAACACAAAATCCTTAAAGAAAACAACAGAACTTGGCAAATGTGCATATGATCTCCAATCGCATCAATGTGTTGTGTCTTTGTCTGAAAGAATGGTATTGAGCATGCATGCAGTTCCAGATGAGGAAAAGAACAATAGCTCTTTCAATTGCATATGTGAGCAATGATTAGCCATTCTCAAACAAACCTCCTGGGGGTCTTAGTTACCCTTTTCCAGGGCACCTATGACTTCAGTTAAAATCCATGCCAGTAAGAGAGTCTTTGGGGGGTGGAATGATACCACAGCCAAAACATTTTGGCCAATAGCTTAAATCTCGATTTCTGTTCTGTCAGTGCTAGTTCAGCGGTGTCTTCAATGGAACTATCAAATAAACTTCCCCATTCCAATCATTTGAGTCACTCTGTTTGCTTATTGGTTCAAGTAATTTTTTTTTTCATAGGTGAATCATTTTTGTATCTTTACAACCTCTTCTTGAGCAACATCTAAATTCCATCTGAATGTTTCGATAGGTCACTGTTTGCCTCCACTGCACCAGACCTTTATTATGCCATTAAACCTCCATTGGTGCCTCATGGAAAAACGTAACTCATGTCACATTGTGAGAAAAACTCATTTTTGCCATGGAATAAAGCAGTCGCAGCCACCAAGCAGTAAAAAGTCAGACGGTGAAAACGGCTTTCTTGGCAAACAAGATTTACGTGAAAAGAAAAGGTCGATTTTTTTCGTAGCTGCGCAAACAGAAACACTCAGAGAAAACAGCAGGAAACAGCACTTAGAAAGTCAGGCTACTGTTTGGTGTTTTTCCCCCCGCTTTACTCAATGCCCAGCTCTCCGCCTGACGTCACGATGACCTAAAACTGACCAGTGTTTAAATATGACAAGTCCAATATGCTTTACGGCCGTGTTGGCCGAGATTGTGTTACAGGAATAACAACTGGGCTGTCACGGTCGATATCGCTTGCAGACTGCGAACAATTTGCATGAGCCCCGTAGCTGGGAGGAGGGGGCTGTTGGGGGCGGGAGGAGGGCGAAACAAACTCTCGACTGTAGAGGAACTCGCGCTACCTTGGGGTGCCGGGTTTTGAGGAGGATGTGATGACAGGTATGGGGGAGGAGAGCTGTCTGCGGCGGCCAGTGGTGGCCGAGGTCTTGCGCGTGTGGGTGGGCCCCGCCTGTGTGTGTGTGTGTATGGGGGGTGCTGGCTGTGTGTGTGTGTGTGTGTATGTGTGTGGGGGGAGACCTGGCTATGTGTGTGTGAGGGGGGGCTGGCTGTGTGTGTGTATGTGTGTGGGGGAGACCTGGCTGTGTGTGTGTATGTGTGTGTGAGGGGGGGCTAGCTGTGTGTGTAGGGGGGGAGGGGGGTCCTGGCTGTGTGGGGGGGCGAGAGGCCTGGTTGTTTGGATTAAAGGCTGCGGTCAGGGTTTGTGGGGGAATCAGCGTGAGGCATCGCACCTGGAGGAAAAAGACAAGTCCAGTCCAGCTCCTGGTACCGGGAGAGCGGCTCCGCCGTGTCTAGCCAGCATCTGGAGGGGATGTCAGCCTCTCCCTGACGTATCCGCCCCGCCGAGCCCGTGTCAAACTGAGCCGGCACAGGAGGCGTTCTCCCCACGCCGGCTGAGAAAGACATCCAAAAGCCTCTTAATCTCCGCTAACCCCCAAACTGTTGAGGTTGGATAAATGAGATTGCTCGCAGAAGACAGGCGCATTTTTAACAACTTTTTCCCTCCCGATTTGGAAATCCCAATTGTATTTTTAAGCCCGTTCCACCGATGCGATATCCTCTGTCAATTTGCGAGAGCGCAGACTAGCTCACACTTGTTTTCACTCTACAGTCGATTAGTTGAATACATTTCTTGCTCTGATGGTGCAGGCAAACTGCAGGCACCCAAACCAGAACAGAGCAGCTCTTCCTTATGGAACATTCTGGTACAGAGCATCTTCCCCTTATGGAACAGTGTCCTATTACAAGTAATGCCCCATTAGAGAAAGGCATCCCCTTATGGAGTCCTATTAAAGTAAGTCATTCTTTATTTATATAGCACCTGTGAAAACCAGGGTTAACCCCTGAAGTATCGACCCTTTTCTTGACACAAGCTTAAAAATTACTTTCCCCCAAAAAAATGGATACTATTCTTGGACCTTAATCACATAAACATAAACACATAATCACACATAATCTTGGACTCTTCTGAAAGGTAACCCAAATATTGCTCCAAATATTACTAAAACTAAGTTACAGAAACTTTTTTTTTTCACTGAAAGGGTTTTCTGTATTTGACTGGATACAGATTATTGTAAGTGTTCCTGGTGCACAATGGGACCAGGTCACAACATAGGACAAATCCTCAATATCAACAAAAATGAGCATTCGGCCTTGTTTTTTCTAATCTAGGTGTCTAGGTAGTTTTCTATTTTCTCCAAAAAGACACATGGAAACTATATGATATTATGCATTTTGCATCTGCATCACACATCACACAATAATACCATTGTGTATACTAATATATTCATTGAAGTCCACTGATTGAAGTTTGTGTCAAATATCCAACCCCTATCAACAAGTCAAACACATTCCATGTAGTCGGTTCTTTGATGAGCTGAAGATGTACTGAATTTCCTTTCACACGGATGGGGGTAACGCATTTTATCTGCAACTATATTACCAATACTGATAAGAGATGGTTGTATTTGGGCTCATCGTGTTTGAGAGTGCCTATACAAAACGTAGATAAAGACATTTTGTTGGAGTACAGTGAAATGGACAACATTGATAATTTATGCAGAGAAATTCTTGGTATCTCATACCAATTTAGCATATTTTTAGAATGAGAAACTATCATGAATTTTGTCCACTGGACACTTGTTGTGAAAAGAACACTGACATTTACATATTTCTTGTAATATGTGGATTTCCAACAATATGGGGCTAGCAATTAATTACATTACATTACAGTTATTTATCTGATGCTTTTATCCAAAGTGACTTACAGTTCATTGGACTAAGCAGGAGACAATCCTCCCCTGGAGCAATGTGGGGTGAAGGGCCTTGCTCAAGGGCCCCAACAGCTCTGCAGATCTTATCATAGCTACAGTGGGGCTTGAACCACCAACCTTCCAGGTCGCAGTCATACCTTAGCCACTAAGCTACAGGCTGCCCTGTAGCAATACATTACAGGCATTTGTCAGACACTCTTATCAACAGTGACCTGCGACTAAGTGCATAACAATAACCAGGGACAAGTGTGCTAAAAGACCCTAGAGGGAAGTACAGTTTCAAGTGCTAGGAATGACCATACAGATACAAACTTAGGCCTTGTACTGTAGATTAATTTGATGACAAACGAAAAAAAAAAAAGAAAGTGAAATATATTCAGGAAGATCCCCATTACAGAAGAGCTCCCCCTTACAGAACAGTGTCCTAAACCAGAAGTGTCCCATTAAAGCCGGGAGAAGTGGCTCCGCTCACAGCTCAGTGTGAGAGCGCATCCGGAGCGTGTTTCCTGCGGGTTTCTCCGCACCGGAGACGCAGCGCGCAGCGGAGCGAGCTCGCCGAGTCGCACGGCCCGTTGCCACGGAGGCGGACCCCTCCGTGGACAAGCCTTCATTAGCCGTCGCCGCGGTTCTGACACTGAGCCAGAACAGCCCGTGCAGTCAGCACAGATGCTAAACAACCTGTTCGCTAATCCCATTCCAAACCGCGAAGACGCATCGATCCAGTTCGTCAGAGTCAAAGCTCGTCTGCAACCAAAGTAGAATTAAACAGTCAAGCAGTCATTTCCTCGCCTTTTTGAGTATGAAAGGAAAGGCTGGCCTGCTTATGTAACGTTGTTGTTGTTCGAAATCACGGCAGTTTGCATGGAAAATAACTTTCGCTTTCCGTCGCCGTAGCTACAGTACTAATGAACTCTGGAGTTTTCAGACGGGTTCAAGTAACTGCACCAGTGGCAAAGGTGTTCTTCATATCCTATCAACTTTTATTCAAATGAAACGCAGAGTCAAGCAAGACTAGTCTAAACCAAGAGGAGGCCATCGAACGGCCCTGTAACACCCAGTGCTACCAGTGCTATCGATTGTTATTCGCAGCCAGGGCGGATCGATACGGGAGCTGGGTCCCGGAGGCCGGCTCGCACAGCTGCATTCCTGCCGGACGGGCGGATGGACACTCGCAGAGCTCCACCACCTGGCGGGGTCAGGCTCCGCCGGGGGGAGGGGGATGGGGAGCGCACGGCTGAGTTCACAGTTCGAATGGAGCCATTTCAAAGGCACCGCTGTCAACTGCACGGCCCCCATACTGTCATACATATAGATATACATGCACACACACAGGCACACATGTATGCCCTCACACATATATACGCACACACACGCGCACACACACACATACACAACTTCATGACAAGCAATTATATACAATATTAGTACATAATTATACATTACATTGTATTCAGTAGAAATAATAATAGTGATTATTGAATTATAATAGATTACGGTGTATGCACATCCATAATTATTGTAGGCACAAGGTAAGGACAGAGTAAGCAATAAGGAATTGTACCCACTCACTGCTGTTGCAAACAAAGGCGATATTTTATTTTGTATTTAGAAAGACAACATTTTTACCACATACGTCAGGTAAGGTCCCTCTAGGCTTTGTGATTGCAAAATAAAAGATTATTTTCAGGAGAAAAAGCAGCGTGTGGGTTTGGAATGTCTCCACACAATGCTGTAGAATGCCTGTAGCTGCCACTCTTGTGTTGCTATGCTCTTGTTTTGTAATGCGTGAACTTTGAACCCAGGAGCCGGCTTGCGGTAAGAAGCAGGAAATTATTTTCCATTGCAAAACAGAAAGCCGTGTTTGAATTCTGGGCTCTTAAAATATGTATCTGCACACATAACTGCCTACTCATTTACACAGATGCAGTGTAACCCCCAGGAATGTGGTGCACTGTAAAAATGAATAGAGAATAAATCAGAATAAAAATGACAGTGTTTTGCCTCTCCACAATCAGTGATCGCTACAAAAAAACATCTGCCTTTAAGTGTTTTAGTCATAATGATACAAAAGCTCATTTTTCACACTCATGTTTTATGTTACTGTTTGCTTGACAAATGAAATTGTCTTACTCCATTGCTACAGTAAATCTTGCTGTCATCTTCAGTCAAAACGCAATTTTTTTGTCTTATTTACCAATATAAATAAGTCAAAATATCAGACTAAAATACGTATGACTTATTTTTTTGTTTTTGCAGTAATGGATGAGGTGAGCCAACCCCCCTTCTGCAAAAAGTGACAAAATCTAGAGAAAACCTACAAGGCAAAGACAATGTGTAAATATACGAGCTATTTTATACATACATACAGTAGTTTGCCAAAGGTTTACCAAATGTAACGTTTTTTGCTAATTGAAAGGAAGAACAGGAACGTAAGCTTAATAATGCCCACATGACCGCCCAGGTGTGCATCACAGTGCTCTCAGAGTTTTTCCCTTTCGTTTCCCATCTGCCACACAGGCATCGCTACGGTCACTGGACAGTCTTTCACAGGAAATCCTCAATAAAACCCTCTATAAAACCCTCCAATTAAAACCGTTTAAGCGTTCGCCTTATGGCGAAACCGTATTAGCAAAAACTGTCGTTTCATCAAAAGTGTTGCGTTTTACTTGAATTTCATAATCCGACGCGTTTAAAAGTGTTATCTGTCTCTTTCCTCCAGTCTGCTGTCCTTATACTGGATGGAAGCCTTAGATGCTGTGCCACGACTGATAGGAAGCTGGAGAGCTGGGCTTGGCACTCGTCTCGCAGCTAATAAGGGCCCACGGAAAAAGGGATTCATTAGACAGCGCTTCAGTTGCCTGGAACGCGGTCGGTAATGAGCGCGACTGTAAACTGGATCGCGGTTAAAAGCGACTTTTCATTTTTTTCTTTTCTTTTCCGAAGTGAGCCGCGGACAGCCTGCCCGTCCGCATTCAAATCGCTATTTGCATGCTTCACGAGACGGTTATCCCGCTTCCGGGCTAACACGCATCCCCAGATAATGCAACCTGAAGGCAGGCTTTGGCTTCTCTGTCAGCCGCTGAACTTAATCCCCGGCGAAAACGCAATTCCATTAATGGCGCAAGCCTTTAAGTGTGCCTTATCACAGAGTAAGGCAAAACCAGACCCCCTGCCTGCTACCAGTCAACCAGCATCATTCAATATGCCCTTCATTTGCTTAACAGATGCCGGCATCCAGGACAACACGAAATTTTTCATCTTGCATATTCCGTAATTCCATAATCTGTTTTTATTAGAACAATGGAGATGAAGGCTTTATCTCAGCAGCAGAGTGGCAATTGGTTCAAAACCTTGATGCTCCAACTGGTGCACAACATGGCCGAGCTTGTGTAGGAATCACGGTGATATGCATTCACCACTAATGTCATTGTATTCACATGTTCTAAATAAACCAAGACTTTTCTGCATGCTGGTGCATTTTAGCGCTCCTTTTTTAATCTCACTCCCTTTAACACACAATCTTACTAAAGGGACTCTCGTCTCCAATGTAAGCCCACTACCCAACCTACTATATTTGCCACATGCATCCTTCAGCTCATTTTATGGTCAGATGCGACCAGCGCATTACATCTCCCTTAACAGACAGATGTGACACCAGCATGGAATTTGATCAGATGACCGGTTTTCAAGACACATGACCATTGAAATGCATTGTGATTCCTAGGCTTTTCTATGTGTTGTCTATAGGGCGCCTTAGTCCATAATGGGTTAACCAAAAAAAAATCTTCAAATATTTCTATTCCTTTTTTGCAATATAAGACTAAATTGCAAATGAGGAGCGCAGAGCACCCTTCCAGTCCTGTGAGCACATTACAGTACACTATCTGGCCAGCAGGCACCCCTTATTCAATTCAATTTTATTAGTATTGTGCTTTTTACAATACATATTGTCACAAAGCAGCTTTACAAAGAGCCCAGTCCTGAGACCCCCTCAGAGCAAGCCTAGGGCGACTGTGGCAGGGGAAAACTCCCTGACTAACAGGAAGAAACCTTGAGCAGAACCAAGCTCAGAGGGGGAGCCCATCTGCTTCTGAGTTTGACAGTGTTATATATAATATATAAATACATTTAATTTAATTAATTAATTAATTAAATCAATAATAATAATAATAATAATAATGCAGATAAAAAATATTCTGGATGATTATCCGGAAGGTCCGGTTCTTGGCACAAGGAGGGCAGAAGTAGCTGAAGCCGGGGTCAGGTTGTGGTTCTTGAGCTACAGCTCCAGGCCTGAGCCCGGAGCAGAGGGAGGAGAGCAGAAACAAGACAAGGGTCACTGCTCTTATCTTCTCATATGCCTGGATACTTCCTGAAACAATTCAGGGGTACGGTCTTGCTCCTTCATACAATAACAGGATATATGGGATTAAATTTGAATGTGACCACAATGTTACATTATGTCACCACCCCGCATAGCCCTGTCTCCTAGCCCATTCAACATCTCCATTCTTAGACACCCTCCCCATCTCCGCCCCCCCCCCCCCCCTCTCCCCCACCCCCACCGGTGTAGAAATACAATACGGTCTGGAGAGTGTAACCGTATCCCAATCGATACAATGGGGACACTCAGTGCTGAAGACAACTGCAATTAACTGTGGAGGAAAGGGGAGGGGGTGACTAACGTGTCCGTGCCATGTTAACCTAGGTCTGAAATAGGACACGCACCTGGGTCCGTGCCACCAGACCAAAGAGAAGAGGATCTGCAGAATGAGGAAGACGTCAAAGCCCCCGATACACACGCGCGCACACACACACACACGTGCACAACATACACACACACACACATACACCGCTGGTGAAGGAGGAGGAGGTGCTGAAACTGCAAAGCCAAGAGTGAAGTGAAAATGAATACCTTCAATGGAATATAACACATGTCGGTTTCAATAGATGGGCCCCTGTATCAATGGTATGAGTGCCTTTTTATGGCCATACCTTTACAGCATACTGTATGCTCTATCTACAGACCACTGACTATCCTCTGAGGGAGCCAATCAGGTGTGTAAGCCAGATGAAACCATTTACAGAACCACTGAATTGCCATTATATATCTGTACACGATTGAATGCCAAAGAATAAAGCAAGAAAAATTGTATATAGAAGTAATGGAATGTTTTTTAAACCAACCTTTTTTCTCCCAATATGGAATATAGAATATAGAAGCATATTCATGTTGATGCAGAGGAGAGCAGACACATACTGAACATTCAGTGAGCAATTTATTAGGTAGTCCTGTACACCAGCTTGTTAATGCAAATATTTAATCTATATATATTTGATCTAAGTGACTTTGACCTTGGAATGATTGTTGGTGCCAGACAGGGTGGTTTGAGTCTCTCAGAAACAGCTGATCTCCTGTGATTTTCACATGCTAACATTCAAAGCAAAGAATGGAGCAAAAAAACAAAAAACATCCAGTGAGAAGCAGTTCTGTGGGCAAAAACACCTTGTTAATGAAACATTATAAATGATAAACATATTTTAGAATAATTAGGGCCCCCTTGGCTGTCACAGGGCCCAAAGCAGCCGAATATGTAGCCTATTAGGTCAGGCCTGCTCTGTTCCCTGCTACGAAGGACATTGGGAAGCACAATGCACTACTGCTCTACTGCTCAACACTGCCACAATATAACAGCCACTGCGGTGGTCTCCAGTCACAGACAGTCAAACTAATAATAAAGCAGTGTGTTATTACGAAGAAGAGACGACTTGCTGACTCGTACTGCGCGGAGACAGAAGCGCCATTTGAACTCAGAGACATGTGCATGAGAATTAGCGAGAAGCTTAGCGCACTCCTTCATGGCGACACACTCCAGCTGGCGTTCCATCACCCTTCTGTCACAGTGTCTGTGCTGCCTTTCGCTCGGAGGACACTTCCTCTCATGTTTAATTCACAGGCCTCCAGGAGATGGTGTTTCAGAGGGAACCGACGCCCGCCCGAAAAAACACAACCGACAAACATAACACCACGGAAACCGAATGTCAAAGGGAACGGCACGTTGCAAATGTTTCACCAAAAAGACAAACTTTAAATTAATTGGAGTAAACAGAAAAGAACAAGTGCAAACCTGGAGCTGAGATGATGATGAAAACCTGCAGAAAGAATTATTCAGACTTGCTTTCACAGCTCGGGAAAGGGTGTTTTTAAGTAGCGGAAATGTCACTGACTCCGAGTGTCTTGCAAGAGTCATTATCAGACATAAGGCCTCCACTGTCATGGCAACAAAGGTGCAGTTTTTCGATGCTTAAATAGGATCTTAAATATAACAACGTGTTTATGGTCTGGATAACAACCTATTATCCCATTATTTTATTCAAATTACCAGGGGATAGCCAATGGCTGTTAGTTCCAATGCCTGGAAAAACTCATTGTACCGATCATTTTGACAGTATTTCCTCTGCAGTTTTTTATTTTTCTTTAATTGTATCTTATGATATGAACCCATACACTCTTTCTCATCCAAGAAGGCATTTTAAACTGAATGATACTATATGCCTTCACACACAGAGTGAATGAAAATGAGTACACGCTCTGTCCGCAGGGTCTTATGAATGCTAAAACACTGTTCATTATGCTATGTGTTAGCTGGATGGTCTGCATGCTTCGATGAGCTCATCAGCCCTATTCGGAACAGCCCCACGCTCAAATAGCTTCAGGCTCATCAATGTCCATGACTGATGTGCGCTAATATTCCCTGTGTAAGGATGACAACGATAATGAGCCTTTTCTTTCACTCCGGTTCAGCTGGGACTGTGTGCACTCATATAATGTGGGCAGAACAATCAAGGGAATAGGGAATATTTTCTCTCATTATTCATTTTCGTAACTGAAGTTTGCGGTGGCTAAGCATCGAAATGGATAAGCGGCACGCGAATGAACGTTTGTTTGACGTGCTCGCTGATATTCATTTCAATTTCAGACCACAACCTCGCGGAATTCTTGTAGTATTCTTCCTGGTAATTGGGATAGGTTACGCTAACATCTATGCCCGTTTGAACGTCTCTAAGTCCTGACTGGAGACGAGGTTTCTCGATACGGCAGAAAGAGATTCCGCGCTTCTATAAGGTTCTCCGTTCCTGCTGGAACAGACGGCTTTGCAGACTTCACACCGGCCCCTTTCCTCGCGCGCAAAATGTCTGCTCGAACGTTGATATAAAAAGCAGGAGCACCAGCAGCGCCAATTAGTCTTCCCGACACCAAATCGTTTCCTCCTCACAGCGTGCGTGCCCATCTCCCCCCGGTTTGTGTGCATAACACTTCCGTCTGTTGGCGCACCCCTGCTTTGGCTTTCTCCTCATGCTAATTAGCGTATACAGCAAAGCAATGATAAAGAGACAGAATGCGAGAACTAAAAAGTGAGATTATGGATACCAATGACAAACAGTGAAAAGACACCATTTTAAAAAATGCAATGCACTGGCATTAGGTAAATGACCAGTTGGCCTGATATCAGCTGCTCCTATAAAAATAAAAATTTAGTCTGTATTATAACTTCCAGAACTCAAGCTTCTTGGAATCTTTAAAGAATCGGTAAGTTTTCCTATTAGTATCCATTTCAAGTGAAACTTTTTTGTCTTTGTTTCAACACGTTTTAACAACGTGGAACTGTAGACTGTAGCCAGGGTTGGCCAGAGGACAACATATTTCACACAATAATGTGTGAAAATGCTTCGTATAAGGTGGTGCCCACAGGTGGAGGACAGGCAGCACCTGTACTCTCAGGAACAGACATCGGGTGCGATCATGGCCCCGGGGTGTGTGGGGGGGGAACACAGGTGTTCCTGCGTTTACTGCTGTAGTCAAAAGAGCTGGTCCCTCAGCACCTGTCAAAGTGCGGCTAGCCGAGACCGGGCGCATACTCTTTTGACAAAGTTTGCATCTTATCCCTGTTAGCATCTGCCCTTTCGGCTAACCGCTGGCCTGTTGCTCGCTGCCTGCGCGCACACATGCAAAACAGCCCTCGCTCTGCTCAAACATGACCCCGCCGCTCCCTGTGCCCTGGCCCAGTCCACCGAGGATTCAAATCCCAAACAGCAGAATGCGGCTTTGTAACAGTTACCAGAACGGGCCATTCTCCTACTGACAATGCCAAAACAGAAGTCAACGTTTCTGCGTACTCCCAGACCATCGGTGTCTTGCAAATGAACTAGTGATTATGAATTTGCAACTCAAACTAACTGCAGCTTGGTCGTAGCACGGGTGATTTGCTAGTTTTCACTGGCCTGTGTGTTCCTCCATTCTGGAGATAGCGACAATGACGTCGACACAAAGGACAGTTATTTGTATTTATTTGAGTTAGAAGTGCATAGATCATAATACAAGTCTTTTATTTGCTATGTAATGATAATTTGCATTGCATTTCAATGTGATTTTACTGACACATGGTGACTAATCAAAATTAATAGTAAGTGCATGGACCATTAATATTGTTGAGTATGGTAATGTATTGCTACAGGCTTTAGGGTGTCTGAAAAATGATTAATAATACTTAATATAACTAAAAGATAACAGACAATGCCAGCACATTCCTTGAAAGTACTACCAACATACGTATACTATTAAAAGCTTGGAGTTTATTTTCTGCAGAATATAGTCAAAGCAGGAGTGATCAGTTGTCTTTTTCATAGACATCATGATAACAGATCAAAAAATCAGGAAAAGCACACAGAAAGCACATGAAGTAACCACCATCTGATGTCTCACAGAATAAAACATCGCACGTTAACAGCAGCTGTGTCAAAAAAATGAATAATAATAAAACAATTTTAGTTCAGTAATCAGTTCATGAGCTGCTTGTGAGGACACATATTTTACCCAGTATGGCACTGACCTCGCTAATGGGTTTACAATTCCCAGTGGCATGAAGAGTCATCTCAGTCACAACTCTTTCATAATGAGATCTTTACATCTGGGGATCCTTGTGCGGGGCACATTGGTGTCTCACAGTTTGGGGCTAATAAATAATGACCTAAATTTGCCCTTATAGGGAGAAAACAAACCCTTCTCCCTCCCCCACCGTGCTCTGTTTTTGTTTCAGGCGACAGCTTAGGCACTTCTTTGGGGACCTTGCGCATCATGTCACTGTTAGGAGAAGGCTGTGTATGCATCTCGGGTCCTCAGGGCCAGCACCACTGCGATGACTGCACTGCGTGATTGATGACTACCAGATTCCCCTGGGAAGTTTTGGACCGTTTCCATGGGCAACATCCCCTGCAGTAAATGTGCAATAATTGATTGTGTTATTAGTGCGCTGAGCCCAATATATTATTTCGATTTTTTGCTGTTAATTGTGTTATTACACACATTCTGCCTCCCTGGTTCATTTCTGACAGCACGGAGTGCATTTCGTAATTAAGCATAATTGTATAATTGAACAAAACAGATTATCTCTCAATTCCCACTCACCAGCTGTAGCAAAAACTGAGATAAAAGCCTGTTCTTATGGATCATAAAGTACTCAAAAGCAATGTGTTAACATAACTGGTATGCTTTTGGTCCCCAGTGTAAATGTATATTATACCCTTCTAGTTGTCTCGTTCCGAGAGATTACATTTAGAATGGGACAAATAACATTTTATTTGGACGGCTGTTTCCTGCAGCACTGTATCTCTACTGCTACCAAACAAAAGAAGTATGAGTTGTGTTTTTATTTAAAAAAAATTTCAGAGTGTATTGCCTGGTGCATCAATTCTATAGCTGCCAAGGTCTATACACTTTAGAATAGGTCTAAGAGCTGATACCATTGTGTCATGGAGGATAGAGAAAAATGCTTATGCCTGCCCCTGCCTGCACCTTGGCAGCTAAAACTCATTTAGCCTTGTGTGCTCACCTGCATCTACGTCCCACTACGAAGGGCTGTTTCCACACACATTCACAAAGCCATATGTGCTGATTTAACTTTACTTTGCTACTCCTATCTGGATCTAACCGGATTATTTTCTGTTGATGTCCGCAGACTCGGTGCCAGGCAATATTTGCGTTTTTAAACTGAAATTTAAATTGTCCTAATTCATCATCTTTACTTCATTGAAATATGCATAAATGAAGCAATGACATTTACAGTTTACAGTTATCATACACGTTATCGTTCTGTTCTAATTAACCAAGAATTGTTTTTCGGCTTTGGCGACCAGTTATGTCAGTAAGTTCAGTTTCCCGTAAAGTTGGAGGAACAGGGATGGTCTGAATCAGTTTGTGAACGGTGTGAAAGAAACTTTTGAAACAGTATCTTATTTTGCATCTGGCAAGAGGAAAAGGTTGGAAAAAAGCTGTGAATGTGTAGCTTTAGCCAAAATTCTTAGTCAGCTGTATGCGATTCCAAATCCTATGATATTAGGAGACCCCACAGTGGACACTACTAATATAAACCTGCAGCCCTGTTGCGGTTCTGTGGCTGTTTGTCATAGCTATAAAACTACAGAGTGATAAACCCAGTTTACACCAAAAAACTGACGTTCAGCTGCAAGAAATTAGCTTGACACAAGGGAAGGATACAAAGGGGACTCATGTATTACACCTCCATTAATTTAATTCCCTTCAAATGTATCAAGACAGGGAAATATTGAGGAGTGTAAAAGTTTCTAAATGGAAAATTTGAGGCAGTTTGTTAACCTGCCAAGAGGAAGGCTTCATACACCTTGTGTTTTTTAAATAATCCAGACAGAGGTTGCAGTATAGTTGTTGTTGAACCACTGCGGACAATTAACCACAGAGTAATTACTTTGGGCGTATTTTGGCAAATAAAGAACATCTCTTCCAACTCTAGAGTTCTTTTTTTTTTTTTCAGAAGACCTAAATTTAAGAAGATGCAAAAGCATACAATATGTGGGTCCAAAGTGAATAAGTACATCTTTGTGGAACTGTTTACCACAGAAAACATGACAAATCCAAATGTAACATTCTGCAAGTGGAAAATAACAATTTTAGAAAGGTTTATTTTATGAGAAAAGAAAGTGCTAAATTGGGAAAAGGTTGGCTGTAATTCCAAGTCTATCGGGATATAAAAATTCTTAGTTGAGTAAAGTATTTAAGATAAACTTGCTAATACATATACTGTAGAGTAATCTATCTATTGCAGACAACAAGACTAAAGATGTACAAAATGTTGGAGTCAAGAAACAAATGTCACAAACTCTTCAGGCGCAGTAAAAGGAGATTAAGCGATAATATGACTAAACATTGCAGAGAACCGGGACAAAGGATCTTTGTTGAAGGTACATTTAGTAGGTACACCAGGAAGCATTTTCCTATACACAGAAAGTTGTGTAAACATGGAATAGCCTGTTGATATAGCCATTCATTGCAGTGATATAACAAAACACTGCCATGAATGTGGCACAGAATACAGAGGTAGCAACAATTCTCCTCCTAGGCAGCCTGTGTCCTAACTTGTGATCATGTTCAGCTCAGAATTAAGCATCTTACGGAAAAACAGCCCTTGGGCATTTCTTTCTATTTGCATTGTATCACATTCTGGGAATATTTTCCCGAGCCCTCTTGGCCACCTGAAGTCATGGGCCCAGCGGTTGCCTGTCTGTGACTCAAATCTGCACAGCGGTGAGTCAGTGACTCATACCTTAGCCTATCAGCCACAGCAGGACTGGGAAACACGGGCCTGGAAATCTGGCTTATTCTCAGCCTCAGCTGAAAGAAACCAAAATAAAGATTGGTATGTAAAACAATTAAGGGGGAAAAAAATCCTTAAATTCCAACCTTAAATTTGCCAATCAAAATGATGGCCGAACCGCAAAGTATAATTGAAATTTGTGTATGAGCGATCATGCAATCATGCAATTTAAAACCCCTGGGCCGGTGTTCAAAAATGCATTTCACTGATATACAGGGAAAAATATTGTGATACTAGCTGAGAGAGAGAGACCCACCATCAATGAAAGCTAACGCACTAAAAATAATTTAAGCTTGGGAGGTTATAATTACTCCCAATTATAGTGTAGCAATACTGCATGTTTGAATGAATGCACTGAGAAAAGCAGTGCTTGGAGGCTTAAATGTGAGAAAATAAGGGGACATTAAGACTGGCTGTAGCAGTAGACTCCTAAACCCTGATGCTTGGATACATTCCCATGTAATGTACAACATTTTAAAAAGTACTGTTGTTTATAGATCAAGAGCTTTCAATAATATAGTTGAGATACAGTAGTGTGCAAAAATGTGGGTTTTTGGTAAAATCCTGGTCAAAAAGCCTTTTACAATTAATATCCAAGTTAACAGAAGTGATCCTGACTTCTAAACAGTACAACGTTAAACATGACATATTTCTTCAAATTTTAAAGCAAGATTACTTTTTATTAAAATTTTGTAGTTTCAAAATAGGTTTGGGAACCAGCTAAGTGAGTCTTTCAATTCTCGCCTTTGGAATTTTTCCCCATTCTTCCTTGCAGGACTCCTCTAGCTCAGTAATATTCTTTGGCCTCCTTGCATGTACAGCATGTTTGAGATCTCTCCACAGATTTTCAATAATATTCAAGTCTTGGGAGTGTGGTGGCCGTTGCAAAACCTTCATCTGTCTTTCCTGGAGGTACTTCATGGTTGATTTTGAGGTATGCTTTGGATCATTGTCTTGCTGGAATTGCCAACCTTTCTTCAACTTCAATGTCTGGACTGATATTAGCCTCTAGAATTTCTTGATATTTGGTGGAATCCATTCTTCCTTCCTCTCGCACAATATTTCCTGTGCCCTCAGCTGCCACAAAACCCCAAAGCATAATGGATCCACTTCCATGATTCACAGTTGGCAAGGTGTTCTTCTCCACAAAGGCTTCCCTCTTTTTTCTCCAAACATACCTTCTTTGGTGGTGGCCAGAAAGGTCCATTTTGGTTTCTTCAGTCCAAAGCTCATTGTTCCAAAAGGCTTCAGGCTTTTCTTTTGCATACTTTAATTTTGTGTTGAGGTCCTTCTCTGCTATGGCAACTCTGCCATGTAGGTCTTTGTTGTTTAATGTATGTTGTGTTGTTGTCCTGTGAACAGCTACAACTGTGTTTGCTACACTTTTTTGCAGCTCTTTTGCAGTGATGTGTGGGTTCTTCTGAGCATTTCGGAGCATTTCTCACCAGGTCTCAGGTCATTCTATGAAAATCCACGTTGCAATTGACACTAAATGTGTCTTGCCACAGAATAAACTGTAAAATATTAAGCCAGGGATGCGGAAGATTAAGAGCAGCTCTTTGCTGAAGCAACTAATCTTTATCTACCTTGTTTTAAGTACCAAGTATAACCAACCGCACCAATCTTGTGTAGGAGAACTTTCTGCTGCTATCACTTATACATATCTGCAGTGACCACAGCAATTATCTATAAATGAAGCCATGGGTTAAAGGTAAACTTTTCATGGTTGACCAAAGGAAACAATCATTACAGTATAAGCAGCCAACAGCCCAACATAAAGATGAATGAAGGCTGCAATAAAAATAAATAATACCGAAAATTTGCTATGTTGTATGCTTCCAATGCCAAACCCATAATTCCAGTTCCAATCAAAGTTCAGCATTGGAACTTGGAACTTTGGAGGAAGAGTGATTATTGTGAAAAAACAGTCCTTCAGTCTGCCCGTACCGTTGATGTTATGGGGCGGTTTTTGCAGCTACTGCATCTACTTGCGTTTTCAGTCTGCCAGAAGATCGACAGCTAGACTGCTGTCCTGACCACTTTGGGAAGTTCATCCCACCGCTGTGGGATGAGAACAGAAAAGCTTTTGGACAGGGACAAGAAACCACACAGGGAGGGGAGAGGCAGCTGCTTCAAGGTCACAGAATGGAGAGAGCTGGCGTTGGTGCAAGGTTTGAAGATTGAAAACAGTGGTGTGAATAATTATGACACCTACACGTGTATCTTTTTGGAAAAAATAAAATCGTTTTGTCTGACCATTTGTATTAGTGTTAAAGAATATGCTTTTCCATTTTTTGAGCATACGATATAGCTCATTGTCTGTATTGTTTATTTATATTTTATTGTCTCTTCTTTGCTCATTTTTGTCAAGAATAACCATCGCTGTGGTAAGGAAACAAGTATAATGGCTTTGTAAAACAAATATAATGTAATAAACTTGCAGTGTTGATGTGTTTGTTCCATGCTTTGGCAGAGCATTCAGCCGCAGACTTTGCCCACAGTCCACAAGATCTCAGCCAGAGCTGATTTTACTCCTCCATCTTATATGCATCTGTGATGTCTGCAAGCTGATGGCAAAAATCCCCACCGTGGAATTATGCTCAATGGCCGCACAGACCATGGCCGTGATTCAATCAACATTTGTCCTTAACTTTGTCTAGCAATTAAAATCAGGATTTTTTTTTTCTTGTTTGGCGAGTTCAGCAGTCACTAAAACAAATTTGCCAAATTTTTGTGAAGAAAATCTAACATTTGTGTTTGCTTAAAGTTAAGAATGGATCTTGATTGAATGTTAGCACTTTTGGTAGCACTGCCTACATTGAGAAGTGATTTATTATCAGCATGTCATTAGTAGTTGAGCAAAAACAAGTCAACTCTACCCAGTTCGGGTGACAGGTGTACAAAGTTCACATACATATATTCCTATATATCTACTGATATCTGCATCACCAATAAGAAGCAAAATAAACCCACAGATTTCCTGTTTGTGTGACTGGTGGGCACATCAAACATTAGAATCTTCATTTCTACTCGCTGCACTGTGCACATCATCACAGCCAAGAAAACTGCTAAACTTTTAGCTGTCCAAAGCTATGTTTACTGGGTGTATAGGACTTATTTTTATACATTTCTAATTTTACGAGGATGTTGGAAACTGCAACCACCTTAACAAACATTTTGTATATATTCCAGTGTCACCTGGCATGTGGTGGAGAGTGGGGCGGGGAAATAATAACCTCGTACTATAATTTTCCAAATGGGAAATATGGACTGCAGCTGTAGCAGCAACCAAATATTTTCCACATTCTTCCAGGTACTCCACTCCTACTGAGATACCTATGGGGTAGTGCAGGAAGACAGCTGCACTGTATAATGAAGCGGGATGTATTTTAAGAAGCTGACAGTAAATACGCTGGTGATTTAGCTGGTGGGTGGTAGAAAATAATTTCATAACCCCCTCGGAGCAGAGAGGGCCCCAGAGTTAGCTCCAGGACTGAAAATGTGCAGGTGGTCACGCTGTGGGCACACTGTGGGCCTCTCGCTGTACCCACAATGCACCTCCCTCTGGCGGAGCTAACAGCATGCGAGCCGCAGAGCCGTCCAGGTCAGCATAAACACGGCACACTGTCCCGTTTCTTGCACGATGTCACTCCAACTGCAACAACTGGTCTACAACCATAGACTGTGCGTCTCCAACACACCGATACTTCCACTTTACTTTCTGAAGGACGCTAACGGTCAAAGTACACTACATGGTCATTTCACTGTGCTGTGTATGTTCAGCTTGTGCCATGGCAGAAAACATAGAATGGAAAAATTGTCTCGTTTTTCCTTATGCTAGGCTGTTTTTAAAAAGGCATTTTTGGATTAGATTAGATCAGATTGACTTTATTGTCCACCCCATGGAAATTCGTCTTTCCCACGTCGTTCATCAGAAAGGTTGCTCGAAAAAACTGAAAGTCGACGGTTCCGCCGCAGCGTTTAAGGAGAAGAGCCGTGTTTCCGAGTCCCCCCGCTCCGTGTTAAGTCAATGTTATGAGGGCTACTGTAGGGTGGGGTCATTTGTCAGAACGTCAGCGGATTCAGTAATTAATGGGCCGTATCTCCCCCAACACAGAGCTCCGCGGCGGTGGCGTTTCAGGACCGTATCTTCCGCTCGACGACGGCTGCGCCGAGTTTTAATTTCTCATCGTTAGGGAGCCTTCAGCAACAGCGGGACGTTTGTTTGCTCACGATGACAAACTGCCAGCACACTGACCTCAAACTTCCATTCCCATGTCCTGAACACCATTTAAATGTTCCATCCCGGAGAGAGAGAAGCTTCTATAGAAAGGGGGAGGGGGGGGTACAGTACAATTATCCACAAATAAGCTTTTCGGCGCAATATTTCAGCTCTCCCACCACGCGTACGGGGCATTAGAATACAAATCCGTGAAATGTATATTAGTCTCGCGTCTGTTTTGTCCGTTTGTGAATATCAAGGGAAATATTTCCAAGGAGAAAAGAAAGAACAACAACTGTACCGTATGTCCATAAACAACTCTTTATGAACAATAACATTCCCATGCCATTTGTACTGTATGTCAGCGTGAGGGGATTGTGATTGAAGATAGATAAGCTGCAATGAGATAAAGCTTTTGAACAGCTGGACAGACGTCGCTGAAGGAAAAACAGCCGAAAAGAGCTCAAGGACAGTCACAGCTGGTACTTACTGTACGTCAACAGGGCCATCTTATTCCCAGCACCATACAGTAGATATGTACAGCAGGGTTAAGCTCTGTGCTTCATTTGGACCAGGAAGACTGTGACAACAAACGAAAAACATATGCTAAATATGAATAGGATTTTGAAATGGCTTCCAATTCCAATGTGACATACATAGGGGCGACATTGGCTCAGATGGTAAGAGCAGTTGTCTGGCAGTTAGAGGGTTGCCGGTTCAATCCCACCCTTGGCGTTTCGCAGTGTCCCAGAGCAAGACAGCTAACCCCCAAATCCTCCTGATGAGCTAGATTGGGCCTTGCATGGCAACCAATCACCGTTGGTGTGTGAGTATGTGTATGAAAGGGTAAATGAGAAGCATCAATTGTACAGCGCTGTAAATGCCAACCATTTACAGTTCACAGTTATTCATAGCAACAGTCAGACATATTTATAAATATCCAGTGTGTTATCTTCATTTTGTTTAAATAAATCTCCTGTTTCAGTCCTAAATAGTGAAGAAATCAGACAGCTGATTTAATCTGACAGGAAATGTCCGTCACTGTTGAGAAGATTTATTTGTTGCAACGAGGGACATGCCTAAAATGTCAGAAACTAAAATTCAAACAATCAATCCTGATGGAATTTTGATTGACAGCCACTGACAGATGTCGAAATAGAGCCGTTATACAAAGAGAGGCTAAATGAACACAATTAATGAGCACCATGGTAAAGCGGTTCTGACAAGGATTTATTTAAGGTTTCCTGTCGGAAAGAAGTAGAGCAATTAGAAAATTAAAACAGTATCATGCGTGCAATTATATCCGAATGGCAATACACTGTATTCATAATTTTGAAATTACATGGTTTGCTTCAATGGCTGACACTCATTTTGCACACTCATTACAATATCCATGCCCAAATGTAGCTTTAACGATGTGGTTCTCAGGAATATCGTATACAAAGATCTTTGGGAATAAGGTCAGGGTGATGCCTCTAACCAAATGCTTCTATGTATATGCTTTCGATTTTATAAGTGGTTTATTCATCTTACAACCACCTCAGATCAGGTATTCAATGGCACAAAGTGTATAGTTCCCCCTACAATGCGGGAGATATCCTCTGGGAAATATCTAAGAAATGCAGTATGATATCAGTCAATAAGTAGAGGTGGGGTAACGCAGTCAAGTGCTACAAACAAAGAAAGAATGAAAGAAAGAAAATGAATGGATGGACTTTCAGTATTTCTAGTTAGACCCAAAAGCAGAAAAAAGGTTATGTTTAGCAGTGAAAACAAAGCTATTTTTCCAGTATATACAGGCAAAGAATTCCAAGGGAACTAAAACCTGTGCTTTCCTTATAGACCCAGTACCTCAGGGCTTTAACTATTATTTCTAGAGCAATCCATCTCCTCTCTCTCAAAGCAGGGAATTGTGGGTGTAATTTTCTACCCAGAAACCCCTGGTGATTGCAGATGGGCAGCTGTGATAAATGTCTTTTGTGTTTGTGTGTGGATGATGTCTCCCAGCGCTGAGCTGTTATGTCTGTAGGATCAGTTTAA
Source organism: Conger conger (assembly GCF_963514075.1). Classification (NCBI taxonomy): domain Eukaryota; kingdom Metazoa; phylum Chordata; class Actinopteri; order Anguilliformes; family Congridae; genus Conger; species Conger conger. The sequence goes on along the minus strand of NC_083764.1, from coordinate 18,958,954 downwards.
GGGTGAGCTAGGAGGTGTCTATGAGAGATGAAGCCCCGCATCTCGCGAGACTGGTCCCCAAAGATGTTGGGAAAGGACTAAGTGGCTGATTGCGTGACCATGATGGGACCTGCCATTCCTGTATCCTGCAGAAATTATTAATGAAGCACATTTAGGTCAGTTGCGGGAGACAAAGACGGAGAGAGAGAGAGAAAGGGACCACAGATAGACCAGTTTAAAGTGTAAAGCATTTTTAAGAATGTCATTTTGAATTCATTACTTCATATATTCCTGCTACAATGACATTACAATGAAATTATTTTTAGAGGCTCTGTGTATTGCATTGTATCTCCCGGCTGGCTTACTGCAGGAATTTATCTGTAGAAATTTTAAGAAGCGGATGTATCTGCTGTACAACTCACTCAAATCAGTGGGCTGAAATATGAAGCAGTTTGAGGCTGCTTCAAATAATGAGGCTGCCTAGAGTACACTGCATTGTGGGACAGTCACATTCTGTAATATAGGGGCTGAGGATTTAGTACAGTACTATATGTGGCCCTTGTAGATCCCGTTCCCTAATTAAAATGTCTAGACACTGTTCGGTGAGTTAAAGTAGGTGGCAATTAGAGGCAGCAGGCCTGAGAGAGCATGCTCATTAGACCACTGCTGAGCTACACCAAAGTGTGCCATGAGACAGATATCACACTCACCTGAGAGAAGGAGAAATGGATCTTAAAGCGACAGTCACCTGCCCTTGTGCTGTAAGTCTGCCATTTTATGATGCTATTCACTTTAAGAAAGACTGCACATAGAACAAATTAAATCAAAGTCAAATCAAATTAATTAAATATTTGTACATTCATTCTCAATCCACTCTAATCAGTAATTGTGATGTGACACAGAACAATGGATTTCAAGCTGAGCAGGAAATGAGCCAAAAAAAACATTCTATGAGCTTTGACTTTGGTTGTGACATGTGTCATGAGATGGACAAATAGTTGACATGGTAGTAGACAGTAGTCAGTGCACATTTGAGGACAAATGTGTTGTTTCTGCACAGCAAACGCTAATGTTTTGTTGTAAAGACCAGAAGCCTTAGAACAATCCCGCAGACATGACATTTTATTCCTTTGTGAGAACCCAAAAATTCCCCCCAAATCATGCTCATTATTTCATTACAGGAAGAGACATTGCAGTAACCTTACACTGAGCTGGCAGAATATGCACAAATAATAAATAATAATAAATAATACAATTGTTGAATTCTATAACGAATAATAAATACAGCCGAATTCATGTCTATATGTTGATAATGGTCATCTTCACTTCAAGACTCCAAATCGAACCCACAACAACTGATTTACATAGATACAAATGGCGGTAAATACCTTCTTTTGTTTTCTTTTATCATTTTCAGTACTGCAAGTAAAGAAACTGATAGCAGCACAAAGATAGCTTGATTAAACAAATATGGCAAGGAGTGGGCTGACTGAAGAAAAGACCTTTCATCTCCTCTATCATCAAGCATTTGCTTGAATAACAGAATTGTCAACAGCACAACATACATGCTCTCAACTGCTCGAAGCCACGCTAAGCTGTAACACGATTAAAAGACCACGGGGTTGATATGTGTCATGCGATCTGTCCTCAGGCATACTGACTGCAATTCATAAGCAGGGCTCAAAACTAGAGGAAGGGTCTATATTTAAACCGCTAGATTAGAGTGTTAACGCTCAGGACTAGCCCCTGCTAGCAGAGGCTCGCATGGACCCACACTCAGCGTTCTGCGAAGCTTGGCATTCTGCGAAGCTTGGCGTTCTGCGAAGCTTGGCGTTCTCCGACGCCGCACGCACTCGAACCTCCGTTCTGTATCCCGGGTGCGGCGTCATCGCCATGGACACGGGCTGCCGGGGCCGCCGATGGAAGCGAAGGCGCTTTTTGATTTATAACTCCGCGCCGCGCTCATAAATCACGCGTGAGGCCCGGCGCTTTTAAAAGCCTCGCTCCCTGACAGCATTTACCTTTTATAAATGATTGGAGTTTACCTCCCATCGCGAAGCAGCCCGCTGCAATTCCTTTCTCTTTCACCTCCCCCTACCCCTTTCTCTCTCTCTCTCTCCCTCTCGTTTTCTCATGAATACCTATCCCCCCCTCCCCCACACCTGTCTCAGGCTGTCTCTCATGCAAGGCCTCAGGGACGGGTCCCGTCTTCCCCGACGCCATTCTCCGCAGGTCATGTGACATCTCAGCGGCCCGCAACATAACCACAACCAGAAGCCGCCTGCAGCCACTTTGGGGGAAAAATGGACCTGTCAGTCTTATCGGCGGAAGTTTATTTCCTGTTATGATGCATTGTAGCAAAGCCAATGCAGTGGGTCGCACGTACACACACACACACACAAAGTCTAGTGTAATATACCTAGTGGACTGCAGGAGTAAGACATGCTTAATGCTTTCACATGACAGCATGTTGAGGTAAGGAGTCTGCACTCATGTAGTATAGCATCAAGGTTAGGTTATATTATATATGATTATTCCACATTACAGTGGAACTGGACAGTACTGTAAATCTATGAGACTACTTGACACGGTAACTGATTGTAGAAATATAATGCAATTTCAATTAATACAGTTTGTATTTTCAGACCATATTCAATGGCATGAAATGGATGATTAATTGATATGATTTAATATGCATTATTGATTATAGGGGGCCCCAAACTTATTAAAATTAATTGAAGGTACAGGAATGTTTTCCAAGGTTTTTTTTGGCATGTGCAATTTTCAAGATCATAGAGAATAGCTATGTCCTTGTAAATTGCCCATGCAAAATAATCAGACTTAAAAATATGCACTGAATGGAAATATGAAAAGGAGTGCTCATAAGTTGATTGTTATTATATTTCCTTATTTATCCCATGATGATTTTTGCCACATTGCCTTATGATGCAAACACAAATGCAGTAATTTGTGGTAGGGAACAGAGGGGGGAAGAATGGACCAAAACCAACAGCAAATACACAATCGATGTATTAATACACTATCGATGTATTAAACATTGTTTTCAATGACAGGCATGTGCACAGACATGTATGCACACATGGACACGTGCTTCTGTCAGGTTTATCTTTTTCAGATTTATTTCCATTAATGTAGAAGGGACATACACTCAGTGAGCACTTTATTAAGTATTTAGCCTTATCTTTTAGGCTTATTGGTCTTCTGCTGCTGTAGCCTATCCACTTAAGATGTTTGATGCGTTGTGTGTTCAGAGATGTTCTTCTGCATACCAGTGTTGTAATATGTCATTATTTGCATTACTGTCACCTTCCTGTCAGCTTTGACCAGTCTGGCCCTTCTCCACTGACCTCTTTCATGAACAAGGCATTTTTGCCTGCAGAGCTGCTGCTCACTGGATGTTTTTTTGTTTTTCGCACCATTCTCTGCAAACTCAAGAGACTGTTGTGCACGTAAATCACAGGAGATTAGCAGTTTCTGAGATCAGAACCACCCTGTCAGGCACCAACAATCATTCCATGGTCAAAGTCACTAAGATCAGATTTCTTCTCCATTCTGGTCTGAAAAACAGCTGAACCTCTTGACCATGTTTTCATGCTTTTATGCATTTAGCTGCCACATTATTGGCTGAATAAATATTTGCATTAACAAGCTGGTGTACAGGTATACCTAATAAAGTGCTCAGTGAGTGTATTTTACAGCCTTTTTACATTTGACTTTCCCCCATACATCAGAACATATTATCTATGAGCACCTAATGGATGATGTTTGGGACAGGAGCTAACGTTAGCATGTATCCCCGGCATGGCATCATTTGTCAAACATTTGAGCTATAAGTTAAAACCAACACCAGATTAAGAATTTAGCCTTTTCACCTCAGCGAAACGACTTTACAAACGAATGAAGCGCTTGGTGAGGTGTGACACTTGTTAAATGAAGTTGAAATAGCTCGCCGGGCCCTCGGTTAATTGATTCTGCTGCTGCCAAGGGCGATATTTGTCTGGTGAGACATTTCATGTCCCCCCAACTGCTCGCCCCAATGCTGTTACTCAGATGGCCTTAATTACAGAGCGCAGCTATGAAGTAAGCTTTTTCCCGATTGATTGAAGGCCTCACGCTGAAGAAAATATGTCCTTTTATAGCCGCCTGACTGGTACCTTCTTGTGCCGTATAATGTAATGGGCAAGGAGAGTGGCCTCCTCTGTGAGGAATTTTGGTCAAAGGGAAATCTTTGACTTTGCAGTGCAATAAGTTGTAACAGACGGTTGACGCGTAGAATATTGTACCTGTGTGGCACACTGCCAAAGGACATAACTACCCACCAGTCTATTGCCATTTTATTCATATGAAAACCTTCAGCTCAATTTACTGTCAGCTGATATCAGAAACCGTGTAAGTGATCTTCCAATCTGTTTCTCAATATATGTTCAGGGTGAATGAAAGGGAGATGGCATATTAATGTAAGTTTTGAATATATGTCAATATAATTGAAAGGGCTTCTGCCATAGCTTAGAATAATAGAATAAATAAATAGTTCAGTGGTTCCTGTATTTGCATTTAAAAATAATCACAGACGCAGTTATATAGCTCATTTAAAAGTTCTACAGTAAAGGGGGAAGCTTACCTCAACCACCAAATACATATAGCACAAATCTGGGTGATGCCTGGCAGCCATTTTGTGCCAGATTAAAAATAACACATTAGCTGATATGGATTGGGAGGGAACCAGGCAATCAGATTTCAGAGATATCAGTCATAGAGTTTAAGGTTATGTTTCACAACCATGGCCCTTTGTACACAATCCTTATGCAGATTTGTTTTTCAACTGAGCTCCCAGTTAAGGTTATCTGAATGCTGAGCTGGATTTGACGTCCGTTTTGATATCTGCTTTTGGCGGTTTGTACCCATATTGATATTAGTAGTGTGTTTTGTGTAAGTTCATGTTTGACCCCTTGAACAAATCAGCAGACAGATAAAAATTCAGTTTTATTGACTAAGAGTAATTATATGTGAGACAATTCAGTGAACAACAAGATCAATTTGAGATTAAAAGCTGCAATTAATAATTTTATGGGGCAGATATAAAGGAAATATGTGGGGAAAAAACGATATTACATCATCTATCAACACAAACAATCATATTTACTTCACTGAGAATTTGTAGTGGATGAACTGTAAATGCATATTTGGCTATTTACATTACATTACATTATTGGCATTTGGCAGATGCTCTTATCCAGAGCGACGTACAGTTAAATGTAAAATGCACTGTCTAGCTGCAGTCTTTCCAGATGCATGTGAATAGTTGATACTGTGGGCTACTAAACTGACAGTCTACTATGAGATTGAGATTCCTTTTTGTTTTATATCCCTATAATATAGTCATATTGTACATATATTGGCACAGTTTGAATTTGCATTTCGATTTGTATAAAGCAGCACTTGGTCGGCACTGCTGACTCGTGTGAATGTAAAGTTTAGAGTAATCGCGGATGACTTTTATGAGTTGATAGACGCTTTCTTGGGGCCATAAAGGTTTACCATCCTGTGGTATAACTCAGAAATTAATTTATGTCCAAAGAGGAAGATGGGAATATTGAACTATTAAGCATGTATTTGTTTGTAAAATACCTGGGACTAGTAATGGATACATAACTGTGTATCATGCAGCAAGTCAGTTAGGGTAAAATTGGGTTAACGCCACAGAAATTGTGAAGTACAGAGGATCATATTGGTTGCAGGACTGCTAAATTCAGTTGACACAAATGAGTAATCATTTAGATGCAAAGATTTATCTGTTAAGTACCACTCATAAATGTGGACATGAAATATTTTTAATTTTGGATCACTCCAGGTAGGAAAAACTTCAACCATTTTCAAACTTTTCTAATCCCCAAGATATTGATAATATTAAGTAGATGTATGCACGCAGTTCTAGCAGGCAGATTTATCTTAACCACTGCTGGTACCTTTGGTCAGTGAGAAGCAATCCGATCAATGGCAGAGCTCACCCTCACTTCAATACATGGCGCTGCGGTTATTTAGCTGACGCTTTTATCCAAAGTGACTTACAGTTGATTTGACTAAACAGGGGACAACCCCCCTGTGGATTGTCTAATGTGGAGTTAAGGGCCTCGCTCCATGGTCCAACAGCTGAGAAGATCTTATCGTGGCTACACCGGGGCTTGAACAACCAACTTTCTAGCCCAGTCCCAGTCTAGCACTTAAGCCCTGCCACTAAGGCTGCCACTTATTAATTGATTCTTCTCTCTCAAGCTGGAATAGCTGTTCCAGCATTCATGCCTGATCAGTTCCTTCTAGCCACTGCAAAGGCCAGAGACATCAGCAACTGCCTCATCAAGAATGGAATTCACAGAAACTGATAGGAATTTGTCCCGGTTAATGCAGGTGAAGGCAGGCCTGAAAGAAGCCTGGCACTCTGCCTCAGGAGACTCAACCCTCTGCACTGGCTTTGAACTCTGTAAAGAGAGGCTATCAACTCTCCAGGCCCAGGCAACCTCCACCCACTTTGTCCTCCAGGACAAACCCATCCTGTCTATATGCTTCAGCATTGTCTAAAATGCCCTCAAATTATCACCAAAGGTGGCGGTAAGCCAAACTGACCGTTATCTTAAGGTAAAGCTCACCGGCCTCCTCCCTTTCAGATTCGAATTCACGGAGGGACTTCTTCACCAACCTTATCAGTGACCTTTCCTTCCCATAACAACAGGCTGTGGACTTTGAGGGAGCAGCTGAAGAATGGCAAAAATACAGGGCGTTAACGTACAGTATCTGTAGTCTATGATACTGAATTGCACTGAGGCCCCATTGCCTGAAACTACCTCTCTGAATGAGCAACTCCTCACAAGAGAGCAAAACACATTCTCAATTTTGGTGACATAATCTATTTGGCCTCTTTACATTGATCACTCAAGGGTCTGGTTACAGAAATAGCTGCTTAATTTGAAGCTGGTTATAATTCATATCTTGGGTAGAGTTCCGCACTGCGCTCGCGTACAACAGCACCGGGCCAAAATGCTTTTGTTTTGCTCTTCAGGCAATGTGGGTCAAAACTGCCTTGTAATCTAAGCCAGAAGTCATTGACAAATTATTAAAACCATGTGTTGGAGAGGAGAGAATGAATTATCTCATTCATGTCAAGTACTAAAATGTTGCTAATTGTCCAAGTAATGTTGAGCATGAAAGTTTGAGTTAAACTGTGAGTTTTAGCTTGGAGAACAAAGCTCAGGTCAGAAGATTTTTATGTCTTTCTCCTCAGCAGAGGACGTTGGAAAAATTCACTGACCATTAGGAAAAAAAACACCATGGTATACTTTCCATCTACGCTAACACAGAAAAGTTTAATGAACATATGTTATTGATAGACTTTAGAGCTATTCTAACCGTGGGAAACTTTGCAATATCCTGCAAACTAAAACAATATCTTATCTTTACTACAATTTATTGCAAAAGTTTACAAGTTTAGTGTTTCTTCCCGAGAGCACAAGATTGTATATGACTTTTTGTTTACTAAGGTGAGTCAACAGGTTATACAGCAGTTGTATCCAGCCCAGAAAATGTGCCATACATCAAACAAGCAATAAAAATGTGACAACATCAAATCACATGAAAAGGGAAATTGCATTGTAAAGGAGATCTTTTAAACACACTGAAGCCCTGGCAGACCAATACCAACAACAAGGGTCATGATATACTTTTGTTTGTTTTGTTTGTTTTGACTATCTTTTACTCCCAACTTTCCCAAAGTGCAGGTAGCATTTCAAAACCCATGGTCTGTTTCTTTAAAGACAAACTGAGAGAGCAGGGAGAGAATCTTTTGTGAAAAGCTAAGCAACCTTATGTATGTTGTGTATATTAAAGACATATGTCTGCACACAATACGAAATGATATTCCACTCAACTCAAACATGCAACTTCCCTTGCATGATGACTGTGGAACCTTGATGCCAAATCCCCCCTCGGAGTTGGACCCAAGAGCAGAGAAAAGGGGCTAATTGTCATAGTGCACAATCTGCATTCTGCTACATGCTTAAATAACACTCGCATAGGGGATCTAATTACACCCAGGGCCAGATGAATGAAAAACACTGGCCTCTAACAGGGGAGTCGCTATCCTGCCCTAAACATGTTGGGTAGGCCTTAATGGCCAAACATTCCTCAATTTCGGTTCTCTTTTATGGTTGTTTTTTTCACGGTTTACTGCTGCTGTCAGTAGCAACCTAATTTCTCCTTGTAGATTAATAAAATGCTGTGATATTATGGAGCAATGTGAAGCTCCATTAGAGAAATTCTGTCCCCCTTCATAAACTTGCTGCCACATAAAAGGGGAGCGTTTATGCAACTGAGCCTTTACACCAACACAACAATGACTTCTACACTACTACTGTACATTTTATTCATAAGCCTGAAAGAGGCTGCTTGGTTAGCCGTCTACTGTATATACAGCCAATGTATGTTAATAAATGTGAGAAGCTTAAAATATTTCTACGCAGAGAAAATAACGAGCAAGACATATTGAGATTTTTCAGGCCCCTTGATTGTGGTGCTTTTCCGCAACTGCTGTTTCATAACCGCTATGCTCCGGTGATTCGACAGGCCTCGGGCCTACTGGATTCAGGCCTCTTTGTGGATACATATACAAGGGAAACACCAAATTATCAAAGGAAACCAACACCAAATCGTCTACGCATAGCCAGACCTCAAGTCAAGAGGGATTTTTGGATTCTAATGGACTAATGCAATCAGGCCCTCTCACTCTTCTGGAGACAGTCAGCCACCTGCTCTGATTGTGGACTAGAAGCTTTGGCGGCAGGTACAGGTGTGGAGGTAACATGTCTTAACATGTTTACTTGGAAAGTACTCCACAGCCCAGCTGTCCATAATTACAGTGTCCATAATACACAATTTTCAGTCCTCGCATTCACTGGAGAAATGAATCCTCTTTATCAAACTAACCTCAGGTGTCAAATGTTCCCGTTTCTGCCTCCAGGTGCCGAGTCAGGCCTAGTTAAGCAGTGCAACGCTGGGGCAAATGTCACTCAAATTATCCACGGTGAAGCAGATGGTGTCCTAAAACCTGCCATTCAAAATTTACATCCCTTGAAACCACTGTCATATGTTTTTGTTGATTGTTCATATTTTGTTGTGATTTTCTTTCTGTTTCATTTTCCGCAATGTTATTTCAGCTTGATGTCCACTCTGTTTTCTGATGCTGGAGTTGATGGCAACCACTGATATTTCTCAAATTAGTCTTCTTTCTTTCATCTTCAGACTAGATGGTTGCAATAAATTGCAGTTTTTATCTCAACAATGTTCTTTTGAACAAAGTTCAGACTTTTTAAATATAGTCGGAGGCTTTCAAGATGGCCTGAGATTGAACACAGTAGCAATCCACTTTACTTCAAAACCACGCGCAGCAAAAATAACCCCGTAACAATGCCCAAATCAATTTAACCCCCCAGGCCCTGACTCTCTTGCTTTTCAGATTGTCTTGCAAAAAGTTATCTAGATTCTGAGATACAGAACTATTGTTTGAGCTTCAACACATAAAGAATGAGACACACATGTACACGCAAAAACAGTCACACACACACACACGTAAGTGCCCTCACCTACCCAAACCCCCACTGAGGAAACAAGAGAATACTGTGCGATAGCTGGGTATGTGCGCACTCAAAGCTCATAAAGTGGCAAATCTTATTTTGTCTTTCAATTATGAATATGGCAACAGAACGATTGGCTGGATTATGACTTTTTGGGGGCATACTTAGAGCTGAGCCAGTGGCTGTAAAATATAATTTTTTATTACTACCAGCTGCCAAACTTATTACTGAATGTCAGAAAGATGCAGCATATTGCGTAGAAATAGAGACAGTAATGGCTTCTCTCACCATGTTCATCTCTGTTTCATAAGCAAACTGCTGCAGAGAGCGCCTCATGTTTCCAACACTGAATCTTTCATCGTCCTTCTTTAATAACTCTCCCTCTAACAGCACCTCAGTAAACGCACACATGCCTTTTCTCTTTCTGTGTCTAGCCGTTACTGTGAATGTGCCTCAGTGAATCCCAGACTTCCTGACGAACACACCGCTTGGGAAGCTGAATGGGATCACTGTGCAGATAGGTCTCTGCTGGGGCAGCCTGTAGCCTAGCGGCTAAGGTAAATTACTTGGGCAGCCTGTAGCCTAGTGGCTAAGGTACATGACTTGGGCAGCCTGTAGCCTAGCAGCTAAGGTACATGACTTGGGCAGCCTGTAGCCTAGCAGCTAAGGTACATGACTGGGGCAGCCTGTAGCCTAGCAGCTAAGGTACATGACTGGGGCAGCCTGTAGCCTAGCAGTTAAGGTACATGACTGGGGCAGCCTGTAGCCTAGTGGCTAAGGTACATGACTGGGACCTTAAGCCCTGGTTTAGCCACAGCTTATCTCTGCATTGCTCCTGGGGGTGGGGGGGGGGTGTCCCCTGCTTAGTCTAATCAACAGTAAGTTGTTTTGGATAAAAGTCTCAGCTAAATAACCAATTATTATTAGTGGGAGGCTAAATGGTGGAGGGGTTTGTAGGTTGCAGGGGCACAGAGCCATGTGTATAATGTTCATAGCTGGACAACTGAGTCTTTTGAGTTGTAGCTCATCTATCCTGTACTGTAGTTTGTTCTAATGATGTTGATATGTACTTTTTGCATGTTGCTTTGGATAAAAGCATCTGCTAATTCAAATTTACTGTAATGAAAATTTACTGTAATCTCATGTTTGATGCTTGGAGCAAAATAATTATTGTGTGGTTCACTAACCATTGGTCTCTGTGCCGGCATCCTTGTGACATTTTAACATTTGTTGTACATGTAAGTACATTTTTCGTAGGTCGCCTCCCTTTGCTCCCTCCATCAGAGAGGTAAGACCGCGGCGGGCAGGAAGTACCACTTTATCCAGGCTATCCTGGGAACATTCTTTTGAAAGAGGGAAACGACTCAAAAAGCAGGTTCAATAATTCAAGGTTAAAGCAGGTCTGCACTCTTCCCTCTACTGTAACCGCCAAAATAGAGAACAAAGAGATGTTGTGTCTGGCATGAAAGGTGCAGCACCTGCTAACTGAAAAACCAGAATAGAACGGACATCGTCTCAGGTAAGGGCACAGCGGGCAGGGTTTGGGGTAAAGTACCATAAGCTATTAATTCCTGTCAATGGATAACTAATAACTAATAACTAAATGTAGTCCATACAATGCCATGTCAGATGCAAGATCAACGCTAATATGATTTCAAGCTATTAACTGGCTAATGGTGATGCTAGAAATAGTGGTGTTATTGTATGTACTAAGGATTTCTGCAAAACCATCAGGCCGTCATATGATGTGATATCTAGATAGATACACCTAGTTTGCAACAACAAAAATTGCCATATAACTAAACTGGCATATAAATTAAATATATAAAAGATAAATATGAATCTGGCTAGTTATCCACAAGGTGTATGAAAGCAGTTTTGACTTATCAATTGCAAGCTATCTTGTCACTGAGGCAAACATTGAACTGAAATGAGCCACTCTTTTCATTTACAATAATACGATCAAAATTAGATGAAGGGGCATGTCTTAATGCGACTGACAAGTAGAATATCAACTGTAAATCAGCAGTGCTTAATAGAAAGCAGGGTCAGACCAAAATCAAGGAATTTACAAAAGAGGGCAAAGAAGGTCAATAAAAAGGAGATAATTATATATAATTATGTATAATTAATAATGCTGACATATATTAAAATAATGAATGTCCTAATCCAGATTACTGCTGGATTCATTATAGACTAAATGAAAGTTTTTGGACACAAAATAGGTAAGCAAGCAAGCAAAACAATCGCATCTCAGAGGTTCTGCTGTATTATTTTGTAAATATAAGAACAAATATTAGGATATATGTGATATGGACTCTTATTCCTGGCATTGATGTAATGGATGGATATCCTGGTGGATGTTGCTTATACACTGTGCATAGAGGGCATAGAGAGTATTCACGCACAGTATGGTTCCGGAAGGGAATGATAATTACCTTAATTTGTCCTGTCTTTGCTTGAGAAACTAATAGCAATAGCAACAGCACACAATAGCAATGAGTACAATTAGTTACTATGGTCGCTAAGCTAAAATATGTAAATTTGAACATCGCTCATCACTCTCTCACCTCACCTCACTACTATACTTACATTCATATTATCTAACTCCTTTTTTGCATTAAAAGAGGGGGAAGTCACATGACTGCTCTAGTGCGACCAACCAGGTCAAACCAGTCCAGTCAAAGCAGAAACTGAGAGTTCTGGAAAATGGATATGGTACATATGCGGAATGTGCTGATTGACAGGTACTGTACTGCCTGCCAAAATGATTATTTCTATCTCCCAGTATCCTCAGAGCAGAATTTAATAATTCAATGAGTTTACATTGACCTCATAGCCTCTCCACCCAGCTCCCCACCCTCCTTTCCATAAGATGTTCCGTACATGGTGCCCCATTAGAATTACAGCAGACAAAATTCAATTTAGTAATTTTTTTCATTCGGAGCAGGAGTTCCTGTGACTCATGATCTTATCCCCGGTCACGACGTCAACACTTAATGCTATTTTACATTTCTGGACCCACGGTGGGAGAGTTTCGATAATAAGGATTTTTACTGCCTCACTGGGTAAGAGCGACTCCTCTGGTCGATGGGGTACTTGCGGTTTGTCCACACTCACTGTGCCTTTTCCGAATCAAATAAGAACTTTGCAGTGAGGAGGCCTACAAGTAGCGTTTGTTGCTCGAAATGGGGTTAAGAAAGAAAGAAAGAAAACCGAACTTAGTTTAGAGACACTAAATGACAGTGTGTGAAAGAGGGGTAAGTGGCGGAGGGGAAATTAGCAGCAATGCTCAAAAGATGCCATCGCTCGTCGCGGAAGCTTTCACTCCTGTGTGAAACATATGCCGGGTGAAAAACTACGTAGATCTCACAGGTATTCCTGTGGAGCCCTGGGTAACAATGGCACCCGCTATGACGAGCCACAAGGGGCAGATGTGAGCCTCCGAAGAAGCTCTGCTCTTTGAACGTTTGTCCTGCCATCTGTGGATGACTGGCATGTGCCTTGCGTGTAAAGTTATTATTATAACCTGGGAAAGAAAAAAGCAGTACAGACTGCAATTCACTGGCAATGGAATGATCAATGAGTTGACATCGAAATCTGGCAACGGAATCATGGTGCCGGCAACACAGCTGGCGTGGCCTTACGCCAAGGTGGCAAGCTCTGCCCGCTTCATTACTCTTTAAACGAACATCCCGTTTCGACCACGCTGGACACCAGTGTCTGCTTTCATCATGGATATGGAATGAGAAGATTGAGCACAGATTTCTGTCTCACATTTCGAATTCCTATCCCAGTCCTCGTCCAATTTGGTTGTATGTGCAGACATGGATATTCTTTTTTATTTTTTTTTATTTTTTTGGTTGTTCTTTTAAAGCCCTGATTAAATCGAAGCAGCTTAAATTACAGATTTATTTACAGGTCCATTATGATATGGCTGCCTGTCTTGCTCACATTCTACTGTTGCCATCAATGGGGGTGTCCAGTCTAGTAATTTTGTATCTGTGATATTTATTACCTCGATGGCACCAGCTGCTAGTGCATAAACGCTCATCTCAGCGTCGCTCAAATCAGAGAATTAGAGCCGTTATTCACCAAGTGTCTATTTGGCAGCAGTTTAAACCGCTGATTTGACAACCAGTAGACATCTGCTGGAAAATCGGCTCTTTCTGGAAAAATATAAAAAGAAAGTCTCCGTGCCAGTCGGAATGCCTCCAATTCATTCTATTGTCCCTGAAAAGGGGGCCTACCCCCAACCCCAAACAAAACATTTTTTACATAATTTGCTTAGAGACCCATCTATAGACTTGTATGCTTCTGAATATCGACACTTCTACTTCATTGCAGAAGTCATAGCCATGATATTATTATTATTCATAACAGATTCGGGCAAATGTACAAACAGATTGAAGACTGAACACTGATGCTAACAGAAATCAAGGGGGAAAATGTGATTCCCCACTTGTAAAAAACTATTCATATCATTGACTGTACATAATTTGGTATGGTTGCCTGACAGATGTTGGACTAGGAAAGGAGAAATTAAAGGATGGATATAGACTCGCACTGCTCTCCCTAGACAATTAATATACTCTTACTCTATATTTGTTTTATAATACTCATGGGTTTGATTCATATATTGTCTTCATGGATTTCTCTGTGAGAAAAATAAAGAGGATTCTGAAGACAAAGGTGAAGTATATCCTAGGCTAAATAAAACAGTGCTGTGTCAATGGCCTGAGTTCACATGAAAGTTGGCAGTTGAGAAGTGTCAATAACAGGGAGAGGTAGGAAACTACAGTGTGTGCAAATATGCACATTCACACACAGACACACACGCGCGTGCGTATGTGCCTGTACACACACACCCACACACACACTCACACGCGCACGCACACAACAGGTGACTTTAAAACACATAAAATGTTTTAAAGTCAGCTGGTAATGTCTGTGAGAACCTTCTAGAACATACATACAGGAACAGGCTGCTGTCTTATACTGGTTGCAACTCAATGTTAGTTGTTTTTCTTCAATGAGACAAGATAGATGTAGATACTCGGTGTACACAGTATTGTGTGCACTGCACTGTAACTTCACAGCGGTGTTCGATAGAACATTATTATTGACTCATATGATAGTTTTGGGCATACTGTACGTGGACGTCAAAGTGTACGTGGGCCTGTGTGACTGTGCCTGCACACAGGTGCAATCTGCAGCTGGAGCCTCGTGGGGCCTTCCTGTGAACTGCTCCTTCACCACCTCGGATTCCCCCTCACACATGCATGAGGGAAAACCACGTCTTACCCAAACATCCAGGTCAGAGGTCAGAGGACTCCTGTACATTTTCAGTTTGTTGCCACTGGCTTTGAAGTCTTGCCACTGTCCTCCGAGTTCCAGTGAGAAGCACCTGTTCTCTGACATCATGTCTGAAGCATCTTACACTCTATCTAAGATGAAAAAACACACCCCACCAAACAAATCAGGCCAGAGGCCCTCATCTCATATAACTTTTCTACCTGAAAAATGTGTTGTGCTGAACAGACACTGGTTTCAAACCTCTCTATGGCCAACCAAAACTCAAAGTGAACAAACCATTACAGAAACAGAACTTGTCTTGGGGGGAATGTTTTTGTTTCTGCCCATCAGTGTTGAGCAGGCAATGACTAAACTCAATACGAGGCATACAATACTCACAAAAACATATAAATTACGTATTATCATTGATAAGCACTGGGAAGAGGGCAGAGTACTGTACCTTAACAGAGAAGAAGCTAGCATAGCTACTCACAGTTCATGAGGAAGACTACATAATACTGGTATCAGTGTTTCTGCATAGACAAAAATGAATTTCCTTCTGATGGGTAGACACCAATGTAAGACACACAGTGTGTAGGGAATTCTTACACTGACCTCGCTCCCATTCTCCAAGAATCATTTCAACAGGAAATCTTACAGAATTACTACTTATTTTTCTGGGACAAAGAGCAATTCTCAAGTACTGGATCTTCTTTTCCTTTTTTGTTTTTAGGAACTCAGAATGTGTAATGAGTTATTAATCCAGACAACCTGTTTAAACAGCGCACCAAATGGTAGCAAACAATGTAGCATTCCTGTCTGTTCCCCTTTCTATGTCACGTTTGTGGGTGGTGGCAGTTTCCCAAGTAAAAGCCAGAGCTGACAGAAATCTCTCTTTTTGCCATCAATTCTTGTGTTTTTGGTAGCCCACAGAACATGTCCTAACATTTCAGCCAGTCAGGCTGCACCTATCCATTACTACACCTCACATGATGCGGTGCTGTGGGCACACTGATGCGCTGCTGTTCCAGACTGCGCAAATCGTGAATCCCCGAAATCAAACAATGATACTATTGTCTAACATAAAGGCAATCAAGCAACACAATCAATTTCCTGGATTTTGTCTTGATTACAGCTCATGGGTTGTGATAAAACCTTCAACAATTCAGCCTGGCTTATAATTAGTTGAATCAATCTTTCGTCTATGGTGACGACATCACATGGACAAACAATGAGACGTCTCCCAAGGCCAGAACACACCCAGAATTCAATTAACCATAACTAAATGTGTATAATACAGCAATGAATCATCAGTACACATTAAAGATTTACAAAACCTGATAAGTTACTGATTTTACTGAAGTTATTGAGTAAAATTCAAATCACAATCCAGGTTTAATTATTTATTAAAAGGGAAGGGGGGGAGGTGTATGGGACCTCTGAAGTCTTCCTGTTTGTTTGTAACTCACCGGTGTTGATTTTTTGCCACGATAATTTAGCTAGTCATTTAGGACATTTTTGTCGGGTTATATCAAAGCTATGCACCTGGGACAATTAGTCCAATCAGTTTGGGCTGTTTCCCCAAAGAGAATCTGTTATTAGCTCTGAAACTGAAGCTGTTGATTACCGATTTGTTTCTACTTGAAATAATGCCGTCCAGCTCCTCAAAATGACAATGTCCGACTCGTCGAGATGAAAACAATCTTAAATTAAAAACAAGCTGAAAGAAAATATCAAAAACAGTCGTAGAGATTTGATCAATCATTGTTTTTCAGCAAGCGTACCGCTCATCACATATCACTTTGTAGTATCTTCTGTGTTGACAAAAACTGTTTATTCTCTCAGTGTTTCATTCAATCCCTCTTTTATCTTCATCTTCGCTTTTGCCAAATTGGCCCCCAGTAGCCATGACCATGGCTCACAGTATTCTCAGATAATTTCAGGAAATTGGTGACAAAACAAGTCATTTATCACAATCAAAATGTGTCTGGAACAACGTCAGCCAATCACCCCCACTGTCCAATTATGTTGCAGCAGGGAAATTGGGTTGACAAACAGTGGACTTAATAGTCACCTCTTCTGATGTGGTAACATGACAGACAGCCATGTTTGAGTTCAGGCTTTCAAATCTGTATATTCACTCAAACTATTAAACATTTGCGAAGGTCTCTACAATCAGACTCAAAATTCTAGAGGACTTATACTGCAGGATGTGAGATATTCTCAGTTCTGAAAAGATTCTAGGTGATGTCATTTTTTTGGTGATTTTCCCTTTCCACAGGAATTCCTTTATTCAATTGTAAATGAATAAACAATGACCTCAAAGCCTTCTGACAATGCCAAAAACCATACTTGATTAAGCATGCTCATAAACAATAATTGGTGTACAAATTTTGGGTCATTGACAGCAACAAGTTTAATCATTCAAGCTTATCAGCATAAGGGAAACAGATAAGACACCAGAGATGTCAATCCACAGAATGGAAAAATCACTGTAATAGGAGTCAACTCACTCCATCTAATGAAGACTGGTGTTCTGCCCTGTGGCTTCATATTGCATGATACAAAGTAAGGTTGTGACCGAATGGATTCTGATAGGCCACTGCAGGTGTTGTCTCACCTTAGAATCAAAGGCCGTTTTTATTTTCTGTTCCTAAAGATTAACTAGATAGCATGTGCACACCCATCATATTCCAGGGAAAGCACTGCAGCTGTGTTTTCAATATAAAACATCTTCAGATACAGTTAATGTTCACCTTGGCTCTTTTGTTTATTCATCATAATTCATACAGCATAAATCAGTAAAATCATAACCCAGCACTGCGTTCCAAGACATAACTGTGGCCAAAAAAAAAAGCTTTACATACCACTTTGAGCCAACCCGAAAAGTACACACACACACAGTCACCACTGGGTCTTTCCATGTTGGATCGTTGAAAATGAATCTGGAAAAGCAGTGAATATTGGTAAAGCACAAACAAGCTGAGTAATGTTTTTACCTTATTCTTTTATAAAACAAAAAATCTGTTATATGTTAATAGCCCTCAGTCAAAAACCCACAGGGCAAATGTACGTATGTACAGATCAGACCCCATCTCCCCCAGCCTCCTGCACTCCAGTATGGGATGACACTGGCTCAGGAGGTAAGAGCAGTTGTCTGGCAGTTGGAGGGTTGCCGGTTCAATCCCACCCTTGATGTGTCAAAGTGTCCCTGAGCCCCCGAGCTGGTTGGTGCATTGCATGGCAGCCGTTGGTGTGTGAGTGTGTGAGTGTGTGAGTGTGTATGTGGATAGGTGAATGAGTGAAAGAGAATTAATTGTACAGTGCTTTGGATGGAGGTGCTATATAAATGCAGGCATTTATCATTTACTCTCCCTCTCCTCACCCAGAGCCCACTCACTACCTGTCACCAGCACGCTCCCTTACTCCCCTGCTGCACTCTATAAAGTGCACTGTCAGCACCCTGCCAATAGCGCAGCACAGTGTCTGCTGCTGTTTCCGTGGGTCTCTCTGTCATGGACACCAGACTGTGGGGGTTAACACAGCAAATGGCTGACCGCAGATACACACGTACACTGTGGTGTCGGGTCACCTGACCTTCCCTGGAGAGACAGGCCCCCCCCCCCCCACTAAGGACATGCTCTATGGTTCACTGTGGTTTCATATACTAAGGCTAATACTCATACATATTTATACATTAGAGCATTCTATAATTGCTTCTCCTTTCTATCCAGTATAATCTCAGGAATTGTACTCTGCTATTGCCTGAATTATAGTATATAATAGTAAATAACCAAAATATTTATTTAGATATCAATTCAGTCCTTGAGTTTTAAGGGAGCCAGAGTTAATGGTGAATGGTTGTGAATAATACCAGGGTAGTTTCAATCAAAAATCTCATAGGATTCTGAAGGGCATTATGAGTATTATGTTACTGAACAATGTGGAAAAGACTATGGGGATGCGGAAGATTCTCTTGACTGGTGCGGAATAATGACCATAGAAATGTAGATAACAGAATGACAGGCCATTGCATTGATCCCATACGCCCCTTGTATTCACTTGCATAGTACATCAGGGTTCTCTGAATGATTTAGGGAGAAATTAATAATGCAGGTTTCTCCACAGCTAATTCGACAAGCATGCTTGCTTGCAGGCTGTTAAACAGTTCTGAGACCTGTACAGTCTTATGGAGGATTTACTAGAGGCTATGCTGTAATAGATAACTAAATGAGCAGTTGCTCAGTGCTCCCTAAAGCACTGGTAGCAAAACATTTATTTCAAAACACAGATTAATTTTGCCTTGAATGAACACTAAGCTTGTCCCACTATTCAATTCATGCTAACTTGTTTCACTACAGCACTACAATATTTTGTAATGGTTTTATGTTAATGTTTATTGAAGTATACTAAGATTCCCTGCTTTTTATTGTTGACAAAAGTCATGTATTACAGATGGTCAGTGGGGAGACAAAAACATAATACACAATTTGTTTATCTGTGAAATAATCTTTCCGTCTTCCATTCAGCTGAGCATCTCATCTGGTGTTCAGGGAGCCACTCCATATCCTCGCTGTTAATCACTCTAAAATGATCATTGTTGAAAAGTGAAGGAGTACAGATGGACGTGTGCTACAACAGTGATGTGTGTCACCGCGAACATTCTCAGAATTTGGAGGCGCTAATCTCTGAAATTCGGAAATCCGTCGTCACGTGTTTCGGGACCGCGAGCCGGCAGTGTTGCTGGGATGAAGACCGACATTGTACAGATGTTGTCCAAACGCTTCCATTACTATAATCTTCTTTGAGGGGGAGACCCTTCTGTGGTTTAAGCCGTTGGCAGAGCCATTGGGGATTTACACATCAGCTTGATTTAACACCGCAGGGCACACATGTAAGGCGGGCCGCGTTCAAGCTAATGGGCTTTGCGGTGCGCCATGCGGGACTCTGTTGTTCAGTCTATCTGAGATTACGTTGCCCCCCTCTGTGTCACCACATCCTTCGGCCCACTGTAAACGAATGCTTTCCTGCGACATGCTAGCATTTATTATAATAAAATTCATATATGATAAAAATTGTGTTTAATCTTGGCGTACTTAGCAAAATATTGACTACCAGTAAAATTATGAGTTTGCTGTGAAAATTCAAACTAATTCCGAGGGGCACTGTAGAAAATAGCTTTCTGGCCCATCCACCAGATGGAGTCGTCAGTTCCTTGAAACACTTTCTGCTAATTGTTTTATCTCCATTCAGACCATATGACTGGTGTAGAATGGACCCAGTCAGAGGTAGACACCCCCCTATCAGATGCACAAGGCTGCAAAAATCCTCATTCCAAGGACAAGGGCAACCTTTGCGTACACGCACAATACTTTGAGCTCATCAGAGAAAAATGTGCCATCTGAAACGCACTCGCCATCCCAAAAATGTGGCACAAGGGAAACTCATGACCAGGCAAACAAGGCAGAACATTTTGAATAAACAGTCAGCAGCTGTTCAAGATGGTCATTTGAAGACTTGCTTAGCTTCAGCTGAAATGTGCACAAAAGCAAATATACACCCTTAAATAATCTGACAATATTACTGTGTAAGACTTCTTCCAAACACAGGTGCACAATTGTCGTGCCAAACTTGAACAACCTTCACATCCATAGATCTCTAACTGCAGATAAGATGTCAGCTGAAATTTCTTTGCTGATATCAGTGCTCTGAATCTAAATTGGACGTTGGTGCAACTGAAAGCTGAGTATATATATATATATATATATATATATATATATATATATACAGTATATGTAAACAGCTACTCTTCTACACCTTTTACCATTAGATTGGGACTGTGACTGTGATCATTAACAGGGCTGTGAAAAAACTTACTTGTTTGATGAAAATAGCCTGCCAGTCAATCTTTTGCCTGTATAGATTGATGTTTGACCATTCAAATGACAGGATACTATTATTACTCATATTAGGCCCAGAGAATTTTTTCAACCAGTGGAGTCACCAACCGTGTGACACTGAAGGAAGAACACTATCAAGTGTCTAATGCAAAAAAATGTCATCAAAGTGACTTTGACTGTGGAATGATTGTTGGTGCCAGACAGGGTGGTTTGAGTATCTCAGAAACTGCTGATCTCCTGGGATTTTCACGCACAACAGTCTCTAGAGTTTGCAGAGAATGGCACGGAAAAAAGAAAAAAAACACCCAGTGAGCAGCAGTTCTGTGAGCAGAAATGCGTTGTTAATGTGAGAGGTCAGTGGAGAAGGGCCAGACTGGTCAAAGCTGACAGGAAGGTGACAGTAATGCTGTGGTGTGCAGAAGAGCATCTCTGAACACACAACACGTCAAACCTAAGTGGATAGGCTACAGCGGCTTTCAGAATAAGTCTGAAAAAGAGGTCAAATAAATACCTAATATAGTGCTCACCGAGTATATATATTTATTTTAGGGGGTTTCCAGCATAGAATGACCTCTACTCTACCCAGGCTGAATAATGGCACAGAGAGAGCAAGCATCACATGTCATTTGCAAACTTCCCTAAAACAAAAATAGAGCGCAGCCATTCAAGGCAGGCGTTTGAAAACTTCTGTTTTTTTTTAAGGCCTGCTGTAAAATCCAGCTATGCCAGTTATGGTAAATGGTAAATGGCAGGCATTTATATAGCGCCTTTATCCAAAGCGTTGTACAATTGATGCTTCTCCATTCACCCATTCATACACCTACGGCAATTGGCTGCCATGCAAGGCCCCGACCAGTTCGTCATAAGCTGGTCTCGCTGACCAACCTGGTCATAAAGGTGGTCTAAACTGGGTATGAGCTGGTCAACCAGTTTGTGCTGGTAGATCGTCTCTTTCAAAACATAGCTTGAGCTGGTCAAACCATGTCGAGCTGAGAGCTGGGCTTAACTGGTCAACCAGCTACCAGCTGTTTCAAAACCTAGCTTGAGCGTGGGTTGAGCTTTGAGTTTTTTTCAGCAGGGAGGCCTTTTGGATCCACATTATTTTGTCTTCCTTTGACTAATATGCTTTCTTTTTTTTACACAGTTGTTATACAATTATTATGTTGTATTTTGGCACATTCTTTTATTCCCTGTTTTACTTTTGTTCTCCAAATTTGTAAATGACCAATCAAAATGTCAGGAGACTCCCATCACAAAACAATCCACCGTGGACTCTTCTCACTGTGTGATCCACCAAGAGATTTGCGCAGTGACTATGACAGAGGACTGTTCAACTGATGTCACTGGCACTGGCCCAGCCAAACAGAGAAGTTGCTATTGAATGATGGGATCAGAAAACCCTTGCCAACCAAAACAATCCTCCCATGGGTAACCTTGTAGCCAATTTTGTATCTTCTGCAGGGCTCATGGCTACAATCGGTATTGACAGAGCGAAAGATCCGCACTGCAGAACACCTCACAGAATAAATAGCTTTATATTCAGAATGTAGCAGGCCTCAGTAAATGTTTTCAGTACGTTTTCAACAGAGAAAAAAAAGTGACTGCCATGCAGTAGATAATAGCATGTGGTCTGTTTTTATTATATATAATGTAGATATACAGCTATGTTTTTTCCAATTTCCTGTAGAGCTCTCTCTGGAATGCCAGTGTTCCTTTTAATGAGTGCCAAATCAGTGATCGCTTTCATTACTCTGAGTGTGCATGCTAAATCGCTGCCGCCCCCACCTCCATTTTCTGATTAAGGTATAGTGCTCCATATGGTTTTGAGGTCAAGCTCTGTCCCTGGGGTGGAAATCCAGCTTAATGGCTAAGCTTGTTATTTTCATGAATAATATTGAAAAGCAGGAGGAGACATCTCTGTTATATGCAAGATATGTCAATGTGCAGTAAATTATGGATTATAAAGTGTAATATATTCACACACAGACACCAACACACACACATACAGACACACACAGACATACACACATATACCATAAACATAAATACTGTACAAAATATATATTTAGAGACATTTATATTTATTAATATTTATCAATTGCATTAAGGTAACATTCCCCTCATTTAACCCGACTGTAATTTTTGAAATAGATCTTCTGCCATACACCAAGGCCTGCTGGTGTTCACGAGTCTCAGTGGACTCCCACTGCTGTTGGCAGAGCCAGTTCCTAGAGCAACTGCACCTGTGGTCCCCATGGTGATAAAAACCCTCTACTCCACCCCTGGGAAGTCCAACCGCGGTCCCCGAAGCCCAGAGTGCCATGTCTTCCCCTCTCCATATGCTGACCTTCACGCCAGTTGGCTGAGACGATCGGCTCTGAAATCCAGGATGATCACCTGTCGAAGCGGAGAAGCTGACCTCGTTCACCTGGCTTTTTCCCCCCGTCCCTGGGACTGTCTGTGCCGTCCGTCTGGTGTCACGCGGCCCAACCCCTGGTCACCGTGCTGTGAAATCCAGCAATGCCAGCTTGACCAGCTTGAACATTGAGCTGGTCAAGCTGGTCATAAGCTGCTCTAGCCAGTTATGAGCTAGCCAACCAGCTAGCGCCGGTAGCATGTCTGAGCTGGTCAAACCATGTCAACCTCCTACACTATGTCAAGCTGGGAGCCGGTTCAAACTGGTGAACCAGCGAAACCATATCAAGCTGGGAGCTGGTCCGAACTGGTCAACCAGCTGTTTCAAAACCTTGCTTGAGCTGTTTTTTTTTCAGTTGGGCAGCGAGAGGGTAGGTCCCGCCTGCCAGGTGGCAGCTTGTCGGAAAAGAGTCGCGGCGCGCGTGGACCTGCTAATCCCCAGCCTGAGCACGAGGAGTGGCCACCGCCACACAACACGCAGACGACAGCCCAGGTGGCCCTGATGGGCTTACCAGCAACCCGTGCCCTGGGGGATGACACGCCCTGCTGCTGCGAGGCGTCGTGAGCAGAAGGGTCTGGAGGGGAGGGGGGCAAACCCCCCCCTGCACCAGCTCCTCCCTGGCAACATGCCATCAGTGATGTCATGTCAAATAACTTTATTACCATGTAAACCAAAGTCGCTAGGAATATGTTTTAGTGCTTGCTCAGACATAACAAAAGATAAGATATCGATGCCCAAGCAAAATAATACGCACTTAAATATTTGAGCGTACATACACATTTGGCTCATAAGGAATGCAACGCGATTTTATATGGTTCATTTAAATGTAAGCGGTCGCCACTGGAAACGTCTCCTGCCACAATAGCAATTGCATCATCCCTCCATGTTGAAACAGACAAAGCCTTACAACCTTCGTCTGCTCAACGCAGATCCCCTCGTACAGTCAGACTGTTTATCTGCCATGCTTTTGGGGGAACTTTCACTGTCACGTTTACAGGGCTTAGGCCTAATCTCAATCGGGCCCTTGAGCTGAGTTGCCGCAGTCAGATGGATGCCAGCTAAGCCTTCACTCTTAACTGCATTAAGAAGCTCACTAACATCTGCTAATTCCCCTCTCTGGGGGTAGAGAGACAGCCTGGACACCTCTTAAATACTTGCACATACTCGGCAAAGTCAGATAACCAGGCCATTTATCTGATGGGGGCAGGTTCATAACCAGGACTATGAATATATATTTGACACGTGCCACCTGCCTGAACATCATTGCAGACCAGGTACACCCCTTCATGGCAACGGTATTTCCTAATGGCAGGGGCCTCTTTCAGCAGGATACCCTGCCACACTGCACAAATTGTTCGGGAACGACCAAGAGTTCAAGGTGTTGCCAAATTCCCCAGATTTCAATCCGATCGAGCATCTGTGGGATGTGCTGGAACAAGAAGTCCGATCCGTGGCAGCTCCACCTCGCAACTTATGTTAATGATCTGCTGCTAATGTCTTGGTGCCAGATACCAAACGGCACCTTCAGAGGTCTTGGAGAGTCCATGCTTCAGCAGGTCAGAGCTGTTTTGGCAGCATGCAGGAGACCAACAGCATATTAGGCAGGTGGTTAAAATGTGTATATATGCAATATATTTTTCAATGCATGTAAAAGGTATTTTAAAAGGTATTAATTAATTAATTACATAAAGCTCTGGTTACATGGGAAGTAATCGAGAATGAGGTATTATAAGGGACGTGCAGTGGTGAAAAAGTTGAGAGCTGTTAGGATAGAGAGGAGTACAGCAGTCCAGTATTGAAATCTTCTACGCGGGGCTTGTCTGCCTGAACTGGCAAAAATATAAAATAAAACCCATTCATCGACCAACATCTGAATCCAGAAGCCTGAAGCCACATCCGATTTAAAAATATATATTTTTTGCATACGTTCATTCATGAACATTTGGTCTAACTCACAAGACTGGGTCAGCATTAATGAGTCTTGCCACAAAGCTATTTCACTGCCTCTAGGTAACCGCCATCATTATGAATCCTGCTGAGGAAGCCCGTTGCTGATGAACAACCTGCGTCACTGGGCTCTTGAATCGATAAAGCAGTAGGCTCATTGATGTTCGCTATAGGAATTTCCCTCTCTATCTGATATGTGTCAATCTTGTGGTGGGACCAGAATGTGTTTGTGTGTAATAATGCAGGTGTTGGTGTGTGTTGCTGTCTGTGGAATTCAAACAGTCAAAAAGCTCTCAAAATGAGTAAATGTTCCTTCCATTGTTCATATGAGTCAATGGACAATACCTTGTGCATTGTCTTATATGCATACTTAGCAGTTCCTTGATAAGGCACTTGAATATGTGAGCACATTACAAGATGATTCTCAGGATGTGAAATCACAACCTTCAGGTTCAATACCGAAAGAGTTAGCAGTTAGCTACAAGAGCCTGCAGCATATTATGGGAGTTGTGTTTGTGCTAAGCATCTGTTCTGGCTTCACATACCTTTTCCCACAACAGCAATATTGCAGAAGCCGAAAATACAGGGCTGAAAGTGCGTATCAACAAGCTAATGTACAGATTTTAATGTCTGGGTACACAGAGAGAAATTTCATCACACATGAAGACATATATGAAACAGGCCCGCTTTAAGGAAATGGCCAAGTTCACTTCAAGGAAAGTTGTGCTGATCAGCGGCTTTAAAGGAGTCAAACTGCTGAACGTTCACAGAAAGTTCAACGACACAGGAAGTAACCAACACAACATGGAAATCCCATAACGTAAATAGGTTAGTCCCTGTGGTTTGGTCACCATCTGAATCAGCTATGTGCACAGCAAAATGCTGGAGGCCAGCAGGTTCAAAGGATTCACTGTTGTGTTGCAAGAATTCATTGGAAATGTGTACTGTCACACTCCGGATGTGAACAGATGGTCTTGACTGCCATTCATCAGTTATCAGTGTCCATAATCCTACCTACATCTGGCAAATCCAATCCCATCATACCTTTTTCATTTTATTCTAGAACAAACTACCACCCCCCATCTTCCCCTAAAAAATGCCTTTTGATGATTTCACTCTTTTAATCTCAATCATTAGCAAATGCAGGGTGGAATAAAGCATGGCTGGTCTTCACATAAACTAAAATGTATTCTAGCCAGCTGACACCTCATGCATTATTGCCGCACATATTTTTCTGATGATTGAGCAATGGCATAACTCCACTGTAATATTAAACCACCTGACCACTATCATTTACTCTCTGAAGACTACATTTGGCTCTTTTACAAAGTCAAGCAGTCTAGTGAATATTCAGTCATTTTATGAAGGAATAAAAGTCATCCAACCGAATCCTAACCAAAGAACAGTGAGTACTCCTTGTCTGGGTATCACATGAAGCCTACATTCCAGTGTCTATGACAGAATGTACTTAAAATAAAAATCACAAGGCAACTGTACCAGTTCAGTAGTATAACAGAAAGTTCACTTCTGTCTCCAAAGTTGTGGGTGTTCACAAACTGACCCAGTCATCCTTTGGACATTCCACTTCCTGGCCTACTTAGGGCTTCAAACAACTTCAAAAGACTACTCTAGAATGTGTATTACCAAACATCAACAAACAGTTAAAATCTATTTAAATTTATTAAAATAATGGCAAACACTAATACAGTTGAACTCAACTCAATGTAGCAACTAATTAATTCTAATTCTAACTACTAATTCAATTATCTTTTTAAGGCAACTTCTGTGAGTACTTGAAAAAATTATTGATAATACAGACTCTTCGAAAATCACTTCACGAGCGTACCCGCCAAAGACTTGTAATCTGCTGTGACAACCAGGTGGGGATCATTTCATTAGCCGTAGTGTGACCTTGGCAGGTGATTATCCGAGCAGATGCTTCAGCCAGGTCACCTGTGGAGAGGGGCTTTTGTGTAAGCTCTGCTTCAAAAAGCTGTCACAGGTGTTGCTAGTGTCTGAGAGTTACCTGACCAGGAGCACCATGTCTTCAGTAAGACGCAAAGTCATTGAGCAGTACTGTGTTGCTTGCTCATATCATATCAGGAAATACTTACTGTCACTCAACACAGCTGGGTGCTCTATCAGCACTGTACAAATCCATATTTCTGAAACCCAGAGTCCCGTATTCTAAGTTGACCACAACAAGGTCAACAGGGGACAATACTGTTGAAGACCCGTCGGGATGGAAATGATGACACAAAACTCTGACATGCACAAGTGTTTTTAGTACAAAATCACAGTTCTCTGCAGTTGTTCTTCACTTTAGCATCAACAGAGATAGAAAAAACTTTTGTGCTCAAACCTTTCGACAAGAGCTTAGTGTTGAGAAGTATTCAGCCCACCTGGGTGAATGCCTTTAGACATCAGCAACATTGCTGTATTGTTACAAACATTTTAAAAGAAACATTTTAAAATTTCTATTTCCTCCAGTACTGAGAACACAATTCATTCATATGATTGTACAGTTTGGTTACTAACACCTTTATCTCCAGGATTGACAGGCGTGTTCTGAAATGTTATCGGAATCTAAAGAGTTAAACTATTTCAAAAATGTATTTGACCCTGGACTGCTATTCAGATGAAGTGTAACTGCCAGAGTCATTTCTCTTCTTTCTCAATGTTCTCTCATCTGTGTGTGGGTATGCATGTGGGCGAACGTGCATTCCCATGTGTGCGCGTATGAGCCTCAAAGTATTGCCGCACTGTTATCCACAAAATGCTATTTCAAAAAAATAACCTAAGAATATGAAAATAAATGGTGCCATTATTTTTTTCATTAATGATGATAAATGAAGCAACTGAAAAGTTGAGGTATTGTAAAAAGTAGGCTATGAAAGAGTGGTAGAGCACAGTGGTAGAGCGCAGAGAGATGATGTAGGACAACAAGGAAGGCCGCGGTGTGGCGGTGGAGAAAGGCGGAGGAAGCAGGGTAGAAAAGTAGGGTAATGACAAAGTAGGAAGTAAAAAAGAAAGCCAACAAGGCACATATCTTCTGCAAAAACACTTTATGTGGTGACCTAGGCCAGCCATAACCTTGTGAAGGTTCCTAAGATAACCAGCAGAGTGATAAATATAAATGCACCTGTGCTACAGGCTAATATAGGCGTGAACAGCTGTGTGGATGTGACAGAGGGAGGTGCGATGCAGCTGCAGTTTGCGTCGCATGACAGACGTCGAGAAAGTTCTTTTTCCTGTCTCTGCACCCCGCGTGTGCGAGGCGGCACATTTTCTGGAAATAAACTGTGAAACTGTGCAAAGTGGACAGATGGTCTAATCTGGCGGTCACGGCTAGAAATGTCAATCACAGTCTTAGCTTCGGCGATAGGAAGCTCGATGCATTCGGGCCCCCTTAGAAACGAGGACATTTCTTTTTCTAAACTGATAAAAAACAGGTGCGAAGCACCGAGCATACATATTCTCGCGAACGCTGTCTTAGAAACGCGACCCCTGACCAAGCGCGAACAGGAAGGGCCCGCGTCCGGCATGATACCTGTGATGGTTTTAGACGACTCGACGCTCTGAGCACCTCGGCGTGTCCGGCGTGTGTGCAGATGGAGATACCACGTAACCCAGCTCAGGGACACAAAGCCGCGCGTCTATCTGTTGAGGCTCTGACGACGCAAGGCGGGGGGGGCGCCTTCTACAGCTGGCACCCGGATTCGCACAGCCTGCGCATAGCCATCCAGAGCTCCTTAACAGCTTCGCAGGCCCCAGAAAGGTGCTGTAGAGCTTCCACATGGCACAGACTGCAAACCTGATTAGCGGCTCGGCTGCTCGCGCCTGGCCAGCTGTTGGGTGGGACAAGCGCAAAGCGCGACGCATCTTCTTAGCAGCCCGCTTCAGAGCAGACATTCAGAGGCTTTCATTTTGTTAGGTTTGTTGCGAGCTAGTTCCAACAACTGACTGCCTTAAACATTTATATCTGAGTTGTGTACCGGCTTACTCTCCCGAAAGGTGCAGTCGCATTTAGGTTAGTAATAAAGGTGAAAAAAGGGATGGCCTGGTTGTATTGAGACAATGCATTTTTGGAAATCAGATACAAGCAATGCGACTGTGAATTCTTGCTGGCTGGTTTTCAATTCAGCCAAGTATTGGACTACGGCCTTTGCCCTGGTGGATTCCTTAAAGTTCCTACAGTACCTATAAAACTGTTCTGGTTAGACACAGGTTGTCTTCCCAGCATTCATTTGATCCTTAGCAACCTTTTTTTCATATGCACTGCCTGTAAATGCATCTCAATTTCCAACACCAAGGACAAGCTTCTGGAAGCAATGTAGCTGAACAGACCAAGCACTATGCAGGATCATGAACACAATGGCAGCAAGAATTGTCAGCATTTGCCATGGCAAGGTGATTCTCAGAGGAGCATTTATCCTGAATAATACCACAATTTTACATCCTTACAGCACTAACTACATTTCAAGACTAGTATTTTTTTTACACACAATAGTATCAATTGTATCTGATTTTCTCTTTTTCCCTCTACACATCAGTTTTTACTTGACTATTTAGCCTGTAAGTTAAGAGAGGACAAGTCATCCATGTAAATGAGTCTGCATGTATAGTGTATTTTTTATCATGGTTGAAGGGGTACAACAGTCTGCAATCATGATGAAGATGACAGAGATATTCTTGAGACATCTCAGACATAATCCCCCCCATCGGCGACAAGGTCAAAGAGAGAGAGAGAAGCACAGGTACAATGGTGCACCTGGAAAACAGGAAGGAAGAAACCAAAATTCAACCAAAGTTCCCTTCTTTCCCAAAAATGAGCCACGAAGAGCCATGCCGATCTTCTGAGGAGTATGTTTTCAAAATAAGAACTTAGAAAGAGCACAGGTTCAGCAAGAACAGGTTTATCTCAGGAACAGATTCACACAAACACACACAAGATGGAGGGTTTCGATGACGTTAGCAAAGAAGTACTCCTCTAGCCTCACAGTACATGCAGATACTAGAGAAATGCCTCCATCATTACAGCCCCTCTCCTTACCACCCTGTCTTCCACATTTAAGATTTCTATTACAGTGGAGAGCTTGGCCTCATCCCTGTATCAGTCCAGCAGGAGTGTCAGAAAGAGTTGCAGGCATAAGGGCCCACCAGGAAACAGGATATCAGTGCTTCACCAGCGGGCATTCTCCCACACAAATCCTCCATGCAGTCAGCGCACTTACATTGTCCTGAGGCACCACCCTCTACACAGACGGGCCAAATCATATCAAGCCAAACCCTGCAGATGTGTCCATTCCCTATCAATTCTTAATACTCTGCCTCTCCTCATAACTATTTCATGAATTATTCACCCAGGTTGCCTTAGGATGGGAATAATCGCACCTCTGGTGCTAAATGCATGCATATAACACCTAACCCAACTGGATATGCACACATACACACACAGACTGCTACCTAAAACAAAGACTGACTGTAAGCATTAAGAACACTAGTGTTTAAAACCAGCAAGATTCAAGAGGGCTTTACATTACATAATTATTGAAAAATATTCATTAAAATATGTTCCTTTATTATACTTTTTATGTCAGCTATCACGACCATGTACAATACAATTGCAAATAGCAATACATGGAGGCTAATTACGGTTGTATACTTTATGATCCTTTAGTGTAGCTTCCTCTGCGCGTAATTTAAATAAATAGGTAACTTGACTTGCTCAGTGTCATTTAAAATACAAAAAAGTATTCGTTGCGTTTCCTCGATAAAGCTATTTATGAGGGTGCGTCTTGATTCAGTCTGAATGAAGTTGCATTCAACTTTTTCGCTTTGGGAATTCTAAACAGCAACGATTCCGAGTGT
Source organism: Conger conger (assembly GCF_963514075.1). Taxonomy (NCBI): domain Eukaryota; kingdom Metazoa; phylum Chordata; class Actinopteri; order Anguilliformes; family Congridae; genus Conger; species Conger conger. The sequence goes on along the minus strand of NC_083764.1, from coordinate 18,927,905 downwards.
CTTATGGCACTGTGTGAACTGTGGCATAGGACCGCCGCGAAGTTACTTATATAGTACGGAAACCGCAACGTGCGAGCACCTGCAGTTTGGGCAGCTATCTGGTTTCCTTTTGCCATGGAAATTTCTGCATGGACGATTTACTAAATAGATTAAGTCCTACTAATCCGCCTAAAATATGCATTTATGACGCATTTGGATACGGATTTCGAATTCATAATATGAATTAATACGAATTATTCTATTTATTACCCTATGTTTACAACGGCTTAGGTTTGAGAGAGAGAGAGAGAGAGAGAGAGAGAGAGAGAGAGAGAGAGAGAGAGAGAGAGAGAGAGAGAGACTATTAGAACAAAATGTAAAAGTACATCAGTTTCCTTATATATCCGTCACCCTGGCTAAAGTAAAAAGATAAAATAAATAAAAATAAAAAAGAACAACATTGTTCTGCACAAGTTCGATATTCACGTCGGCAATTTTGCTCTACAGATGTTGAACTGTTTCGGACTCTAAATATCTCCTTCAGAAAATCACTTTATTTTTTGTTAAAAAGCAGCTGGATTTCATCACGCCATAATTCTGACACGACTGCAAAAAAAGGATTTGTCCTTCTTTCCGAATAAAATGTAGGCTTAAGGTGGCCAACTTAAGACATGCAAATCGATCCAGGTGTGCGGCTCCGGAGAGGAGAAGGACAGAGGTGACGCTCGCCCAGCGGAGTCAGCTGAGAACTAACTTGACTGGCAGCCCCCGTCGTCATAGCAGCCGCCTGAGCGGCGCCGTGCGGACGGGCTCTGAGGGCTACTGTGAATGGGTGACGTCACGATGCTGGCGCCGAAGAGTCGGCAGGATCAGGAGCTCGCGGCGCTGTTCAGTACCGCTGCTAGCTTGGTGCCAATTCATCACCCGTCAGGGATCACTCGGAGTGTCATGCGAAATGTACACAGCTGCTAGAACAAAAAGGAGGGGAAAGAAAATGGAAAAATCCAATTGCACCAGATGTGTACAGGATTGCATGGTTCCCAGATCTCATTCCATTACATTATAAATGCAGGGGTTTGTTGCAGGCAGGATAGTTTTAGCACTTTCTAACATCATTTATTACAGGGAAAATGTTACGGCATGAACCTAGGCTACTATTTAGGCCAATCGCTTACGTATTCAACAATACCAATTGGTATGATTTTGAAATAGCCTGTATAGCCCAGTGACAAGGAAACTATCCGCAATAACGATTGTTGAGTGCTGACCTCCGGGTGGTAGCTAATATGTTGCGTCGCGATTTTAATTTCTATCTGCATCTTTTGAATCACTAGTAAATGCCTTTTCTCACAATGCTAGTGCACATACAGATCTATTGGTTAATTTCACCATTAGTAAAACGTACAGGCCTTCTTTTGTTTTGATGTACTGTATCAGTGCACAACAATCGGCACATTCAGCATATTGACTGGTCTTATGGTAGACTATTCATTGCCGTATCGTCCAGCTGTTTAGTCATGCGGGTGGTGTCATTCTCCTGGAATGAATCGCTTATGTGTGGGGTCTGGGGTGGGACGTATTTTATTTCTCATACCGTGTGCTGGTATGCTATAAAATAGGCATAAACTACATCACTCAAATTAAAGAAGCAGGAATGAACAGCCAGACTTGACATTCAGCAAGTGGGGCAACCCCCTTTGTGCCGCATTTTTCGCACCCTTCGAGCGCATCAAATCTCATGTGCCACCCACTAAGAAAACTATTTGAAGATCACATGTCTGCACATTTTCACCACCAAAAGACCCCTTCATCCAGTTTATTACATTGAGCAATTATTGATTTCTTAAATGTTGTTCTCGTGGAACGTCATGCATGCGCGCAAATCGCCCCTCCTTTATCAGTGATTAAATGCCGACACCCCCGCAACATACAGCATTTTCCCTCAGTGTATTCGCCTTTGTATGTTCACTTATGCTACTGGGATATTGTCCGATAACTACATGCATGATTGTTCATTTGCATGTATTGTAATAGTGTAAACTGGGTTTATACGGCACTGCCATTAAAAATATGGAATAGCCTAAATGTTAAATGCGAAATAAATTCCGAACTACAGAGTAGTAAGTCAACATGGTCCCAGTAGGACTCATATGTAGCCTACTCTGTTCGAGTTTAATAGCCTATTGGACATTCAGAATCTGCATAGTGTTCCTTTCTCGGTCGTAGGAAATGGAGGACACGTAAATGAATATAGGTGCAAAATTTCAGATAGTTTAGTTGGGCTAAATTTGGTTGGCTAGACTTTCGACAGTTGTATGCGCATTATCAAAACCCATTATCGAAAACATGATAAACTGTATTTTCTCCAGAATGTCTGTGCCCATTTTATACTTCATCCGGAGCGTTTTCGTACAAGACGTGGGAGGGATTTGCTACACTGCGACGGGCTAACCTATGTGGTGGCTTCAGAGCATTGATTGACGTGGCGTTGTCAACCAATCTACATCAACTACAGCAGCTATATAGAAAGACTCTGACAGCATGCAAATTCAGTTCCCTTTGGCTTCTTAGCAACTGACGGTGAAACGCTGCGTGGAACAAACACCACATTTCAGTTTACAAGCAAGAACTGAGCCGCTCCTTCGTGGTGTCAAAATGAAAGCAATAAGTCCGGTGAGGTCTTTGAGGAAGAACAGCGCGAGCTTGTCGGAACACAGTCTCGGAATTTCTAGGAGCAAGACTCCTGTGGATGACCCGTTAAGTCTACTCTACAACATGAACGACTGCTATTCCAAGCTCAAGGAGCTCGTGCCCAGCCTCCCACAAAATAAGAACGTTAGCAAGATGGAAATTCTGCAGCATGTCATCGATTATATTCTGGACCTTCAAATTGCACTTGACTCTAATTCCGCTATTGTCGGCCTCCCACATCACCAGCGACCAGGGCAGGCTACATCCAGGACTCCCTTGACAACCCTCAACACAGACATAAGCATCATCTCTTTACAGGTAACGTTAGCTATCTTGCGATATTGCCAGTGTGTCTAAATTGCGTAAGAACTATCATTCACTAATCTGAGATAAAATATATAGTCTATCGGGATAGCTACCAAATTTCAGTTAAATTGAAATTCATGCATTTAAAGAGAGTAATAATTGTTTCGCTGTGTTGCTTTATTTCTCAGACACACGGTCTTGTTGAATGATTAGCTAATGATATTCTGTATGTTGAGCGTGAATGATGAAATAAATAATGAGCTGGTTTGTTTGTTTACAGTCTGCCGAGTTTCCAACAACACCAGTAAACACAGATGACAGCAAGAGGCTATTTCGCTGAACTGGTAAGCCTTTACCCTATATTGCAGCTCGGTTCTTGACGATAAAATACACCTTGGCCATTCTAACGAAATTTCTGAGGTTACATTTTTTTAATTGAATATAGCAATGACTGGATATTGGTGAATATGTCTGGAAAGCGCAGTGCCATGTATGAAATCAGCTCAATTGTGGCTAGTGTAGGCTATTGCAGCAGAAATGGTGCTCTCGTGTAGCTTACTTCATGCGCAATGAAATTGTAAATTGATTATCCTTATACTTATTTAGGGAATGGCCTAGTGGTTGTTTGGACAATGCATTCCTTTAATCCAAAAAGACAGACGCCAGACACCAACATACCCATACCCATACATGTTCAGCTGTCAGAAATGTGTGGGATATTCTCCTCGGCTGCGTGAATGCGCGTACATCTGGCGCGAGTGCACGTAAGCTACATCTGGAGGCCAGGGTTTGCCCAGTATTTGAGTGTTTGGTTAAATGTTAGAAACTGCGGCTTCCTCTCTGGCGCCAGTCTGTCCGGATCTCTGCCCTGGTCGCCCTTTTCTAAACACTCCTCTCTTTCTCAATCTTTTACAGGTGTTTGGTTTGGACAAAAATACGGGACCTGACATTTTTCTGTTTTTTTCTGGATCTGGATTTCATCTTTAATTGAAGTAAGAGACAATATTTTCCCAAAAAAAATAAAAAGTAGGAAGTGAAGGAAGAAGGACTGCGTCTATGTGTTATATTATTTCGGATAGTTATTTATCGATACAGACTGTTCTTTCTTCAGATGGAAGACTTATAATATTCCCGACAGCGGGAGCAAAATAAAAAAAAAGTCGCATGGAAACCCCACACCTCATGAAAAGTCTTTGCCTTCTTGCAAAGGTGGAGCGTGAATCGAAGAGAACTTGGATGTTGTTCATATTTTTTTGTTAATTCTGTTTTGTCAAACAAGGACTGGACACAGTAAAAATGAATGCGTGAAACCTTGTGACCTCTCTGTATAGTTGCAGATTCCATGTTTCTGCAGAAAATATGATTCTGTACTTGATGCTGAATTGTTTTATAAAATAATATTGTAAATTGTATCTTTTTTCTACAAAAAAAATAAATCAAATGATTTATTTGAATATTCCAAGAATCACCCTAGTAAGTTAATGATGCTAGTTTTAATCGTTGTACTTTGTGGACACACTTTTTTCGAGCCCATTTACGGAATGTTAATCCATGTTGATTTCCATGCCTGTTGATGAAAGGCTACTCACTGTCTGTACTCTGGTAGTTAAGGTGTTTTCGCTCTGTTGCCAAAACAGAATCCAAAGGCATTTTTTGCGATATGTGAAGGTATTTCGTCCAGTAAATTCCATAACACACCGTAATAATCGTTTGATTTTCCCTTATTTTGGTTGTTAATGTATAGCAGTGCTCTCTTCCATTATTTTAGAGCATCTAAAACATCTATTTATGTCCAGTTGTCGCCTACTTGTGTCTCAGAGTCCTATTAAGATTGCATCGTGTGGAGAGCATCGGCGTCTCACCTGTGCGCATGTCGTCGAACTGGGTCACACAGGTGTTTCTATGGCGCCAGGCAGTCTGGAAGAGCTGCCCAAAATGCCTCACGCAGACATACTCATCTTACCATGCAGCCATTCGTCTGGTAATAATTAACAACACTGTGACTCAATATAACAGAACACGGGCACCACGCGGAATGGAACAGACAAGCATCCCGGTGCTGCGACCAGCATAGAAATTGCAATTTGCAATAGTCTACTGTACGACAAAACACCCCATATAATAACTATGTAAGGTGGCGCAAGTATTTTCAATGTCATTGAGATTCGCTTATTTGAAATGAATTTCACTGGAAAGGACGCTTTCAATAACCCCTTCCTTTGCGCCGTTTATATTGGGTATTGTCAGGGAGACTGTATTTATATTCCACAAACAAAAGATGTATTAACGGTTGGCTATTTAACTTAATAGAGATTTGAGTTGCTACGCATTTACAATCTGGAATGAAAAGTAATCAATTGAATTTTATGAGCCAAATAATTTTCAGGGCTTCAATATTTATATATTTATAATATTTGATATGCATACAATGCCTGTAGATGACTATGACTACTAATTGTGACCACTGGCTCTTTCCCGAATTTCCCCATAAGAAAGTACACCTTTGCGCTCCAATTGTCCAAAATAATATAGTCGAAGAAAGTGCGCCTCCTGCTGGTTGCAACAGACGAGGATGAGGGGGGAAATATCCTGTCGATTAGAGGCGTATAATTTTGAGGTTCTCACAACAAACCGTGCGTAGGATTCTTTTTTTTTAGTTTACAAATGTGCATTACTGCACCGCTATTATGGGCTAAGTGCCCCTTTGGTCATATAGAATATGTTTGTATTAGTACTGTTGCTGTCATTAATTATCATTCAATCAATTTGGGCAATAATATGTTCTGTATAATATATTTCTTGTTGTCGTAAAAGTTTTGGTAAAAGGTTGGTCTGCCCGTTTCCACTTCGAAAGCTCTCAAAAAATAAGTCTCCGCACTTCCCTGCATATCGGTATTGTGAATCCCCAGAATTTCCTTCCCTCTGTTAACCAACCATCAAGCATAACATTTTAAACTTTAATTAACAAGTTATATTATGTGTACAGAAAGTAAGCAGAGTCTTAAAGTATCTTATTGTTGACAATGTACACTTAACGACAATGCACGTTTCCTGCAGCCGGAAACTGGACAACGATTTGCTGTGAAATATTAAACGAATTACAAGACGTGGTGTAGCCTACTTGTTACTGAACTCGCCTGTGAAGGTTCTGTTGGCACTTGTGTTTAAGGTTGTACATCATGGCGGGGGAGTTACGTAAATAATTGACCACTTAGATATTCCCTTAGGATCTTCATCTATACTGTAACTACACTCAGGGAATTACTACAAGACGGCGAATCTCTTTTCGTAGTAGTAGCCTGATGTTATCCTGTCGTGAAAACATCAATGTATGTGGATTTGGATCATAACAGACTGAGACAGAATCGTCTGTCACTTATAGAATAATTATATCAGTTAATGACAGATCAGTCTCCTCTCTGCAATGACATGACAGACGGACAATATCCCTATGAAAGACGATGGGTACTGTATAGTGGTGGATAAGGATACTGTATAGTGATAAATGGAAAAGAAACACTTAGTTTAACACTGACATTTATTTTTCACTTCTTAAGCACAACAACATCACAATGTCCATCGGAAATTTTAAGAACAGTACATTCGTGTTAGTGGTAGGCTACGTCCAGCACAAGAGTAAACCACAGGTAGCCGCAGTATGTTGCATGGAAAAAAAAAAACGAACATTTTACGCAAATGCAAGGATTTACAGTTTTATTACAACGTAAAATACACAGCAGCATGCAGGTTCCACTAAAGTTACGCCTGACCGTGCATTTTGGAGGTCACAAATATATGAACGTTTAAACCAACAAGAAGCCCACAGCTAAGTTACACCTTACACTTTTGGCATGGGAAAACACCAGTTTACCCTTTTAAGGCGTCAAATTAAGCACATTTTAAACATTGCTAAAGCACTCTACATTTTGCCAATTAATCTAAATCACTAAACATAAAAACGTTGCAAAACTGTATGAGCCACACTGGACATGCAATTTGAAGTATGTATTTACTCTTTAACACCACACTAAGCCATTTTACATGAGAAAGTCCACAATTTTCTCTTAACTACCACTTCACAAGCCCAATACAGATCTCTGCAGACACATCTCAATGACATTAGCAACCATAAATAGGTCTAACACGAAGTGCTTTTCAAAATACGTTTCTCTCATGCAGGAGTTAATCGGTTTAGTTTAAGCATGAACATGCTTGGCATAGCTGTTTTTTTCCAGCTAATAATACAAGCTACAAACATGCACTACTTCCCCAATAAACAAAAAACCTATTCTTAAACCTGCACTTAAGAATTAATACTGCACTGCACTTTGACATACTACCTTACAAGTATAGACCCAAAAACATGCAAGGTTTTTTAGGTTTTATTTTTTTACGTCCAACTACCTATCGATTTTACTACGCATGCACCGTTGATTCATCGACCACCCGGACCTAGACCAGGGGGAGACCCGGGTGTTCACAGGATGCTCTCCCGCTCCTCTCCGAAGGTGACCGTGTCGGAGGTGGAGACGACGTGGATCTCGGGTGCCTCCCCAGGGTTCATGCTCCTCTTCAGGTGCACCACCCGCACGTTGTCGACGGCGGGCGCGGTGGAGTTGGCGGTGCCGGTGGAGGGGGCCACGATCACCTCGGGGGCGGTGGTGGAGCCCTCGCCGGGGGGCCCTCGCTGGTTGCCCTGCTGGGCGTTGGAGTTGTTGTTGAGGGTGGTGTTGCTGGCCGTCCGGTTCAGGTTGAAGGTCTTGGAGGAGGGCCAGCTCTCCTCCGGGCTGCTGGCCAGGAGGCTGCACTGGTCCTCGGAGCAGATGGACATGCGGGCCACGGTGGGGTCCTGGAGGCCGCTCAGGCTGTGGGGAAGGCTGATGCCCCTCTTGCGGGCCAGGCTCTCCTCGTCCAGCTCGATCAGGTTGGCCCGTTCCAGCTGGGACAGGTCGGCCTCCTCGTCCTGCAGGGAATGGTTGGGCGAGCTCTCGCTGGACCTCACGCCCGAATCCGACGAGTCCTTCTTGTCCAGCATGGCGTCCGAGAGGTACTCCTTCCCCTTGGCCAGGGGTCGGGCGGCGTCCCCGGAGTTGGGGTCCGGCTTCTTCCCGTCGCCGAGGAGCGGGGCGTTGTCCGACTCTTCAGACTCGTCGTCGTCGCTGGTCAGCTTCTGGTAGCGCAGGCCGGCGCCCTTCAGCTTGAGGTCCGCTCCCTGGAAGAGGCCCGCCCTCTCCCCGGACGACTTGCGGCCCGGGGCGGCCTTGGAGGATGCGTGGTCGGGCTTCTCGTCCTCCTCGGTGATGGGGTCGAGCGGCGGGGCGTCGGCGGCCGAGGCGGGGGGAGAGGCGAAGTCGGCCGGCTCCGGGGCCTTGACGCCCGCTCTCTTGGAGTAGGGCTTACGCCCGTCCGCCTCTGCTCCATCCTTCCCCTTGTCGTCGGAGGAGGAGTGCATGAACTGGCCCGGGTGCGGCTGCACCGGCTTCTCCCCCACGCTGCCCGACGCCTCCATTCCGGACATCTGGGCGATGTACTCCTGGTACGCGTTGCGGTACTCGGCCTGCTGCTTGTCCGTCAGCTTGCAGATGTCGTTGGACGACTCCTGGGAGTTCAGGCTGGACATGCTGGGAGTCCTGTGTGTCGTGGCCTGAGTGGAGGGGCGGAAGACAGACAACATTACTGCGACAGCGTTAGCCTCCAGTGACAAAACGCCCTCAGCCACCGACCACTCAGTCCTGGAGCTGGAAGCCTAAGAGTCTGCTGGGCTTCGTTTACCCTTAAATCAGCAATCAATTCAGACCCAAGAATTCAGATGAGGAAATTTATCTTACTTTATCAATTATGTCAGCTGATTTATTCATTAAGTGCTGAGTAGCAATAAAAACCAACAGACCCTAAGGCTCCAGGAACAAGGTATCTTCAAGTACAAGGCTTGATTACATTTTGGCTTACTGTGTGCCTAAAGCAGCATCTTTTTCCATATATACAATCCTTATACAGCCGAACATTCACTGAAGTAATGTAGGTTAAATGTACAATAGGTAATTTCGGACTTCTAAGGGTCAAGAGAGGAATTGTGGCAACAAACACCCTCAAACCACAACACTGCTTATCCCACCCCTTCTCTGTGAACCCGCTGACATTGAAACGCCATTGGTTGTGGCAATTAGAACAAATTGTCAACCAATGAGCTTGAATTATTGTACAGCTATATGATGTTTTGGTACAGAGTGCTGGCCCATCAACTGCATATTTTGAAATTCAAAAATATTACCTATTGTACCTTTAAGTAATTTACACAATGGTACTACCACAGTGTCCCAGCTGAGAAGCAAACCTGAAACTTCTGGAGTTACAAATCCAGTAACTGAACCGACACTCGGCTTCCCCAAATATATTTTAAAACCATGACATCAAACAGTGCATGGAAAAGGGAATTGATACCACATCCTGGATACATAGCCTTCTCATTCGATAGTTCAGATTCTTTAACACTCAAACACCTCATCAGTTTCATATGCTAGTACCTCCAATAAAGACAGATGAAGCGATTTCTCAAGCTTTCAGGCACATTTATTGTCAAAAGATTATTTTAGAAAATAATTTCAGATTCGTTTCATGAATTTGTAATGTAATCATGTTTGTATGGGAAGTACATAGAACAGGAACCGGTGATATTTATGGCGATTCATAGAAAATTAGGTCAAAGTCAGATTTAATGAGATATCACACGAAATGAACAGCAGCACTGGCTGTGTAGTGGATGGGAAACCAGACTTCTAAGCAGCTATACATTTGGAATATCCTGGGGGACTGCTACTGTGACCTTGCCTAACCCAAATGCCTTCTGTAAATATCCAGTGATATGGACTTCACACATAATATACAAAATGTTACCTGTGGAAGACTGTTAAAAAGCAAATAAATAATGTAATGAACGTTTTGTTCTACATTTGTATGTGTGCTTGGAGAGGCTAGAGGTGATCACAAACCCCACCCCACACACACACACACACGCACACGCACACGCACACGCACACGCACACGCACACGCACACACACCGAGTGAAGGGTGCGCTTGTATAAATGTTCTGCTTTATATGCAAAGAAACTCAGTGGCCAGTTCCCATGGCAACATATACATTCATATATTCTGTGGCTAACTCCCCCTCTATTAACAACGTGTTGAATCAGGCACAATGTGCTGGACAATAGTTCGGCTTGGCGCCGTTATGTCTTTCATTTGCTTTGGAAATGTAGCATATTTCGCTTTGAAGCTTTATTGTCAATACTCCATAAAGAAAGCCTATCCTGATAGTTTCCTTTGGGATAAAGTTTTCTAAGAGAATAAGTTGGCTCTTGCTGGCATGGCGGTATGAGTGTGACACTGACGATGACGCGGGAGAGCGTGTACGCACTGTCCAGGGGGGGTTGGCGCTGTGCCGCGGAGGTTCCTCCAGGCCCACGTTGCTCAGCTCCTCGAAGCTCAGGTTGAAGCTATACATGGGCGAGGCGTCGGGATTCTCGTGGTGCGGAGGCCCGGATCGCCGTGCCGGGTCCATGTGACCGGCGACGCTGCTGCCCTGTTCGCTGCCGGCCCCCTCGTGCATCACCTGGGCCTCCACGTGACGCAGCTCCATCACCTGCAGGGGGCAGCAGAGAGGGACATCCATGAGGTCACATTACCACACCAAACACCTTAACTCAACCGCCACCATTTCCTGCACTGCAAAAACAATAATAATGTGTCGTAGGGCGTTCCACGTATAATTGCCCTCTTAAAGTACGAACCAGTGTTCATTAGGTTGTTACGTTGTATTGGTCCGGTTCGTTTCACCAAGTATCAAGCGGACGTTCTGGACAGATTTTGGTGTGATTACAAAAGAACATGTTCGCCAAAATCTCACATCTTTCTTCAAAATAAAACTTGCAGTACTGTCTTGTCATGAGACTTAAATTTTTTTTTTTTTTTTTTTTTCTCAAGTCAAAAACGTTGCATCGTTTTAAGTTACTGTTTGATTGACAAGTGCATTTTTCTTGCCCCATTGGTAAATGTTGAAATGCATGAAACTGTCTCTCCCCACTGGCAATATCTTTGTCTTATTTAGCAAAAAAGTAATATAAATAAGTTAAGTTGAAACATAAGACCACAATACAAGATTTGCTTGTTTTTCGCAGTGCGTAGTCACATTGAACTACTTGGAAATACAGAAACAGCATTTCAAGCATAGTACGTTTATTCTGACAATAGGAAAATATTGTAAACTGGTATGTGTACTTCATTTAGAGTGAATACTGAGGTTAACCCACATATGTCTCCAAAAACCATGATGACTGGCAAAACAGATGTAGCATTACAGATGAAGTAATGCTACAATCACGCAGATCAGTGGTTCTTAAGTTCTGTCCTGGGGGACCTGTGTGTGCTGGTTTTCATTTCCAACCACAATTGCAAATCCCAGAATTTTAACAAGCTGTTAATTTTTCTTAATTACGCTGTGTTTTGAGGGATTATTTACCCTGTTAAGCCACATTACATCAGGGATAGCTATGCACACCACAAAGAATAATACTCGCATTGCGAACGATTACATAAAAGGAGGTAAAACATGTTATAACTGAATGAAAGACTGAGGTGAATTAACAGGCTCCCAATTGCTTAAAATGTGGACACCTGGCCTCTTAAACTAACCCTTTGGTAGATAATGAGAAATTCAAAGACAAAGCAAATGATAATGAGGCAAACCAACATTGTGATAAGTGTAATGAGAAAATTAGGACTTTAATAAAGACATGTTCAACAACCTTAACTGAACAAGAGATCAGTTGGAACAGAACTCAGCACACACACAGAGGTCCCCCAGGACCAAACATGAGAACCTCTCATGTGGATGTTGCCCGCCAATCCCCATGCTGGATTTACAGTATAAAAAGCAGACACACAGCTCAGACAGATCTGCCTGAAGTCTAGTTTGGCCGAAATGCTGCATTCTACACTCAGTTCAAGTAACTAAATCCATATTATGCACGTTCATTACCCAAGTGTATGAGCACTCTGTAGTTCTGTGGCATGACTAATTACATTTCACCTTGTCATGGCATTCTTGTTTCACCGCAGGCAGACTGACTGACACCTTTTTATTAAATAAATGCTAAAATAAATGTCAAAAATAAAAAGGTAATAGGAAAAATCGAAAGGAGAAGTGAATCAGAAAAGGGAAAATGAGGTTAATTCCAAGCAGAATAGAAGTGAAAATATCAGCCATGAGAGACTGGCTCTCCACTGCGTCTCCTCTTACAGTTAAGTCCAACCAGACAGTGGACTCTCACAGAAATCTGTTCTGCCTATTACTGACATTTTGGCACAGCTAGCGTGCTTCTCTAAGCAACGCAACATTCGCTGGTCGAAGCACAAATGAGACCTAGCCAAAGAACCTACGGGGTTGATCATTTCAATTTAAGGAGGGTTTGCTTTTTAAAACGCATCTTTAAAGGGACTGTAAAGCAGCTGGAACATTTTTAAATAACCGTAAATTACCCACTACACATCCACCAAATGTCCATCTACGCCAATGAGGACCCAATAACTCAGAATCTGGTAATAAACTGAACTCCACCCATTTAATCCCCCACATAGGAATAGATGGAAACGTTTAGGCTGATATAAGTCGATATTGCAATGCATTTGATTTCTCTAGTTTTGCTGATGCTTAATAAATACCATAATAAGCCTGAAACCATTACATTTAGCAGTAACATTTAAATAAATAGGACAATTCCATATATTCCTAATTATTGGGGTACAGCGAACTGTAAAGACTGTGAAATGTTCAGCACGAGTGGTCCAGTTCTTACCGCTCCTCGGAACAGCTGCCAGTCCCCGAAATTCATGCTCATTTCCTTCTTGAGCTCATCCAGGTTGCACTGGGAGAGGACCCTTCCATTCACGTTAGCCTGGGAGAGAACACAGAGAGAAGGGTGTGTAAACAGGGGTGGGGTGTGCAGGCCTATTGCAGGTACAGCCTGTTGTAGGAGGATGTGGCTTGAAGCACCACAAAATGGATGAAGCTAATATGTGCCACGAATGACACATTGCTTTGAACCAATCACAGCAAAAAAAAACAACGTAATATGGGCTTAATATTGCCAAGTGAACGGCATCACTGAATTCTATAAAATATGCTCACAAATTTGTGCCACAGATAATAGTGAGGTAAACATTTATGTGAATGACAAATTTCAAAGAGTTTGTCGAGCATTAGCATGTTGATTTGCAACAAATGGACTGACAGTATCAGGTCTACAGCTTTGATGTAGCAGATGCTAAGAGCTCATGGATTTCAGCCCAAGAGCAGATTCGAAGCGAAGAGGGTTTGGCGTTCCGCAGTGTTGACAAAGCTGAAATAAGAACCCTTCAGAGTTTAATACAGTGCTTCAGGAGGCAACAAAAACAAAAAACCCCAAGCCTTCGGATATCGCATAGCTGTAAAAATCACACACATTCAGGAAAGTATCTAACCAGTATCCAACATTCTCAAGCAAAGCAAACTTGCTTAGAGATAAAGTAGAACTGATAAGACACGAACGTGCAGGCACACGCACAAGCACAAACACACGCATGCACACACTCACACACAATTGCAGGCTCGCTCACTCACACACACACACACACACACAATTGCAGGCGCGCACAAACACACACACACACACAATTGCAGGCGCACACACATACACACACACACACACAATTGCAGGCACACACACACACTTGCAGGCGCACACACATACACACACACACACACACAATTGCAGGCGCACACACATACCCACACACACACACACACACACACACACACACACACACACACACACACACAGACAGACACAGACACACACAGACACACACACAATTGCAGACGCGCACAAACACACACACACACACACACACACACACACACACACACAGTCCTCACTTTCTTGATGGTGGCGGTGTACTGCGTCAGCATGCTCTGGTCGATGCCGTCGATCTGCTTGACCCGGTCGCACACGGCATCGGTGTTCATGGAGCTCAGCAGGGTCACGGTGCCGCCGGACACGATGGAGGCAGAACCCTGTCCCAAGACCGAAACCAGACCGTCAGCAACCGCAACCGAGCCCTCGGTCTCTCGCACGCACACAGGCACATACACACACCGCTCTGAAGAGCTCTCACCCTATAGCCTCTCAGTTTGACTATGGGCTCTGGTCACTGGACTAGCTGTTTATAACAAACTTTCCTAAAGCCACTACATTTAACATTACATAACGAATGTGCCTCAGTACTATATGACTACAACTGACCACATCAACATGTTCATGAGTCCAGGTAAAATGCTTATAAACATGAAAAGATCCTCAGACCACAGAACCACGGCCATTTGCTGTTCAATGTAAACATCTCCACAGCCCTTGTGCGCTAAACCACACATACTTGTACTCTTTACTAGAAGCAGAGGCACAAGACAGCCTGCGTTTACATTCCCCAGACATTCTGCCTACGGCTGCTACGATCAGACCAGACTGTGAGGCTTTTAATAATGAAGTGACTTCTTATCATTAAAGAGCAAGAGTAGGTGCTTTGTTGCAGCAGCAGGGCTGATAATGCAACAACAGAAGATCTTTGGCAATATGATTTTGCTACTTTTAATCAAGCTAGGAAAAAAGGAATAAACAAAGACGCCAGAGGACTGAGTACCTCCATCGATCATAGAAAAGCACAGTCATTCCGTGTGGAAACAAATGAAGGCTGTCTGATTCTGGAATAAAGTAATACACCTGGAGAATGCCCTTTCTCTTCTTCATTCATTCTCATACTCTCAATTATAGTCATGGGTAAAAAGCGCTATGGCAAAACAAGTTATACAGTGCTACCGCGGTTTTGGGGGTGACATAAAATTGCAAGCACTTCAAGTCATGCTTAAAATGCTTTAAAGGCTGGGTAATCCAAAAAAAAGTAGCATACAGCTGTACAGGTTAATATTAATGTTAAATTAATAACAACTGGACCCAACAGAAGCAGAAGCGAAGCACTCTGAAAAATGGATATTCACCATCAAATGTGAATCGTCATGTTTCGAATGCGAAATCTCATAAAATGCAACGAAAGGCATAGCATGGAGGTTCAGGGAACATGCAACCGGCCTACAGAATGTATGTAAAATATGACGTCTTTACTGAAATCCCCTTGTAATCGTGTGTCTTACCCCCAGTCTCCATTGTAACCGGCGGGGTTTCAAAACGTGACAGCGAAAAGGAGGCTAGCTTAGGGGCGATGGAAACGGCGCGGCTAACACAAACGCGTAATGTCACGCCGCCACAAGCTTAGAGCCGCGCGCAGGCATCAGCAGGAAGAGCAGGCGGTTCTGAGGGGGGCTACTGCCAGAGTGCATCCCTGAGATAGAGACGCTTTGAAATCAGGCCTCTGTGGTTCAATTTCAATTCCCATTTATTTTTTGTATTGCGCTTTTCACAGAATACTGTCACGAAGACACTTTATAGAGTAACACGGGAGAGAATTAAACATATCAGCCCTAAGCCCCCAATAGCATATGAGGTAAACGACTCCCTTTGGGGAGAAAAACCCTCAAACAGTGGTGAAAAAAATCTTCCCATTGGCTATAGGGGCATACCCATCCGATAGGTTTAATGTACGGAACTAGTAGGTCAAATTTTCAAATTTGGTTCTCTACAGGATTAGGGAACAGAATTTACATACACTAAAGGAATATATGGAAATATATATAATATGTCTTGTGTATGCAAACCATTGTTACAAATGCAATTACATGAAAAGGACGGCATTTTTTTATTTAGAACTCTGAACACACTGCTTTCCCAGGCTGCTCCTGCTGGAGGTAAACCGTGAGGTATGTGTTTGGGTGTGCAAGGCTGGGCATTTGTACTTTCACAAACTTCAGAGGAACCTGGTACGTATCCCATAATCCCGAGGGTATTAAGACTTTCGGGCGTCACACGGTACGCTAAGTGGCAGTGACTGAGGTGGTTTTAAGGGCAGAGAGATTACCGAACCAGTGTACGTGCTGTGCACTCTCCACACAAAAATGACCGATTTCTCTGGGAACACCAAACTTGAACAGGACTGATGATTAATATAACACTGGACTCGACCAAGCAGGAAAAACCTCTGACTAGTCCAGCAGTTCCAGGCATTCAAAACCCCATATTCGAATCATTCCGATGTTCAACCTGAATTAATGCACGCACGGAATTGTGGGATACGTTTCCGTTCTTCTACGACCAAACTAGCTGTGAATAAATCAGAAAAGATGGGAAAACAGGCATTAAAGTTACTGCTGGTGTCCACCAAGCACACATCGGTATAATTAAAAATCCACAGTGAAGTGATCTTCTCATGTCCTGCACAATGTAGTTGAGAGAGGCCCCCATCTGTGAATGGAAGTTTGTCTTAACAAGAGTTTTAGTCTTTTAAGATTTAAAAATTCATTTCTTTCTCTCAAGTAAAAATATCTAAATATAAATGCTTTTAGTCACTTTTTGCTTGACAAGTGGAATTGTCTTATCCCATGGTCAAATCCTGAAATGAGTCACATGGTCGTGTCTCATCTTTTTGTCTTAATTAGCAAAAAAATAAACATAAGACTAATGTGCTTGTTAAGATGCCAACTTATTTCTTGGTCTTCGTAGCAAAGCACAAGGAGATGAAAACTTGTCAGTAAGGAAGGAGAGTGAACAAGGGTAGAAAGAGAGACAGGATGTTAGCAAAGAGGCCTGGAACAAGTCAAACATTTCAGCCACCCACTCCAACACAAGGCATGCTTGTGCATTACAGGCATGAAGCTGGGGTCGGCGTGGCATAGGTGGATCAAAAGTTTGACTTCTCGCCAGGCTGAAGTACAACCACAACTACGAGTTTCTATCCCAATTCCCCTTCGTGTGCTAGGTTTCCCATGGAGCATGCTGGGAAGTCAGGTGTGAGAACACACCAGGAAGCGTTAGTCTCGAACTAGGGAGAGCAGCGAAAATGAGGTAGTAAGCCAGTGTTAGTGAGGTCCAAACATTTCTGTACCTGTTTCGGTTTGAGATACTGAAACTTAAACTGCTTTGGGGGCAGAGGGGGAGGGGGGGGGGGAGAGAGGGAAGACACAGAAGGAGGAGAAAACATTAGACAACATGCACAAGTCTTCACAATGAAGGGGTAGAAAAACCTACCGAATAAGGAGTGCATTCACCGTCATTGCTGATCATAAATGCAATCATTTCCCTTATTAAAATGACAAAGTTCACATATACCAACAGAGGCAACTAGTCTGTAAGGGTAGTGTAGTATCAAACACCACCTGTAACAGATTGAACAGAGAATCTACAGATGAACAGATCACAAAATGATTAAATTACTCAATTTATGATAATTTCCTCAATTATTGCATATTAGTCATATGGAATGGCTTCAGATCTTTAAACAAAAACATATTAGTTTTATTAATATTATGCCCCGTAATATAAGGGAAATAAGAGTCAACACAAAACTTCATTTATTTAAAGAAAAAAAGTTATCAAACACACACGTAAAATAATTGTTTACTCTGAAACCATTCCATATGACACATGCAACAATAGAGGAAATCAGGAAGGGGGCAAATACTTTTTCACGGCACTGTACATCTCAACAGGCCAGGGTATCTGTCATAGTTCAGAACCGATTCAGTCACGAGGGGACAGATCACAGAAGTCTGCATGACTGCGTGTCATTTCAGGAAAGGAGAAAAGCAGAAACTCTGAAATCTCTCGCACATGACATGTGGCGCCTGTATGTGGGCCAACTGATTCCAAAAAAACAATCGACTGGAAACCACCTCAACTTGTAAAACCAAATCCTTACGAGTGAAGCTTTTCTCACAAAGTGCACGGGCACGCACACCCACCCACACACACACACACACACACACACACACACACACACACACACACACACACACACACACACACACACACGCGCGCGCGGAATTACATCCGCAGAACGGTGTGAAAACGGGAGACGCTCATTATCTGTGCACGAGTCTTCCCAGCGAACTCTCTCGTGATCGAGGTTAGAGCTCTGTGGGACCGGCGGGTGGCTCCCATTTTCTTCCATTTTCCGGGGAATAAAAGAATTCGGCGGTCGTAATGCGGCTATGGCGCTGCAGTGATTTGGTGGGGAGAGTTAAAATTGGCAGGGCACGAGCATTGTGCGTGATGACTATGAGAGGCAGGGTGGGGTGCCAACGCTCCACATAAATACATGGAACTGTCATTATCTTTCACTACCATGGTTACCGGGGAAGGGGGAGGCCCTGATTCGCCATCTCCTTGACAATGGCAAAAAAGAAAAAACAACAAAGTGGCAAAAAAAAGGCCAAATAATTTCCACTTGCTGAGGCTGATCCTAATGAGCAACCAAATATAAAACATAAAAGAAGGATACAACAAAACGGCCAAGCAAAAGCAGGGGCTCTTAGGAAGGGAAAAACACGTGCGCTCACACACAAACACGTGCCCCCCCCCCCACACACACACACACACACACACAATGGACCCAACAGTGACTAAACCCATGGCCAATTCACAGATGTGGCACCACAGAGTTACTGTGTTGCCGCTCAAGGTCACTTAACTCAGCAGAAGAGCTCTTGACATTGATGAAGAAATATGTTGGACCCGGTAATTGTTTTTCCCATAATAAGAAAACAACTTGGGACTACCAGGGTTTAAAGGCTTGTTGGAACAATATTTGTGTAGGAACAAATTATACGAGCGATACATATTAGAAAAGCATGATTTTATATGCACAGCAAGAACCAAGAAATAACTTCTCTTCCAACGAAAATAATCAACAGCACTACACCAGGGGGAAAAATATCTTATATGGAGCTCAATTCTATATCCGTCCATGTGAAATGAAAGAATTTCCAAAAAAAAAAGCAATACAAATGCTCTCAGAACTAATACAAAGGATAAAGCTTTCACAATGTTGTCATAATGTCACCAATAACCTCAGTATAGCGTCATTGCAATGTTACGAAAACCTTATGAAAACGCTACACAATATACAGCCATAACAACCATACATACAACCATGAGTACCACGCATAATATACTAAGACTACGTTTTAGCATGGAGAGTACTTACAAGTCCATTGCTTGGATCCCTGGGAAACGCAGTTTTAATGGGTGGGCGTGGCAGGAAATGATGGGTGCTGCCAATGTACTGCCTTGGCAGCTGATAAACATGATGAGGGAAATATGGCTATGGAAGGGAATTCAGGGGAAAAAAGGAAACACATTTAAGAAATAAAAGTAACATGCACACACTTGGGTTAAAAATGCAAAATATACATAATGGCATGTAGGACACGGGGGGCACACACACAAGTGAACACACACACCTAGGGGTGGGCAACATGATGATATTATATCATCACCAGTGCAATTTCAGCCAAAATACACCTTTTAATGCAAATCAAAAGTTTCTGGAAAGGTAGTGGGGTATGACTGCTAACCAGCTAATTGCTAGCCTGTGTGGCTTGCTTTCAAAAGGCTGGATTAGATATAGCAAATCTTTATTTTCTCGCCAAGATGTTTTCTGATGCCTAGGATTGCTTGCCACTACCCATGTCAAGGCAAGGGTTTGAGAGAATATCGCTATCCTAGAAAACTCTGTGGTAACCAAGGTTACTTGGTATCAATAATTAAAATATATGGGCTGCTATCAATTAGTAAAATGTACTGACATTAACATGTAACTCCACTTTTGAAATTACATGCTTATCACACTGAAATAACACAGAGAAACAGATTAATGCAAAATCTTCAAGCCAAAGTCTTCTAACAATTATAGACACTGAAAAATGCGTAATGTTTTGTTTTTTTTGGTCATATCGCCCACCGCTACACACACACCTGTGACCAAAGTTTGGGAAGGTGAAAAAGTGAGAAATAAAGAGAAATAACATGAGAAAAGAACAGGCTGACATAATCATTAAAAGAAGGGGGATGAACTTTACCCTGAGCAAATCTCCCAGCTCGGCAGCAGAAAGCCAGTAAGAGCTCAATCGTTTGGGCGTTGGTTACAGATGCAACCATTCAGCGAAAGCTCATTTTGAAAGTAAAATGTGAAAATAACTGTAAATGTAGTATTTATTAAACAAGCAAGAGGTCATTCTGAATAATCTTTTTCTCAGTGTTTGAAAATAAGAAATGTCAGAGGTGACACACTAAAAATCTGATATTTATTAACAAGAACTCTAACGAAAGTGAAATCTAACCAATGACACCCTAAACTGATAAATATATGTTCCTTAGATAAATTCATGTTGCACCCTACATTGAAGACCGCACAAGTAGTTGCATCTTATTGTGCTTTTGGTTACTAGCAAGTAAGAGCAACCAAATCACCAGGAAATGGCAAAGCTCAGCTGCCATTTTAGATGGCAGGGAGATATATATGCACCATATTACACAGGCACATAGAGAAAGACTCAAAACAGTATGGAAGAAGTGAAGAGGGACAGAGAGAAAAGTTGTATAGAGGGGCACTGAGACGGAGTCATCATGGTATATGCAATATATAATATAGGGGTTTTCATAAGAGGTACAGAAGTGTAAAATATAGAGAGAAACCATATTGAATAGGTACAGAAGGGTGCTTTCCCCTGCTGAGGAAGAGATGCAGAGAGAGGGAGGGAGAGAGAGGAAGAGAAAGGGAAAGAAACACTCGTTAAGGTAGGAATACAGAGGGGTGTGGACAGAGGGGGGCAGACTCACCCTGCTGTAGAAGGGGTACAGAGCGGTACAGACAGAGGGGGATACAGACAGGTACAGACAGAGGGGTGCACACTCACCCTGTTGTAGAAGGGATACAGAGCGGTACAGACAGAGGAGGGTACAGACAGAGGGGTGCACACTCACCCTGTTGTAGAAGGGGTGCAGAGAGGTACAGACAGAGGGGGGTACAGACAGGTACAGACAGAGGGGTGCACACTCACCCTGTTGTAGAAGGGGTACAGAGCGGTACAGACAGAGGGGGGTACAGACAGAGGGGTGCACACTCACCCTGTTGTAGAAGGGGTGCAGAGAGGTACAGACAGAGGGGGGTACAGACAGGTACAGACAGAGGGGTGCACACTCAACCTGTTGTAGAAGGGGTACAGACAGGTACAGACAGAGGGGGGTACAGACAGGGGTGCACACTCACCCTGTTGTAGAAGGGGTGCAGAGAGGTACAGACAGAGGGGGATACAGACAGGTACAGACAGAGGGGTGCACACTCACCCTGTTGTAGAAGGGGTGCAGAGAGGTACAGACAGGGGTGCACACTCACCCTGTTGTAGAAGGGATACAGAGCGGTACAGACAGAGGGGGGTACAGACAGGTACAGACAGAGGGGTGCACACTCACCCTGTTGTAGAAGGGGTACAGAGCGGTACAGACAGAGGGGGGTACAGACAGAGGGGTGCACACTCACCCTGTTGTAGAAGGGGTACAGAGAGGTACAGACAGAGGGGGATACAGACAGGTACAGACAGAGGGGTGCACACTCAACCTGTTGTAGAAGGGGTACAGACAGGTACAGACAGAGGGGGGTACAGACAGGGGTGCACACTCACCCTGTTGTAGAAGGGGTGCAGAGAGGTACAGACAGAGGGGGGTACAGACAGGGCTGCACACTCACCCTGTTGTAGAAGGGGTGCTGGGGGCCGGTCATGCCGCTGTAATAGCTGCTGTGCGGCTGGGGGGACACCACGCCGGGGGGGTTGAAGGGGCCGGTGAAGGAGGCGGTGGGGGAGCAGGCCGACGAGTGCTGGCTGAAGACGGAGGGGGCACGGGGCGGGGCTTCCTGCAGGGGCAGCGTGGGATAGGGACCTCCAATGGTCACCTGCTCTCTGGCCGCACGCACATCTGAGGAGAGTAAGAAAATCTCCAGTAACCACTAAATTCTTCTAAGTTCGGAGTGTCGACAACTATTATTTTAATTTATGACATACAGGCCATACAATTTTATTAAAATGCACATAACCAAAAAACTCATAATGGTGTGAATAGTTGAAGTTTTGACAAAACCAGTTTTCATTGGCGTGGTCAAAACATCAACTGTTCACATGGAAACTTAAACGGTTCACCAGTCTTCATTGGCTTGCTTGAAACATCAACTCTAACTGTATAAACACCATTATTTGTTTTTTGAACAATTAAGGGAGTACAAGTCTTCATTTCTGAATCTTAATTTGTTCCTGTGACCCAGAACCTTGAGCAAGTCTTTTTGGTGTGACGTGTTTTTTCAAAATTGCAAGTAAAATTGCAATAAACGACGAGACTTCACCGGGGAGAGCAGAACCACAGAACCAGGCTGCCCGGGGGAACTCACCTGAGATGATCTCCCGGAGTTTGGGGTCCAGGTTGACGGTGCAGGGCAGGAAAGTCTTGATGTCGCGTGCTCCCAGGATGGGGGTCCGGGAGGAGAGGAAGACTTCAAAGCTGCGGACGTCCCCGTCGATCTCCAGCAGGGGCTCCACGTCTTTGGTGGTGGGGATGTTCTTCGAGATCCTGACGGTAAACGGTTGGCATTTAAACCAAAGCGCTGTACAATTGATGCTTCTCATTCACCCATTCATACACACACTCACACACCGACGGCGATTGGCTGCCATGCAAGGCACCGACCAGCTCGTCAGGAGCGTTTGGTGGTTAGGTGTCTTGCCCAGGGACATTTGACGCACCCAGGGCGGGATCGAACCGGTGACCCTCCGACTGCCAGACAACTGCACTTAATGCCTGAGCCAATTAAATAAAAAATTAAATAAAAATAATCATCTGATGATCAAATAGGCCCTGGTTCTTATCTTTGCTGTGCAGGTAGCAGTTGAAATTGTACCTCCCTCTAGGTTCTTTCTACTAAATAAGACCCCAAAGATACTATTCACTTGTCTAAATGTTTAAGAGCTGGAGAAGAAGGGGCAGAATTGAGCACGCACTGCTGAGCAGTTTTCCCAAGCCTGATTACAACATTGAATGGGCCGAAGGCTTTAAAATGATGCAGCCCCCATTGGTTCATAATACTGGCCAGGCAGCCATATCTGTAGGCACATCGATCCTAAGCATTGGTTTATTAGTTTAACGGTTCTTCTTATATTGTAAGCTTTGCACATGCAGATCCTCGGCAATCGAAACACGGGCCCAGATGCTGTGCTTCAATTGACCATAATGCAGTTCATCCTTTCAATAACAAGGGAATTGACCATGTTACTTTCTCACATGATTAGCATGGGGGCGGGGGGGTCGCTAAAATGTTGTGTAAGACACGTTGTGCAAGAAACAAACAAAAGACTCACTTTCCCACATTTAATACTCGCATGCTCTGATCACAGTGTGCTGGACTTACTGGATCTGCGCCCAGGAAGCCAACAACGTCAAAAACAATAACAAACACATCCAAACATTTCTGCTGCCAGTGCACTGTCAGTGACCTGGTATGTACTGTTAATTTTCTGCACCGCACAGGAGCAACGAGAGGCTACATCAGGACTCAAATCATAGCACCTCTTGCGAAACGGATAAAAACCTTTTAACGTGAACAGTGAAAAAGCTGCCTTTATCTTGCGGCTACAATGAATTAAGGAGCTGCTAATACTGTATGAAATTAACTTTGTCGCTCGATGCAGTAAAACATACAGAAGCTTTACAGATCACTAGATTTCACTGATATTCATTAAAAAAACGATTAATCTATCCAGTGTTAACTCCTTACCGTTATTATTTATCTTTAAGGTCAGGTGCTGAACTTACTTAAAATACGAAAAGCTTTAGACTTTAGCCAGACTGCAACACTGTCTTCAAAGTCACCCGGAATGCACTACTCAACCATACACAGCAACCATAACTGCATTTAAAATGGCCACAGATGGAAAAGAACAGATTTCTCCCACTATCGTTCCCATCGAAGCAACGGCAGGGCTTCACTTTTTAATCAGACGCATTCTGCGTCAGGCCTGTGTACAGTAACACTGTAAATTAGGTGGAGTGCTGTGCCTATATACATTTCTACAGGAGCCACGAGAGGACAAAATAACAGGGCAAAACTGATTTAATCAAGTGAAAGAGAATATCCTTTCGTAATGAAGCAAGAGAAAAGTGAGGCAGAAAAGCCTTCCCCCGAGTGTCCCTTTTTGTCTTTCCAACGTCAACTCTGGGGGCTGCCAAACCGTACTGTTACCAAGACCAGATATATGCTTTCGATTTTAAGCCGTGTTCTCTTATCGACTTTAAATCAGATTTTCGAAACACATTTCACCGTAATGATTTCTTCATATTGAATCACGTGCCATTTTTTTGTGTGTTTTGGATGAAGGCAAACTCCTGAATTCTGCGCATTTGCATTAGGCCAAAGCATAAAACCCATAATTGTCATTCGGTTCAAGGAAGCCAGCATTCTCCCTGTTATTCTCCCATGTAAACAGGGGGCGGGGGGGGGGAAAGCATGAAATAATGTAGAACAGACCATGGCAGACACAATCTGGGAGCCATAAAGCAGTCCCTGATGAGCAGATTCTGATTTGGGGGGATTCAGAGTTTCCCCGTTTGACCAAACTCATGCGTTTGAGTGAAACCACGACCCTCCAACAGCCAAGATCCTGGGCTGAACTCTTTTAACAGACACCAGTGGCTACGGTACTCAAGGAGTGAAATGCTGTGTGTTATTTAAAAAGGACCAGTAGTACAGAGCCCTATTTGCCATGTCCTTTGAAACTTTTTTCCACCATTGGATAACAGTGCAATGTATGGGAGAAGGTTAAATTTCAGTTAGATTTTCTTGGGAACCATGACAAAATAGGGACATATCAGATAATGAAATCATTCCTTCCCTGGTATTACTTATCATCTCCAGGCCTATTGGAGTGTAAGGCAAAGATGAGACTCTCTCAATTTCCATCTAAAGGCTGCTTAGCAGTCTGGCTCCAGCTAAGTGTCATTGCCTTCAGTTTTCCTTCATCTGTTCTTATAGAAGTGGTTTTGGGCCGTCCACTTTCTGAGTGCCATGTTTGAAATTTTACAACCAAGCCAGCAGCATCTTCTGTCGGTAATAACTGTGTTGTCCAACTCATTTCGAGGAGTCTAAAATTGTGAGTGGGCAGAAAATCCATATAATGGATCTGGAGAATTTTTGGTGGAAATCTGATAGCCTCCTCTGATAGTTTCCTTAAGTCTGCTGTCGTCATGTGCCAGAATTCAGAGCCAAATATGAGAAAAACACACTGATATATCGAGCTTCATAAATACATAGTGCTATACTGCCCCCGTTATACCGCCCCTCTCACCTACCACCAGCAATTCGTCATGTTCAGACATTGCCTGCAGGCAGTCTTAGCGTTTCTATATCACCCCCTGCTGCCCGCCATCTGCCAGCTTTCAGAGCTCGTTAAATGTATATAAATGAATTATTTAAAACCTTTTTATTCCACCAACAAAAAAACAAAATAAACAAAAAGGAAACCAGGACTCCCTTCAGAACATCAGGAGAATGTGCCCCTCCCTCACACAATACACCCCCTTTAATCTCTCATTTGGACTATTGTAATGTTTCGCTGGCCGGCCGACTTATTCAAATCCCTTACACTGGCACGCAAAGTTGCGAAGGGTATGGCCCCGTTCTATCTTCAGACAATGATTACTCCAAGCAAGCCAATCAGTGCTCTCCTTTCAGCAACTTCTCGCCAGCTGGCTGTGTCATCTCCTCAACCACCTGGCCAACGCTTCTCTGACCTCATCCCCTGATGGTGGAACGACCTTCCGCAATCAAGCAGGAAGACACATTCGCTGGCTGTCTGCTGCAAACGTCAAAAAAAGCTTTTCAGACTTTTTCAGACTACAGCTCGTTGTTTTTGTTTGAATCCTCCTCCTCCTTTATCTGGTTGATCTTGAGGTGGCACATATGACTTTGACAGCGGTACGTACGACACATAAATCGATATAAATGAGTTCAAATGTGTCAACATAATAATAAATAAATCAAATGTGTCAATCATGCTGAAGCCTAGGCTAGCATATTGAAGTTCTGCTGGAGGAACAGTGAAGCATTTCAGGGAAACAAAGAGGCTCTTTCCTGCCTTAGCCAACGACTAGCAAGTGTGCTAAAAATAGCAACCGGGACAGATCAGTAAAAGAAGCAGTGTTAAGGCTGGAAGGTTGAAGGGTCCAGAGAGGTTGCTTCAGAAAGTTCTAGAAGAAAGTCATGACAGCATAAAAAATGAGCCCAAAAACTAAAATCAAGATCGGAACTAGAGCTCTTCCAATTATTCTTTGATGACTGACTCATCCATAACACAATCATTTGTACAATATTACAATATGCAAAATATTTATTAGTGTATTGGCACAGAACTTTGCTGCAGGACTGCTCTTATGAGAAATTTGTCAATTGCCGTTCAATGCCAAGCCTCCATTATGTCTGCAATTAAGAGTGTGGGACACATTTTCAGCAAAGCTTAAGAGGCGACGTGTGCTCAGGAAACACTGCACTTCAAACTAATTCTGAAACGCTGAAATATGCCATCCCACAAGCGTGCCTTTTGTCTCGTGGGTAGAATACAACAATGGCAGTATAAAACAATCTTCAAATTTGCAGCTGGTTCTGCCCACGTAGACCTTTTCTGTTTAAAAACAGCAAATTAAATTATAATTCAAAGACTGGTTTGGGGGTAAAATTGTTTGAATAATAGGAAAGCGTCATACAGTAGTACTTGACATTTAGGCTTCAATACAAAGGGATGAGAAGTCCTGATTGGGTGGAGAACCTTAAATGTCATGGGCTTCAAGCTGGTCCTTTGTTTGTTATCCAGAAGTACACCGTTGCCTGATGATGGGTAATCACTCTGAAGCACGCCAGTCGTGATCAGGGCACCGGGGCTCAGAATGAACAAGGGAGACAAAACCGAAATTCAAGAGGTAGAAAAGCACATTTGAGACGATGACAAAGGCCAAACAGCTGGACCTCCTTCCTAATTGAGTTGTGCAACATGTGATAAGTTCTCCCCCAAGCTTGTTCCTGGAAGTCCAAATGAAAATGAAAATGGTGTGGTCAGCAATTCCTTTCGAAATTTATGAAGCGGCAGTCAGTATATACTTGTGGAGAGGATTTTTTCAGAGGAAGACATCTGTACTTGGAGAGATTTGGACGCATAGACTTCGCTCTCCAATTCCATTGCCTGTATGGAGTAGAACTGAAGGATGCTGGGAAAAATATGTGGTCCAAAACAATGTCAATGTTTAACTGCGCAAACAAATGCAGAGGTGCTGGGTGGCTCATTCGGTTAACGCAACATGTTGTGGTGCATGGATTTGCCTCACAAACTCCAATCTAATGCCAGTGTCAACCATGGCCGGTAGGGCCTATGCTCTATAAGGTGATGCTCTAACTGGCCAAGGTTAGGGGTCCCGCCCCCTGCTACTGCCCCTGCTGGTTGATTGGACGCTTGTGGACAGCTGAAGACACGTATAAAAGGAATTCCTCCAGATCTGCTCTTTGTGACCTTACTGGTGGCGTTAGCCTGTCGACTGGACATGAAATAAATTTTTTCTAGAGTCTCCTAGAGATGAAATTAACTTCAGGACCATGAACATTACAGAAATTGTCTGGTGTTCAAGGTAGCCACCAAACCATATAGTCGGTACAAGTGATGTAAATAGCTATATCAGACTGAAGAAGCGCACATTGTAATAGTTACAGCATAGTAGTAAACTCATTTTAATTAGAGCGATGGCATTGCCCCTTTGTACAGATGAGAAGGGGATGCGTTTCACCTCACCGGCCAAAAACATCAGCCACCAGGAGCCCAACAGAATGGCTGTCCGCCTGGGGAGTGTCTGTAATTATCAGCCCTGGAGTATGGTCATTGTAGTCTGTGCTAGAGCACATTTGTAATAATTAGCCCTGGAGTGTATCTGTCGTGGACAAGGCTGGAGAGGGTCTGTAATTATCTGCCTCTGGCAGCTATGGTCAGTGCAGGAATGCTCCTGTTATTACGAGCCTGGGAGCGCGGCCGTCACTGACACACTGGACCATGACTACTTAAAAGGAATTTCACCACAAAACAACATTTAGCTCATTTAACAGATGAAGGCGCAACTGATTCTCTTTGTGTGGCAGGCCAAAGCAATTTCTGTATAGAGATATCAGCAGTGAAAGCACACATTTTTGGAGAGGTATATATGCCATAATAATAACAATACACGTAATACACCTCTACCTCTACCCTTTTGATGAACTGCAGTGGGCGGGCAATTTGACAGACAGCTTTGAAGATGGACAGCTTCGCACCGAATTAGAGTTTAGCTACTTCGGAGAAGACGACGCGTTGTACTTTACGAACCAGTTCATTGGAAGCCTACCCAGTCATTGCAGTCCATAGAAAATCAGATACCTGGAGCACGCACAGTAGTTAGGGGCTGTATCTTTCACAAAGTTCTAGTTTTGCTTCTGTTTAGAAAAGACTGCTTCCAAGTAAAGGAGGACATTTTGTATATTTGTATGTATATTTACGTACTGCCTCATGGTCAGGACATCGTACGTCACGTGACAGCATGTTTGAAGAGGGGGGAAAAAAAAGCTCAACGAAAGTATTTGCCAAAGAGCAATCCCTTTTATGAAAGCAGTCGTTAGCGGCTTATTCGGATTTCTCATAAAAACCCCCCACCAACAAGGTTTAAAAAAACCTTTCATCTCAACCTATAATTATGGTTGAATGACAATAATTGTACTAATTAAACTAATCCAAATTGAACAGTGTCATCTTAACGCTTCAGTGCTTCAGAGAAAAGTCTCTCTCTTAATTTTCTGAAATTGCTTTCACGTACCATACTGATTTCAGATGTCATTAAAAGTCTAAGCAGCTGCCTTAAAAGCCATTCTTGGAATAAATACCAAGAACCAATTGTTCCAGAATGTACAAAGCAGTTATCCAGAGGTGTATCGAAATTATTAAATTTTTTATGTTTTAAGAAGAGTAGACAGGCTACACGTGTCTAGACAGCTGGAATGGAAAAAGAAAGGAACCTAAGCTTGTCTGAATTTGTTTTATTGTTTGGTTTTGCTAGAACATTCTGCTGGGTGGTGACGCATTCGCCAGCACAGGAAGGTGTTGCACACCCACACCATGCACTCAGTGTATCAGTGTCGCATTTGTGCATGTGTAACCACAGCGATTGGGTACACTGATACTAACTCTCGTCACTTCTGTTTCCTCCACTGTACCACCGAGTATCACATGACTGTGGTACAGTAAGAAATATTAACCCTTTCCAGTATTTTTTTGGGATGGTCTTTTAAAAGTGTTCTTCCAAAAGCACGTAAAAATCTGTATTCTCAGTTCTGTAATCTGTACGCTCAGTTTTGCAATCCGTGTGTATTAGGAAAATCAAGCATACGGATTCCTTAATGGAGCGTACACACTGCAAAACCGAGAGTTTGGATTTCCATGTTGAAATATTATTTTTTCCCCACCTAGGGTGTCTAGGGGGGTGGCGTACAAAAGCGTTCTTTCAAAAGTGTTCTTTCAGTGTTATAGAACTCAATTGCTTTCATTGCCAATGTTCAGTTAAAATTCTAATCATGTTTGTAATCTTACACCTAAACTATTTGAGTTTTTTTGGGAATGTTTTTTGGAATATTGGAATGGAACACTGCTCGCTCTCGACTGCCTGCCGGTAAAGCGTACTGGCAATAACATTTCGGCGAATTCCAGTACAGCCCTTGCACGTCTGCGTGTGGGCCGGACTCACCTCTCGTATATGGATTTGAGCGTGGCCTGGTCGGGGATTCCGTCCGTCTCCTCCAGGAAGAGGATGAGCCAGGACGTCCTGTAGGGCCACTGCTCCGTCAGGTTGATCCAGGACGCCAGGCGGTCCCAGTTAAAGGAGATCTGATTGGCTCTCAGAAGCCGGCCTGATGGAGAGGGGGCGGCAAGTCTCCATCAAACTAGAACAGCAGCCTAAAGGGCAACAGTGTCCCTGACAGTCATTTGTTCCTCATTGTTATCTCTTTCCATCCATGACTTAACCCGTCATGCTCAATAGCTCCTTCCATCCATGACTTAACCCGTTATGCTCAATAGCTCTTCCTCGTCTTCCTGGGCCCCATTTCAAAAAGCAGGTTTACAGAGTTACTGGGTAACTGCACTGAGTAAAACCCGGAACCCTCCAAAATCTGGAACATGGACTTAAGTAAAAAGAGTTGTTCTTGGTTTTACTCAGCGCAGTTATCTGGCTAACTCCATGATCCTGCTCTTAACTAAGTGACATATTGTTCAGCTAAATAACGGTAATGTAAGATATAGCTGCAAGTGACCGCCAATTCCTTGACATGTTCACCTCAGCAGTGTTAAAACATTCTGATGGTATACCACCAGACATAAGACTGCTTTTATAATGCTTATTAATAAGCTGTAGCTCATTAATATGCTTATTAATAGGGCGGCCTGTAGTGTAGTGGTTAAGGTACATGACTGGGAAACGCAAGGTTGGTGGTTCGATCCCTGGTGTAGCCACAATAAGATCCGCACAGCCGTTGGGCCCTTGAGCAAGGCCCTTAACCCTGCATTGCTCCAGGGGAGGATTGTCTCCTGCTTAGTCTAATCAACTGTACATGGCCCTGGATAAGAGCGTCTGCCAAATGCCAATAATGTAAATGTAATATAAGCTTATTATAAACTCCTATTGGATCAATCGCGTGCATGAGAACCAGGCCAGGCCTGCTCCACCACCATTAGCCCCCCCACGGGTGGTCACCTGTGACGGACACGATGTTGAGCAGCCTCCTCATGGTCTGGGGACTGATGTCACTGAACCAGTCTTCGGTGACCAGCAGCTTGGTCAGGTCGAACGACATCTGACGCGTGACCGTCCGCTGCATCTGCCTGCGGCGGTAGGTGTCCTGAGGGAGGGGGGGGCGATGGTTAGAGGACGCAGGTGCATTTGACCAATCAGCAATCATCCCAATTTCCGTCGCCTAGCATCCGTAGCAAAAGGCTCTAATGACGGTTCTAATGATAGTGCGGTTTACATGCTATTGGTTCCGACTGTGTGGAGTTTGAATGTTCTCTCCATGTCTCCGAGTCCTATCAGTTTAAAGACAAACCTTGACTACTTTACCTGCCATATAAATACGCTTTCTGTGACGGTTTATGTGCGCTTTATGTGCGTGTGTGTGTGTGTGTGTGTGTGTGTGCGCGTGTGCATTTTCACACATGCGCATGTGTGATGCATGTGCAGACTTCTTGTGCCGTTTTCTTCTCTAATTCTCGATCAATAAATGAAAACAAAAAACTGTGACTTACAGTACATTCAAACTATAATTAACCCCAGACATCGCCGTTTTGTATTTGTTCTGTCATTTTAATCTGTTCTCAGAACAGCCGGCCGAATCCTGTGTAGGGTGCTTCTCCACAGCTGAAAACAGCTTATTGGATTAAGTTCAGAAACAGTAGGAAATGTGCATGACGTTATGGGAGAGATGCAGAAAACACAATTGGGGGCAAGGGCTGCTGAATTATGACTTTGAAGACTTTAATGAGTAGCCTGCGAGTGACTATTACAGCTCAAACAAGCTGCACATGGGCATCGATTTTTGTAAGGAGACATAAATGAGAAAAATATTTGGTCACTGTATTATCGCATACAAGGAGTACAGACTCTTGGCCCACCCACTGTCCGAGAAGAGAGGACGGAAAATAAGAGGAGCAACGGAAACCTCACCCTTCGGGTGAGCGTGGTTTTGCTGCCGACCTTGGTGAGCTCGCCCAGGCTGTGCTGGGAAAGCTTCCTGTCCAGGTCTTCATGCCACCCTGGAGAGGGGAGCCGGGAGGAGGGGGAGCAAACAAAATGGAGGAAAGGAGTCAAAAAGGAGGAGAGAAACAATATGGTACTTCTGTCCCATCTAAACGGCCATTTCTGACTACATGAGTGAGAGTAGGCAAGAAAGATTGAAATAAGAAAGAAGTGATTAAGAATTATGGGGAGAGAAAAATAGAGAGTAAGAAAGAGTGGAGAGATAGATATAGATCCTATAGATACGCTGAGTGAGCACTTTATTAGGTAGTCCTGCGGGGGGAGTGTGGGGTGTAGAGAAAGAGAGGAAAATGAGGCTGGGAAATAGGGAGATTATGAAGAAATGGGGGGGAGAGTGAGAGAGAAGATCTGGGAGTAAGACAGCACCCTGGTGAAAAAACCAGCTATGACCAGCTTGAAATTTGCAACTACCAGCAGTTTCGAAACATAACTTGAGCTGGTCAAACCATCTCGAGTATGGAGCTGGTCTGAAGTGGTCAACCAGCTACAGTGCCAGTCGTTTCAAAACCTAGCTTGAGCTGTTTTTTTGCGGGCGGTACCCTCGGAGTTGCCGACGTCTCCATTGGCGGGGGCGGGGGCGGGCGCGCACATCTTCCTGGCGCTGCTGAGGCCTCGGCTGTTGAGGAAGACGGGCAGGTGCACGATGTTGCGCATGTAGTCGTGCCCGTTGATGTTGGAGTCGCGCAGCACGCTGTTCAGGTTCTGGTTGATGGCCTTGATGATGATGTGGGGGTCGCTGGCGAAGATGGAGATGAAGGGGCCCTTGGAGAACAGCACCCTCACCTGGACGGAGGTCAGAACGCACGTGCGGACATGAGACGCCAGGCGGACTCCAGGTGCGCTGGACACATCTGCAGCTTTTGATGCCTAAT
Organism: Conger conger; assembly: GCF_963514075.1. NCBI lineage: Eukaryota > Metazoa > Chordata > Actinopteri > Anguilliformes > Congridae > Conger > Conger conger. Next base: position 18,895,170 of record NC_083764.1, on the reverse strand, counting down.
ACTGTGCTTACTGGCGCAAATTTAAGGACAGAGCGGAAACTGGTTTGCAAAATTCATTCCAAATAACGTAAAAATCACAACATGATATTTGGACAACTTTCATTCAATTGTCTTCACAAAGTAATGTAAAAATCGCACTTGTTCGCCCTAAATATAACCAAGAATGAATTTGAAGTGTCAAACAAGATTCATTAGAGTATGAAAATTTAAAACAGGGAAAGTCCAGTGACACGCTCACTCAGAACTCTCACCCCTGACTTTTACAGTTACCACAATTAGGGCAAAAGTGAGACTTCCTTAACCCATCTCAGCTCCTTTGAATTTCTGCTACTGTTTATAAACTCTAACAGCTGCTTTGGCCATTTGCCAGAAAAGGAGCTTTTGTTTATTTCGCAAGAGTAATTCCTTCAGTTTCATTTCCCTGTTAGGGCACGGCATCACGTATCGTATCAAGGCTAGGCTTCAACATTTCAAGTTGGGAGAAATCTTTCAGAAAGCTTGAATTTTGCAATTATTTTCAAACGTCTAGACAAACAGCTTTAAATGTGAAGGAGACAGTTGACAATTAAACCGACAAAGGCACCATTCACTGGCTTCCAATAGACTCCCTCAGAAAGAACATTACATTAGTGCCAGGAAGTAAGGACACCAATTCAAAGGGGTCATTTTCCTCCAAGACGTACAGCTGGCTGGAGGAAATTCTATTAATCCCGCTGGAAAAATTCATTTTGAGTCTGAGGAGTAAATAAAAGCTGTTTATTTTACCATGCAACTTTTGTAATTAAACCAAAAACCCAAAGTTTGGTCTGCTTGCCACAAACGACAAGCTTCTTTTTTTGTGTGGCCTCTAATGTTACACAAGGATTCGGAGAAGCTGCTGTTGTTTTTCTTCTTGATAAGCAGCAGGTGGTACAAAGTTTGGACTCTACATGAACTATAGCTCCGTTACATTTTTTAGGATGAATCCACAGAAACACCCCAGGCTCCTTACATTTCAGCTGATGTAATCTTTTATCATGAATCATGTCACTTCGTTATTTTTGTTTCATATTGGGTTAGCGGCGAATAATTATATCACTACAACTTGATGCGTAACAAAGTTATTGTGACAACACTAATGGAAAACAAGTGAACTGGACATATGATGCACTAGACTAATTTGTTTGCTAGAGGTGATTTAGAGTAGATCCTAATTTGATTTATTGCAATGGAGAACGCTGTTGCGACATAAAGGCAGATGTCACAATTGCTGAGCTTTAAAAAGCAGTGAAACAAGCCACTTTTCAGCAGAATTCTGTTATTTGTGTGAGTAAGGTAGCCTAACAACTTTAGCTAGCTTCAAAATCCTAGATAAAAATTGTCTCAAACTAGGAGTAATTGGACAAATGAGGAGACCGTTTCTGAGCCGCCTCTGAGATCGTTCGATAATGAAAAAATGCACAGCTGGTGCCCTCAGTAGGTCTAATAAGTCTTGTTTGAGTCAAAAGCACCGTTTCATAACGTTACTCGTTAGCTAACGTAATGATTTAAGTGCGATTAATGCGCTTCAGTGGGGCATTATTACATGAAGTCAATGCACTACCACCATATTATATTAATAAAAAACCATTCAGTGCTGGCATGTCAGTGATGCGTCATAGTCAAGAACAACCACAAGCCAATGGAAAAATAAGATTAATTAATCGTATTAAATCCCGCGTCAACTACATTATGAACTAGCACTACAAAGATAGTCATGCTTTATAGTAAACACATCTGCAGAATTACAATTATAAAAATAAACAAAAGAAAGCAACATTTCAATCCTGTCTTTTTGCTACTCAGCACTTCAAATTAAATTTAAACAATTATTTAAAAACAAACAATGCTCTGATACAGGTCTTGTAAAACCTCTTCTTACTCTGCTGAAAGGACCCTATACATTTTATCTGGTGAACTGTTAAGGGTACAACCCAGCATTTTAGTGAATGTGACAGACGGTGGAGGGTCAGAAAGAGCTCACCGTGTCCAGCATCTGTAGGACTTTGTCCTGCTCGCACGAGTCCAAACCATCAATGATGACCGCTAAGCGGGTCTGGTTCTGGGTGAAACCGTCTATGGTCTTAGCCATCTTGGCCATCAGTTCCACCTCGCACTTCAGCACCTGGGGTAGAATAACACAGCATGGCATCACTTTCATTTAATCTAATTAAGCATTAATGTTTCGTATTAGCCCTGAGATGGACTGGCGACCTGTCCAGGGTGTATTCCTGCCTTTCGCCCAATGTATGCTGGGATAGGCTCCAGCCCCCCTGCGACCCTGATCAGGATAAGCGGGTTCAGATAATGGATGGATGGATGGATGTTTCGTATTATCAAATCGATTTCAAATGAGAATACATCCACTAGTAGAATGCAATGACAATGTTCACTGTGTAAATCATGAACACTATGCACAAAGGTAAGTGTGAATGCGGGTTTTCTTGTCTGTGTGTGCGGGTTTTCGTGTGTGTGTGCTGGTGTGAATATATGTGGGTGTTTTCATTTGTGATGTGTGTATCGACATGGCTCAGGCAGTAAGAGCAGTCGTCTAGCAGTCGGAGGGTTGCCGGTTCGATCCCCCGCCATCTAACCCCCAAATGCTCCTGCCGAGCTGGTCGGTGCCTTGCATGGCAGCCAATCGCCGTCGGTGTGTGAGTGTGTGTATGAATGGGTGAATGAGAAGCATCAACTGTACAGCGCTTTGGATAAAGGCGCTATATAAATGCCAACCATTTACCATTTACCATTTATCCCTCCTGAAAAAACAGCCCAAGCAAGGTTTTGAAACAGCTGGTAGCTGGTTGACTAGTTCAGACCAGCACTATACTCAACATGGTTTGACCAGCTCAAGCTATGTTTTGAAACAGCTGGTAGCTGGTTGACCAGTTCAGACCAGCTCCAAACTCAGCATGGTTTGACCAGCCCAAGCTACGTATTGAAACAGCTGGTAGCTGGTTGACCAGTTAGATCAGCTCTATACTCAACATGGTTTGACCAGCTCAAGATATGTGTTGAAACAGCTGGTAATTTCAAGCTGGTCATAGCCGGACTTTACGACAGGGATGTGTGTGGATGGAAGAGAGAACCCATTGACGCTGACCTTCATGAAGCCCTCGCTCTTGAGCTTGTGCATCTTGTTGGCGGCGCTGTGCAGTCTCTTCCTCTGAGAGTTGAGCACCGAGTCCAGCACCTGCCACCAGGTGCGGCAGTTGAGCAGCAGGGCCAGGCCAACCACGCTCGCCATGGCGATGAGCACGGCGTTCACCGTGCGGTTCTGCCCGTCCACCTTGAACACGGCCAGCAGAGTCATCCCCGTGATCAGGCAGCCCAGGATGAAGACGAAGATGACGAATGACGGAACGCAGCAAGTCTTCTTCCACTTCTTCTTCCCTGGAGAAAACAAAATGGACACCTTTGAGCTCAGCCAAGAGTCGACAAGGCGACTTCAAAATGGAGAAGGGTTCAGTCCGATTGACATCAACAACCAAAATGTCAAATTATGATCTAGATGGTAGTTGCAAGTTTCTCATTTCTAATTTTGAACTCTTCAAACTTTACATTGATACTGTATAGCTACACACAAACACACACACTGCTTCACACTATCAGTGGCCGTTGGGCTAATGGAAGAATTCAAATTGTATTTGCACAGCAAACACTTTTCACAATGTGCTTCACAAGAAAAGCCTGGCCTTTGAGCAAGCCTATGGATATAGTGGCAAGAAGAAACTCCCTGGTGTTTAGGATTAGGAAGAAACTATCAAGATTATTCTTCTGGTTGGCTCTGTGAGTTTTGCCAACCAACCAATGTCCATCAGTCAATAGTCGCGTCAATGAAATCAGTCGCGGTTACAGTAGGTGTCACCTAGACCTAAGAATTAGGTACAGTACCACTCCATCACACAGAACAGGAACCTGGGCTAGGTGACATTCCTGTCACCTGGGCCTAAGAATTAGTTACAGTGCCACTCCATCTCTACATACTGTATGGTGTCCTCTGGTCTAGACTACCTTGAGTGTCCTCTGTCTTGAAGACGCGGAAAAGCCTGGTGGCCATGAAGCCGAACTCTCGTTCGCAAGCGTCCGACAGCGTGGCGATCATCTCCGCCATGGAGGTCTCCCCCCCCACGCTGGAGAGGCGGTTATAATCCGTGAACAGGAACCTGGGCGAAGACGAGGGCGAAAGCGGAGGTCACCAGGGAGAGCATACAGTACAGGGCATTCATTCACTCATTACATTACATTACATTACATTACGTTACATTTATTTAGCAGACGCTTTTATCCGAAGCGGCGTACAGTAACTGCATAACGAAGGTCGTTAGAACAAATATGAAACAGTTTGGTAGAATTTGCAAGTATTAGCTGTCTCCAGATGTGAACATCAACTCGAGTTCATGTGGAAAATATAGGCCGAGTCATTGAATTAAGTGTTAATGACAGACCTTTTCTGCTTTTATTAAAAGCAAAAAAAGCCAAATAAAACCAAAATAAGACCGGAGGGAAAACAGGCTGAGAAGAACCATAGCCAGGTTCTAGGGATTGCGGTGGATTGCCAAATGTGTGGTGCCTTTGAAGTCAGGGTTTAGGAATCGTGGATTTGGCGTTTTTGATTCTGGATGTTTCCCAATGGTGAGAGTGCAGGTGCAAGAGGTCTGCTTTTTTCAGGATAGAGGGGGAACATAATTACTGGGTGGCCAGAGTCTGGTTCAATGCAGGGGTGGGATGTGGGTGGGGCATAATTACTTGACAGACAGGGTCTGATTAGATGGTGGTGGTGGGATGTGGGCGGGGCATGGTTACCTGACAGACAGGGTCCGGTTGTATGGTGGTGGTGGGATGTGGGCGGGGCATGGTTACCTGACAGACAGGGTCCAGTTGTATGGTGGTGGTGGGATGAGGGTGGGGCATTTTTACCTGACAGGCAGGGCCCGGGTGGTCTGCTCTGGAAGCTCCGGCGGGTTGACAAACATCAGTTTGAGCAGCAGCTCGAGGTACCCAATGTGACGAGCCAGGCGAGTACTCAGGACCCAAGCCCAGTTCCAGCTCTCTCCCTCCCGCCGACTGCCAAAGTACACCACCACTGCAGAGAAACAGTTTTAAACCATGTCATTTTCTCATTCTTTGGGAATAACTAGCCAATCATTCAGCAACACATGACATTTTAAGCTCTTTAAGCCTTTTTAGTGCAAGGTGTTCAATGTTTTTTTCAGATGTCAGTGTTCGAGATTCGAACATCAGCATTAGTGTTCAATTAAGAACATGCCATTCACATATTTGCAATCTTACACCTTAAAGAGTTCAATTACAGCAAAAAATAAAACAACAAAATTACAGCAGCTTATACAGCTTGTATTAATATTTTAACCAACAGCGACGTCGTTGTTATGTCTGATAGACAGTGCAACACTGTCCTCTAGTGTACAAAGTGAATAACTTCCTCTCTACACTGGAATACTTGCTGTCCCAGACAATTTGGTTATTTTACAACACAGAACTCCAGCTGTATTGGGAATATGTTTTTAATATATATTTTAAATTCCAGTCCCTGCTAGGATCCACACAGCTACGAAAACTCTGCTACAGGCCTGGGGCTTGGGGGTCCGGAGCCTGGGGTCCGGGGCCCTTACCGAAGAAGACGTAGAGCAGGGCCAGCAGGCTGAGGGACACGGCGATGGCCAGCTTGGGGTCCACGGTGAAGCCCAGCACCAGGGCCACAGAGCCACACAGCAGCAGAGACAGGAACACCACCAGCCAGGAGAACTGGAACAGAGGCTCCACCTGCTGCCCCGCGAACGTCTTCATCTCGTCTGCGCGGAAGGGGTCAAATCATGACATTACCAAAGTGCCAACACTCATACAGTATGAACCAAGCATAGGCAGAGTACTACGTAGGAAGCACAGTCACAGGGGGGCATGTAGCGTAGTGGTTAAGGTAAATGACTGGGAGCCGCAAGGTCGGCGGTTCGATCCCCGGTGTAGCCGCAATAAGATCCGCACAGCCGTTGGGCCCTTGAGCAAGGCCCTTAACCCTGCATTGCTCCAGGGGAGGATTGTCTCCTGCTTAGTCTAATCAACTGTACATGGCCCTGGATAAGAGCGTCTGCCAAATGCCACTAATGTAATGTAATGTAATGTAATGTAATGTAATGGTGTGGGGCAGGGATACTCAATCTTATCCAGAAAGGGCCAATGTGGGTACAGGCTTTTGTTCCAAACAAGCTATTAGGTTAGTAGGACCTGATTCAACTAATCAACCTTTAGAGCCTTTGCTAAGGACTTCCATTAGTAGAAGTGTGTAACGTTTAACTGCTTTGTTGGAATAAAAGCCTACACCCACACACCCCCTTTCGCAGTAAGACATGAGTCCCTGGTGTAGAGTTTGGCATTATCTGTTATTTGATGGTGGCCTGCCCAACCCTGTTCCTGGAGATCTACGGTCCTGTAGGTTTTCACTCCAACCATAACAAAGCACATCTCAGCTAGAGTTAAGTGTTGAAATAAAAACCCACAGGTTGGTAGATCTCCAGGAACAGGGCTGGGCTGCTCTGGTGTAGAGGAAGTTACAAGATAAATGTAGTACAGTGTTTCTCAACTCCAGTCCATAGTCCAGTACAACACGTTTTAGTTGTAACCAGGAACTCACACACCTGATTCAACTAATAAAGGGCATTTTTGGTGGTTCAGCCATTAAATCAGGTGTGTGAGTTCCTGGTTACAACAAAAACCTTCTGGCAAGTGGGTCCCGAGGACTGGATTTGAGAAATACTGGTCTAGTGGGCGTTGTCAAGATGAAGGAATAACAATTGACTGAAGGAATAACAGTTGCACTCTAGAAGAAGCTCAGAAGAGGTAGTAAAGACATAGTAAATTGATGCACTGACAGCCCCAGTGTAGCAGCCCCAGTAAAGATGGAGGAGAGGACACAGGTGTAGAAGGGGTGTAGGCGCAGGAGGAGCAGGACGGGGCTGACTTACCCTCCAGTTTCTTGAGCAGGAAGGACTTGCCGCTGCCCCACTGGGCGTACAGGCCCACGCAGATGGGCGGCTGCATGGTGGGCTCACTCAAAATGTCTGCCAGCGCACTGCTGTACAGGTCATACCCCAGCATGTCCCCGTCCGACTCCGTGGGGGACAGGTGCCCTGGGACACACACACACACACACACACACACACACACACAGGGTGAGGTCACACACACCCAATCTCCATCAGGACATGGCGTATGTGAAGATCCAGGCTTGCCTGTGATACACCGGGGCTGTTCAACTGGTGCCCCGCCAGTGACAAGCTTTTGGCCCTTTGATGATTAATGGGGGAAAAAGGCACTTTTCCCCAGCATTCAATAATTTTGTGGCTATGTCCAGTCTGCAATCTGCACAGTGTTAGCATACCGCCCAATTCAGCAAAATGTATTTAAGTACACTGCAAGACTCCGGCCATTACCAAAATTAGTGTGTATTTTTAGGAAATTGCTAATTTGCATTGTGTGAAAAATGAGTTTCTTGGTCCCCATAGCAACCCAAAATACACAAATACAACTCAAAGGTGCAGTGACCATAATTACAAATGGTTCTGCTGCCCACAGAAATGATTGTTATTAAATTAAAAAAAGTTCTTATAATATTGTTTTTTTAAATATTTTAAGCTCTGCAATTTTATACTTATATGCTACTTATGCAATCTTTCAACCAAAAGTATTTTTTATTTTTTTTTATCCCCCCACTGGTCAATGTCTTCAACAGAACTGGCCTTGTAACAGGGCAATTTCAGCTGCGATGACTAGGTTGGGCCTCTGCCACTGACCCCTCAAACTGTAGCAATTACTGCAGCAATTTGCGCTACTTCCCGAAACTCCTACAGTAAACACCAGCTGTAAAAACAGACAAAGACACAACGAACTAGGAAACAGAGTCCCTGGACAAGGGTCTCAGCCAAGCACTAAATTAAAGAACTGGAAGAACTGGAGGGGAAAAGGTTAGGGCCCAGAATGTGGTCAGGAGGGGAGAAAGAGACAGAGAGAAAGAAACAGAGAGAGAGAGAGACAGAGACATATAGAGGCAGAGAGACATAGAGAGACAGATAGAGATAGAGGGAGAGAGACATAGAGAGAAAGACAGAGAGAGAGGGGGGACGTGAACTGAAGATTGGAGGGGCAGAGAGATATTATACCAAACCTCTTTCTTGAACCTTCAAAAAATAAAACAAAAACAATAATGAAGGGGATTTGTAAAACATATGGCAGGGTCCATTCTTCTCTGGTGGAGGTTTTTGTTTTAGCCCAACACTAACACACCTGATTCTACTTATCAAGGTCTCCATTGAACTCCACACCGGCCCTGTTTCCGATTAGATTGGACACCACTGCTATACGGTCTTCTATTATATGAATGTCATTACCCCAGGGTTATCCAGTTGGCCAAACATATCATCAACATTATCGTTTTTAATAGACTCGGGGAGAGGGCTCACTTGCTCCAAAGATCTGTGTGAGGATGCTCTTCTGGTGGCTGCAGTCGATGTTGTAGGGCGTCTCCCCGGCCTTGTTGGGCCGGTAAAGGAGCCGCCCGTCTTTAGGGTTTCTCAGGAGGAGCTCGGCCAGCTTGCGGCTCCGCCCGCGAATGGCAATGTGGAGCGGCGTGTCCCCTTTCTGCCCAGGAGGAAAACCACGCCACAAACAGGACAGATGTACCCGCGTTCTCTCTGCTACTCTCTCCTTCATTACCAGACAATATCATTCCACGTGACTGTCAGAATCTGTGCCATTATACACAGCCTAGTAACCTACATTTTAAACCCATTATAAACTTAGGCATGTTCCATGAAATTGGCAGGATGCTACGGTGAAGCTCTCGGAAACAATGGAATCATTTATTTAATAATACTTTGATTCATTTTCGTATGTACTGGGCTCAAACCTGGCTTCTCATTCTTAAAAAAGGTGGGAAAAGAATTGAGGCTCATGAATGTGAAAATCTGTGCCATTATACACAGCCTAGTAAGCTACATGTTTGAGCCCATTATAAATGTATCACGTTAAAGTATCTTCCAGGATGAAACTGGCAGGATGCTAAGGTATAACTCCCTTAAACAATGGTTTAATTTGCTTAAAGGTACAATAGGTAAGATTCATGTGTTAAAACATTGACCATTGTAAATCCCTACCTATCATTGAAAAAGGCTCACTGACATGTTGACTCACCCTCTGCCTGTGTTTATAGTCCAAAAGTTTAAAAATATAGGCTACAGTTGACGCACCGACACTCTGGACCAAAACATAGTACAGCTGTACCATAATTCAAGCTCTTTGGTTGAAAATTGGTTCTAACTGCCACAGCCAATGGCGTTTCAATGTCAGCGTGTTCACAGACAAGGGGGAGGGACAAACAGTGTTGTGGTTTTAGGGTGTTGTTTGTTGCTGCAATTCCTCTCTTGACTGTTAGGAGTCTGAAATTACCTACTGTACCTTTAATAATGGATTCATTCAATTTAGTAAATAATGGATTCATTTCCTTATGTACTGGGTTTAAACCCAGCTTCTCTTTCATAAACATGGCAAAATAAGTAAGGCTTATACAATATTGTCAAGTATGTAAACCAGTCCTATGCTGTAAGTTCAGCAAGGAGTCACATGCTCTGTACCTTGTCTACAGCAGACACCTTAGCCCCTTTATCCAGGAGCAGCTCCACAATGTCAATGTTCCTCATCTTGGTCGCCTTGATAAGGGGAGACTCTCCGTCCTGGAAGTGGCGGAAAAGAAAAACAGAGATGAGACAGGGTCAGCGTGGTCAGGCAAGGGTCAGACAGGGGTCAGACAGGGGTCAGACAGGGGTCAGCTGGAGCGTGCACACACTGTGTTCAGTAACAGTTGTGCTACTAGTGCCAGACTCCAGGTTAGGCTTCACGTGAACTCAGCTGATACATGCTTGCGGGCTGGAGGTACCAAGTTTCCATGAATTCACGCTCCTTTGTTTTTCAATTTTGTACATTTACATTATGTACATGCTTAAAGACACCTTTAGTCTTTATCCAGAAGACATGGGACTTGGAATAAGTCAGCTGTCAGGAAGTTATATTGAATACATTGTAGCTGCCTTCAGCATTCAGTTGATTATAGAGCAGGTAAATTCCCTGAAGTACAGTAAATGGGGGAAACTGTACTTTATTAACATCAGATGAGACTATATCTCAGCATGGTGCAGGTGTGGTGCAGTCAGTAACAATATGACCACAGTGCCTGTATCACCTTGGTTGCAGGTCCCAGGTTTCGTTGTGTGTGTGTGTGTGTGTGTGTACCACAAAGTCTCTCACCTTGGTGCAGGTGTCAGTTTTCAGTGTGTGGAGTGTGAAGGGGGGTGTTTGTGGTGAGTGGGCAAGTGCATGAATGCATCGGAAATATCTACCATGTTGGTGCAGGTCTTTGTTCTCTGTGTGCAGTGGTGGTGTGTGTGTGTGTGTGTGTGTGTGTGTGTGGAATGTCTCCCACATTGGTGCAGGTCTTTGTTTTCCGTGTGTAGTGGTGGTGTGTGTGTGTTTGTGTGTGTGTGGAATGTCTCTCACCTTGGTGCAGGTCTCTGTATCTGGGTTGCACTGCAGAATGTCCCTCACCATGGTAGCATTGCCCTTCTCCACAGCCCAGTACAGCGCAGTCTTATTGTCCTACACAACACAACACAGCACGCTTCAGTTAAAGGGGACCGCGTAACATGAACTTAAACCACGTCACCCTTATCAGTGCTTTTTGGACCCAACTCATTGTTGATTGCTCGCAGACACACAATTAAAATGTGTTCCAGAACATTCCGGCAAATTGCACTTCCAAACTAAATAAATTGCTGTTGTGAAAACAGTATCTGAAAAATCATCCACCATTAAATGTGGTGTGGTAGGACCCTACTTAGAGGCAGTAATAAAGAGAAGGGGCGAAACAGTTGTGACCATAACAACCAATATAGCAGTAATAAAGGGTCCATGGAGGTCAGCCCAGGTGAGGTAACAGGAGACATGTAAGGCAGTTAAGCCTGGAGCTCTCCTGGCAGGGCTCGGCGCTGCTGGCAGCAGGCTGGTCACACACGAGTGCCCCTTTATAAGAGGGTGGATGGGGCACGGGGTTGGGGGTATGGGGGTCTTACCTGTCCCCTGATGTCGATATCGGCGTATTTGTGCAGCAGGGCGCGCACGATCTCGACATGTCCTCCCCGCACCGCTCCAATGAGCACCGTGTCCCCGCTCTGTCACACGCAAAGCACACACACACACGCGCATGTACACGCACACACAGACAAATACACGCACACACACGCACAGACACACACACACACACACGCACATACGCACATACGCACACACACGCACGCATATACACGCATATACACGCGCGCACACACACACACACACACACACACACACACACACAAACATATACACGCGTATACACACACACACACACACAGACATATACACATACACGCGCACACACACACGCACACACATATACACGCACATACACACACACACACACACACACACACACACACACAGACAAGCATATACACACACATGCACATACACGCACACACACAGACACAGACAGACACATATAGACACAGAGATACAGACACACAAACATGCACACAAATACACAATCATGTACAGATACACAGACACACACACACACACACACACACAGACAAACAGACACAGAGATGCAGAAGATCAGATTAAAGACACTGATAAAATGAACCCGCTACAATTAAAATGCTCATTACTTTGCAACAATCATCTCCACCACCATCATTGAATTTGAGGCAGCAGCCAACATTATTAACGCTTTCAAGAATTCTGATTAAGTCTGTAGCTCTCATCATCAGATACTGAACCACATTGACAAATCTTGAAATGAGTCAAACAGCCACATCTCATTGGCAATATATTTGTCTTATTTAACAGAAGCAAGATGTTGAGTCTAAACAAGAGACAAAAACACTGGTTGAGACAGTGGTTTTTGCAGCGTGCCCACCCTGTCGGGGATGTTGACGTAGGTGCCGGCGTCCAGCAGGTCCTGCACGATCTCGGTGTGGCCCTCCTTGGCGGCGATCATGAGGGCCGTGTTGCCGTCCTTGTCGGTCATGTTGACGTTGGGGTTCCTCTTCAGCAGCTCCTTCACCACCTCGGTGAAGCCCCCCTTCACCGCCACGATCAGGGCCGTCATGGAGTTCTGCGAGAGCGGCAGGGTCAGACGACCGTTTCGCCGAGCCGTGCGGTTAACCGCTAAACTACACGCCGTATATTCCAATATCAGTATTCACACTCTGGAAATGATCAATATTTCTAAATTCTGAATGTAAAAATGATCCCAGTATTGCCTGACAAAAAGTGCCCCATGAGAAATAGATTTACTGAAATTAGCAGCCTTATGCTAACCAAACTACATTGCCCGTCATTGAGACAGAAGGCAGGAGCATTTGCCTCATGCACAAACAAGGTTCTCCAGTGCTCCCATTTTAGAGCATTTGCTCCTGATAATTGATGTGTGCCAGCTTAGAGAAATAATGTGAATGGAGCTGAAACTAGAGAAATAGTGTGTTGGCTACGGTTTGTTGCTGGATGTCATTTGATATATTATTCTCTCCTACTCTAGATTGGTCACTACTTTGAGAGCAGAAAACAACCTGCAGGGCCGGTGGTCATATCGTATTTCTCGTGGTTGGACATTAATGTTTAACTGGGGGAAATTAACAGGGAGGTTTCGATGATTCCGTCCGCTCAAAGGGGAACAACGTACCGCCCCCTCCTGGTCCACGTCGGCGCCGTTCTCCAGCAGGTGCATCACGCAGTCGAAGTGGCCCTTCCTGGCCGCCCAGATCAAAGGAGTGGTGCCATACTGAGAGACAGCGAGAAGAGTCACACAGTCACCAAGCCGAATTAACAGCGGTCACAGAAACGCAAGATTCCTCACTATTTACACAGAAAAACAGAGCCAAATAAATACACTGCATTCTAGAAACACAGATATTCAAAGTTCTTGTTTAAGATTACAACAGCCAATAACCCAAACTTGAACCACAACAAAATAATGACTCGTGTTCCCTTGAGCCAATCATCTTACAGTGTTTGACATTTATATTATTCATCGGTCATAATATTTACACAGCCGGTTGGTAGCGTTGCAATATTCAAAGAGAAAGCGCACAATTTTTATTAAAAGCAGCATTCCACTGGCTGTCGTGAGCACTTTACTTTCAAACACTCCTGTAAATACAACGCTATTTCCGAGCACATGAACTGTTCGCTGATATCGTGCCGGGAAATCTCACCTTGTCAGAGCAGTTGACTTTGGCTCCGTGCTGAAGCAGGAGGCTAACGATCTCTGAGTGGCCTCGCCCGGCTGCCCAGATGATGGGGTATACGCTGTATTGCTGCAGGAGGAGAGGGGACAAAATTCACAAACCTGGCACCCCAAAAGCATGGGTAATGCACAATACAGGCTCACTTCATGTTTTTCCATACATGCCTTTCACCCACTTGGCATTATGGCAAAGTAATTAAGGTACATGACGGGGACCCAGAAGGTTGGTGGCTGCTTAGTCTAATTAATGGTAAGTCGTTTTGGATAAAGGCGTCAGCTAAGCGAAAAATTATGCATGTCGAAAGAAGTCCTGCCTCATAGAAAATACTTTTCCCCCCTGGCTGCTCACCTGTCCTGTGGTGTTGGGATTGGCCGCATTCTCAAGCAGAACGGTGGCCACCTCCACGCGGCCCTTGTACGCTGCCCACATGAGGGCTGTCCAGCCTCCCTGGAAACACACACACACACACACACACACACACACACACACACACACACACACACACACACACACACACACACACACACACACACACACACACACACACACACACACACACACACACACACACACACACACACACACACACACACGTGTTTAAACTCATTTGCACTTCAAATTAGGAATGCCCAAATATAACCAAAGCTATAAATATAAATAGGCACTTCCTGCCCAGTACACGCCCGATGCTCATTAATCCACCCACTGCTTTAAAAGGACATTAAATGGACATTAAATTAAAAGGTGATCCCATCACTCACCATGTCTCTGTGCTCTATGTAGGCACTGTTCTCCAGCAGTTCCTTCACGACCTCCAGGTGACCCTCTTTGGAAGCCGAGATAAGAGCCGTCCAGCAATCCTGAGTGCGGAATGGAGAAGAGCAGGCAAGGTTACCATGGCGACTCCAGTGGAAAGAACAGTTACCATGGAAACCCCAACCCTTAACTGGCCTTACACATATAATGGCCCATATATAATGAGGAGCTGCAATATCTTTTCTGTAGCGTGAAATTCTGGGCCCTGTGCAGTCTTTGTGGGCCCATTAAAATCGTAGACCAAAGCTCAATTTTTGGTATAGGCCTTTTGAGACCGACACACCCATTTGCACACCCCCCACCCCCCCTGCCTTGGGTTCCTGGGCAGTCAGTTCCACCATTCCCGCGACAGTGACACCCCTGCTTGGGAATGCATGTTATTTCAACATTTTATTTCTGTACTACATTAAGGTGTTGTCCGTAGCAGGTAACTCTACATGTGACTGGTATTTGGGATCTTCCCGTCGCAGCAGAAGAGCGCTCACCACATCGTCCAGGTTAACGTTAGCGCCCCTCCTGATGAGCTCCTGCACGATCTCCAGACTGCCCTGCTCCGAGGCGAGCATCAGCGGTGTCTGCCCATTCTGAAGAAGAGCGAGAGGAAGAGGAGTTTACCTTACACACGTGTGTACAACAGTCATAACTGGCCAGACAGCTAACATAACACCAGAGGGTTTGAACTCAATACGAATCAGCCGGCTAGAGAAATAATTCACCTTTTCACTCAAAATGCACATTTTCTTCTTGAACATTCCAACATTTTCTGCACTGCATTCAAACGTGTATCCGGACGCACTTCGAGACTACAGTGCCCCAACTGAAGCTACTCTACTGCAGCGCAACTCAACACCAGGTCTTGCGGGCCACAGCGTCTGTAGGTAATTGTGCCAACCATGCACTAGACCAGTGTTTCTCTACTCTAGTCCTTGGGGCCAACTTGCCAGAAGCTTCTTTGTTGTAACCAGGAACACACCGGATTTAATGACTGAAGCAATCAAACCACCAAAAAATACCCTTGATTAGTTAAATCAGGTGTGAGAGTTCCTGGTTACAACAAAAACCTTCTGGCAAGTGGGACGACTACAGTTGAGAAACACTGCATTACAACACCTCCTTGGGTATTTCGCCTCCTTGGTTCAAGTAGTAGCACATGTTTGAGGCCCGCAGGACCTGGAGTTGAGCAAGCCCTGCTCTACTGGTATAAACAGGCCACCTCAGACAAACACAAACACACACAGGTCCATACAGGCTGTACAAAGGTCACTCACATCGCTCCTCCCATCCACCTCCTTGAACTTCTCCAGGTGGGCTTTGACCGCGGCCAGGTTCTCCTCTTCCACGTAGCTGAAGAGGTTCTGGATGGCCAGAGTGGTCATCTTTATGGATGTAGTGGTGTCCATGGTTGCTTCTCCACACCACTGCTCCTGAGGGGTAGGGGAACGTGACACCAAAAATAAAACATGCGCATGTTCACACGCAAACTCTCTCACACCCAGATACCCAAGCAAAGCAGGCCCCGAATTAGGATTTTCATGTTACAGTTTGTACATCGCTGTTTTCATTTAATAATTTTGTTTATTACAATTTGTACGTAACGCAGGGCTCTACGCTAATTCAAGGGCCAAGTGTGCTCCTAAACTGAAATTGTTTCGCGCACGCTAATGCATAACAATTAGCAGAAATGATTTTTCCAGTTAGCACACATCAATTCTCTTGAGCTAATGTTCCTAAAACGGGAGCACTGTTAAGCCCTGCTGACATAAAAAATAGATCACTTGGACTGTCCAAATATGGGCATTTTGCATTTATTCCCCACAAAAACAAACTGGCTACGATATGACTGCATATAAGAGAATGACAGCCCAGTAGTCCACAGATGGCTCCACACACAGCGGGCGAGGGAGGAATCAGGGCGTCGCTCGGAAACAAATCTGTGCAAAACCCAGCACCGATAAGGCCTCAAGCGAAGCTTGAACGGCTTGGATCTCTCTGCGGCTGAAAATTCAGCCGGCCCAGCCATGATGAAAAGACCTCCTGTGAAGCAGGAGGGACAGCCACCATCCCGCCGTTCAGACACCGTGCCGTGGCTTATCTGCTCCTGAAATGTCAGGAGCCCTCCTGCTGAAGGCAGATACCCCCGCCATCTCAGATTGGGGCTTTCCTCTGAAGCACAACGCACAGCTTCAAACATAGTCAGTTTTTCAAAGATTCACATTTGTTCAAACCCCCACAAGATAATGGTGTGCAATAGATGTGTTAAGGGAGAGAAGAACACTAAAATGCAGTAGGCCTTGGAATTACTCTGGGAGAAAATATGGTTCCCCACTAGAAGACTTCTGACTGTACTTCAACAATGGACTCCCAGTAGAATTTCACCAGATTTGCCTTTCAAACCACACCAGCCTCAGATCTGGGATATAGTCTATGTGAAATACAGAGAAGGGCATTGAACATTTGTTTGTTTGAATCGCTGATATGGCACAATGAACTTGTAACGGCAGGACTACAGGAACAGCAAGTAAGAATGAATAGCAACTTATCGACTGAATCACCGAGATATCAGTATATAGATATTTTTAAATTGTTTTATGAAATATCCCCCTTCTGTAACAATAAAGTACTTCAGACATGATATTTATATCATCAAGACAAGTTAAATGGACTGTTATACATTCAATGATCGCCAAGCCCCATCAACATCAAAAAGACATCACCAAAGAAACGGTTTTTTTCTTCTAATTTACATAAAATAAACCGATTTCTAACATTGATTTGTGTTTGCTCAATGATTCAATGATTTAAAACATTCAAAATGCAATTTGGGCAATCCTCACTCAACCAATGATCAATTCACGTTTTTCACCGACCATTTTATAATGAAATCCCGCAAAAGAGACTCGGTCGTTATAGCAACATCTCACGTCCAAATCCAGGCAGTTGAACATAACAGAAATCGATTATTTCACGGAGAATATGATCTCTTTTGGGCCAAATTCTGTTTATGGTAAAAAAAATGTAACAAAAAAGATCTGGAGCGGTCAGATATTCCCCTGTGGTTAAGAAGCACAATGTGCAATGACAACAGTGGGCACTTTCAAAAAGGCCTGCATATTCTGCATAGTGGCACAGCCATACGGTACCTTAAAAACTCTAGTCATATGGGTTTTCTGTGAATACGAATACAGAAATTCAAAACTGACGATTATTTCGCCTATTTCATGCAATGCAGCAATACATTTCCGACTCCTGGATAATGGATCCGAGTGAAACAAGGGGCTATGTGGATTAATTTACCTCCGACAAGCCCATTGTTGATACAGACTGCAAATCTATACATAGAACACGGGATTTGGAAAGAAGAGATACAGTACGATAAAACGAGAAGCTGAATAAACACGTAAGCCTTCTCCTTTGTGATCTGTGATCATGCGGGAACGGTCTTTGGAGAAGATCGCATTGCAAGAAAGAAAATCGGCCATCAACGATAAACAACCGCAGTCAGATTGAATACAAAGCAACAGCTTCGTCTCGCAAAAAAATATGCATTTCAGTTAAAGGTCAGAAACAGTGCGTCAAGTATTGTGCCTTACCTAGTTATGCGAGCTGGTAGATGAAACGTCGCTCAGATGCTTATATTTGGGTACCGTACGACGTCGTCTGAGCTGAATATCAACACGCTAGCTTTTACTGCACATCCCCTGTCCACTATGAATTATGCATAAGGAAACGCCCACAACAGGCCAGTACGCACGCACGCACGCAATTCAAAATCTGAAACGTACCGGCAGCACCACCACTACTGCACACTGTCATGGATTCAGTTAGCAGCACGACGATATTCAGTAGCCAACCTTAATGTGGTTATTTAAGAGAACGCCGAATATAAATGAAGAAAAAATCATATTTGTCATGTCATTAAAAGACTAGACTAGATGTCACACCCCCAAAATCATCCAGGCTTCAACTACAATAATAAAGCTAAACTCACTCAAAACAGACATAACTTGTCATTTTTAACACATCTTCGTGTATTGTTTATAACACATTTTGTGTCTGTGATGAAGTCTCCCTTTGTATGTCCACAAGGTGTGTTGGATACTAACTTACTTTTTTGAGAGTGCATTTTTCTTTGTTTAATGCTACAAAAACCATTTGTTGAAATCCAGCACTGGCCTCCATGCTTTTTAAATAAACCCACTAGACTTAAGGTAAATATGAAACACTTGCAATAAGCTAAGGCTGCATATAATCGAGGGGTTTTGAGATGAAAATCACACAGAAGTACCAGAATGATTCAATGTGCATATTTGTATCCTACAACCTGAAGAAAGTCAGTAATGTTGCACCAACATTCATTCAACACCAATGTAACTTTTGATCTTCTGAACAAGATAAACACATTCTTGATATCATATTTCCTAGAAGTTGGTACTTGTGCTGATGTCAGTGTGTGTAGGCTAGATCAGGACTGTTGCTAGGTGAAAGGAATTTTGAATATAATATATAACAAATGTCCACCTTGCTGAAAAAAACTGCTGTTTTGAAACAGCTGGGAGAGGGGAGACCTGAGCAGTCTTAAAAGGGGGCAGCTAACTTAAGCCTAATTAGCAAGATAACAAACCACTCGTGGTTTGACTTCACTGCTAGTTGTTTGAAGATAACGTTCGCTAACATTTCATATCCAAGTTTATTCGTGGAGTTCATTAGATATCGTGCTTGGTTATCAGCCACATAACAGGTTAATGTCACATCAAATACATCAGTGTTAGCTAGCCGAATGAGTTTTCCAATAAAGAAAAATACTATGCAAAATATACAAACCTATAGTAGAGTGATGGGCAAGGAAGCTACAGTCAACAGTAAGCTGCGTGGTATACTTTGCTTGACTGGGGTTAGCAAGTTAACGTTACAATTATAAAAGAACCTAGATATCCAAGTTAGCTAGCTAGCATAACGTTAGTTGTCACCGGCAAAATGAGAGTGGCGACTTGACTCAAACGACACTGCTCGTGGATCCCAGTTCTGCCGAGAAAGAAACGTTAGATCGGTTACCTACCTTTTAATTATATGATAAACTATACCACTCCGACGCTTTGACAGTGTAGTATGAATACTTCTCCGTTCTTAGTCGATTAATTGTACGTCTCTAATCTCAACGACAGCCATTTTACATCGACAACTGATAACAATGGCCTAGACCCAGAAGACAACACCGACTCTCCTCTCTCCGCCTACAAAGTGTGACGTAGCTGTCAGAGCATCCAGAAACAATGCGAGAGACCGACGAACCCCTCTTGGTAATAATTATATTGTACGCGATTTAGGAAAGCTGACTTTTTTGGTCATATTTGGAAATTTAACGTGGTGCATTGAAATATTCTATTTTTGCAGCCAGAATCAGTTTCCTGTTCACAAGAATAGAGGTGTAATAGTGTGACTTCATTTGAAAGTAGTCCGCTTTTAATTTTGAGCGAATTGGTCAGTGATTCGAAAGTAACTTCGAAATTTCAAACAGACGACATATGGTTTTTCTGTCCATGCAGAGCTATTTCTTTCTTTTTCTTTTACGCATTTGAATGCTAATAAGTTACATTGCACATGGCACAATACCGGCTACAGATGAACTGGCATTTAATAATTACATGAAACGGTTTTAATGAATAAAGAGTTGTAAATAAGTTATCGGGAGTTCGTGTACATAATTTACACGACGGTCCAAAGAACAGCAGTGTAAAGGGCAAACTTGCTGCGGCATTGGACTAATGGCATGCAAAAAGTACACGTGCAGCTAATAAATAAAATGCCTGAGTCTGGAGCACGTGTAGTGAAGTTATGAGGTTGGTGAGCGACCAACATAACCGAGTGCCAGAAATAACCTTGTGTGTTAAAGGGCAATTTATCGGATGCTTGAGCCCATAAACAACTTGGAAGGTATCCAGTGCAAATATAGTAAAAGTATATGTGTTTTGTCTAAATCAAACCTCTAAGTACTTTGCAAAAATATTTAAAGTAAAAAAAAACCTGCTGTAGCAGTAGCATACAGGTCAAATCAAGTCTTATGTATCCTGGATCCAATGAGAGCAAACAATCATATTTATTCATTAGGCATGCATAATCCCATACAGTACGTGCAAAAACAACCTAAACAGAAGTGTAAGCAGTGTAAAATGTGCAGTCCAACTTGCTGAGCTGCTGTAAATGTTTAATTGACACCATAAGACAGAGACAGACATAGATGAAACCTTATTTTTTTTTCAAATGGTCACTCCATTGTAAATAAACCATAACTGTCCAGAATTCAGAAACCTGGGTGTAGGTTCCTGTGGTGTTGATTCCTTTGGTATACTTTTTATTACATAACACTGAAATGTATGTGTTCAACAGCCACGCAAGTGATCAAGAGACCAGAGTTCACAGAATGTGATAAGAGGGGAACACAGGTTTATGTCAGAGAACTGGAGCAAATAATTAATTGATTGTTGAAGGTAAAAAAAAACACTTTATAAGAAAAGTGTGGGCCCCCCCATTCATAGTACAGACCAAAATACTGATGAACCAGAATGCACACCACAGCCAACGGTTTTATTAGTGGTATTACACAGTTCTTTTCACATACCTGATCATTTTGAATGCAGGCAAAAATGCAAGTGCATCTCCTTCAAAGGAATCTCCTTCAAATTATTACAATTGTATGGCTAGTCATTTTGAGCAATTATTCCTGGCATTCTGGTAGAAATTCATAGTTCATGAAGGTCACAGAGAAATTCTTCTTCTTTTTTAAAAGTTTAGTTTCAGCAGTATCATGGATAATCAATTATGTAGTAGTCCTATCCTATTCATCTTCAACAGACTTAAAGAAACCTAAATAAAGGCAGGTTATGCAGAATTGCTGGCAAGTTATTCCCGATGTGGTTGTAGATTTGAGAGGTTGTGCTACCAGTGAAAAGAAAACATTTCAGTTATTCAAATCTCTTGTCAAATCTCTTCTTAAAAGAACTTTTATTATGTGTTTGAATAAATAATTTAACAATTTCAAGGACAAATTTACATTACATCCCACAAGGCCCCAACACAGCAATCCTCACAATTCCACCAGGGGGTGCTGTACACACCCCATTGAGCACTCTGCTGTGAAGTTGTTTGCATTGATCTGTTGATTTACTTTGCTGTAACATTGTCCAGGCATGTTAAAAAAGCCCCACAGCAACACTGTAGTCTTTGAACTTTCAGATAACAGCCACACTTTTGTAACCTTGTACACATACGTACATACATCAGGAAACCACAATAATGGCCAGAGGTTGGATGGAAATAATGGAAGTTTCAGTGTTACTCTCGGTTAAGGGAAAACTGCTTTTCAACTTCTGCTGAGAATGTTGACCTTGACAGTTTCTATTCGCATTGAACTGATGAGACAATATGCTGTGTGCCTAGTGGCTTTGACTACCTCAACCCATCAGAAAAAAAGTGTTAGAAATAAAATTTCAGGTGATTTCACCCAACCAATAATAACTGAGAATGACTAAACATTAAACCTCAAAACCAACATTTTCAATACATGCTTAGAAGCCCTCAGGTGCTAAAGCCAGTAACCTTTCACTGCATCCCGTCATACACATTATGCAAGTATTCAATTTCTCCTTTTAAAATTTTAGGCAGTTTAAATCTGCTATACATTGCTGTAGCTTAATTGAGGGTGATGGATTGACACAAAATGGCTGTCACACGTCTTGAAGGTAACACACTGATGCTGCACAAAGTGAGTAACCCCCTTTCAGAGTGAAGAGCACTGAGATTCAGGAAGGAAGGGTGCTTTGAGAACATGCACGTGTCATATCCTGGAAAAATACGTGGTAGGCACGTCCACATGAGGGGCAGGATGAGTGCGATAAACCAGATCTCCCTAGATCAAATTCATTCATCTTTTAATCACATAATCCACAAAAGGAAGAAAAAAATGCATACACAAAAAATGTGACATACAGTTTCCAGTCAGCGTGGCATAATCTCATCCTCTCTAAAAACCCAACAAAAATGTCCTTCCCTTAGTCCTGTAACAATATTTTGTTATTTCGTTAACAGTTGTATTGCATTCCTCCATCCCTCTGGGCAGAAAGGAAAACATTTAGAAAGAAATCTCATCTTCAATCCACTCTCGACTTGGTACTGGTCTCTGGAATCTTCTAAATCACACTCAAAAACTGGAATGACGTAAACGAAAAACACAAATAATTGGGAAAATATCTTTCTAAAAATGAGCGACTATCATTTACCTTCACAGTAGAAAGTGTTGGTGAATGAGAGATGATTACTGCCGAATGATGAGACCCGAGAGACTGAATTACTGACGGGTCTGACGGTTCATACACGCTGACATTAACTCTCGAAATGCGAAAGAGGCAACTTGTCTTAATTATTTCCTGCAAAAAAGGCGTTAAAAAAAAAACCCCACACAAAGACATGAAAAAAATAAAATGCAAGAAAAAGTCCTCCTTCACATTCTGTTAAACCCGTCGGCTGTGTATTCTCATGATTTGCTGAATGCCAGCTTTGAGGTTAATAACATCGAACACTGACGCTAAGGGACATCATGGCTGTTGGCTGAGGAAGCTTGTAGGGTGTGATCTGTAGATTGAGAGCTGGAGTGACCACGGACCCCGAAGAATGGCAACAGACGCTTAAAATTCAAACCGCATCACAGAGGTCGTCACACATGTCTTCAGCAATGGCCTCAGGCCCTGGACAGATGTCCTTCCCCTGAGGAAAGCACTGAACAGTGTGTCCTCAGAGCAGAAAGTAAGACTAGTCGAACAATGACTCCAAAGGACTCGTCTGAAGAGGTTGGCATCTAACATATGTGGTATTACAATAGTTTTTCTTTAACGCACTGTTTTTCTTCAAGATTCATTTTTCCAAAAGGAGGGGGAGATACGTTTTCACCAAGACTAAAACCCTCTAAATACCACACCCAGCCAAGAGATGGACCCCCTACTGACCAACACTGGTGCTTGAACAGCATTGCCGACGTGTGACAGCGTACCACCCCGAGGGTCAGTGATCCAGGCCCTCATGCTAGCACCCACCAATGTCTGAGAACCTGCCAAGTAGATAGAGGGTTTTAAGGCAGCTTTTTGTTTGAGCCTTTCTGCATAATTCGGATGACAATTTGACCGCGTCACCTGATCCTCCGATTGGCCTTCGTCGTTAAGAGTCCTTATTAAAAAAAAAAAAATGGACAATTCGTCCTGCCGTAGTGGTCCGTCCCGCTTCTGCCTGCCGAGACGCGACTCCGCTTGTTGAACGTGGCCGAGAGTACGTCCACGCGTTGGTCCGTCTCTCAGTGTAAAAGTGGTCTCAGTGCTGGGCAGTTCCCCGCGGCCAGTCGCTGCACGCGTTCCCCCCCCCGCCCCTCCCCCGTGCCCCCGCCCCGCCACGCCATCCCTCATGTGGCCTTCCCTCTCTGGTTGCTGTTGCGGTCTGTGACGGGGTGGCCGTCTCGGGCCAGGGCTTGAGGCAGGCTGTTCTGGTGCTGCTGGGCCCGCAGGTATCTGGATTTCACTGGCAGGGCCGCCACCAGCAGCACACAGCCGATGTGGATGCAGAAGTACCATGACCTGGAAACAGAGGAGGAGGAGAAGATAGCTTGGTCATTTTCCTCTCTGAGGACAATGAAGCCGTCTATCCATAAAAGACATCATCGGATATTTAGACTTGAGCTGCACAGCCAAAGACAGGAATAAACAGTCAAAGAAACAAAAATGCTAAATGGCAAATGGTAACAGGACAATAAGGTACGTAGCAAATAAATATGCTTCTCAGTAAAAAAAGTATATATTATTCTACTTGAAATTAATCAACATTTCCCTTTAAATCCTGGTAATAACCCATGCAGTCCAAAAGAGTCACGACCAGCACTGGAAACATGCATTGATATTTTGTGATGAAAGATCAGAGGACAAACAACAAAAATGTAACTGCACCCAGTTATCTCTAATCTGTAGCTTCATTAGCATTATTCATTTTCTGAAGTGAAGTTCTTCATGTTGATGGCTCTTTATAAACAGAAGTATGTGAAGGATATGTACACAGTTGAAAAGTGTGTGCCCATCTATGCGGGTGTTTGTACATTGCGCATGAGTCACCTGTAGAACTTCACTGACGGACCCACTGACAGTAGCACAAACGGCACCACTGTGTAGCATATGGCGATCTGAGTCCCCGCCCACGTGATGATGTCATAGAGCTGCTTGTGTGTCGCTGAACCCAGGAAATATGGCCTCACGTTGTGTCTTATCTGAAATGGAGCCAGGCAAAAATGTAATTGTGCTGCAGACCCATTCCCACACAGCAATATATCCCCAACAGTGAAAGTACAATAGGGTTTGTAAAGGGTCCTATGCTCTACGTTATAGTAAAATGGATATCCATCTGCTAAAGTAGATGCATTGTACATTCATTGCTTTAATCTAACCAAAGAGTGATGACTGGCTCAGCTTTCCTGGCCTCACTTCCAACCATCTCTAGTAGCCATAATATGACAGGACATACTTAATCAGGACTTAAAATCTGCTTTCTGTCACTGGTCTGGAACTTTTGCGACAAGATACTGAAAGAATACAATGAATCTAATGAAATGCAAGATGATCCCAACAGAGAGGCGGCCTGTAGCATAGTGGTTAAGGTAAATGACTGGGAAACACAAGGTCGGTGGTTCGAATCCCAGTGTAGCCACAATAAGATCCACACAGCCGTTGGGCCCTTGAGCAAGGCCCTTAACCCTGCATTGCTCCAGGGGAGGATTGTCTCCTGCTTAGTCTAATCAACTGTACGTCCCTCTGGATAAGAGCGTCTGCCAAATGCCAATAATGTAATGTAATGTAATGAGATGCAATCCCTAATCTTGGGTAATCATGGCACAACCTCCAAGAGACAGGATTAGCCAAACAAACTAAATGCAGCTTTGAGCCACACTGCACCGATGAACTATAAAGCAGGTCGGAGATAAGGTGTAGAATATTCCGCTAAGAGGAGACTCTTTGATAGATTTAGGTTCGCTCACCAACACTCTTTGTATCAGACATGATACACTTCATTGCATCTCTCTTTTTAAATGTATCCTCATGAGGGCGGTTTCAGCTTGCACTGAGATATCAGGTCATTATCTTCCGGTCCCCTTTTCAATTTGAAGAACATGGTACACTGCCACCAAGAATTGCTTCTGAAGAAAACTGGCAATAAATGGACAATGCAGCCTTCCTTAGCCCCGTTCCTCAGTAACACCTCTTCTGTCTCAATCTCTCGGTCTCGTAACATGTGCACCTGCACCGCAGTTTAAACCGGGGCGATGCAGCACTTCGTTACCCAGAATCCCTCACACGCTCCATCTCCTTGACAGACCAGGGGAAACCTGGGCGACAACTGGGCATGCTCACCACCCCTCTGAGTTTATAAATAACTTCTACTTCACACAAGCCGTCAGTCCTCTCTTAAAACCCTTTTATCACTTCAAAGGGCTAACTGTAATGGATCTCATGCTAGGGACACACGCTAGGCAATACAACCAGGCCCTGATGCTGTGGGGCTATATATATCTAGTATAGTAAGAACACTGAAGGCTTGAGGAGTGTTAGCAGCTCACTGAATGCTGATAGATGGGTCCTCACTGGAGTGTGTTCACTTACACTCACCGCTGCTCTCTCAGAGTTAAGATAGGTTACACTGACACAGTGTGCCTCTCACGCAAACACCAATAAAACATCGGCAGCGGCCATGGTTATGGAACGCATGCAGATCTGCTCTGTGCGGTAGCCACCTCAGGAAATCTCAGGGAGCAAGGGTAGTCTTCGACGATGGAAGTTCATACTGTCTAAAATGGTGGAAGGTCCCTCGAGGTAGCTACAACACTGTACAGTTTATACACTGTATGAAAAAGCAAACGAGAGAGGGAGGGAGAGAGAGAAAACGAGAGGGGGAGGGACAAACAGAGAGCTAGAGAGAGATGGCGTGGTGTGGCACTCACCGCCCGCGCTGCCAAAGTCATCAGGATGCCGGTGAGGAAGGTGAGGTAGTACCCGGGGTAAGCACCGTGCCACATGGCTGACAGCAGAAACGTGGCAGCCGTGGGGTTGTAGGGACAGCGTTCATAGCACACTCTGCACATATAAAGCCAAAGTAAAACTAAGTCTGAACACAGCACAGTGTAATCATTATATGCACAGGCTATCTGAGCACAGCAATGTGTAACCACAGTGAACTCTGGATACCTGTACATGTACAACAGTGTATGACTGTCCACTCAGGATAGTCTACCAGTACAACACTGTGACTGCACACCCAGGATCATCGACTGCACCTGTACAACACTGTGTGACTGTACACTCAGGATCATCGACTGCACCTGTAGAACACTGTGTGACTGTACACTCAGGATCATCTACTGCACCTGTACAACACTGTGTGACTGTATGCTCAGGATACTAAGTTGAGGTTTAAACAAGGAAATATCACACATGTAATTCCTTACCGTTTGAGCCAAAGTGCTGTTTGAATATTCCAATTATCAAGGAACATCTTAAAGCTCGTAGCGAACTGAAACAGAAAAGACAAATGCTAAGTGCACCACTCTCAGTGCAGTGCCACCCTACCTCACAGGAGCACTGTAGCTGAAGCACCTGGTCTGCTACAGTGCAATTACCCATGAGCCACTAAAAACTCTCCACCCCACTGGCCACAAGGTACTACAGGAGAGCTAACAGAGGTCTGTCACTCACTGATGACAAACAGGGCGCTCGCCATTAGCATAAGCTAATGCAGCTGTGACCAGGGGAAATCCTGACCGACTTAAAACCAACCTACCCCTGGTGGAATGACGCTGCAGACTCCTGTTAATTTTTTCAGCTAATGACATAACCTTGGCAGGCTATAGACCAAATTCCCAGCAGGGTGCAGTGTATGCTAATTAAGGCCTTGAGAACAAGGTGTGTGTATTATTTAGCCAATCAATGACTTAAATGAACCACTAGTCCCGAGAACGCCCTGAAAACGAGCCGACACTGCGGTCCTCCAGGATTGCAGTTTGACACTTGCGCTATAAGCTATGAGGGCCCAACCTCCTGGTGAGCGCCTTTACTGACCAAGCTAGCAAGCATGCTACCGGCCTTACGCTATCAAAGCCAATTGAAGAAGTGCGAATGCGATTATAGGGCAGCCCTGTGTCTAACCTCTATATCCAGAATCCTCAGGTTTGATATCAGATCCCACCGGGGCAAGCCGTCTGCACCGTAGCCATTGAAGCCGAATCCCGCTGCATTGTTGATGGCATCAGCTGGCAGAGATACAGGCGTGTGAGAGATGCAACTCAGGCCCGGAATCCTGCACATTATTCATCTTTGCTACATACTCTCATCTAGGGTGACATCCAAAACACAAATTCTTATCATTTACACATCATCAACTTGTCTCATTTCAGTCATATCAACACCCTATTGGAAAAATACACAGAAGACTAGTGCCTAGGGTAGGGGGAGGGGAAAAGTAGTTATACCAAACCCAACAACATCCCTTAGGAAGAGTAATTTAAAGTATGCCACAATCACAAATGCTTCAATTATTGGCTCTCTTCGTGGTAATCCTCAAGCACATTTCCACTGGCAGAGTGTTAATACGGAAAATGAGAGTGCAAAAAAAAAATCACCCAGCAAAAAATAAAAACATAAAAAGCTCACCAAGTAAGAAAAAGATGACTTACTGGAGTACTTAGCAATTGGGTGCCTTTAAATTCTAAGGATTAGTGGAATGAGTTCTTGGGAAGGGCTTATCACCGCAGTCCGCAGTTGCATTCAATAATTGCTAACAGTATATAACAGTTTTAGAATGAAAAAAAATCAGACAGCTACACATTCACCTTTGCATTTCTTCTGAAAATCTACTGTATTACATCAATCATCAAGCCACTGCAGGCACCTGACTCATTATTATTATTATTATTTTAGTATCATTGCTGTTGTTGTTGTTTACATCTAGAAACTACTCATAAAAAAATTGTTCAAGGAGACAAAGCATTGATACCTCCCATTTTATATGACAGCATTCCAAAAATGTACGGAAAAGCAATGAAACATCAACACCCAATAAAAGAGCACAGTACTGAACCACAATACAACCCGCTACCTCTCTCAGTTCCTATGCACACTTATCAACGTTGATTTGGAGATTTCAGGTGAAAATTCCCCATTACGCCAGATGAGGGCAGCATAGCGCAGACAATGACCTTTCCTGCCAGCTGCACCTTTTACCTGAGCGAGAGTCATGAGCACTGCTGCAGGAGCGCAGGCTGGGCTGCTCTACAGCGCCGAGCGATGGCGGCCCGTGAGCGGTGCCGCCCGCCAGACCGGGCCCCGACTCTGAGCACTTAATGTGGCAGAGCGAGCACGCCGAGAGCCAAGCGGGCCTCCTAACTCCGTCTAAGTGCTTATTAATAATGCCTGTGCATTCAACTGAATGAATTCGATTTCTGCATGAGAGATTAAGAGGACCGAGGACTCCGTGTGCTCCCATGGCACTGTTTGCATAGTAAAGAGCGCCCCTGTGCCCCAGCCAAGGCTCCCCCACCCTCCGTCTCTCTCGCTGCTAACCTGCCCACCTAAGCATCCCCCGTAGACCATGAGCCGTGTAATTCCTTCCCCTGCTCCCTTGCCTTAGCCATCACTGTAAGTGAGAAACTCTGGCTCGCCTTCAACTTTTCTGGTTAAATTACATCTATCGTGTGTTTGGGGTTTACGGCATTAGGTCGCTCGACCAGAAATGTGTCATTAAAACATTGCCACAGACCTTGAAGCTTACAGTAAGTGCTCATTTTCATGAAAGGAGCACAGCCTCTCAGACAAGAGGCCCTTGCATTAAAATCTCAAACACATCAGAGCATCTCTCCTCATAGTTATAATGTATCTGCCCATATCTCTGGACCCATTAGACCTACTCTCCTCTCTGAAATGTCCTTCACTTCCTTATCTGAAAAGCTGAAAATACAGCTCAGAACATACATTTTGCAGCTTCTTTTTTATTTAAAATGGGGTAACCTAAAGCGTATATATGTGTCTGAAAATTAAGAGATGTATAAATTAAGAGTATACAATTGCATGAAGGTTTCTGAAACCTACTTTCCTGAAAGCTACTGTATGTGAAACACGGCCAGCTTGTTCTGAAACTGGTTGCCGGTAGAAGGAACCTTCCCTGCATTAATCTAGCCCAATAATTGAACTAATGGCAGGCTAATTGCATGTGATGAGCAAACAAATAGATTTATATCCAATGACCGAGGGCCAGGGACAACTGCTCTGCCCTGGGAATTAATTCTGCGGGTCATTTAAGTCCCTATGCATATTGACAGCACTCTTTTAATGGCTCTTTCATAGCTGTATCAGTTGGAGCCATTTCAAAGCCATTACCTGTATTCCATTATTCTATACTCTTTATGTTTTTGAGGCTTTCATATCATCCTGGAGCTTAGGATTCCATACTAATCCAAGTAAAACAATTTTGTTAGAAGTATGCTATTTTTCTGAGCTGTTTGTAAGACGGTTTCCCAAGTGACATGACATATGTTTTTGCATAATTAACAGATAACCCTGCTAAATGTTAACGCAGAGAGCTGGCCACAGGAGGTGGAGGGTTTAGGGACTTCTCTGTACTCTTCTCTATTCTTTGCAAACGTTTAGTGGGCTTTTTTATATTGAAATCAGTAAGAGAATGCTGATGCGTGTGGGCCTTCAATCTTCACAATTACAATTAAACCTGCAAGGTTAAGATTGGGCAAACTGAGGCCTGTGAAAATGTTTTAAACCTTAAACCTATAAAATCCAATATGGCACCTGAATCAATTAGGTTGACATGAAAAGTTGCCAAGTCTCGGCCTTGGGACCTCTCACGCCATCAACAGACACAAGAATGAATTTATCGGCCAAAACGCATTTTGCTTATCGCAGCATCGCCCAGTGGTGCTTCCTCAAAATGGGGTCCTGAGTCCATGTACTAAGTTTGGTTTTGATATATCGAAGCGTCGCTGAAATATGAGCTCACTTCCTGTTTGGCAACTCTGCCAAACTTCGATTGGCTCTGACGGACAAATTCACAGTCAGGTATCAGGGCTGATATCAGGTGCCAGGTATCAGGGCTGACACTAAGAAGAAAGCAGTTTAGTACTTATGCTAAACCCTAAAACCCTGTGAGTGGACACAAAGCTCACCTAGGGTCCACACAAAGTAGTACTTGGGTCGTGTGGTCAGCATAGACAGGTACAGGTACACCACCTGACCGTAGAACGGCGTGGTGGCTATGAAGTGGTCGTCGATGTTGCGCTCTACGGGGAACACTTTGCAGACGGACAGGAAGACGAGGAGCGACATGGCACAGGCAAACAGCTTGTGGATGACATCCACCTGAGGAGGGAGAGAGAGGCAAGGGAGACAGCCCGGTATGTTAGCACACTACAATACACAACATTTAGTAAGCATGGCATGTAGTATTGAAAAAAGGCCATGTTCAAAGATCAAATAAGTTCACCGTCTTACTAGCTGACAATAGGCTTAAAAAAAGAACAAAAAAATCCATTCAACTGACCTCAGCAGAGGCATTTCAGCCCTGATTCATTCCCGGCATAAAGAACTGAGCCAAGAACTCACTTGGCATATTCTTTTTTTGTTTGTTTTGTTTTCTTAAAGAAAAATGCACACGGTCCCCGACAGTCGACAACGAAGTACATTTGAATTTTACCCAGTGCCACAGCTTGACTTTGTTTGGCTGCCACAAGAAGATCTGTTCATCACGGTCTGTGAAGAAAACTTCTCTGTATGCTGCAGACCTCTGTGCCGGCGGTTCAACGGCCAAAGTTAGCAAGCGCACTGAAGCGGATTTGTCCTGAGCAACACAACCAACTCACAAGGACTTGTCCTGGAGTAGCCTCTGCGTACAAAATAGCCGTGCTGCAGCTAAGTTTCGGAATCGCTCAACTGAAAATGCGCCTTCGCCATAAATGCTTAAACGGGGCAAAAATGAAAACGACTAACAAACCGTTCTCCAGTAACTCTGTGATTGACTGCAAATAAAACCTTGTCAGACAATGGGACAGAGGCAGCAACTCCCTGCCTCAAATACCCCCGCAGTATGGGAGGGGAAAATGCAGGAGAGGAAGGGTAATCCTTTATAAGATGACAAAATGATTAATGGGGGAAAACGCAGAGTTCTCCAGTGCAGGTTGGCTAGCTGAAGATTAGGACACAAGGACTGGGAAGAAGAACATTAGCTGACAGTGGAGAAACCCAGGTGGCCGCATGCTTAAAATCCACCATCATGAAACTGGAATAGCCTCCGTATTTAACCATCTACAGCTTGATACATTACATTACATTATTGACATTTGGCAGACGCTCTTATCCAGAGTGACGTACAGTTGGTTAGACTAAGCAGGAGACAATCCTCCCCTGGAGCAATGCAGGGTTAAGGGCCCAACGGCTGTGCGGATCTTATTGTGGCTACACCGGGGATCAAACCGATGACCTTGGGGTCCCAGTCATGTACCTTAACCACTACGCTACAGGTCACCCTCGTTTAAGTCAAACATCAACTTGCATGAACCCACTTATGAGGAAAAGTGAAGTCCAAAGTTTTTGCAAAAGCACTACAGAACTTAACGATGGACTGCATTTCCCATCAACGCTGCTCCAGTACAATCCAGGGAACTGAGAAAAGGTAATTGCATCACACTAACATGTGTAACAACTAACATGTGTAAGTGCGTCAAGTGCACATTTGGTTAAACATGGCCGTAGCATCTCTCCTAAGCATTTCTACAAAACACTGTAAAATTTGCCTTCCAATGCATGCATATCAATCCATCTGCGTCCTGCTCCACAAACCTGGGCATGGAAACCCCTCCCCAGCTTACTCATTGGGTTGCCATGCCTGTCAATCACTTGGCTGTTACTGGATATAAGTGATACAAGTAATACAGGGAATACATACACAGCCTTTGGACCAGCGGGGGGGGGGCTTACCCTGGGCGAGGGATCGCTCTGCTTGAGCTTCCCGTTAACCTTCCCGTTGGCCTCCAGGTGCTTCTGGCAGTAGGCCGTGCCTTCAATGAAGGTGATGTAGTCCTTGTACGAGCACGTGGGCCCTGCCAGGATTCCCATGAAGTTACAGTTGTAGCTCAAATACTCCAGCAAACTAGGCATCCTCCTAAAGTGAAGCCAGAGAAAGGCAGCCATTTCACACAAGGTCAACAGCACCCGGACAGTTACGTAGACATGGAATACAAGTCACTGTAAGCCTTCACAATTAAGACGTTTTTCCACTTTCCTTGCAGGACAACAATGTGAAAGAATCTCTGAATAGATCATGCAGACAAGGTAGGTAGGTTGAGGCTCATAACTTTTAGTATTCTTAATTTAAAATGCATGACAGTGCTGAAAAGAGGACAGTGTTGTGTGTGCGCCAACAAAATTTCCCTGGCTTAGTTGCATCAATTTCACCTAAAGTAGCAATAACCCGTTTATGGGTATTAAGGGGAAATTCTGCGGTCCGTCTCAGGTTTATCGTATCGTGATGCAGCAAAACCTTTGGCAGTCACTTGCCATTTTTATAAGAGCCAGGTCCTCTGGGGTGAAAGGTATTGCTGCCTGCTGACATTTCAGAGTAGTTTCTTCATTAATGATTTTTTTACCATTTGTTGTGCATTTCAGCAATTAAACTATAAACAATAATATCCAGTGAAGGTCAACAGCCATTAAGTACAGTGTTCTGAACACAAGAGGAAATGCCAAAACAGATGGAAGAGTCTGTACAGCTTCACTGACTTTGCCACCCATAAAGCCCTTATATTTATTTCATTAAATATACACACAGTTCTCATAACTGCTTTCAACTGCTTTCAATAGACAAATATGCATTTCCTTTAAACAAGGCCATCATCATATTTGTACCAAAATTCATGGCTCAGTTAGGTCCACTTTCAACAATATCCCTCTCATCGTAAATAATCCCTTGTAAATATCTGCTCTCCCTTGGAAAACGTCCCTGACAGACCAAAAGTCGCAAGGTACTCCATGAACGTGCAGTTGCTGTGGTAACCACATAGCATGCTTTGACGAGAAACTGAGAATTGCATTGTGGCTGTTTTTGAACAAACCCCCTCCAACAAAGAACCAAATTTCATTCTCTTGTCAACATGCAACATGCGTTGAAGCTAGTGTATCAATATTATACTTCAATTAAATGGGGCCTTTCTCAAAGAAAAAAAAGACACAAGCAATTTTTAAACTGAGTCCTGGGGGTAAGATCATAGCGAAATGAAATCGCAGCGGGTCTTTAAAGCATTGTACAGCAGGGGCCCACCACGCACCTCCCGGATAGCCAAAGGATTTGGAATTCTCGTTTTTGACGTAAAAAAAATCTATAACCAACTCAAATAAAACAGATGTGGCGAGTTAATGGTGTAATCAACCGCTTAAATTGATCGCTCAAGTGCCCAGTAACTAATGAAGCCCTGCAGACCCTGTGGTTCTCTGGGACCAGGGTTGGAGACCCGTGTTACTGCAATAATGACCTGTCAAGACCTGAATTCCTCTCTGGTCAGGACCCGTACCTCATGACATAAGTTTATCCGAATTCAGATTAGATTAGAGTTCTGATTAGAGAGTTAACGGCATTCAGGTCATGACAGGTGGAGAATGCAAGTAGAGGACAGGTAAATTGGCCGTTAACACCATGGGGGGTATTCCCATTGAATGATTCAGCCAGGCGCACACGCACACGCACACAGAACACACACATGCGAGGTCAACAGAGCCATGGCTCACTCTCCATCCACACTAGCATACTAAAGCATACCTTGAAAACATACCTTACAGCTAGATATCTCTGACTGGCAGTGAGCTGCTCATCCTTACGAGCCATTCCTGGGGTGGGGAGGGAGAGAGAGAGGGAAAGAGACTCATAAAAGAGGGGGAAGGGACACACACAAAGCAGGGAGAGGAAGAGGGAGGTAGATTGACATCCTCTACTTTTGCATTATAATCTGTTGTTATTGATATTCAATGTCAAACCCAACTAAATCACAGGCTGAAAAGATAAAACCTTGAAATTAGTGGTGGTCAGATTACAGGTAAGATTATACTCATGATACAATCGGCATTGAAGCAGTGTTTCTCAGAAATTCAGTTATATGGGCTGTCCATATTGAAAATATGCAGCATATTAGTTTTGATAATCCTAATGCTAATATTTACATAATGTATAAGTGTTGACAGATACCTCCTAAACGCTGATCCTGGATCAGGTTTTTTCACAATGGATTCAGGGTGGAGTCAGAAAAACCTTGACTAGTTTCTGGGGTCAGAAGGTTCATGGAGATGATAAAAGACCAACTGACAAAATGTAAACGCTGAATTCTTGCATACTAAAAAAGAAACATAAAAGCACACGGGCTACGTACATTTTGCTGACTGAACAGTAAATCTGAGAATTTTTAAATTGAGTGCCCTACTTTAATGAAATTATTTTATTGAGTTTCATTCAACATTTCCTCTTATTAATGGCAAGTTGTATAATACAGACCAAGATGGGAGCGCATTTTTACAGCACACAGAAAATAAAGCTCAAAATGATATTATCGTTCTCAGTGTTTTTATCAATGTTATTTTACTGTTATTTTAGATACATATATTATATCAATTTTATTTTCAAAAGAATATCCATGCTTAATAGAATCTCACAGGCTCTGGAATAAATAAAAAATAATTTAGAATTTTTCAATAATCCAACAAAGGAATACACAATCCAAAGAAGTCAAGTTTCAAAAAGAAATCAAAAAAAAATTGCCATTGATCAAGCTGTGCTCTGGTCTCCAGGGATCTTGTACATCTCCCCTAACAGCTCAACCTGAACACCTTCCCCACAGCAGAACTACATCCAGACACACACTGTCCCCCCTTGGATACTTTGTTTATATTCTTCCAGCTTGGTAAAACTAGTTCCATCATTTTACACTACCTCTTATGTCATATTTTGACGTGAATATAACGTTTGTCATTGTAAACTCTTAGCACCTTGACATGTCTGAATACACTGTCTGTGAAGGCCAACTGAATTTGCCCCCCTGAATTTGCCCCCCTGACACATAATATATGCGTATATATGCGTGTCGGCTATTTTCAAGTCTGCTTCAGTTTCAGAGGTGAGAGCCAGCAAAAGGTGTTAAGGCTCTGCAGCCATTTTGTCCACTGTAGATCACCAGGTCGGCGAAAGTCCACACCGCTACAAATCAACAGCATGGGAGCAAGAAGGGGGGGGGGGGGGGTTAAGGGGGGTAAGGGGGGTGGTCCGGCAAATGTGCCTTCACAGGCTGACATATGAATACGTGCACTTCACTTAACCCCAGCCAAATCTCTTTTGGCAAGGACCCTTGCCTTTCTAGAATGGGGATATATTTTAATGCTCTGACAGCAGTCTGGCAAGCCCCATATTCCTTTATGGTTTCTCTTCCCCCACCGCCAGCAAAACGGAATATGAACTGGGAGAGGGGGTGGGAGAGGTTCTGTGGGGGGAGAACGGTTCCGCTTTACTGGAACGTGGAAGGGTCGTTGCCGGAAGAGTGGGTCTTATTAGATTAGTTGGCGATGAACTGATAGGTTTCACTTCACGGGTTTCTGATAATCAGCATTTCGGAGAGCAGTGGTGCTTCGATCACACTTAAATCGCACCGCCTCTGTGAAGCCGAACAGAGTATCCGAGTCACATCATAATGGAGCGAAACCCTAGCTAGATCAGGATGAACTGTAGTTGTAGCTTATCCTCCTGTGCTCATGTGAATAAGGAAAATGTATGGAAGGGTCACTACCCATAATTCTCACCTGCAAGGTCAGGTTCCGTAGAAGGTACCCTCAACTTCACTGCTAGTGTTAGATCATCAATATCTACTTACAATTCATACTGTTTTTCTCATGCCATTTTGACTGAGTTTAACATTAGCTAGCTTGCTATCAGTACCTACCATCACTGACAGAGTCAACAGAGCGACTGTAATGTTAGCTAGTTATGGCATGTGGCCCCAAAATGAGGCACCAAAATCAGCACTGTGATTTGGTTCAGTAGGTACCGGTCATACAGGAACTGGTGCCATAAAGGTACCGATTTTCAGTAGCCAAACCTACTCGGGGGAAGCGGAGGATTGGAAAGAGGGAAGCTCCTGGGTTTTCGCTTAATTAATTACTCAAACACAACAGGCTCTCCAAGGGTCCACCTTGATATATTGGGGTGATTAAGTGGTGGTAATTGGATTTCAACAACTTTGTACTCAGCTGGCAAGAGTCTTCTTCCGTGCAACAGAGGTAGGGTCAGCGGAGGAATCGGCGAGTATGACACCTCGTTGTTCACCACCATTATTTTTATAACAAGATAGCTTCCTAATAAGTTCACATTATGCCGTTTGGCAAACTCAAAGCGGGCGGTCATATGTATTTTGCTCAAGTGTGGCTTCCATCAAGCAACTCTACCATAAAGGCCTGATTGATGAAGTGCTGCTGAGATGGTCATCCTTCCAGCAAGTTCTCCCATCTCTGCAGAAGTCTTTCT
The DNA here is from genome assembly GCF_963514075.1 of Conger conger. Classification (NCBI taxonomy): domain Eukaryota; kingdom Metazoa; phylum Chordata; class Actinopteri; order Anguilliformes; family Congridae; genus Conger; species Conger conger. Next base: position 18,858,358 of record NC_083764.1, on the reverse strand, counting down.
GTTAGATTGACCATTGGGTTCTTGGTCACCTCCCTGACCAAGGCCCTTCTTGCCCGGTAACTCAGTTTGGCCAAACATAAAAAAGCTGGCCTTAACTGTTAAGTTGGTTGTAGCAACATCCGGCATTACATTCAATATTTACGCCTGTTGCACCATCTAAAAATATAACCAGCCGCAGCTACGACCAGCTGTGCACATTCGTTGATACATTATGTCATGCCAATGCTGCTAAGCAGTATGCGTTGCTTGGCTATAATACTTATACTGCTTGATTTGTTGGCATTAATTGAGTGTAGATTGATGGGCAAAAAGTGAAGGAGTCTGAATACTTTCTGAAGCCACTGTATACGCTCAGGTATTTATTATTTTTCTTCCTCCACGTTGTCCTGCTTTGATGCATTTTTCCATTTTGGATCATTGTGGCACGATATCTCCTTATAGCAGCCATTTGACCATGACTGTTTTCAAGATAACAGATTAATAACTACTATAATAGCCTGCTTTGAAAAATCTGTTCAGTGTAATAATTTACATAAACCCTTCCCAAATTTTTGCCCAGAGAGCGTATGTAGGAGTCTAAAATGATTGGATGGAAGCTAGTCAGTAATCAACCTAAACACTCTACTTATAAATAGCAATAAGAGTGATAATATGCTCTGACTGGACCGTTTCTTGCATTGTAGGGTGTTGGCTGCCACAACTCTTAACCTTCAATATATTTGCCCCCAATTCAACACAAAAACATAGATGTATTCTAAATCTTCCTAAATCATAATGTAGTGCAGAGATGCTGGGTATGGAAATTCCTCACCAGTGCTTTTCAAGATATCATCTAGCTTTCAGGTAAACTAAGCATTGGGTAGACTTTAGTGGTAGGAAAAGGTGAGCATTGCAGCATTGAATGGCCTGTTCATTGTTATCTTATGGTTTTTAAGTTAAATCAAAATATATATATTTTACTTTTCACAGTCTGTACAAGATAAATAAATCTATACTGCACAACTATGAAAGATAATGCAAGCAATAACATTTCTGCTGGAGTTCTGGTAGAGATATACTGAATATAAGTAGTGCATAATTGCCTTACTTTCTTTTTTGTGGTTTTAACTACGAAGGAGAAATCTGGTGTCAACGGATAAAAAGTATTGCAATGAACATTTGAGATGATGGATGGTGTACCAATAAAGACATAACACAGATAATATTAGATTAATCGCAGTAAATATGACAACATGATACAACCATAGCAAGGAAAATCTACCCATGTGAATTTATTTAAATGCCGAAAACATTAATAGCAATTTGCATACTTACTATAATAACAACAACTTATCATTTTTGAAGTCTTCATTGGGTGCAAGTACACAGATCTTAAATCAAACTGGAGATGAGTCGAAGGGCATTTCAGAAGATTGAGTGCGATCCAGCGATTCCCCCTTCAGACATTTTGTGCACACTGCAGTTTCTTTATTACACCGCATTCAAGAGGGTGTGCGCGTTACAAATGTAAGCGAAACAGTAGCTTGCAAGCTGTTGAATCTGTCCACATTCAGGGGAAATATAAACAAAAAAAATAGACAACCTTAACCCTTAAGTATTTTAGTCTTATATTCTTATATTTAGACTAAAAGACTAATTTCTATTACGTTTTTGCTAAATAACACGAAAAGATGAGGTGAGACAGTTCGATTCATTTCAAGATTTGCCAATGCGGTAAGACAATTTGACGAGCAAAAAATAATTTAACCATATAAATAATACAATATTTGAAACAACCTAATATGATTTTAGGTCTCAAACACTAAAACACTTTCATCTGTTGTTTGTCCGATTTTGATCAAATCTGAAACATAAATAATTGCCACCGCAGAAGGATAGGTATGTCTGTTCTTCTTCCAACATTGTTAGAATTAATGTGGATAATAAATGCTCAGACATTATTTTTAATGATTATTTAAGGATAACCATGGAACTGGAAATGTTATTTCCTGATCTGGATTATGGAGAATCTCACCTCTGAGCTTTGACAGAATGGGGGGATCGACTCTTCTGCTTATATGAACTGAAAGCGAGACTAAAAACTGCAGAGCTGCACAAAGTTTGTTTTATTCATTTCCACAGATAATTTTGCACATTTGGCGAAAGTGGCAAAAGCCTTTCCTTTCCGTATCAACACTGTGAGTGTGTTGAGGAAAGTGTTTCTGCCGGAAAGGATTAATTTATCACAAGCAACACCTATATGACGTACTGCACCTTCACAATAATGGCAATGGAAGTCTTAATATAGTACTGCATTGCATTTTCGAATTTTAATTGTTGAAACAGGCAAAGTTTGTGGGAGTGCGGCTTACCGTCGTGGATTTCAAATGCTAGGCTGGTGATCTTCTGAGTGATTACCATCATGGGCCTGCAAGAGAACACATGACGCATGAGCAATCGTTGCAGTGGTGTCAACACCCTGTGCCACACACAGCACCAGCATCAGAGGTGAGTTTTACTAAAGGGGCATTCCAGCACAAATACTAATGTTACAGCTACAGGCATGATATGGGTAATTTTAGTGCAGGCTACTCTAAAGTTCTTAGTTGATGATTACACCCTCAACTAAGCTGTTAACCAACGTATACAGTAATTGTTATCTGAAACAAAAATAACTGCCACTAGAGACAGATGCCAAAAATAGTTGCTAAATGGATATACTGTACACTACACTACACAAAGTAGTGTATAGTGCAATCTATTTGGTGTACATAAGGAGGTTTATGACATTAAAGATGGTGGACACTACTTTTCCCATGAATAGTTTGATACTCCCCAAAGCAGCTCAGGTAAGCAATGTTCATTAAATGAAAAATCTGTCTATACATTTTACAGAGTTGTATCAGTTTACAGTAAACAAGTATAAATTGAGCCAGTTTCTAGGGGGGAAAATGTCTCGAAGGCTGAGGCTGAAATCAGTAATGTATACATTCAAACTTTTAGCAATAAATAAAGCAATGTGCATAGCCTCCAGTCAGATAAAATGATTGATGGTACATCCACTTTCAAGTTCTTTCATTTAACGGAGTACATCAATGCAAGGATACTAACCCTGTAGCCTGTGTTGAACCAATTTATTCTACAGACATTTCATCCAAAGCATTGTAGTTTATTAGAATAGCAGACTTCACTATCTATTACTGTGATCTTCTTACTTGTTTAAAAACATCCTTGGAACAGCGGGAAGGATTGGGTTTGTGAGACAGTACAGCCAGTGACTGCACAGCTGAATGTCTACTATTTTTTCAGGACGGGAAAGTTCGACCAGATGGACTGTGCTTGAGAACCGGACAGAAACCGGGCCGACATGGGCCTTTTCCCAAGGAAATTGTTGCAACCGCAGAAATCTTCACTCTCCCTTCAAAAAGTTTCTAACAGGGTCGTGAGTGCACAGGCCACTGGACTGCAATGATAAGCATTTTTCCATCTTGTTTTGTACATTTATTTTTATGTGCATTAATTAAATGTTATTCTTGATTTAACCAACTGTGTTCTGTGTTGTGCTACAGTATGTTTATGGGGGAATGTATATTGTTTTACTTAGCTAGCTACTCTTCAGCAAAGGACTAACAGCTTATTTCACCATCTACACTGCTGGCCCAGGTCCCTAGATTTTAATCAGAAACGGAACACTGTTCGGATATTGCTGTCTTGGTTTGTTATCCGGCCAATAATTCAATTTATTACTAGTTAAAAATTATTTTCCTCTGCTGGTCTCATGGAGAGTTACACACACATTAATTAATCTTCTAACCTTCTCTTCTCATTCACCAGTCCTTGCATTCAGTTCAAAGCAACTGATTTTCAAGCATCTTCAGAGCCTGTTATGCCTCAAATTCGTAAATAAAGTTTTGACAAAATCTGAATAGCTCTGCATTAATGCATAGATACTTTTGCAGCCTCTTTCAGACACATAATTGTATGCATGAAGGCAGATTTGCAGTCTTTGATTTTACAATGCATGAAAACACCACTGCACATATCCTCATACAATAATATTTATTCCACCTAGTTTGTGAGGGTTCAAAAACCCCACAAACATTTGTCAATTTTGGCATGATACCAACAGTGAAATGGATTGAAGTCAGGTGCCTATACTGGACAGGAACTGAAAGGACAACCAGATTGACTGGTGTTCTATATAGATAGTAATTAAAAAAGGTTTGCATATTCAGTGATAAATAGGATTTCAGGTGTGCATCCAGTGATGAACTACATGACCATCTACTGAAGTTAACTCACAGCGATTCTTGCCACAAACTTTGACCAAATAGTTGACCAAACTTTTCTAACCCTGCTTTATAAATTTGAACTTTACCTGCAGTGATCAGATCATTACAGCACCGCCAGGTAAGCTTAAAACAAGGAACATTTGAAGCACTGGTGCAAAACATTTCCATGAGAGAAATTACTTCTGTATTGCTTCCTCTTTGTTGCATTTTTTGGTATGGCCCTCGTCTGTACTGAAGTGCAGCTACCTTGAACGTAAAAAGGAATCTAGCCTACCCTGTACCGTCTCATTACCAAGAAACAAATTCCAAACAATTAATCATTAAACAATCAACCAATATCACTTACAACCACAAGTGCATAATACTTCTTGAAACTGGATTAAGCCACAATGTACAGAAGCCGAAAAATGCTTTCATTTAATGAGTGGACAACTAAAACATAGGTTAACCTTGGGAGAACCTCCACCCCCTGGAATATGCCTCTTTCAATCCACCCACCACCACATCCTTATCACTCCTCCCAATGGCATTGTGATGCCATTGCAATCTACAACACTTGCAGCTTGCATTATTAATTTACCCG